>NW_028227271.1:8297500-9035000 GCF_978045245.1 Mus caroli
CCCAACTAGAACCCTCTATTGGCTGGAGACCTGCATGGAGGTGGGTGGGAATGGGCGGAGACCTCTCAGGGTGTCAGGACTCTAAAGTTCCCCTCTGCCAGGGGCCATCTGCCAAGAAAGTGCTATTTTCAAAGATGAAACAAAGCCTCTCTGAATTATATGACCTAAGACTTTATGAGAATAAAAAGTTAGCACATTCAGATGCAACTTCATCTTAGCGCGCCTGAATCTACCATTCATCGCTCTTCATCCACTTCCCCAATGGGCCTCGTCACGTGACAATGCTGCCTCATCACGTGACGGTGCTGCACGCACAAATCAGCTGCTTCGCCACTCCCAGGGTCCTAGATAAAGCTGCCACGCCTCAGTCCTAGCACTCAAACGGGGGGCTCGGGGTTCCAATCTCTACACCATTCTGTCGCCTTCCCTCTGAACTCTCTCTGTCGTCTAAGTCCTAAGTCCACACTGAATCCAAGTCCTCTGAGGGCACCATGTTCTCCTTGTTTATAGCCAAACAGGAGTAAGGTAGAGCCGGGCTGTTAGGCCCTCCGTGATTTCCTGTTGATGGCTCCACAGAAGAATGCGCACTCTTTGTTGGGCTGGTTGTTAGAGACATACAGATCTGAACTCGAGCCTCCGACCTACTACTTCCTAACTGAACTGGGCAGCAAACTCAACCTCTCTAAGCATCATCTTTACCATCTAATATGGAATTGTCCCTCCCCTCAGGCTTGGTTTGAATAAGCCATAGTGTGTTCAATATTTAGCTTGGTACCTATACATGGGAAATACACAGCAAGTACTCATACTGCTAATGAGAAGAAATAAGGAATAGGAATAAGCTGAGAGAGATGCTACCAGCAGCTTATTAAATGCCTTATTACAGCAAAATTTAAGAAAGTATGGGGCTGAGTGTGGAGTTCAGTGGCAGAGCACAGCAGGGTGCTGTTTCAAGCCTGTACTGCAGAAAATAAGAAAGCATCTATATTCGTGTAAACGCCCCCACTAAAATGAATTGAACGCAAATGAGAGACCTCCATCCAAATCCCATTTGCATGCACTCACCAGCCAAATGTGTTTCTAAGTTTTGGATATAAGGAAACATTTTAAGCCACTAGTTAATAAATAACAGACTCAGACAACAAAAGGTTCTTTCTAAAAGGGTTCATTTTTTTTTCTTTTACTCAAGTTAATATTTCAGAGAAAATAAAACTGAACAACTCAGACAGCCACCACACACAAGTTGCTATCACTGAAAACTTAGGGTGCTGGTCATAAAGCTACAGCCCAGCTTCTTGGGCCCCCACCAATAGCCTGAGGCAACTTCTCAGATGTAGGGCACAGAGCTCTCCTGCCAGTCTTTCAGGAAAGGAAGAGGCGGAGGTGGTAACAGTTAGCCTGGGAGCTAACTAAGCACCCTGGGTAAACTGGCCATTCTGAGGAAAACCAAGGCTTGGGTGGAGGGCTGGGTGTGTGCCACAGTATCTGGCCCTGTGCCAGGAGTGATGCTTCAGAGCCTTCGATGCCCGCAGCCCTCTCGAGAGACTGTCCCTGTGGTGTATGAGCTCTGAGTGATGATTACCCTTGTAGCCTTCTGACGGTAGCATTTCTCAGCCCTGAATGCAAGGTCTTAGAAAACTGGAAACCAACCAGCTCCTTGTACCTCTTTTTCCCTGGTATCTTATTTAATCGTGTTTTGTAACTTTCCACACTTTTTTTTTTCTGAGGTGGCAGTTGGTAGCTAGTCATTCTTACTCTTCTTGTTGCTGGGGTGGCCAAGGGGGCAACAAGAAAAGCCTGGGACCACCAGGCTCTGAACTGCATGACCCCAAAACATATTTATTATTGTACTACTACTACTACTAATTCATTCATTTATTTTGCAAACCCCAACTGAGACTTCAATCTTGTAATAATTCTTAGCAGGCCAGAGGCAGCTAAAGTCAGATATGTCTACCCAAAATATAATATAGTATATTTGACATTTTTAATGGTGTGTGTGTGTGTGTGTGTGTGAATATAGCTATATCACCTTAGAGATTCTAGCTACTCTGGATTTATTAAATATGAATTTAATTTGTTAACACACATGACTGCTGTCACTCTTCTCTAGGGAGCAATAATCCTGCTTGCTACTTGGTTCAAGGTCAAACAAACATTCTCAGATGATGGCCCTTTTGGAGTTTATGTAATGTCTACTCTTGTCCTTATAAATTTATCCCTCCCTTCTTCCCTCCTCCTCCTTCCTCCTCCTCCTTCTTCTTTCTTCTTCTTCTTTTTTTTTTTTTTATTTATTTATTACATGTAAGTACACTGTAGCTGTCTTCAGACACTCCAGAAGAGGGCGCCAGATCTCGTTATGGATGGTTGTGAGCCACCATGTGGTTGCTGGGATTAGAACTCTGGACCTTCGGAAGAGCAGTCGGGTGCTCTTACCCACTGAGCCATCTCACCAGCCCCTTCTTCTTCTTTCTCTCTCTCTCTCTCCTCTCTTTCTCTCTCTCTCTCTCTCTCTCTCTCTCTCCCCCCCCCCCTCTTCAGTACTGGTGATTTAAACTATGACCTCACACATTTTCAGCTCAAAGTTTGACCTAGGACCTCGTACATGCTAGACAAATGCTCTTCCAGACCCTACATCACCAGCTCTCGTTTTGCCTTTTTTATTTTGAGACACGGTTCCACTAAATTACCCGGGCTGGCCTAAAACTTCTGATCCTCCTGCCTCCGACCCCCCAGTAGCTCTTTTCATGTGCCAAGTCTACCTCGTCATTGCGCCTGCACACGTAATATGACTATCACTTATTTAGTACTCGGTTGGCACTATAGTAGACCTTGGAAACAGAAAAGATACAACAGATACCAAGACACACATGAGGGCTTTAAATAATGGACATCTATGGACGGCAGATAGCTGCACAGTGCTTAGGCACTCAAACCAAGCCCTGACTGACGCTTTGGTAGGAACCAGGGACCGTCTAAGAGGTCAGGCTGGTAAGAAATCTGGGGCTGGGACTAAAATAATGAAAGCAGCGGTAGCTATGAGCTAAAGTCAATGGAGTGTTGCAACACAAAGCTACGAGCAGCACAGGTCTTGCAGGTTGGTTGGAAAGGAAGGTTAAAGGTTGTCTAAGAGTAACTCTTCCTGGAGGGGCCCACAATGCATCCTGTCAACTGTGTGTGCTCTCTGTCTGTCTATCTGTTTGTCTGTCTGTCTACCTGTCTATCATCTATGTATCTATCATCTATCTATCCATCATCTGTTAATCTATCTGTACCCTTCTCCCTCCTTGCCCCTGCAAATCTTTTGAAGCTCTTTGTTTAAAAAAAGAAAGGTAGCCGGGCGTGGTGGCGCACGCCTTTAATCCCAGCACTCGGGAGGCAGAGGCAGGCGGATTTCTGAGTTCGAGGCCAGCCTGGTCTACAAAGTGAGTTCCAGGACAGCCAAGGCTACACAGAGAAACCCTGTCTCGAAAAAACCAAAAAAAAAAAAAAAAAAAAAAAGAAAGGGAGGAAGGGAGAGAGGGAGGGAGGAGGAGGGAGGGAAAGAGAGAGAGAGAGAAAGGTATGAGACAAATACCAATGTGTGGTATAAAGGTTGAAGGGGCAAACTGGACGTGAAAAGAAAAGGTTAAAGGTTTAAGACAACAGGGGGCAGAGAGATGAGGGGAGGGGGGAAAAGAGAGTAAAATAAAAAATAAAAATAAACAAAAAGGACAAAAAGAAATCTTGATTGCTGATAAGCTGATCAACCCAAACTTCAGGTGAGAAAAGTTTGAACAGAGGTCCTCTGTGTAGGTAGATAAAACTGCTATGAGAAAACATCAGGTTATTAAACAAAACTCCAGGGCTGGGCTTCCACCTGAGTTGTTTCCTAAGGAGACACTTGAGACTCAAAACCCCTGTTCTTGGTTGCCTACTGATACTAGTTGGTAAGATGCTATTCCTGAAGACGCTCTCTCTATACCTTGGTCACATGATAGAGAAATCCGTGTAAGTCAGTGGATCTGGACTGGAAGTCTCCTGCTGGTGAGCTAACAGGTGCTGTATGGGCTGCAGAGCGAAACTGTCTTCAATAGCCTTGCTCAGCTTGGATTCTGTGGTTGTGCAATGATGAGGACCACACAGACAAGGAGCAACAGTAGCAGTTTGTTATGGGAGTAGCCAGCTGCTTTATTAGGTTGGACTTGAGACTTGCTACCTCTGAGAAAACTGACATCTGGCCTATAAAGCCAGTCAAAAGCCTAGGGCTGGGGAGAGCAAAGGTCTTGGTGAGGAACCTACTACTGTAGTTTTTGCTAGGCTGCTGTCAGCAAGCATTTGTTGGCATCTATAATAGTGTCTGGGTTTGGTGACTGTATATGGGATGGATCCCCAGGTGGGGCCGTCTCTGGATAGTCTTTCCTTCAGTCTCTGCTCCACACTTGGTCTCTGTATCTCCTCCCATGGGTGTTTGATTTCTTTATGTCCTGTGACCAAGATATATAGGGTCTTTGGTACTAGTTACTTATACATGATCGCCATAAGATTGGACTTGTCATCAACCTGTCATGGTAGGAGCTGGGGTACCTATCTCTGAGGACTCTTATGCAGGTATGGAGAGACCTCCCTCAGTGGGATAACCATGGGTATGACATATGTCTTGTAAACAAACTCCCAGTCACGCTCCTGTAAACTAAACTCACTGGGTAAAATGGGAGCTTGTGCACACATAACTACAAAATAAAACTGGCAGTGAGAGAAGTCAGAAGAGAGAAAGAGAGGCAAGCAGGATGAAGATGACCTAAATACATCATGCTTATATACAAAAAGTACCATAATGAAACCCACTATGTATAATTAACATATGCTAATAAAAACATCAAATTTGTAACTATTAGATTGGGTGTCTTCTCTGATTTGGGCCAGAGTTCACGATGCAAGAAGGGGCTTCCAAATCCCCAGTCCTTAGCTCTGACGTGGAAGCACTATTAAACTCCCTGGAAGGAGCAACTTTGACTGTTCACCCAGCTAAGCAGAAAAATTCTTGGAATGCCTGCACCAGACAAGCCCTGTGGATACAGGAATGCGGAGGACTAGGTCTCTCAGCCTACCCATGCCCTCCTCCTTACGGATAGGTGATGTCTTAGCCAGGGTATTATTCCTGAGAAAACATCATGACCAAGAAGCAAGTTGGGGAGGAAAGGGTTTATTCAGCTTTCGCTTCCACATTGCTGTTCATCATCAAAGGAAGTCAGGACTGGAACTCAAGCAGGTCAGGAAGCAGGAGCTGATGCAGAGCCCATGGAGGGATGTTCTTTACTGGCTTGCTTCCCCTGGCTTGCTCAGCTTGCTTTCTTATAAAACCCAAGACTACCAACCTAGGGATAGCATCACCTACAATGGGCCCACCCCACCCCGCTTGATCACTAATTGATAAAATGCCTTACAGCTGGATCTCTTGGAGGCATTTCCTCAAGGAAGGCTCCTTTCTCAGTGATAACTCCAACCTGTGTCAAGCTGACACACAAAACCAGACAGTACAGGTGGCTTTCACCTCTGATCCCAGACCAGAGCCAACTCATTTTTTATTCTTCTCACCATCACTTTTCATGGCCACAGGCCTTCCCTCTATATTTAACAACAATAACCAAAACCAAACCAAAACAACAACAACAACAACAAAACCCACCTCCTTCTCGGTAATGAAGCATTATTAAACCACAATCTCACTTCGGCACCTTTGCAAGACTGTCAGGGAAAAGACACAACTATACCCAGCGTAAAGCTATAGGAGAGAGAGCACGAGAATGTCTACACAAAGCTCGGACGTCCAGAAAACGCTGCAGTACAACTGAGCAGTACTCCTCAGCTGCAGGCAGAGGCACCTCTGACATGACCCTGCAATCCTCAATGGCACACGAAGCTCACAGGAAGCAAGCAGCCCACCCGCATCTCCATAAACTGACTGTAAAGTGTTGTCAAGTGTGTGTGCACGCGTGTGTGTTAGCACACGGGAATCTCAAACGACGGTGGCTACACATAAAAGAATAGTTATGGATGTTAATCTCTGTTATGTTTTTAAGTCTTAAAGCTTTTACATTAAGTATATGCTGCTTTATAATCAGAATAAAACAATAAAGATAAGGTTATCTGAAGAAGTTAAAATAACAACCTTAATCAGCCTTTCCCAGTGTAGTTTATTGTGCTGTGACACAGTCCAAACTCCTAAGGGTCGGGAACATGGCTCCGTGAAGACACGCTTGCTTAGCATGAGCAAGGTCCTAGGTTGATACCCAGGGAAAAGGGAAGAGACAGAGACAGAGAAACAGAGAGAGAGAAACAAAGAAACAAACAAAGAGACAAAGAAACAAACAAAGAGAAAGGCGGAAAAAAAAAAACCAACCCATTATCCAAGTCCTTACTATACTGAGTAGCCATGTACAGCTGGCCTCCCTCCAGCGGGCATTTGGTCCCAACCTGCTCTGGCAGCCGTTGACCATGGCTTGTATGATGTTCTGCCCAATGTCTTACATTTCTTGCCTCCCAGAGATCTCAGTGATCACTGTCATAGCTGACCAAGCCAGTCTTTAAAGACTCTTGCTGTCATTCCATCGGTGTGTTTTCTGGTGTGGGTTTTTCCACACCCTGGCCTTCAGCTCCTTAGTAGCTGAGGCTGGCCTTGAAGTCAGGATCTTCCTCCTTGGCTTCCCCAGTGCTGAGATGTCATGGGTGTCCTCTGTGCCTGAGGTCCTTCTATCTCTCTGGACTCTTCTCTTGGTACCTCCCCTTCTGGAAGCCCTTCAGCTCCCCCACACTCTACCATGGCAGCTGTTAGCATCTCTGCTCCAGTGCGTGGTTCTGTTTCATTTCTCATCTCTAGATTCCTGTCCCCTTGTCAGTGTGATTCTGCCACATAGATATGCCCTGGCATCTCTCGCTCAGGTTTTACGAAGGGCCTACAGTCACATCTCCACACACTCCAACCCACAAGCCCTTTCTCCTTTTTCTCCATCTCCCCTCTCCCCTCTGCATTATTCCCGCACATTCAGCATCCTATGGTCTCCCACTCAGATCTCATGCTGCCAATTCCCTGCACACTGCTCTGCACAACATGAGTCCCTGTAATCTGTCTGTCTGTCAGAGACTTTCACTCTCTTCCCAACCCCATCTCCTTTTAGCTATCTAAGTGACCTTTGAAAACAAAACTCTGACAAAGTAGTTTTGTGTTGTAAACCTTTTAATGGCTTTCTATGAAGAAAACCACTTTGTAATTTGTACCAAGCACATGGAATTTCTGTAATGATGAAAGCTAAGACAACCATTTTAATAGAAGTCTAGTTAACAGGCTTAGAGGCAGGCCCCATGTCCAGCCGGACATGGCCAATACAAAACAAACTCAATGGTATTTCTGAATTATTTTGTCTCATAATGAGCTTTTTGGGCATTTTTTTTAACTTTACTGATCTTTTGTTTATATGTTGTGGTTTCTCATTTTATGTTTTTATGCATTTTGTGTGTCTTTGTTATTTTTTTCTGTTTGTTTTGTTTCATTCTGGTTTGTCTGTCTTTTTGTTTTTGTTTTTTTTAAGCGATTTATTTTATATATATGAGTACACTGTAATTGTCTTCAGACACACCAGAAGAGGGCATCAGATCACATTGCAGATGATTGTGAGACACCATGTGGTTGCTGGGAATTGAACTCAGGACCTCTGGTTAAGAGCAGTCAGTGCTCTTAACCCACTAGCCATATCTCCAGCCTGTCCTTTTGTTTTCTAAAGAGAGAGTAAAAGAAGGCTGGATTTGGACAGAGTGTGAGGAGCAGAGGATCTGGGAGAAGATGAGGGAGGAGATCAGAATATAGTCTTTGTTTTGTTTTGTTTTGTTTGTTTTGTTTTTTTGAGACAGGATTTCTCTGTGTAGCCCTGGCTGTCCTGGAACTCACTCTGTAGACCAGGCTGGCCTCGAACTCAGAAATCCACCGGCCTCTGCCTCCCAAGTGCTGGAGTCAAAGGTGTGCGCCATCACTGCCCAGTGCAGAATATATTCTATAAAAAATAATTGTCAATAAAAAATTCATCAACTAATTACCATAAAAAAGTTTAAAAAGAAATCAGAGACACACAAATAACAAAGACACACAAAATGCATAAAATCAGAGACTGGAAAAGTGTAGTTTTTTTTATTAAGGGGGACAGTGAATAAAATATAGGCAATTTGTCATAAATGACTTTCAAATAAATGAGGCAAATTTTACATTAAAAAAAAATGTCTGGTTAAAATAAACTGTTAAAACTGGGTGTGATGGCACAGGCCTGTAGACTTGACCCTAGGGAGGTGGAGGCAGGAGGATAAGCAATTTAAGGCTACTCTAAGCTACCTGGAGAGAGGAATGCCGATGAGTAGGTAAGCTATCCTGTCATGATTCTCAGAAATAATGAGCGGGGAGGCCAGGGCCAGGAAAGAGAGAATTAGAAGGAACCTGAGTCCCTATAACATCCGTTCTCTCGTGTACACAGCAAGGCTTGTCACAACAGCCCAGATGTAAAAATCAGCTAGATATCCACCAATGGATAAAGACCACTGTGGAATGACATAAGTGACATTTACCACACTGAAATGAAATTTCTGCCATTTGCATTAACAGGGACAGAACTAGAGGACACCATGTTAAGTGAGATTAGCCAGGCACAGAAAGGCAGCCTGCATGCTTTTCTTTACTTCTGTACAGTAGTAGAGATGCTGGACTCATGGAAATAGAGCAAAATTGTGGTTGCCAGAGACTCCAAAACGTATCCTAGTGAGGGCTGTTAGTAGGCACAGGGTCACCGTCAGATAAGGTTTTCCAATGTTCCACAGCACAGTGGAAAAACAACAATACCAATCTGACTGTCCCCAACATAAATAACAACATATCAGCTATTCTGACCTGACCTGTGTGTGCGCATATCAGCTATGCTGATCTGATGTGTGTGTGTACCTGTGTGCACATGTGTGTGGGGCACACTGTTTCCCATAAGTGTGCAACTACAATGTCAATTAAAAGTTTAAAAAGAATTCAATGAGAGAGTAAACTCGTCTTGAGAAAAGCAGTTATATCCATCTATCCTGAGATAGACCCTCAGGGCCTAGCCTGAGATAGACCCTCAGGGCCCAGCCAAGGTCTTTGTACACTGACTCTAATTGATCTCTAATAAAGGATCAATGGCAAAAAGCTGAATCAATGGCAAAAAGCTGAATCAATGGCAAAAAGCTGAATCCTTTAGTCATAAAGCTAAAAAAAAACTATGTCTTTCCTGTGATTTACTTTGCAGATGATATTTATGCATCCATATGATATAGTCTCTCGCACACAAATCTATTCAGAGAAAAGAGTGAAAGGAAAAGGGAAGGGGTCACTGAGGAGAGCAGGCATAGACAGGAGACAAAGTTAACGTGTAAAACGGGGCTGAGGGAGCTGAGAGGTGGCTCAGTCAGTAAGCACAGGATCTGAGTCTGGATCCCTAGAAGCTACTTGAAAGGACAAGGACTTGTGGCACTTATCTGTAACCTTAGGGCTGGGGGGAGGAGGGGCAGGGGGACAGAGAGGCAGACTCTTCTCAGAAGCCATCCAACCTAGCTTATCAGTGGCAGACCTGGTCCAAAACAAAATAAAACAAAACCAAAACCACCAGGGTGGAGAGATAGAGGAAGGTACCTAACCTCTGGGCCCCACAAGCACACACTCACACATGGCACATGCACATAGCCACAGGAGCAAATACACACACACACACACACACACACACACACACACTCACACACACACACACACACACACACACACACACACACACACACGTGCACAAGCCCAAACATTCAAACAAGAAAGAAGGAGAAATCACACTACAACCATCCACTTACACATGCATTACACTTAGAGAAATACAAAGTGTGTGCGACTGAAACTATTCAAATAACACATGACATGTGTATTATTCACATGAGAGGCCAAAGCTTTTAAATTCAGACTCCATTTCAGAGACCCTGACCTGAATTTTGAACTCATGTAAACTAACAGGCTGGTACCTAGCTTTAGTTTCCAAGTTGCCCCCCACACACACATACCGAAACCCGAGCCTAGCTCCAGTCTCTAGGCTAATCCCCAACAAGACCAGCATCTCCAGGTTACACCATCAACAAGACCAGCATCTCCAGGTTACACCATCAACAAAACCAGCATCTCCAGGTTATTCCCCCAACAAACCTGCACCCCCAGGTTACAAGCCCACCCCCTGCCTAACGACCACCAATGCAGAGGGGAGCAGAAGTTAAGTTTATGATATGACTCCCAGGACCAGCCAATCATGTTAAAGGCTACAGGAGCTTTTCCAATCAGATGCTTACACACCTACTCCTGCTTGCCATTTACTATAAAGCCTTGCCTCACAGACATTCGGGGCTCCCCCACTACCAAAACCATCCTGCATGATGGCAATGCATTGAGGGGGCCCTGTGTTAGCTTGAATAGAATAAAGACCCTACTGTGAGTTGGATCAGACCGGCTCCTGTCTGTTTTGGGGGAGAGGGGATCATTTCCCTGGCACCACACACACACACACACACACACACACACACACACACCTTGGAGAGTTATGCTGAGGCAGAGCTCCTCAACCGTTCTATCACCTTTAAGCAAGGAGATCTCACTGCTAAGGAGAAATGGGTGTGAACAATGATTGACAGGAGAGGGTCAGCTGACCAGACATACTGGATTTTTTTTTTTTTCTGTTTCTTTTGTCTTGTTTTTCTTTCCCTGAGTTCTGCAAATACTTGAGAGCCTGAGTTGGTTTTTGGCCTCCCGTCCCTAAAATAATGGTTCCCAAATGTCAGTGCAAGAGTCGAATAAATAACAACCGCTTGCTAAACTCTCAGAATAATCCGTGCAGTTTGCCAAGGAGATTCTGGGCTGACAACTGGGGTAGGGGTGGCTCTGCTGTAAAGATCAGCCTGTGCATCCCTGCCCTAGGAAAGATATCTCTGGTTTTCAGGTCACAGGGTAAAGGACTTCACAACCCAGTTTTCTCCTCAGTCACTGTACTGACCGCGGTGACGTCTACTGGGTTAATGATCAAACCATCCAGTCAAAACCACAGTGACAGACCATGCCCACTGCCTTCCGTCTCAACTGAGAAAAGTAACTTGGAGAAAAGAATCTACAGATAGGGCGATTATCTCCTCATACAGAGCCTTAACAGGAAGGAAAGTTCCTGGCAGGTGCTACCGGGATGTCTCCACTGCCAGAGGACAAAGAAAACTCACCCCTTAACTATTAGCTTTCTTAGTTTCCCAATTGAAATTAACTTCATCCCGGTACTGAGAACATGAATCCAGTGTGCTTGGCCATCAGCTAACAATGCCCAAGGCGGGGAGGGTGGGGGGAACCTTCAGAATATTTAACCTTTTACAAGCTCCTGTTGTGGGTTGCTATTTTAGTTAAAACTTGAAGGGTTTTTGGAATCAGTGCATTGACTAATATGAGGAAAACTTTAATTTCATGTTTTCTTCTGTCAACTACAGCAGGTCTGCTCCCTGTGCTAAGGTTCAATTACAGAGCACCTTAATTTTCCTAAATAAAATAAGCCTGATGAGTAAGAGACTAGAACTCATCTGCTCCATGTCCTTGCTCCTAAGGCAGGGAGGAGAGAGGCTCAGAGAGAGTGGGCATGTTTGCAGAGCTGGGGCTAAATCTAGGAATGGCCCAGAGCCTCCACTCACCTATTCTCCCAATTCAACAGCACCATAGTAGGTGAAACGGAGAGTCAGGGCCTGCACAGAAGTGAGATTACATGCCTGGCCAGCAGCAGTCCGAGCTTGTTTCTGTGAGACACTCCTTCAGTGAGTCTTGAACTACCAGGACATAAACCAACAAGGGCAGAGGACATGGGGACCTGTGCTTGAAAGATACAGCACACAGGCACTTAGCAACTGGCTTAGGCACTGGAGAAGTCCCATCTGAAATGAGGAAGGGCCAGAGGCAAGTTTATTTCAACCACACAGGTTCTTCTAGAACTGAGGCCAAGGTGGGGCAGAAGGATAAGCCAAATTCCACTGAAAATCAGCCCTCTCTTGTTTCAAATCCTGGGACTATTCAACATATCACCTCTCCCTCTTTGTCTCGGTCAGTATTCCTCCCCCCTCTCTCTTTCCCACGCTGGTGGGTTGTCGCGGGATGTGACAGGGGATGGGATGGGACAGATAAGACAGTCCAAGATGTCTACCAAGCTCTCCAACTGCTTCTGTTTTCTCATAGAAATCTAACACGAGTCCTCCATCCTTGGGAGGGTTAGAGAGTCCACGCTAAGGGCAGGAAGAAGCCTGCACAAGTGCCTAGAGCCCACACACACACAGCCCACCTCCTCCCTGTCTTCTTTGCCTCTTGTACTCTGGTTGAAGTATTTCATAAATAGCTGGAGCTGAGAGTAATAAAGACCTAAAAATACCAGCACTGAGGGTTTCTAACAGCAAACAGTCCAGCCAAGTCACGGTGAAGGAAGCCTGGAACTGCAGGGGGAATCAGCAAAATTCCCTAGATAAAAGTCGGGGTTCGGGGGTTGGAGGGGACGGCAACGGAGGGAGGAACGAACACATCTTCAGACTGGTCATCTGAGACAAATGCATCTACACGAGAATAAAAGACATTACCAAAAAGAGACACAAAGCAAGAAGCATTTGGAGGACCAAAAAGAAAAAAAAAAAAAACCTATGAAAACTCAAACTGCGGCAGAAATTAAAGTCACCAGCAGGCTTGAGCCATCCAATACTGGGTATGCTCATTAAGTTGGATCAAGAGATCAAAGAGCAATCGTGCAAAGTGTAGGAGCCAATATCAGATGACAGAAGTATTCACGAGCTGAGACAGAGAAAGAAAAAAAAAATCCCAGCATATAGCACTTTTTTTTTCTTTCTAGAATTAAAGGCTATTTTGCTCCCCAAATTAAACTTTCTCCCAAAAAAAAAAAAAAAGTGGTCAGGCGTGGTGGTGCACACCTTTAATCCCAGCACTTGGGAGGCAGGCTGATTGCTGGGAGTTCAAGGCCAGCATGGCCTATATGGGGGTCTCACCCTGTGGGCCTCAGCCCCTTTGGGGTTCGACTGACCCTTTCCCAGGGTAGAATATCACATATTTACATTACAATTTTAACAGTAGCAACAAGACAGTCATGAAGTAGCAACAAAAATGATGTATGGCTGGGGGGGTCAGCACAACATGAGGAATATATGAAAAGGTCAGAGCCCTGGGAAGCGTGAGAACCACTGGTCTACATAGCGAGTGAGTTCCAGGTCAGCCAAGGACAACAGTTAAAAAAAGAAAAGGAAAGGCCGGCCAGAGTGAAGGATCTGCTAATGTTTCCACATGTTAACAGGATCTAAATCAGGATTCAAAAGGAAAAGCCCACAAAATCCCAGAGGAAAAGGTTTACATATAGAAGATCAGAGTCTGATGCATAGTCCTTGTCAAGAACTAGCTGGAGAAACAATTTTTGAGTGCAAGGTGTCAACCTTCAGAAAGTGGATGATTTCTTTTTTTTGTTTTGTTTTTGTTTTTGTTTTTGTTTTTGGAGACAGGGTTTCTCTGTGTAGCCTTGGCTGTCCTGGAACTCACTTTGTAGACCAGGCTGGCCTCGAACTCAGAAATCTGCCTCCCGAGTGCTGGGATTAAAGGCGTGCGCCACCACGCCCGGCAGAAAGTGGATGATTTCTTTTTTTTTTTTTTTTTTTTTTTAAAAATGTGTAGCCCAGGCTGGCCTCAAACTCGTGATCCTCCTGCCTCTGCCTCCTTCAGCAAATCCTACCGGCGTGCGCCACCACTACCGGCGTGGATGATTTCTATATCCACCCTGGATGTGCAAACTTAGCTAAGTCATCAGTGAAAAATCCAGGAAGAGGAAGGCATTTTCAGACGTGTCTCTTCCATCTCTGCAACTCCAGACTTGGGAAATGTGTCCATGAAACACTCAACCAACAGTAAAGACAACACATAGCAAGGCCCTCCTACAAGACAGAGCCTAAAGGAGCTGGCAGGAAGGTGCTAAGTGGAAAACCGTTCTCTGCCCTGAGAGCAAGGGAAGGTTCCAGAGGCTCTTCCTCCAAGGATGACCTTGACAGAATCCCTGGGTGGCTGGTTATATCGAAGAGAGGTTTACAACTGGTATAGAGTTTGAGGTTGAATTATTCATAACTATATCAAAAATTAACAATGAAAAAAAAAAGTCAATATTGGCCGTGCAACCTAACCATGAGAGGCAAAAGCAAATCAAACTATATTAAACGGTTCATCTGTGGAGAAGATTCCACAGTTGCAATAAAGTAAACACTGAATATTGATCTCATCCAAATTACAGTACAATTGCAATATGATTACAGCTGGCCAAAAAAAAAAAAAAATGAGAACTGAGAAGCGAGGGGCAGGAAGGGATGAAAGCAAAGTAAATGCTGTCACCAAAGGATGGTGCCTAAGACTGAGAAACAGGTAAGTTACAATGTCAGTGTGTGGATTAGAAAGGTAAACCTGATACCCCCTGACAGCTCACAACTGCCTGTAACTCTAGTTCTAGGGGAAGCAGATGCCCTCTTCTGTCCTTCACGGGTCTCAGCACATACACAGTACACATAAACTCATGTAGGTATGTACATATTCACACGCAGAACAAATAAACAAACACGTTTTTACGAAAAGGGAGAGTGCATTGGTAGAGCACTTGACAAGCAGACGTACACTCTGGGGTCAATCATCAAGCCTAAGAAAATAGAGAGAGAGAGAGAGTGCATGCTCACTTCAAACATCTCATGAGAGCCAGTACCTACAATATGCCGGACCCTACGCTACATGCAAAAGGTGTATCCGTGTACAAACCATAAGACATTCCTTTGTGGGAGCTTGTATAAGGACTTCTAAAGTAACTCACTCTGCTTAGAGAAAAGGACATTAACAGGTTGCTATGTCAGATTATATTTCAGGCAACTATTTGGGGCAGGATGGGGAAGAGGAGACTCCCCGAGGAACGACACCTGAAACCTGAAAGAATGGGACAGAAGTTGGCTGTGGGGAAAAAAGAAAAGCTTTACGGGAGGAGGGGAGACCAATGGTGCGATCGCAGAAAAGGTTTGGGTGCGCTCATGACAATGCCTTGGGGTCAGTCACCAAGACTGAAAGAACATAAAAGAGAAAAGAGGCCAACCTCAAATACACCTCTCAATACCCAGCCAATATGGCCCCAAAGGAAGGCAGAGAAGAGGAACGAGCTGAAGTAGAGGAATCCAGATGGACTCCAATGAAACATGCATACTGCGAGGCAGACAAGAGCAGAGTACCCCAGCATCACAGAGCTGCTGATGCAAGAGTGGGCATCACACACCAGCCAGTAGACTACTGTTGGGGGCAGCTAACAAGGTTGACTGAAGTAGAGGCAGAGAAGACAAAGTCAAGATCATTTTGAAAGGAGAACTCAGGTTCTGGAAGGAATGAAGATACCAAAAGAGTACACATGGTGGGACCCATGGCTCCAGCTGCACATGTAGCAGAGGATGGCATCAGTGGAAGGGGAGGCCCTTGGACCTGTGAAGGCTTGATGCCCCAGTGAAGGGGAATGCTAGGACGATCAGGGGGGAGCACCTTCACAGAAGCAGAGGGAAGGGGATGGGATGGGGGTTTGAGGAGGGGAAACTGGGAAAGGGAATAACATTTGAAATGTAAATAAATAAGATATCCAAAAAGAAAAAAGAAAAAGATATCAAAGGAAAAACCAGGGCTGGTTCCCACCTCATGTAGGTAGTATTTCAACTCTGGAGATGGGGAGGAGGTAACACTGTCCTTCCACGGACAGAGAAGGTACCAGAATAGGAGACAGGATAGAGTCAGGGACACATGAAGCAAATCTAGACTTCGTTCTTGGAGAAGCAGCCAAATGGAGAGTTTGAAGTTCAAAACAGTTCAAAAGTGTTATATCAAAGCCCTGGGCACAGAAGAATATGCAGAGAAAATGGGGCACAAAACCATAGCAGGGAAAAAAAAAAGTCACCATTCCGACATCCTATGAAGAAGGAAATGCTATCAAAGGACCAGAAAATAGACAGCAGGAACTGGGAAGACAAATTGGGAAGTAATTACAAGAAGGAAGTGAGCCCTGAGTGAGCCGAGTTTCAAGGAAGTAGCATCCACCCAAGGGCTAGGGCAATAAAGCATTTCAGGATGGAGACAGAAGAAAACCCAGGGTTCCACTTATGGGCCACTGTGACTCGCTGTGCAGGGGCACAGGACTCTGTCTCAGAGTGCTCATCTAGAACACAGGACACAGGAGAGGTGGGATTCTCAAATCCCAGTTCTCAACGATGAAGCGCAAACCACCAACCATTTTGCTCATCCAATTCCTCCGATGACCTAAGGATCCAGGATAGTAACCCTCAAGGATGTCCTATCCCGCCAAGCTTAGTAAGAGGTCTCCTGGAGAGCAACCAGGAAACCCTGGGACCCACCTGTGAACCAAAAAAGGCTCTGATGGGCAAGCTTCCCAAGCTGGAAGCAGACAATGTCCTGGCAGAGAAAACAAGGTTTGTGAGCACGGGGCAGAATTGTTTTATCCGGCTGCTGTGTTTTTCTAACTCAGGGCCTGTGGGAAGGAAAGGAATGCAATGAAGCTAGAATGTCTCATTTGGCTGATGCAGAGACACAGGAGAGGTGGGATTCTCAAATTCCAGTTCTCAACCGTGAAGCACAAATCACCAACCATTTTGCTCATCCAATTCCTCCAAATCAAATACATCTGAGAATAAAATCACAAATTTCTAAACCCATGACTTTAAAACACAAGTGGTCCTTTTAAAATATGCAACTGGCACAGACAGAACCCATTCACAGACCATAAGGCTTCACTGCACATATACATCCTGTGTCGATCACTGATCACCGTAGTCAAGTTCATTAGCACATATACCACCTCCCACCCTGCTGGGCACCGCACCCCTAGAACTCACTCACCTTAATGTTAAGAACCATCTGATGGCACCTGCCCATTCCCCCTCCTCCAGGGCCTGACAACCACTGTTCAGCGCTCTGCTTCAGTGAGTTTGACATTTTCAGATTCCACATATAAACAGTATTTGGCTTTCCTTTCTGCCTTATTTATTTAGAACAATGTCCTTGAGACTCATACATGCTATCACAAATGGCACAATTCCTTTTTTATATGGCTGAATAACACTAATAGGCATGTGCATATATACACATACATACACACATGCATACATATCCCCATAATACTCATAGGCATGTACACACACATACATATCCCATAATAGTCATACACACACATACAGGCATGCATATATATCCCATAATAGTCATAGGCATGTATATACACACATATATATCCCATAATACTCATAGGCATGTACACACAAATACATACCCCATAATAGTCACAGGCATGTACATACATACACATACATGAGTATGTACACACATACATACATATCCCATAATTTCTTTATCCATACAGATGGGTATTTCCATATTTAAGCTACTGGAAATAATCCTTCAATGCACATGGAGATGCAGGTCTTGATTTCCTTTCCTCTGGGTATATACTATGACTGTCTGATAGTGCGGAAGTTCTACTCTTAACCTTTCCTTGACCCACCATGCTGTTTTTCATAATGGCGCAGCAATTCACCTTCCCATGGAGGTATACATGGGTTCCCTTTTCTCCACGCCTCACAATCGTCGTCTCACCAACTTACCAATTGCTGAATAGAAGTTCTAAGACACTGAAGCAAGCGCTCTTCTGCCAACATAGTCAATGCTCAAAGTTAATAAGTAGTCTCATTTGGAGACCTCATCACAGGGCCAAAGACACAGGACTTAAAAATCAGAAAGACTTGGGTTCAAATTCCAGTTCTAACTGTTCCCATGTGGTGTGTGTGTGTGTGTGTGTGTGTGTGTACTTGTAAAACCTGAGTCCTAAATGGCAGGGCAGTTACACATGGTCATCGGTGTGACCTAGGTGGGAACGGTGTTCCTTATAGGCTTAGAACATTAATTGTTCTCTTCCCTTTTATTCTAGAATATACGGCCATGCCTCTGAAGTTCAGACAGGAACAGCTGCTCACTGATAGGCTTTGTCTGGCCTGTTAAATATTTTTCATCCAAAAATATGAAAAAAAAAACTAGTAGAAATTTTTCTAGATTTTTTTAAAGTGATGCAAAATACATTTTGTACACTATAGTAAAATGAAATACTATGGAAACGCCTTACAGTGGGAGCTAGGTGGGATGGCCCCCACTCATGATCTAGTACTGTGGAGGTAGGGGAAACTCAAGTATTTAGGGACATCCTTCAGACACAGGGACATGACATCCATCTCAGAAAACAATCGAACAAAAATATTTTCTTTCCCTCATGTGTGATGGTTTTGCTTCCACACCCCCAGGGATGTGGCAGCCCTTGCTAGCCACGAATCTGTGAAACGTGTTTATATAGACGGCAAATTCTATACATTTTGGCCATTGTTCTTCAACACCTTAACATCCTTTCGTCTACCCGCAACACTGCCCATTTAGTGGCCCTGATTCCAAGGAAGTTCAGCTCTGAATCTTCCACCCACGACAACCATTTCTTTGTGTGATATTTACACTGAGCCACACGGCCGCCTATAGGCTACAGAGCCACAACAAAGAAACACAAGCACACGGAGCTGGCAATGCTTTCCTGGTGAAAACCATGACTCTAAACATCTAGGATGACAGTGATAGGCACGATTTTTTTTTTTGTCATTTAAAAAAACTTGCATCTACGGAGCCAAAAAATTTAATTCAGCTCTTTGGCTTGACCGCCCACAGTTACATCTTCAGCATGAACACAAAGATGATTTAAAGCACGGTTCCATGAGACAGCATTTCCATCAGACAACGTTCAATCTGCTGAGGGGCCCCAGGCTCCCCATCCTCACACCAGCACCCTGACAGCAGCATGCCATTCAAAGCACCCTGAGCAACATCCGAGGTCACCCAAATCCTGTTTTCATTCATACCAACATTAACATTGCCTTGCAGAACATTTCCCCCCAGAGAGATCCTGACCCATAATGCAGTGGGCCACAGGAAATACACTTAGCGCTCCTATATAGCATCTCATTACTTTCAGCAACCCATGTGGACCAAAACTTAGGGCGGTGCAATTGAACAAGTGGTGCCTAGGAGCTAACAAACACGTACCATCAAGTTACACAGTACACAAGAACGTTATGGGCTTTTCTCCAGAACCGGCCACGTGAGGGGAGACCTACATACAAGTGCTGTTCAAACACAACCAGGGGGAATCTTACCCAGACCGGATGGTAGAGGAGTATGAGGAGCCAGAAAAGGCCTCCTGGAGTCAGGAACATCACCTGAAGGACGAGGAGGTACCAATAAATACAATAAACAAACATAACGGCTGGCGTTGGGCAGCAGAGAGCCCAGAAGAGGTGTCAGACCTGAGTCCCAGGCCTGACTTTGCGGCAAGCGTCTGACCTTGACCAAGCCATTCTAACCTTCCAGGCTCTCCATTTTCCTTTCGTTAGAACTTGGTTAGGTCGGTCAATCAGTGGGCCAGACTCTTGCTGCACACCAGGACGGCCCCCGGAGCTTTTCAGAAACCTGGTTCCCTCATCCAGGAATGTGGTTTTACTGGATGGGCCTCTTTGTCTCTCCAAAATCTCCAGCTGTTACCAACGTGTAAACCAGGGCTGAGATTTCTTTCTTGAAGCAACCTCTCAAATCCCTGCCGTCTTAATCTTGGTATATTAATAATCCTCCTGAGACCTTCTTAAAATCCCAGGATAGACTGCATCTCAGACAATTAAACCAGCACCTTGGGGTGGGGATCAGTTCCCGGGCACCTGAAAATTCCCAAGCTGGTGCCAAGCCGTACCCAAGGTTGACGCCCAGTGTTCCGGACCTGCATTTCCGGTTCCTATACAGGCAATGATGGATGGGAGAAAGAAGGGAAGAGAAGCCCGTAAGTCTCCCCGTCCCTCCTTCCCATGTTAAATTAAGAAGACAGCCGGATGCCAGAGGCTGCTGGTGACTTATAAATGGTCTGCAGACAGCAGTTGATTTCAGGTGAGTTTGTCCTTCATGTCCCTGCCTGACAGGTGGGAAAGTTCCAAACTGCTCTTGTTCTAAATTTAAAACCCAGTGGCATACTTCTCTAACAATGGCTCCGCAGTGTGTTCTCTTGCAACTCTCAGAATTTGATTTGCATGATTGCCTGTAACATGAGCATTGCACTCCTCGCTCCTGAGGTTACTTAAATCCACTTATTAGGCACTGGTGGAGCAAACAAACAGTAATTAGAAACACTGCAGACAGCCTTTTAAACGCTTGCTGAATTACAGGTTTCCTGCACCCAAGCCCATATGCACAACATGTCCGTGGCGTCCTTAAAATCAGAGCCTCAGAAACATGAGCATGGACACACAAGCCATCTCGGAACCTCCTTGGGACTGCTAAAGATGGCTTTAGAAGAGGGCTAACCTCTGCCAGCCCTTCTCACAGCTAGAAGTCTCAGGTGAAAATGAACTCTCTGTGGGCCTGGAAAAAAAGAGAAAGCCTCAGAGGAGCAGCCTTTCCACTGTGCATCATCACCACCGTGGCACAGTTTATACAGTAATGACAGGTGATGCCTAAGGCTGAGAGGCTGGAGTGGGAAACTCAGGGCCATGCAGAACAGCGTTCCATCCTTAGTATCCAAGCCACAGCGGTTGGCTCATGGGACCTGCTAACCTCAGGAGTTGCTGGCCCTCCTGGCCTACACTGAGATCTTTGATGAGAAGTACAACTGCCCACAGTCCATAAGAAGCTGCCCCTTGCCACCTTGCCAGACTAGGACCAGGCAGAAAGGCTCGGGTCACATGCTACAGCCATGCTTACAAGGAAGACTGTTTAACTGAAAGTGGGCACTCCTGCTTATTAATGACTCAGACGGGACCCCTATTCCTGGGCACGGCTGGCTGAGGGTTGAGATGACCTCAGTGGCCAAGGAAAACCCCTCCCTGCGCAGCATGGGCCTCTCTGGAGAGGCTGGAAGATTTTTCTCTCAGTGCTAGCCAACAATAAACAGGAATCGAAGACAAAGACTGTTTTCACCAAAGGCAGAGACCTACTGCCTTTATTAAGTGGTTCTTTCCATCTTGGCTTTAAAGGGAATCCAGCTATCCACTTTGGGAGTTGGAGTCGGGGTGGCTCCAGAAACAGCCTGAATGCCCACTAATAGCTGACCAAACAACACCCCCCACACCCCCACACCCCCACTGACTTACTCACTTGATGGATTGCTACATAGTATCTCAGGCACACACACACACACACACACTTACTTACTTGGATTGCTACATAGTATCTCAGGCACACACACACACACACACACACATACACACACTTACTTGGATTGCTACATAGTATCTCAGGCCAGCCAGCGCATGGCTGCCTCCTTATGACACATTAACGCATGGAGAAAACTACCTCCACAGAACGCTGAGTGCAAAGTCAGAGGAGGTGGTTACCTGGCAGAAGAGCACTCAGAGGGAGGATGTCTTCCTTCAAACTCCTTCACAGCAGTCTGGACTATCTTCTCCTCCACCTGTCCTCCTTCCCCTTTAATAACAGACACGAACTTGGCGGAGCCTGGAGCCTTATTTTGGGGTTCTTTAATCTCCCCACATGCAAACAAAGCAACGCTGTTGTAAACAGAGGGTTAGGGAACACAACTCCTCACAATCCCAGTGTCCAAGGCCTAACACCTAGCTCCTTTGGAGGTGACTATTGGAAGAGGCAGCCTTTAAGCTAATGATTATGTTAATTAGCATACGGCTAGTAGGGTAGACCCTAAACCAGTCAGAAGAATTCTTGCTGCAGGAAGAGGTGCCAAGAGCCTGTGTGCATGCTGAGGAAAACCATACAGGGACACAAGAGAAGGCATCTGTGTGCCAGCAGGGAGGCTGACCTCGAGAGACAGGGAGTGCCGACACCTTGACCTAGGCCTTCCAGGGCTGCATGAAAAGAAACATCTGTTGTTTCAAGACCTGTTCTGGGATGCTCTTATGGTTGTTGTAGCAACTTAAAACAACTGACGAAAAGGCAGACTCAACTCCTTGAACTAGTACAGCAACGACTCCTCCTGGCTTCAGGGGGCAGTGAACATGTGACGCTTTTCCGGTGGTTGGGGGGCAGTGGACCCGTGAGACTCCTGAGACTCTTCCGCAGCTCATCCTTACTCTCCCAGTCTCCTGTGACTCGTGAGCGAATGGAAATTGCCAAACCCTGAATGCCCTAAATCAATTTGAGGTTGCTTTTACATAAAAGTAACTGCATAGGCTAATGGCAGCGAGTTTTAAACAACTAAATGTAGTGGTTCCAGCTGTAAACTCAGGAAAGCCATTTTCATAATGAAAATGCCGATGCTTTTTTTTAATTAAGGATGGAATTGCCAACATAAAAAACTAACAAGAAGCGAGGACTCACTCCTTCCGCTCTCAAATGAAAGGGTTGAGAACACTGTGAAAGGCTTTGCAATTTGAATTACCGGAAATTGCCTAGAATTTAAACCTGGAACTTTCCCAGCTGCTCGACACTTGACACAGGGCTCCCAGGTTCCCAGAATCCCAGCCCCTCTGATTCTTGCTATCACAGCCCCTGTTCCTGTGGCTAGAGCCATTATGCATGGTTATGAGCCATTATGAAGAGGTTATCACCATGTCTAACTCAGCCATGCTAACCACCCTCCATGTGTGCAACGCTGGTGATCCCTCTGAAGGCCTTGCACATGTCAAGCAAGTGACTCTACTCATGACCCAAATTTCCACACCTTTTTTGCTCTGTGAATTTGGCCTTAAAGGGAGGATTAATTATATATCCTAAAAACCCATGTACACTAACACAAACACACATGGGTATGTAGAGGTACGTTTTAACAGCTAAACATTATCTTTCGGCTATCATGAAAGGGATATATCAAAAGCGTTCGTCGGATCTCGAGTCACCCAGGCTAACACTCTGTCTAAATGATGCTGTTCAGTCAGAGACAGGTCCCTGCATTTTCTGTATCACCAGACTATGTATTACCTCTTAAAATCAAAAGCAACTAAATGAGCTGAGGAAGGCATCCTAGACTACTTTTTCTGTTTTCTGGAAACAGAAACTTTCCAATATGAGAAGCAGCTGAGATGGAGAGACCTCTCCACAGCATATGGGCTGGGGGCCAAAGAGAATGAGAAACGTACACGCCAGCGTGACAGGTGACTACCCCAGACACCAGCCAGTAAAGACACACCTTTAACACTGAAAATTAATACTATCCTACAGAGAAGCAGGAGACAACACCTACAGTGTCAGGGATTGGAACACAGAGGAGGCAGGAGGGTGGTAATTTTGAGGCCAAACAGAGATACAAAGTGGCACAGTAGGGGTGGGGGGGCTGGGGAGGGTGATGACAAGAATTCCTTTAGGGAGAAAACAAAGGCTAAACATGAAATATGGCCTGAGATTTATACTGACAGATAGCTCACAATTATAATTCGTTATAAAATGAAAAAGCTGAGGCATGCAATTATAATAATCAACGAATGACTTCATAGATGAAACTTCACGCCAAATTCCCCTCGTTTATAAGCTCCCACAGTCCCTGTGCTGACAGCACTCCAGGACTGATGCTGGCCACTTCCTTCTAGAGTTCTAAAGTCTTGTAGAACACACACCATATTTTTAATACTTTTAACACTATTCCTTTTTACATTTACAGATGTTTTACCTACATTTCTGTCTGTGCATCATATGCATGCCAGGTGCCCAAGGAGGCCAGAAGAGGGCATCAGGTCCCTGGAAACTCAGTTGTGAGCCACCATGGGGGTGCTTGGAACCCAATCCAGCTCCCCTACATGAGCAGCCAGTGAGTGCCCTTCACTGCTGAGCCATCACCTCCCCAGCCCTGACCGATCGATCCCTGGACCTCATTTTGTTTACTCCCTTAGACATAAAGTCTGGCAGTGAACACAAAAGATGACTCTACTGTGTGTTTGCAGGTAAACAGGATACAATAAATGTATGTGACAGAATATTACTCAGCTATTCAGTGTGATTTGTGATATATATTTTATAGGTATAGAATACATAATGAAAAGTTCCAGAAATTAATAACAGTGATGGCTGAATAACTGAGTATGCTTAGTGCTGGGGAAAATTAGGAAAAGATTAAAATGATAAATGTTATGTACATATTACCACAATGAAAGAAATACAGTGAGAGGAAGGACCGCTTATCAGCAAGGCAAGTGAAAAGGAGCCTATGTCTGAACCGCATAAAGCTACAAACGTCCCTTTGAAAGGGCAGGGAAGCGGCTTGCCGGAGCTTTTCCAGGGCTTGTGTTTGGGAGGCAATGTAGCCGGGTGAGCTTGTCTGTTGCGATTTTCCAGCTTCTTTGTTGCTTGTTTGTTGCAGTTCTCCATGGTTTCCAAATTCTCTAGAACTGCTCACATAATCAACCCTTGCAAATACAAAGGGGTGTGGTACAGCCAGAGCAGGAGATACCAGGCTTATCACCAGCAGGTTAAATGCAGATCACAGTCAATTCACCTGGTGGACTATTCACGCAGCCTATCACTGTTGGGTGCTTGCCGTCCCTGTGGCGGCCCAAACTCGTGAGTTAAAAGTTTTATCTTTGTTATAAGGTAATGTTTTGTTTGCTTTTGTTTTTCTTTTTCTCTATGGCAAGAAAGCATGCAGCTCAGATCTGTTGCACCACTAGGCATGCCTCCGCCAGCCTTAGTGTCACAAGTGATGGGCTTGCTCTGGATATACAAGTGACTGACTGGACCATGAACAGTTGTTCTCAAGAGACAGTGAATGTCTTCAGGACAGGAACCTGGGACAAGATGTGGAGGTGACCCGAAGGAAACACCAGACTCACCACTGTGGAAGAACTAGAAGCAAGGCAATCAGAGTCACACAAACTCAGGCAGATGCCACACCGAAAGGACTGCCATTATCACACATGCCATGAAAATACTGTCTTAGTGACCCCACAAGTGGGGACAGTCATGCTTCCCTCCTGAATATTTAACAGGATGGAAGGTTCTGAGTCTGTTCTCAACAGGCGATCAATCTAAACCATGAGCTTCCTTCCATTTCCTGTTCAAATGAAGTGGCTAATAAAAATCAAACAAACAAACAAACAAAACGCAACAGTGAAATGCTAAAAGTGTTAGTGTTAACAGGCACGGTGACAGAAGCACAGGGAAATGTTCTACATACTTTCTCACTGACCCCAGTGAGGACCTTGTAATAAAGTTCACGAGAATTTTCTTACTCTTTGTCCCTCAATAATAGAAAACTATTCATCACTGTTTGTCAGTGACCTCATATACCAGAGAAACCATCAAGACGCTTGCATTTCCTTTTTGGATAATCCTCTTTTGAAATTTTGCATTCCTTAATTGCAGTGGGTCCTCAGAGTCCTCAGAAAGGTCTGTTACCCTGACAAGGATGAAGACACTACCAGGCAAGCTCCCAAGCTTTGAAAAAAAACAAAACAAAACAAAACAAAAAAAACCCTGATTCTAAGTGACTACGGTGCTCCCAAGAGGACCCAGAGGTCCAGTGTGACCAACAGTGGGCACTGTGTCTATTCCATGACCGTTGATCTACATGCAAACTTGAAGTTACCCACATGTCTTAGGGAGCTGATAACATCAAACATTGCATCAGATCAACACCAAACAAAACCCTCCCTGTAGAAAGGCAGCTCCTATCTTTGCTAAGATCAACCTCCTTCCCATAAAAAAACACACTCTGCCTTACCAAGCCAAGAATACCAGAGAACAGTCAGCCGTTGGGAATTTCCTTTGTGCACAATAAACTACACAAGCTGAACTCGCTACCTTAGGGCTGGGGAGCTCAAATTCATAAGCCTGCACATCAGCAATAAGCCAGGCTTGCCTGACGGAAGAGAAAATACAAACAACTTTGCCGGGGCCCATCACGTTATAGAACAATGATTCTGAACCTACCTAAGCCTGCGACCCTTCAGTGCAGCTCCTCATGTTAGGGTGTGCCCCAATCGTAAAATTATTTCCATTGCTATTTCACAACTGTAATTTTGAGGCTATGATGAATTGTAATGTAATTATATGATATGCAGGATATCTGATATGTGACTCCCCACAAGGGGTCCTGGCCCACAGGTTGAGAACCACTGCGCTAGAACAAAGGGATGCAGAGGGTATTCTGCACTGAGGGTGAGGAATCTGCCTGGGCCGGATCTTGAGGGCTGGCTAGTTCAGCATCTCTCTGTGGGCTGCTGGGTATGAAGGAGTGGGACTGACTCTGCCTCTGAGAGGGTTCAGTTCATGCTGACTCCTTCTTTACTGCTAGAAAACGGGCACCATGAAACCACACTTGTAATGCCTGCTTGTCTGTTCTCCTTACCTCGGAACAAAGCATGAGGCACTTCCATTCTCTCTCCAGTCTTTCAAACCCATGTTTCTTGCCCTAGAGAGGTGTCAGAGAAGAACCAAAGAGGCAGAAACCAGCCTGCTTGGAGGATCTGGAAAGAGTATCTGGAGCCAACTTCCAGAGCATGACAGTGGCTAGTCCCTGCGGGGTTCTAGCACTTGAGGGCCTGCCCTGTGGGCGCCAAGGACATCCCTGCCAAGCTCAGCCGGAGTCAAAGCATCTTCAAACCATTTCTGTACTCTGCCGCTGTCCTCATCCATTGACTGTATGTGTGAGTGTGTGTGTGTGTGTGTGTGTACATACATGAGTGTGCCCATGCATGTGTGAGTGTGTACATGCACACTCTCTTGAATTTTTGTTTGTTTTTCTTTTGTTTTTGTTTTGTTTTGTTTTGTTTTTCAAAAACTATGGCTCTCAGCTTTTCACAGACGATGCTTTAGCAGGATCTGATAAAATCCAAAACCCCTTTCCCTAGGGAGAAAAGAAAATCTCAAAAGCAGAAACACATAGAAAGAATTATCTAGAAGCTCTGAGAAGCTCGAACCCCTAAGCCCACCATACATACCGGGAGGAGGAATACTATGCAGTCTGAACATTTCTGGGTGACTGCCACATGCCAAGCACCAAGAAGAACCCACCTCAAGCTCAGCCCCTCCCCCCCCCACGTTCTGACTGCCAGCCCCTCCTCCCATGACCTGCCTTGGTTCCCTGTAAAACTACTGGGAACATCTACCTGCCTTTGTGCTATCTGTTGGGGAAACAGCTACTCATCCTGTCCAACAGAAATAACGCAAAACTTACACGCTCCCAAGCCCGTCCTCCAAGAGGCACCACTTCCTTTTCTCCTTCAGTAGCCCCTGTACCAGGGATCCCACGGCACTTCCTACCCTCGAGAAGTCACATGCCCCTTTCCCTCTGTTAGGACTGTCAGCAGCGTGGAGGGCGTGCGTGGTCAGCAACTAAACCACGTTCCATTTTCAGCTTCTAGTAAAGTCCCCACTCAGGAGGAAAGCACTCCACTGAGGTAAACAAATATGAATCAGACAGTTTTAATACACGTGTCCCTAACACTCAACCTGCTGGGACAGTGATGTCAATATAAACCTTAAAGGAGCGATGGCAATAACCTAGACACAAGGATGGACAGCAAGGGCAGTCAGAAGCCAGCGTGAACGAGGACCATGGTACTTCAAAGTCAGTCAGAGGGTTCGGGAACCAAGAGTTAAAGAGGGAGCAGGCAAGAAAGAGAATCATGGGATGAAACATACAGGGATGTGGCTTTATCCTCTGGAAGATGGCTTTGCCTGTTTCTTGTTTTTACTTAGTAAAGTAATGGAAAGAATAAATAAGCAATTATGACCTCACTGTATGTAGATGAGTGCCAGCCTTTCGTCTTTATGTACTTTATAAACATGTACGCCTGCACACGTGACTAGTGGTGCTTCCATCTTACTAGAATGTCTTATGTTTGCTATGTACCAGACCCTGTGCTGAATATGAAATCACTTAATGACTACTATTAATCATGATCCTTTTGAAAGATAATTATGGTTTTACCACTGTGAACATGACCAAGGCAACTCTTATAAGGACAACATTTAACTGGGGCTGGCTTACGGGTTCAGAGGTTCAGTCCATTATCATCAAGACTGGAACATGGCGGCATCCAGGCAGTCATGGCGCAGGAGGAGCTGAAAGTCTTCATCTGAAGGCTGCTACCACAACACTGACTTCCAGGCAGCTAGGATGAGGGTCTTAAAGCCCATGCCCACAGTGACACACCTACTCCAACAATGCCACACCTCCTAACAGTGCCACTCCCAGAGCCAAGCATACACAAACCATCACAATGGGTGATGCTTGGCACGAAGACCATATAATTCACAAGCAGCCGAACCAAGCAGAGTTTAACAGTGTTTTCATCTCAAAACTCCATTTCTTTCTTTCTTTTTTTTTTCCACTTGCTTGATTTACAGAAAAAAAAATTAATTTATTTTTCCAGTTTTCTCAGAGGTGTCCCTTAGGGATCCTGATTAGCACGCTAATAACCCTGGGACGTGAGCTCTTGCTTACGTCATTCTCCCACACAGGTCTGTTCTCGTTCTCAGGACAATTCGTCCTTCTCCTCCCAAAAGACCTGGAGGGTGACATTTCATATACCTGCTCTGGACAGATAAATCTGAAAATGGAGTGGAAAAGGGCGCCATTTGGGAAGACTAGGTCAGCAAAACGAGATGCAAACAACGATGTGGTCCCTCTGCGGGCCTAGAAACGTGGTCGCTTGAAGCAAGCCAGGAGCCTGGCTGAGAAACCAGAGAAGGAGGAATTAAAGGGATCTGGTGTTCCGCTGAGAGCACCAAGCTGACGTGAGGGTGTGAGGAGGAAGAGGAAATGGAACACTGTAAGGGGACAGTGGGTGCCTTTCAAAGGGAGAGAGAACCAGAGGGGATGTGTGGCTGAAGGAGCGAAGGTAAAGGGCTGCACTATGAGCAGTCAGTCACCAAATGCCTATCTGAAGCCTGGGATCATGGGGCAGAAGGAATGGGGCCACAGAAGGAGAACAGACAGGGAGTCCTGATGTACCCTAGAGCAGGGATGTGCACAGCATTGCCCTGTGGGTCAAAAAGGGGTTTCGCATCCAGCCCACCACAGGGCTAGGGCCAGTCTGAGGTCCCTGAGGAACTTCCAGGAGCTGCTTGGGGGGTGTGGGGGAGCGTCCCAGCCTGCACAGAGGCCGAGACTGGCAGGTTCTCACTCTTGGGCACCACAGATGCCTTGGAAGAGCTAGGAACGGAGTGTGGGCCCACGGTCGGACTCTGGCCCAGGTCAAAGAGGGAGGCAGGAGAAGGCTCCAGCTGGTTACCACAGGGACAAGAGTCCTAGGCTTGTTCGGTGGCTCAGTTGAGTTGGCTGGAGAGCGCAGGCAGGGCTTCCTGGCAGGAGACTAGACTCCACAGCTCCTTAGGAGAAGACCTGTTCCATTGCTCCAACATGACAGATCCCGATGAGAAGAGGCAGTCCACGGTTTTAAAGCGTTTATTTTTGTTGTTTTGGTTTGTTTTTTTTTTTCGAGACAGGGTTTCTCTGTGTAGCCCTGGCTGTCCTGGAACTCACTTTGTAGACCAGGCTGGCCTCGAACTCAGAAATCCACCTGCCTCTGCCTCCCAAGGGCTAGGATTAAAGGCATGCACCACCACGCCCAGTTTAAGGCATTTATTGTAGAAAGGCAGAGAGAGAGAGAGAGAGAAGAGTAGAGAAGCAGAGGCGGGTCATGGCCACGTGGAGAAAGGAGGAAGGGAAGGCGGAGTGAGGGGGAGCAAGAGGGCAAGAGTAAGAGAGGCAAGAGCAAGAGAATAAGAGAGTAAGAGCAAGAGAGGTGGGAGGGGGCAAGCAGCCCCTTTTGTAGTGGGTTGGGCCTACTTGGTTGTTGCCAGGTAACTGTGGGGGTGGAGTCCAGACAAAATACCAAGAGCTTGGGGCATCACCTACATGACTGATGGCCACACACCTGGGGGGGGGGCGCTGTGGGAGGCTGTAGCTGCGACAGGAACCAGGGGCCCAGGGGTCCTGGCCGAACACCTGCTGTCCATTGTAGGTGGAAGTCACCACCCACCAGATCACAGGGTTCAAGGCCTGTGCTCAACAGGGGACCAGGCTGTCTGTCTCTCGGCCCCACATTGCCCCTAGAGAATAGGCATGGTAGAGCCAGGGCAGACAGGGCACAAATTCAAATTCAATTTGAATTAAGTCAGTGGAGCTAAGGAAGGAGAAAGGCCAACCAAAAGGAGAAATGGAGGGTCACTTTGAGCCTAGTCTACCCTTGGACTTCCCAAAAAGAATAATTTTCTCTTTCTTTCTTTTTTTTTTTTTTTTTTTTTTTGTTTCTCGAGACAGGGTTTCTCTGTATAGCCCCGGCTGTCCTGGAACTCACTCTGTAGACCAGGCTGGCCTCGAACTCAGAAATCCACCTGCCTCTGCCTCCCAAATCCTGGGATTAAAGGTGTGTACCACCACGCCCGGCTAATAATTTTCTTTTTCCTTTTTTCTTTTTCTTTTTTAAATAATTTGAAGGTCAGTCAGTTAATTTTAAACAGTAAACCAATCGCATAAAGTTCACAGTAGGGTAAGAATTTACATCTCTGGGCTGCCTCTCAGCGCTTTATTCACCAGCCATATGGAACCAGTGATTAATATTCAGTAGGAAAGGCTTTTATAATCTTGTGCCTGCCATTCAAATGTGAAACATTTTCTGCTCCACAAACCCAATGATACCTGAATGTATCTCCTGTTTAAAATACATTTATGAATAATTTTATGTTTCCTAGCAAGAATGATAATAGAACAATCTATTTTCACTGCTACACAGAACAAAAAATGAGGACTAAATGCTTCAATTAATCAAGGAATTTAATATGCTTAATAATAAATATCAAATAGTCATTATTTGGGCTATTTAAAGGGCCACTGGGGTCAAAAGAAGATTGTAACAGCTAGCATTTGCAGCCACATTTATTTCCTCTCCGTTCCTGACATTGACAGAGCAAACTTCCTAGACACACAAATTTGCTTTGCTACATTAGAATGCTAGAAATCAAATTTGGTTTTCTTGATTTATATGCAGGCAGTCATAATAAGATTCTGTAATGATTAACAGAAGTAACAACCAAATAAACGGGAAAGCACAGCCTATCTCAGGTCACCATGCAACAGCAGACAGACAGATAGGAAAATAAACTATCCAAAATGCCTTAGGAAAATGTGGTCCAGGGTCTGAAATGATCACTCTGGTGGTGTTTAACAAGGCTAGAGACGCAGTACACGATGATCCTTCATCCGTGGTGTGTGTGTGTGTGTGTGTGTGTGTGTGTGTGTGTGTGTGTGTACAGGCACAAGAATGCATTTGCACACATGTGTCAGGTACAGCATCAACTTTATGATACCATGATCATAAACTGACCTGTGATAACATCAGGATCAAAAGAAGAAACTCCCAGGGGCAGGTGGAGTCATTCAAGACTATCCCAATTCCAGTATCTCCTCTTAGCAGACACTGCCATTAAGTCACCTGGTCTGGGATCAGCATTAGAGACTCAACTGATGGGGATTCTCGGTTTAGGATTGTTTCTCTGTGGTTTTGTTTTGCTTTTGTGTTTTTAAGACCCTGTCTCAAAAACCCAGACTAGCCCCCAAACTCATAGTTCTCCTGTCTCAGCCTTCCAATGTGGGGGTTACAGGCATGCACCACCACCTGGCTGGTTTTGCTGCTCTGTTCAGAACGGACCTTACCAAACTAAGAAGCCTGTGATTCCAAGGTATCTCCTTTACAGATAATACCCAAGGAGCAGTAACCATGGCAACCTCCACCCTCACAGCCCTGCTTTTCCTGGAGGAAAAGATGTCCAAGGCAGAGACAGAGCTGCTGCAGTGAGCACCGGTCTTCTCCAAGTGGAAAGGTGACCAGGGTTACAGATGACCAGCAGATTAAACATGCAAAACTAGAATAAAAAAAAAGAAGGAAGGCAAGAGATGGGATGGCATGCATAAATTGCAGGAACAGGTGCCCATAAAGTTAAGAATTCTCTAATAAATAGACATTTTAACAATCTGAGCATGTTAAAATACTGGTGGCTTGGTTGGATCACAAATATAAGAGGTTGTTATTACATGGGGGAGTTTTAAGTAAAACCTAGCTTATTCTCAACTATAAAATACAAAAGTCAAATGTGAGGTCCAATCTTGAACAGTTATTTTAAAAACGTGATTGTTTCACGACCTGTCAATCAGAGGTAACACATAATAAAACACCTGCAGGCAGCAGGAATCTCCACTTTCAGGCATTTAAATACGCCATGTGCATAATCCAGGTCTCTACCTCATTACTAGCCAGTCGGTAGGTCTTAGGTTCTCGTTTGCAATGTGGGGAGGTTTTCATAATTTGTTTAACCCTACGTCTTCTAGTCAAAAGGTTAAAGACTACAGTCTCTACCAAAATGTGACAAACATTTGCTAAGAAGAAGAAATATCTGGATGTCAAAGCAAATACCTGCAATCCTAGCTTTGGGGAGGTGGAGGCAAGGGAGAGGCAGGAATTCGAGGCCGGATATGGGACTCTGCCTCAGAATAAATGCATAAACAAACAGAAATACCATAGCTTCTCCAATGGAGAAGCTAGAGAAAGTACCCAAGGAGCTAAAGGGATCTGCAACCCTATAGTTGGAACAACATGATGAACTAACCAGTACCCCGGAGCTCTTGTCTCTAGCTGCATATGTATTGAAAAATGGCCTAGTCGGCCATCACTGGAAAGAGAGGCCCACTGGACTTGCAAACTTTATATGCCCCAATACAGGGGAATGCCAGGGCCAAAAGAATGGGAATGGGTGGGTGGGGAAGTGGGGGGGGGATGGGGGACTTTTGGGATAGCATTGGAAATGTAATTGAGGAAAATACGTAATAAAAATAAAAATAAAAATAAAAAAAACAGGAAAGGAGAAAAAAAAAAAAGAAATACCATAGCAACAACAATAATAAAGTCCTGGCATTACTTTTCTAAAATCAAACTTAGACTATGAGAATAAAAATTGGTTCTTGGCCTGGAGAGACACACTCAGTGAGCAGACCATCTTGCTGACAAATCTGATTACCTGACTTTGTTCCCCAGGAACCTTGGGGTAGACACAGAACCCACTGCCAAAGGCTGTCCTCTGACCTCCGCATGTGTGCACTGTGGCAAGCATGTATCCATGCCAAAATAAAATAATAAATAAATAAATGTATTTTTAATTTAAAAAACCAGCTTTTCAATAAATAACTACTAAGCGGATATATGTACACCTATATGTGGATATATATCTCCATATATACACATATTCATACATATATACACATATACATATATATGTTCAGTCATTCCAACAAGCAGTTGCTAATAGTACCTATAATACCTGCAGCAAACTGCCCACTCCCAGACAGCCCAGTCTGTTGGGAAAGGTCCAATGATAACCACCATGAACTCAGACACCAGAGGTCCTCTGTTCAAATGTAAGATCAGCCCCCTCTTAAATTACGTGATTTTGCTAAGTTCCCTAGTCAGTGCCTCAGCTTCTCTGACTATGAAAAGAGATCACGGTGGTAGCCACCCACCAACACCCTTGTGAGGAATCACTAAGAAGAGTCCCCAGAAAAGAACCCAGCGCATTGTTCCGACTGTAAGAACTGGCTCGCTGCAATACTCTTATAATCATCATCAATATTAATAGTATAATTATGATCCATCTTATGGGAACTGAATGAAACAAAGCCCAGCTCAGGTCTGTGTGTTCAAGTCCAAGTATTAATCAGCTGGTCATATAGTCCTATATTTCCGTGTATGCCATAATTATAATCTAAGGCCAAGTATGCTCTTAGATTAACTACAAATGGCTATTATTCGTCAAAGGCCAGTGAAGGGGAGAAATAGGGCTGGGGGTATGATCTCCTGCCACAAGATAAAGCCCCTTCTTTTCTTCGTGATCTCAATGGTTCCCTACTGGAACCACTGCCACCACATACGCAAAGGACATAAAAAAATATACCCTTCCTCTGTTTCCCCAGAGACCACGGGAGGAGGAAAATGGAATCAAAACATTCACTTTCTCTTGTTTGCTGGTCTAGAATCTCTGGTTGGTAAGGGCGCAGGAAAGATGGTCTTCACTGAGCCAAAGCCATGGACCTGAGCAGGCAGACATCACCTAGCAATTCTATTGACGCTCAAGTCCCTTCACGTGGTGTTTGCACTCGACCTATCAAATCTCTACACTGTTAATCTGGAGCCCACTGCCAGCCACTGCCACTGAAAGGCCAGGTAAACAGCTGTGGTGCTGGGTTACTTCTGAATAATGAAGGAAGGGGCACACGCTTGTGCCACAGACAGCTCTGCCCCAATATTTGGGTTGTATGCAAAAGTGGAGATGCTGCAGAGACAGAGCTACTTCCTCCCCTAGCAATAATTACTTAACATCATCTCCACCCCACCCCCACCCCTGCTTGGGCCACCTGCAGAAGGTATATGTGCCTGTATTACAAATTCAGGTTCTAGAATCTCCCAGGGAACCTCCTCTCCCCTGTTCTTCAGACCTCAGAGCAAAGGTTTGTCCTGATTGCGTTCCTTCGATCCAGCATCTATGGATGCTCTCCTTTATGGATGGTTGAACCCTTGGGAAGAGCTTTTGCAAATCTAAAGCCATAAATCAACACGCCCTAGCCTCTTTACAGGTGCTATCTAATCTACAGTCAAATGGGAGGACTCTGAAACAAACAATCTAATCCAAATTCCAAAGTTTACTGACAAAGGAGCTAGGATATCAGTGATTAAGCATAACAAGAATAATAACTGACTCAAAGTAACCTAATACGTTTAATATAACTTGGGCAGAGCACCGTCATTATAGATCTTCCTGCTTTGAGGGCTGAAGTCTTGTTGAATGAGGTTATTCATTTAAATCTGGGTTCTTAATGATACCTTGTATCTTCCAACTTGTGTAGCTCTAAGGCTAACACTTGGAGGTTTTAATCTTTTGTGCCTCTTCCCTGGAATCCGATTCTACATCAGTGTTATTAATGGCACCAGAATGTAGCTCTCAAATTATTTCAAGCAATGAATAATTCTGTATGTTTAGGATCTGAATTTTATTTTCTCTGCCTACAATGGGATTAAGAGCAGCTAGGGCTTGGAGGAAGATTGAAAATCAAGGTCCAGACTCCTGTTGACTTCAAATGAGAAAACCTGGTGGGGAGCTACGTGATGAAGCAAATCATTAAAACTTCATTTATTTCCCTAAGATGTGATGTCCTCCGATCTGCTCTAGAGAAATACTCCCAATATTATATGTGTAGTAAACGAAGTAAAATGTAAATTTATGCCAGGATTGATGATTATGAAACAGGAGAATTGGGAGTTGGAGACCAGCTTTGGCAATAGAGGGAAATTAACTCAAAAAACTAACAAATCAAAAAATGTTAAACAGGCCAAAAAAAATGATCTTTTAATTCTGTGGCCTTAATTCTTATGTTAGGAATAGACTCCATCCTTCAGTGACATCAGCAGAGAGAGCTACGGGTGGGGGTGTGTGTGTGTGTGTGTGTGTGTGAAGGTCACAAAGCTACAGCCAGACTCTCTAACATGTCATGAAATGCAGTGAGGACAGGCACAGTGGTCAGACCTCCCACGGCTGTAAGCAGAATATTTCCATGGAGAAAGCCAGGATCCTTTCTGATGCCCTTGTTATAGTAACTGATGAACAGTCTTTATTTTACTTAAAAACTGAGTATTGACAGACGTTAGGCACCATCAAATTCTCCTTTCTCTGAATACTCTTGGTTATACTGGTGACAGATGTGATACTGGATAACTGAAGGAAGGTGATACTGAACAGCTGGAACTACCCATGATCCCCCGCCTCTAACCCAACATGGGAGGATCTTAATGTACACCTCACTGTCCACAAAGTAGACTTCTTCCACAGAACAAGGAGAGGCGTGCAGTCTTGAGGAAAACAAAACAAAACAAAACAAAAACAAAAACAGGTGCTGTAAGCCCTTATTAAAACAACGTTATGTCCCGTTCTACATCCAGAATACACCACAAAACCTCAATGGTAATTCTGCTCTTTACTGGGTGAGGAACCCTGGTACTCTCCTGTTGTGTGACAGTTTCCACAAATTCCAAAAAGACCATTTATTAAAGACATATAAAAATCATAACCTGGTTAATTTGTTCCTCAGAGTCGCCATTTATCCATACATCTATTTTTTTTTAAGTATGCTGATGACTAAATCATCCTAGGCGAAATACAATATAAGGAAACAAAATACAAAAATTGAAATAGATGTTTGCTGTGATTTAAATCTACAGTGCTCCCTCCCCCCCCCCCAGGCTCACGTTTTGAAGCCTCTGGTGCTATTCTGTGGTGTAACTTCAAGAGGAGAATGTTAGAGAAACAGGCTACTAGAAGCAAGCCCTTACTGGCTATCCCCACCCCTGTTCCAGTCTGCCTTCTGCTTCCTGGTCTTTATCATGTGATCAGCTGCCAGCATCTGCTCCTGTACTCAAAGATAGAGCCACCCCTGCCTGAGGCCACACCCTCCCTACCAGAAGAACTGAAATATCTCTGAAACTGTGAGCCCAGAGACACCTTCCATCCATTGGCTTGTCTGTCAGATATTTTGGTTACGCAGACACACAGAATACCTCACAGAACGCTGGCCTTCCACATCCAAACTGTTACCTTTGATTCTCATTAAACTGTGAGAATTGTTTGGGCTCAACAGAAGAGGAAATGAACCCCCAAATTCAGTGTTATGGGCACTTACTTTTGTTACGCTATGAATAAAACTCCTTCATATTGTGAAATAAGTTTCGAAAGAGAACCCTGATGGGCACCAAATTTTCACTATGGGCCCTGACTACAAGGCAATGGTGACTCATCCTGAAATGGTTGTTTAAAACGCTCTAATCTTCAGAAATGTAGATTTTTGTATTAAGAGTTTTCTGGTCACCATTAAAGTCACATAAACAATTTCTTAAACCCTTTACACTGTCCCCTGGTATCGTCAAAGTAAATATAGGTCTCTGGGAGAAATTAATTCAAAGCATTTCCTTTAGCTTCGAAAGTATGGAAACAGAAGCTGTTAGGTTCTGGATATATACACCTCTGTTAGCTCTCTACCTGCTGAATTGATCTAGAGGGTCTTCCTGAGTTTGCCGACATGCAGCAAATGACAAAGTTGGTAAACGCCCTGGGTCCTTCACCCCAGGGAAGCCGTTGGTGTGTGTTTGTTGTTTGTTTGTGATGGGGTCTAAGTCTGATACTCAGAGATTCTCCTGCCTCTGCTTCTCAAGTGCTAGGATTAAAGGTGTGTGCCATATGCCCAGCCCAAGGGAAGGCCCGTGGAAGTTCTCCAAACTCTACTTTTCAAGATCGCAATATATTTTACTTTGGTGTTTTGCTTTGTTGTTTTGTTTTGTTTGAGATAGTATCTCCCATAACTTGGGCTGGCCTCAAACTCACTGGGTAGCTAAGGATAAACTTTCCTTCCTGACCCTCTGCTACTCCCAGGTGTAGACATGACAGGCAGGTGCCACCATGTTCAGCTATGGTAGTTTTCACATTCATACAGAAACAAAGCTTGAAAGCTTAGACAGTGACTATGGGATAGCCTGAAAAAAATATAAGTCTGAAACACTAAATGAATAATCAAAAATGGCAGGAGTGTGGGCAAGGAAGAAGGCACGGAGAGCAAAGTATTGATGTTGATCATTAGCGTTCTCTCATCAAGCACAAGCATGGTCATGGCCAACCCTGCAAGACAGCCATTACAGTAATAGTGGCACCAAAGTTATGGAGGTAAGCAACCACATCATCATTGATTTAAGGCCCCACACACAGGAGGAAATCTAAGTCTGGTACTGTAAATCTGCCCAAGAGCCCATGGCTAAGGAGCCTACTACTATGGCTTTGCTAGAGCATCAATCTCTAAACGCCTCCCTCTCCACTCATGCAATAGTACAACTTGGAAGGAGAAGACAGAAAACTCAGGAGTTCAAGGCCATCCTCAGTTACATAGTAAGTTCAAAACCAGCCTGAACTACCCTGCCTTAAAAAGAGAAGGGGCTGCACACGGGTGGACATCCTATAGCAGTATAATTATTCAGTAATCGCAATGTGGATCTTGAGTTCCCAGGAACTTCCAGGGGCTGAAAGTCCTCACTCAGGTCATGGTGAGAACAGACTCTTGGGAGGCAGCTTCAGTAAGACAGCTTATTTTAATGGGGAGATGCCTCATTTGCATAAGAGGCATTCCAGGTGCTTCTGGGCATGCATGACCTTATAAGGGGAGAGGAAGTTTAACCTGGCCACCAGTCTATAAGACCTACTCTAGCGAGGCACCAAGAACACACTACCAAGACACACAAGCCTAGCGCAGGGGAGAACAATCCTACTCCTGCCAATCTCAAGCCCCATCTCTGGCCCCACAGAGGATAAAATATAAATCTTCGAAAGGAAGGGGGCTGACATCCTTTGGAACCACTTGACCTGCCAATGGGCCGGTTCTTGTAAACACTGATTTCCAGCTCTGCAGCAGTACGTTCAGGAGTGAGAAGAGTTCTGACACTCTCAAAGGTATTTTCTGAATTGGCAAACCTTTATTACTTGCGGAATATTTAATAGACCAAAATCAAAAAGACAGATTGCAATCCAAAGAAATAAATATCTCGGAAGGATTACTCAAAACCAAACAGAGTACAACCTAAAACTATCTTTGAATATTTCATGAGCGTGTTGAGATGGGGAACCGCCCTGAGGGACAGCACTCTCATAGACAATGTGTGTGTGTGTTTTTTAAATTATGCATATTAGGGTTCTGCTTCTTTGATATGGAAACTGAGTTCTGGTTCAAACCGCATTATTGTATTTACAAGGCCTCTCAGGTCTAAGACACACAGCAGTTGGGACAATCCTCCACACCAGCCTGCAATTACATGCTTCAATTCAGGTTAACATCTACGCGCTGTCGGTTATCTGCCCCAGAAGTCCTCCATGGTGCTGCAGGCAGAGACGCTGGTGATTGTTAGAGGAGGTGAGGGCCTGAGAGGCGGGACAAGCCACGTCAAGGCTGCCAGTTGACTAAAGGAGCAGCTTTAACTCCAGCAACACTTTCCACTTCACAAGGTTCTGGGGGCTCAGGTGACCTGCAGTGAATTGTAAGTTTGACACAATAGCAATCTGAGGTAACAGCTCTGTGTGAGGCTCACCCTCCATAGTCCTTCAGGCCAATTGTCTTAGGGTTTTACTGCTGTGAACAGACACCGTGACCATGGCAAGTCTTTTTTTTTTTTTTTTTTTTGGTTTTTTTTTGAGGCAGGGTTTCTCTATATAGCCCTGGCATCCTGAAACTCACTTTGTAGACCAGTCTGGCCTTGAACTCAGAAATCCTCCTGCCTCTGCCTCCAGAATACTGGGATTAAAGGCATGTGCCACCATGCCCGGCGACCATGGCAAGTCTTATAAAGGACAACATATAATTGGGGCTGGCTTACAGGTTCAGAGGTTCCATCCATTATCATCAAGGTGAGAACATGGCAGCATTTGGGCAGACATGGGGCTGGAGGAGGTGAGAGTTCTACATCTTCATCTGAGGGCTGCTAGTCAAAGACTCACTTCCAGGCAGCTAGGATTAGGGTACGAAAGCCCACACCCACAGTTGACACACCTACTCCAACAAGACCACATCTACTCCAACAAGGCCACACCTCCTAACAGTCATGCCAAGCATATACAAACCATCACACCAATTAACTCCAAACCCCTACTTTAATTCTGATTTCCTAAAAAGCTCTTGTTTTCACGCATTCTTCATCCTCCCATGTAGTCCTTTTAAACACAAAAGAAAATAGTCTTGCGCCTGTATATGTTTCTTAAGGAAGAGGCAAGACTGTGACACAGAAGTACAGAGTCGTCCTCCCAACTTCATACGCTTGTCCTAAGAAGACATGTGCCCTAACTGAGCCACAGGGTCACCCAATGAAGCCAGGTACGGTCCTACTAACATCAGGAAAGGAAGTGACCTCATACCAGTCTTAATCTACTGTTGGCTTTTTCCTCTTGTTAATTCATTACACTATCTACCTAGCTTTCCACTCAGGAAGAGTGCAGCAGAATTGTCGAGCCGACCAAGTAAATTTAATAGAGATAAGATAATACACATTTAAAAATAAAATCTAAGCTGGGCCTGGTGGCATAGACCAGCAACCCTAGCACTCAAAATGATACAGGGGGATGGGGAATTTAAGGTCAGTCTACAACACATAGAAAATTTGAGACCAGATTGGGCTACATGAGACCCCTGTCTCAAGCAAACAAATTGAAATAAAATTACTAAGATGCCAGGATACTAGCTACTCAAGCAGTTATACGGCTCTTGTTTGTTTATGCATGCAACATAACATAGCGGGGAGGGAGGGATGGAGACTAACTGTATCCTCCCCAACTTCATATCATGAAATCCTGTCTGTCAACCCGATGCTATTCCCTGGGGGCTCTGGAAGGTAATTAGGGTTAGATGAGGTCATGAAGGTAAGGCTCACCACGGGATTGAAGTGGCAATTGCAACCCTAGGTGAGAGATGATGGCAGAAATGCTGCACTCTCCACTCACATCCCCAGCGCTTTTGGAACACAAGCTTCAGACTTGAGCTAAAGGACAGACTTCCTTATAAAGACAGAACTGAGCCAGGTGACGTCATCTAGTCTACAATCATGCCAGCCACTGCCTTGTTTACTTTTAAGTATTCTTAAGCAAACAAGTCTATATTTGGGAGATCACCAAGTGCTTAATTAACTTATAAGCACCAACTCCCCACACCTACCATAACTACCTGTCTATCCACCTCCATATTAGCACAGGCCCCTGCTCGGCTTCTCCTCAAAGGCCAAGGACATCATCTCCACTGCTCTCGCCTTCCCGTGGCAATGTTTGCTTTGACTTGAGTTCTCAAATATAGAAGTATTTCAAGCACTCTATTGACCCAGGTTAGAAAAATCCTGAAGAACTCCAAAAGGATTAATATGGGAAAGTGTGAGAAACCCCAAAACCACAAAACAAACTTCCCCTGGGTTTCAGTCACTGGCTGGTTTCAAAGAAGGTTGCTGGTGAATGGCCCCGATCAGAATCATTTACTGCAGAAGGTAAATGAAGATATTCATTTTAATTCATTCCTACTACAATATTAAGAACAGTGAGCCCCAGTATTCACGGAATGAGGTCACCAGAGGAATAAAAATTAACTAGAGATGTACTGTGTGCCTACACTCAGACAGACTTAGGAATTCAGTGCTTCACGCTAATTTCCCTCTTGGTATTTCCAGGCCCTAGTTCCATAACACAAGTAATGCTTATCAGCAGTATTAGTGCAACATGTGCTATCACTGTCAATGTAATGATCTTGGGCTTTCCTTTTTACTAGAATGTCAATCTAACTTCTGCAATCCAACCCAAGAGGGTCTATGGAAAGTTATAATGAACAGATTTATTCTATAAGCAGTGTAATTAGCTGAGAGCCCATTCAGTGAATGGCTAGAGTTAAGGTATTTTATCTATCAGAGAAGTTTCATTTGAAATCAGAAGATTTACATTATTGGGCCAATATAAACAGCCAGCAGCCCCAGGTTCTATGCCAAGCCATGGGCATGGACTACCTCATTCTACCTTCATAGCAGGAAATACAAAAGGCTCTGAAGTCCCAACAGCTTGCTCAGGTTAGAAAGTCAGTGTGTAACAGGGTCATTACTTTAATTCAGAGATTTCAACATCCGAAAAACCTCCTAATGAGTCTTTCCCACTGCTGTGTACTAGACAGAAATCTGAAAAACATTTGCCAGGAGGACAATTAAAAAAAAGCAGATTAATGCCAGGAAGGTATTTTCTATAAAAGAGCCACCAACAATAATAACTCAAGGAGGAAGGAAGAAAAAAAAATCAATTTAAACTTTGTTTTTAATATGACAAATCAATGAAAAAAATGTTATGCTTTTGATTTTTATATTAAAAAACCAAACAGTATATTAAAAATTACATGGCCGTAGATTGAAATTGCAGATGACATCACTACAAGATACCACAAAGCTTCAAATGAAAATAGTCTCATTTCCAACTGAATGAGAAGTATTCCCCTTTCCAACTGTGGCTGAGGTAGTTCTACTGCTGGTGTGTAGGAATACTGACTGACACCTGCCCACAAAGGTGGTCTCGAGAACCTTCTACGATCCCACAAGAGCTACTTGCTGGGCATCTGAGGACAGAAGCTACCAGAATGCTTTTTTTTTTTCTTCATTTATCAGTTCTTTGAGAATTTCATAGCGTGTGTTTTGATCATACCCACCCACACTCTCTTCAGATCCACACCCCCTTTCTTACCCAGCCAACATTATACCCTCCATTTTTTGTTAACATATGGAGCACAGTTTGTGTTGCCCGCATACTCTTAGATATGTGACCTTCACCACGAGAGAGTAGACAAACCATCAGGGGCCACACCCTTCCTTAAAAATACAATGAGTCTTCATCTACCAGAACTATCAATTTGCTGATACCTGATGTCCACATACACCTCTGCCCTGCACGCTGGTATTTTATCTGGCCTTATAGTGTGTACAGGTTGTGCAGGCTACTTCCACTGTTGTAAATTTCATATGCACAATGGCCCTGCTGTGTCCAGAAAACACTGTTATATTGTAGCCATGCACCACCTCCAGCTCGTACACTCTTTCTGTCCCTTCTTCCAGAATGACTCCTGACCCTTGGGAGGAGGGGTGTGTGTGTGATAAAGATGTCCTATAAAGCCGAGCACCCCACAGTGTCCTATTACCTGCACCCTGAGCTTATGGGTCTGTCAATCAACATCTTTGGGGGGCGGGGGGAAGGTGTTTGGAGAAGCCATCAGGTACAATACTGTATTTTGCAAAGTTCCAGCAACAGGTTCTAGCCTAGGGCTGTGACTGTCAAGGGACAGGTGCAAGGCCTCTCTCAATATTGGCACCAGGTAAGGGTATGGACATGGTCATTCTTGCCACAGAGGTTTAGCAGCTAGGAACGCACTAGAGCAGAGCCACTACAGTGGGGAGTAGCTCCAGAAACCTGGGCAGCAGAGGGCCAGCCCGGCTTCTGAAACCGCACTCTGACAGACAAGCCACGCTCTTCCATGTCCAGGCCATGTGTTTTGAGCTTCCTGTGCCCAAAGTCATTGAAACAGGAAGTCAAAACTCAGGGAGAGAAGGGGAAGGAACAAAGGGAGGGGGGAGGGGGAAGGGCCTTCTGCACTTCTCTTATGCTCACCCAACACAGCAACTCAAGGGAACTCATTGGAAAGGTCTAAGGCAACAGCATTGGAATTCAGGTTCTAAAGGCAGAAGCTCTGGTTAAGAATTCCACAATACTAAGCAGTCAAACCTTAACACCTCACAATTAACTCACTTATCCTAGAGAATGGGCAATGGGGGCCCCTTCAGCATCTAAGGCAATTATGGCTGTGTTCATCAGAGACTCAAAAAGACCTAAAATATACTTCCCATGCAGCTTAGGGGATTCAAGATCCCTTTCCCTACCTATGTAGTCCAGAGGTCCTGGGTTAAAAACTTCTTCCTGGGGCTGGAGAGGTGGCTCAGCGGTTAAGAGCACTGACTGCTCTTCCAGAGGTCCTGAATTCAATTCCCAGCAACACATGGTGGCTCACAACCATCTGTAATGGGATCTGATGCCCTCTTCTGGTGTGTCTGAAGACAGCTACAGTGTACTCATATAAATAAAAATAAACAAATCTTTAAAAAAACAAAAACAAAAACAAACTTCTTCCTGTGCTCATGCTTCAACAATGAAGAAAACAGAATCGAGACACAAAGCAACTTCTCTATCAGTCTTTCAAAAGTGCCCTTCACTATCCTAAGATTTCCACGCGTCTCCTCCAAGGCGGTTGGCAACTTTATGTGTACCTGTAATCCCAGCACTAGAGAGGCTGAGGCAAGAAGAGTTCCGGTTTAAGGCCAGCCTGGGCTACATAGTGATATTCTGTTTCCAACAAGGGGGAAAAAAATACCTCTGTTAAAACCCAAACCAGAGGAAACTGGTAGACATAGGAAAAACTAAACCCTTTACTACAGCCTACCACAGTGGGCCAATGCTACAAATGCAATCTCATTTAAAGTTTAGAATGCAAGGCCCCCAGGACTTCTAGAGACAAATCTATTTAGACTGCAAAAAGCTCCAAAGCAATCTAGAATAGTCATTACTCTATCCAGGTAATCTCTCATTACTGGGGACATAATAGCAAATGGATATTTTACACAGCAGAAGTCATGGGTGATGGTGTTGAACAACTATATGTAGATAGTAGATACCTAACTAGTACACAGTCAGCCTTTCTCTGCCTTCTAGATCTACATCTAGAGTTTCAACCAACTTCAGATTGAAAATGTAAAAAGCCCGCACCTACTGTGGGCTGAGCACACACTTCTTCCCACTTCCCCTAAGGAATACAGTGTTAGCACCAGAACAGCAAGGGCAGGTATTAACAGTCTTTACAGTGTATTTGGTCCCACAATATAGAATTTACTTATAGTATACTGTAGGTTATATGAAAACACCATACCACTTACATAAAGGGCCTGAACATCTAAGGACTTTTGATAGCTAGAAGATCTTAAAGCCAGTCCCCCACAGATACCAAGGGATGATATACAGGTTAAAAATCAATAGATATAAACATTATTCAAAAGAATATAAAAACTGTAACATATTTAAAAAAAAAAAACTCAGGAAGTAGGAAGGTTAGCTTTAACTGTCAACTTGACCCAACCTGGAATCATTGGCAAGGGTCTTGATGAAGGGCAGTCTACACACTGAGCTGGCCTCATGTCTGTGGGAGACTGTCTTAATTAATATGGGAAGACCCAGTCCACTGTGGGCAGCACCATTCTCTAGGCAGTTCACATGGTGGCATCATTCCCTAGGCAGTACCTATGGTAGTATTATTCCCTAGGTAAGAAGTCCTGAACTGTTTAAGAGCACAGAAATCAAGCTTAACACATACAAATGCATGAATTCATTTCTCTCTGCCCCTGACAGTGGATGTAATATAACCAGCTGTTTGAAGTGCCTAACTTAATTTCCCCACCACAATGGCCTATACCCTGGAACTATAGGAGACATTAAGTCCTTTCCCTGAACTGATTTTATCAGAGCATCAGAAACAAATCCAGGGCAGGACTCTTCCATGTCCATTTAGAACTTCATATGTAAGAATTCATAAAACTCTTTATTAGTAAAGCAAACGACAGGTCACACATAGGCTATCGCTAACACAAGTCTGACAGTGAACCCTAAAGTTTACTTATTCACAGAATTAATTTTTTAAATTAAAAATTGACCCAGTACCCCATACACACATCCACACATAAAACCAACCAGGTGTGTGTCTCAGCTCTATCCAACAGTCAGGGTACGTACGCTGCCTGTGCACTTAACCACAAATGCCTAATTTCCCTCTCCTAAACCAAGGAAGACCATTCTGCCCTTCACAGAAACTTCCCTTCATCTATCTGAACTCAGAATTCAAGCAGGCCAGAGGAGAGACCCTGCAAGGAAGATTTGTGCCAGGGAGAAACTGAAAAACAGCAGGAGGGTGCAGGAGCAAAGCCACCTCGGAGAACACAGTCATCAAGACGTGAGAGACACCTGGACATGCCAGCTAAGGAATGACACCGATCTCCATGAGGCAAGGAAAAGGTTGAGAGTCATGCACGACTCATCAGATGCAAACAGTTTACTACAGAATGCTGGTTTTGACGAAAGGGCTTTTCACAGAGACTGAGGAAATGTCCACTTTTCATGATGTAAAATACAGAAGGGAGCTTTTCAACCACAGGTTCTGGGATTAAGGCATCCACACCAAGCCTGGACAGCGTGCCATTTTCACTATGTCAGCATCATGAAGCTCAAGGTCACGAGGCCCCTGGGAGCTGCTTCTCAAAGGATCTGTCAGCTGCCAGATCCACATGTCTGCCTACCACCAGGAGGGATATGATTTCCCCATATCCTAGAAAGCACTGGGTCTTTTTCAGGTGGCGGGCTGAAGCTCAGCCTCTCATACCATACCCCTTTCACCATCTTATATCCAACAGTCCTAACATGACCGAAGAAGGTCAGCGAAAATAAAATACCATTCAGACGCAAGATTTCAGGTACCACCAATGTGGCAGTTAAAGAGGGGACCTGGGACACATCAGAAATGATTAAATCCACTAAGGGACATCAAGCCAGGCAGGCATCCCCCCCAACCCCCCCCCCCAGGTCTACCTCAAGCAGGAGGCAGGTAGCACCACATTGGACAAGGCTTCTAAAGACACAAACCAGAGCCAGATTGAACCAGAGGCCCTAAGGCGAGGAAAAACATTTCCAAGCAAGGAATATGGACACATGGGGGAATTTAGTGGTAGGCAGGCAATGGCATCAAAGCTCAAGGCCATTGCTAGGGTATTGCTAGGCTCCTGGGGAATGCTGAGTCCTTCAAGGCTTCTCACAGACAGAATTAGTTCCTCAGACTGGGGTGTGGCCCTGCTAAGAATTGGGACTCACAAGCTAGCTCTAGGGGGAGTGTGGATGGGGGCCGTAATTTGATTCAGGCAGTTCCTAGGCCTCCATAACTCAGGCAGTGAATGACTAATCAGCCTTAAGAAATCATGAGTCATGCGGCAGGGAAAGCAAGGCCAGCGCCAAGTAACTTCTCTGAGAACTGGGAACCCACGGGCTTGGACAAACACTGTGGAATCTTATATCCTGCCTCCTCCCTTAGTGCAGGTCAGTTTTAGTTTTGGGTTCTTAGAGCTCTTTAGTTACCAGATGAAGGCTAAGAATATCTGTCCGAAACATGCCTTAGTCAAAATGCCAGCAAGTGCTAACCTTTTGGGAAAATTAATTATTATACTTGACATTCTTGTGCGGAAGGAACAAACCCGCTCGCATTTCTCTACGGAGTGCTGTCGCACCCAGCAGCCTGGGCACTCAGGGACAGCGTATGAAGTGTCTCTGAGTTTGGATTCAGACAGCAAAGCAATTAAAATGAGGACAGTTTGCCTGTACCCGCCTCCCCAACTTAAAGTCAGTTAACTTCCTAGTATAAGCAAAAGCATTGTGTGAGCGGTGGATACAACCACAAAAATAACTAAGAGAAAAATAACAAAGTGAGAAAGAGAAAAAAAGAAAAAAAAAGAAAGGAAGAAATCTGACTTTAAATAGAATGAAAAGGTAGCGTTAGGTAGCATGTTAAGATTTAACCAAAAAAGGTCTATTCCAGCTATTCTTGTAGTTCAAATATACTAGACTAATGGGTATAGATAACCATACATAGATTAATCTCCAAAAATATACCATGTGACATGAAAAGGGGCAAGCATAAAAGATTATTATACTCTACTTGGTTCTATTTGGGTCAAATCCAACAGCTGGCATCCTCAGTTTATAGAAGAGGTCTTTAAACTGTTCCCCTGGACTGAGAAAAGAAATGAGGGGTGCGGGGGTGAGGGTGGGGGTGGAGGGGCGTGGTCTCCACCTGAGTGTGGGTGGCAGTCAGACCCAGGATCTGCCACGCTTCACAGTTTACATCGCACATCACTATATATGAAGTGAACTTTAAAAATCTAATCAAGAGCATCCCTGGAGTGTCTCCTATCAGACAAAAGCATGGCAGAAGACAGCATCAGTCTCTCACACTCCCTCGAGTTCACCCATCAAGAAGACTCCCGTTTGGCCAGGAACCACAAATAAGGTGAGTTGCCATTCTAGGATGTACAACCTAATACAGGATCTCAAGCGAGAGGACTCTTGTTTATAACAGCCAGTGAGAACAAAGTTTGTTCTCATGCCCTCCTGCCCCACGACCTGAGAACAAAACAAGCCTTAACTTTCGCCCTTCCATATAATTCTAGGTGCTCTGACAGGGAAGAGAGATTCTCCAGCAAGGGTTTCAGGAGGAGAAGCTGGAGCCAAGCCTCAGTCACCTGTGGGGCTTTCCTACTCCACCAGACTTCTGATTCATGCCCTCAGGGGCTGGGTTGTGACTCCCAGCAAAGTCAGTCCCGCCTCTTCCCCACAGAAGTGATTCATAGCCCCCAGGAGAGCAGCCAGAGAAGAGAATGCAGTGCTGGTTGAGAATCCAAAAGACTCATTCTCCTCTAGGTCCCCAAGCCCTTGACGTCAAGAGAGGCACAGACTGTGAGCAGGGAATGGCAGTACCCACTGTCTCCCCTCTTCCTTGGGCAACACAGAAAAACTAACAACTGATGACTTCAAAGGTCTTAGCATCCCTTTCAAACCTACGGAAGGGAGAGTATCGTGCTAAGTTGAACTATAAAGCCATTATGAAGGGACCTGAAGATGCAACCGTGTTTTATTGCCTCTAACCCAGTGTAGCTATTGCAGCCAACAAACACACCAAGGAATAGTGGGGCTTAGGACTATGAACCACCTCTGCAAGGTGCATGAAAGACCACGGATATCATCATAAACAAAGCCTGCGCCCGACTAGTTCCCCAGGGCAACTGGACCTGGAAACCTGAAAGCAAAGGCAGGGTTTCACATGTTCGCCAAATGTACACTTGAGCCTTCTTCACCCAGCCCTGCTTTTCAAAGCCATGCTCCCCTAAGATCAGGGTATTTTTAGAACTATGAAAAGAACAGCTGCAGGGCCAGCCATTCCCCAGTGAAAGCCCTCCCCCTGGAGAGTGGTGGGCACACCCAAGATTCTCTTCTCACTGTGCCATCCTGGTTTGTTCTCCTTGTACAGCCTTTAAATATAACTTGCTGCACCCACTTGATACGTCTGCTTCACCCTGCCAGGCAGCCCATGCGCTGAGGGTAGGGGCCATATGTCTTATCTACTGATCAATTCCCAGAGCGAAGACCATACCTAGCACACACAAGGCACTAAAGGGACTTTCAGTAAATGAGCATAATCTTGCGTGCATTTGGCTTTCACGGATCACATCTAGAATACAAACTGCACCAGAGGTGGGGCTGCTTCTACCTGCTTCTGTATCCTCAGACATCATGGGACACATGGCCTACGGGAGGTCTTCGATACAAAGCTACCAAACTAATACAGCAAGGAAGGTGAGACCACCCCAGTGTGCTAGCATAAATGGAATCTCTATGCATATGGATTTAAAACAAAGCCAAAAACATCAGGTTTGATTTGTAAGCCGGGCTCACTGCTGGCAATCCAGTCAAGAGTTCAAGGGAGCCTTCCTGGTCAAATAAATTAGTCAGCACTATCTACGATTGAACTCTTCAAAATAAGCCCACGAAGCTCGGGACGAGCCAGAAGCCACAGCTGAGGCCGCTGTAACGCCCAGGAAAACCATGATTACCCGATTGCTAAAAAGTCTTTGGTGTTTGCTTACCCTGAGCATGATGAAAGGCTTGTCTGCAAGTGTTCGCATCTCCTCTATGATTTGTAGGCTATAATGAGCCTGTTATAGATGCCAGTACCCAGTGGTCACTAAACACTATTTACATTTAAATGAAGGCAGGAAACGTGAGCGGCCCTCGTGGCAGAGGCTGGACTCCAGGCACTGTGACTGAAGGACGGAATTAGGCTTACACTAGGGGTCACGTCTATTAAAGGCAGAAATGTCAATCAAATAACCTTAAACTCAACTCCCGTCTTCCTTCCACCCCAAGAAATGCAATGCGTTAGCTGTCCTCCGGCTGGTGCTCCTGCCGCCCAGCTCCAACAACTGGACACAGTGAGTGGTCCCCAAGCTTCTCAGAACACAAAATGAGAAAGCATTGTCTCCTGCGCCTAGCCTGCAAATGACACAGAGATTTCCCTTCTGTTATCATTAGATCCAGAAGATTTAAGCTACAAGGGCAACAACACAAAGCAAACGCAACAAACCTTGCACTTTATCTACTTGTGTCTATTTGTATCTATTTTTGTCTTTTAACTCTCAGACTTTTAAATGCTACCCAATGAACAGGAAATTTTAAGTCTCATGGGCAATTAAACACTTTGGACTTTTTCCTTTTAAATTCCCCTACTATAGCCCGAATCCCAGCACTGGGGAGGCAGAGGCAGGCGGATTTCTGAGTTCGAGGCCAGCCTGGTCTACAAAGTGAGTTCCAGGACAGCCAGGGCTACACAGAGAAACCCTGTCTCGAGAAAAAAAAAAAAAATCCCCTACTATTATAAAAAGTAGACCGATAGGATTCACCCCAACCTGATACAACTGTGGCAGCAGCTCCCTCTGTGTCTCTGTGTGTCTGTGACGCGCTCATCCTCAAGGGTCAGAGAAGTGTCTTGGTGTGGTGGGCAACAGGCAGTGAGGAGTCATCCAAATGCCGAGAAGAAGTGGCCTTAGCCTCAGATGGAATCTGTAAATTAGTGAGTGCTCCCACCCCTGGCCCAGGGAGCATCAAGGAAGAAGGGATGGAGAGAATGTAGCCTGGAGGTAGGGAAGTGAGGATTGTTGTAAATGACGCAGCCATTACAGGCATGAATGCACGGGTATGGTTACCTGTTACAGGCATGAACACACGGATTGGTTACCTATATAAGACCTGTTAAGGATCAAGGCAGCCAAAAGTCTAGCAAGGATGAGGAGGGGCTCACAAGGCCCAAGCTAAAAGAGGGAAGGCTCCTTTTTCCTTGAGGATATGGTGACTGACAGGTTGCCTAAGCTCCAGTTATGGCCCAATCTCCATATCTATTCAGTCAGCACTAATTGGCCTCAGTGGCTAATTAATGAAGGCTAGGAAGAACCATATGGAAAAGGAACATGAGTTGAAGGGACATGTTGGGTGGCTTTAGGGGAAGTTGGAGAGATAAGCATGAGGTATGATCAAGATATGTTCGGTGTGTATGTATGGTCTTATTTCTTACACATCTTTAGAATAAAGGGCTACCAGTGTGCATCAGAGCTAGCCGAAGCATGGCAGGATGTCAGTCCACATCTTTGGCCCAATAAGAGTGAAGTTATCACTAAACCGATGGCAGAAATAATCTTTGAACACAGAGAAGAGCCACCCTTTCCTCTTCATCTGCAGAGGAAGTCCTGGCATGACCGCTTAGGTTTCACCCTCAGACCCAGATCTCTGGCTAACCAGGTCTGTACCTCCCAGGATTCAAAATGGAGGAGGAATCCCCCAGCCCATGGCCTGGTCCCTTCTCCTTTCCAGATCCATAGATTCCCAAAGCAACCCTAGAGCCCTGAAGTCTGCTCAAAGAAGAAATGTAGCAGGGAGGGCCAAGAGCCAGATACCCTTGAATTCTACAAGACCTTAAAGAGACAGAAAAACTGGAATGGGGGTGCTCGCTACATACACGCTAGTGGAGAACTTCAAGGCTGAATGAGTGGAACATTTAAGAGCATGTTACACATCAGGATGTCCATTCTGCCTCTCAGGGGATTCCTGACAGGCTGACCTCTGGAGAATGGTGAACACGATTCTGTACTTCCAGCATTAACCGTGGGGTCATGCAGAGCTCTGTTCAGGAAGAATCTGACCAGTTATCACTCTCTGTTCCTTGTCTTGTCCCGTTTCAAGAGCTAACTTATAAGAAAAGCCCGTCATTGTCTTAGTTAGCGTTTTACTGCTGTGAAGAGGCACCATGAGGCCACAATTACTTTTATTAAAGAAACCATTGAATTGGGGCTGGCTTACAGGTTCAGAGGTTTAATCCATTATCATCATGGCAGGAAGCATGGCAGTGTGCAGGCAGATGTGGTGCTGGAGAAGGAGCTGAGAGTTCTACATCTGGATTCAAGGCATCAAGAAGAGAGAATGAGCCACTGGGCCTGGCTTAAGCTTCTGAAATCCCAAAGCCTAGCCCAAGTAACATACTTTCTCCAACAGGGACATATCTACCTCAACAAGGCCACATCTCCTAATAGTGCCACTCCCTATGGGCCTTCAGAGGCCATTTTCATTCAAACCACCACAGTCACCTATGTGAATCTCTCCTTCTTCACTTGCTATGAAAGGTAGACACAAACTTTTGCAAACATGGTCTGGCAGCCACCAGAGCAAGGTATGTGCCACAGAGGCCACTGATGGGGCTGTAATCTCATTTCATCAGCCATGTATTAAGGTCCCTACTACGCATTAACTTCTACAGCCTTTAGCTAAGTTCCCCTAGGAAGAATTACTGATAAAATATGCTTCTCGAGGTCTAGAAAACACGATTAACCCTAACTGTGAGAATATAGGGAAAACCCAATTACCTCTGCAGAAACTGTTGCCTATTGTTCCTTAACTCTCACCTTTAAATACACAGGACTGAAGAACAGCCACTGCGGGACTGCCCCCAGCCAGGAAATCACTAAGCTCCTGGGTGCACAAGATAGAACAGAAACAAGCAGCTGTGGGCCAGAGAAAACCCTCCAGTGGTAACAGAGGTTAAGAGCAGTTCCCCTGACTGCAATGGAGTCAAGACAAGAGACTGCATGGGGCCTTAGTGAGAAGTGCGGAATCTGATACACAGTTTCTGGGGAATGGATGAGGAAGAGAGAGGATGAATGGCACGGACTACTGAAGAGGGGGAAGGTAGGGGTGTGTGTGTGTGTGTGTGTGTGTGTGTGTGTGTGTAAGACTTCTTCCAGGTCTAAAAACATCCTCCCACACCCTCTTAGCAACCCCACGGGGCTGAAGAGACAGCTGAGACGCTGGCCTCAGGTGAAGCATTCAGCTCTGTGTGAATACCACAGGTGCTTCCCAGCTGACACAAACTCAGCTGTCACTCATGTCAGTCTCCCTCCCTCCCACTCAGCAAAGGGCAGCAAGTATCTGTAAGGACGACTTCCTTTTCCTCCACAGAAGTTCTTCGGGAATCGCCTTTGCCCCAAAGAGAGCAGGAAGCCCTTAAAAATCTACTTCCGCTTCTTCTTGAGCAGCATCCAAAGCCACGGAACATCTACCATTTCTTTACACATTACTGAGCAATCCTGGCTTTTCTTTCTTTCTTTCTTTCTTTCCTTTTCTTCAGAAACAGAGTATTGTGTTTTACACAACTGGAACACTCCGAATCTGTTTCATAAGCAACAGAAAGAAATATGATGATTCAAATGAAGGCAACCACATTTAATCAGTATGGAAAAGAGCGTAAAACCTTCAAACAATACAGTACTAATTGTTTTTTTTTTAAATAAAACTGGTTGTTTTTCTTTCGAATATTTTTCCCTCGAAAATCAGCACAAGTCAGAAAAAAAAAAAGAACGTTTAAGATCGCATCTGTGTGACAGTGCCACAAGAAGAACTCAGCCATCGCTGAGAGTGTGCAAGGTTATCTAGCTGCAATGTTTGGAGAGACCATAACAGTTTCAATTATGGAAACAGAGTCTTGGATTCTACAAAACAAACTCTATAAATAAGCCTTTAATTTGCCTATTTGAGCTTTGTGAAAGAACATCTATTTATGACTTTGACCCAGTAGTAAAGTTGTCCAAGTTAAAAGAAATATTACAGAGAAGAGAACGTTAAAAGATCAGTACCCTCTCTTTTCCAATCTTGAATTAGTTGTATTTTTAAAAGATGCAACAAATTGTAGAGTTCCAGTGTCCTAGAATAAAAGCATTAAATATAAAAGCAACATCTGGACTCCCCAAAAGACTATATTTTCTAGCTGGGCAGTGGTGGTGCACACCTTTAATCCCAGCACTTGGGAGGCAGAGGCAGGCAGATTTCTGAGTTTGAGGCCAGCCTGGTCTACAGAGTGAGTTCTAGGACAGCCAGGGCTACACAGAGAAACCCTGTCTCAAAAAAACAAACAAACAAGCCAAAAAAAAAAAAAAAAAAAAAAAAAAGACTGTATTTTCTTTTATTTGTGTTTTTGGCTGTTAAATAACTTCCTGCAATAAGATCTGTCAACTGGTATTCAGAAATTCAGCTGGGGCACCCATAAATACAGAGGCAGGGAGAGCAGTCATTAACCCTTCAACTTGTCTCTCTCTGTGCACGTTCTCTTGGATGCCTTGGCTGAACGGTATCTTCATTGCTGCTTGGCCCACATCCAAAATCCACTGTTGCCATATTCTTGTGCTCTTCAAACTGGCTGATTCTTGGGATGGGTGCCAATTAATTTTAGCTGCAAAACTGAAGTGGCAAAGCCAAACAAAAGCAAAAAGGAGTCATAGAAATGACCTGGGCCGGGTGTGTGGGCTGCTCGGTGGTGGTGCCCTTGCCGGGCATGCAAGAGGCTGGGTTTCCCTAACAATGGCCATAAGAGCATATCGTGATTATGTGGCTGTATTAAATCCCCACATTCTCCATCTTAAAGTTTACTGATCAGTCCAGAAGCACACTGCCTTGGATGAAGGGAGTTAGAGGCGTCTCCTCTTTGTTCTAAAACTAGCCTCTTTTCCCACGGACCCAGGCCTGAATGTCCTGTCTAAACTGGATCAGGCAGCTTAAATCATATGACATGAAAACCTAAATCAGTCCTATAACAAATGCTTTCCTAAAACACCTACTATGTGAAAAAGCATCAGGATGAGGAACGGGCAGCATCTCACAGTGAGACCCAGCTTTTGGTCAAGAGGTATTGGTGATGCGAGACGAAGTGTTCGCTACAGGAAAACTTTTACTAAAAGACGCGCATTTCAGTAGAGTGCACTACAAACGCCACCAGCGGAGTTCAATGCCATCCTCTACCATGGGCACATAGCAGGCAATTCCTAATAATACCAGATTATCTCCCACAAACCTCAGAATTAAAGCCATGTCTCTAGTGGAGATGTCTCTGGGAGTGTTTGATCCAAATTTCTTGGCTTCTAAAGGGGGAAGGGGAACCAGCCGTACATGCTGGAGTGGCAGCCCCGCCCCACATGCTCTTTCAGAATAATTCTCTGAGGGCTCATTTGTCACATGCCGAACAGTGAGGTTGCCAAAGAGTTGAGAAAGGCTAGGGGACATTTTGGAAAGCTGCTGTTTGACTCAGAAGTTAGAATGTGGACGGCGAGTCATGACAGCATGTGGAACTGAGCAAGGCCAGGCTGAAAGAGAAAAGACTTTGATCACAGTTTGTTTGGTTTTTTAAATTCTCATTCTTTTGTTTAAAAAAAAATGCATGTACACACATACACACATGAATGTAACCTATAATACATAAGCTGGGAGTAGCAGTCCTGGGTTCATTTGGAGGTTAACCCATTGTGTCTTTAGGAACCATAGCCCCCATCATCTGCCTTCCCAGGCCTCCTGGATGGCTCTGCCGCCCACACCACTCTACAGTTAGCCTGGCAAGGTTCCAAGCTTTCTCCTCAGTACCACTTCCGTACCAGGATTTCTCTCGACACACCCTTGATTACAGCCTAGTAAATGATTACCGCAATAAGGTGTGCAATGAAGCAGAAGAACTAGGAGTGTGTATTCTTCAGATAACACAGGAGAGATTTCTACAAAGCTATAAAACCGTTAAGTCTTATGTCCAATTATCTCAGGAGTGAGTCATTCAGGTGTGGTGGCTCAGGCCTGTAATTGCTATGTTCAGGAGGCAGAGGCAGGACGATCGGGAGTTCCGAGCCAGCCTCAGCTACTTAAAGAGTCCAAAGAGACAGCCTGCCTATCAGAGACTGTGTCTCCAAAATGATAAAATAAAAATAAGTAAATAACACACACATACAGTAGCATAATAAATAATAACACACACAGAGATATATGTCGTGATAGAGAGATAATAAGAGTAAAGATCATGAAACTCAAGAGCAGAACAAATAAATGGTGGCTAAGTATATAGAGGATAGAAACAAGGGGCGTGAGAACGCACTGGGGTCCCTTAGAGAAGCAGTTACCAGCACTACCTACTTCCAACAGGCTTGGATGGAGGATGACTCACAGGGAAAAAGAGGAATTGAGGCTGAAAGCAATGGCCCGAGCCAAAGCAGCCAAGAAAAGTATGACTTCACAGACCCCACCCCACCCCACCCCACCCCACCCATCCTTCCTACCACTCAGCACAAGAGGTGGACTTACACTATGACAGCTAGAATGGGATGCTTGGAGATGCTCCTCCTCCTGTAAGCTCCGGGACACACCCCTTACACCTCGGGTCACTGCAGCCACTTCTAAACCCAACTCCTGGGAGGGTTTACAGTAAGTACCATCTCCCTCCTCCTCACTTCTAAGACATCTTTCTGGGGCTCCCAAGTTACAGACAGCTCAAGATCTTTAAAATGTCTGGAAGATTCTTCACAGGAGAGTCCCTCCATGTCCTTCCAGCCTGGCATCTCTGCTCTTCGTAGGCCAGGCTTTGCACAGCCTAACCACCACCTCTTCTGGAAGGTTCCCTTTCCTGCCGTCCTCCCATAGTTCTGCATACACTTCAATAAAGCCACCCTCTACAAGGGACTTTTCATGTTTTAAGAGACGCCCCATCCTGGGACAGGGGTGTGTGCCTTGCCCCATCTACCCCACAGCCTCCTGCACTTAGCCCAGAAGGGTTACTCCACCACTGTTCATGAGGTCCAACAGACCAGGGCTAGAGTGGGGGATGATTAAACATGAAATGGACCTCAGGAATAGTTTACATGGGTAGATAAGTCTTCCTGAGACTGCCACACCAAAAGAGGACAGAGAAATGGCTGGGCCATCATCTAACATGGCCTCGGTCCATTTCCCAGGCGACAGACAATCCGTCTGAGAAACCACAAAGTCAACTACCAGAAACAGACGGCAAACCGAGAGCTTTCAAATGCATCCATCTGAAGCCTGAGAGCTCCCAGGTCTAGGACCACTTTCCCTTAGCAGAGTTTGAGCCACAGATAATCCAAGAAAATAAAAGCCTTTTTAAACCTATCATGCAAACTATAGTTTTGTATAGTATTATACAAACTATAGAGGAGTGAGAGGCACTGAAGAAATATATTAACCAAGAGCATCTACATTCTGCCATGAAAGCTATTGCTGTTCTTTTTTTAAGATGGAGGGGGGTGGGGAGGGTAAGAGAGCCAAAGCAGAAATGAAGGTCAGAGGACAGGTGGAAGTATAATACTCTCTCCTCCATCATGTGGGCCAGGGGGATTGAATTCACGTCCTGGAGCTTGGTAGTGGGTGCCTTTACCCACTGAGTCATTTCACCTGTCCTATATCCCGTTTTAAATCAAGAGGAAGCGATGCTGAATCAACTGACTAACTGGAGGTGCAAAGTGTGGAGCCAAAAGCTGCCAAGGACAGACCACTCTCCGCATTTCCGAGACTTTCAGTTACAGCCATCTCCACCAGGGCACTTCTGCAACTGCTGCCCACACAGGACTTCTGTGGCTCCTTGGTAAAATTGAGCAAGTTTTTAAGAAAAGGAAAAAAAAAAAACAAAAACACACACAAAAAAAAAACTGTGCCCCATGGGTTCATTCATCACTGCACCTTTTGGGTTACTTCCGGAGGTCACGACTTAAGCAAACAAGGAAGACAACCATGGGAAAGATACCATTTTCAATTCTCCATGTGGGTTCATGCCACGCCAGGAGGCTACTCCCGCACCTAAAGCGGTACCTAAGTATTGAACAGCCACCAGGGTTAGTTCTCTAAGTACCGAGCAACAACCTGAAGTAACTGTTTATAAAGCCGGACAACCCAGTCTCCCAGAAGGCTCGGCTCCACACACGTGGGTGGAACACCTCCGTGATACATCTTCTACTTTAAAATGGTTTACTTTCGTTGTTTGAGATTTGCCTTAGATGACGTTGGGGTCTTGTGTCGAAGTAACTTTCCTGCTCTGAATTTTAAAGCTAAGCAAAATTTAACAGAAATTAACATGGATGCTGATTATGCTTTAAACAACTATACAACTACCCCTTTAGTGAGGAGTCCCGAAGAGAGATATTAATCAAGATTGGAGGCAGAGGTTTCAGTTACAATCTTCCATTTCACCAGCGCCTCCTCTCCCGCTGTTGGAAATTAGAATTGGTTCATAATAGCCTATCAACCTACTTCAGTGACCTTCAAGAAGGCTTATAATTCTGTAGTAACATAAACGTTCATAGGTTTGGTAAAACGTCTGAGACAAAAAATAACTATGATCCACATGAAATTCATAATTCAATAAAGGACAACCAAAAATTGCCGACCTGCTTAAACGTTGCCTGTCCAAAAAGGCTGTCTGCTATCTAAAGTATGAATCTAAATACTGGAGGCTACAGTAAGAAGAGGCAGAAGTAGTTAACTACGTCGGCTGTTTTACCTCATGGAACAAGCATGAATTACATGGGTCAGTAAAAGCAAAGCCAGCCTACTGGCAGGGTCTGAAGACAACCTATGATGCCTATCATGTAACAGAGGCTAGACCAAATTAGATTTTCTTTCTAAATTGAAATCTGAGGGCAGCAAGGGCTTACACTCAGAGCCTCTTGCTTATGTCAATTTCTATTCCGGCTGGATCCCACTTGAGTGCCTCACTATGACAGACAAGAATATTTCCCTAAGAAACTAATTGTGCTAATACGAGTGTAACTTTTTAACGCTGCTCCCGTGGGTGGTATTTTATGTAAACGGTCACTTAACTGTTCAGTCTCATGAGACAAGAGCATCCTACATCCTTTACCCAATCAGCCGCCAGGTGCAGAGCCTTAACTTGCTCAACTCTGGGAAATCAGAAACTTCTGCTTGACAGTGTGAGGCTCCAGGAAGGCTAACCTGGGCACACTTTTCTCCCCTCCTTAAAAAGGAATACTATTTGCTCTCTCCACAAAGAGGAGTGCCTGATAAACCGCTGTCACAATGAAAGGCCAAGGCTAAATCGCGGCGTGGAATTCCCAAGTTCGTCTAGACCTGGGAGTTACCAAATTCCTTTGATTGGTCTGTGAGCAAAACCCGAAAGGAAGGAAAAGCCACACCCAACTCCTAAATTTACTTTGTAAAGTGTTTGGAGGCCTTGAGAGGGAACATTTGACATCCAGGAGGCCGGATGGAAATGTGCCATGGTCCTCCGCCCGGCGTCGCCCCGCGTCTCTGCCCCGGGCCCGCGGCTCCAGCCCTTTTGTTTGTGTCTCTGCGGGCTGGTGCAGCGGCGCAGCCTGTGGCCTCGGAGAATCCGGCTCAGGTGTGTCGTGAACCCGGGAGCAGGGGCCCCCAAAACACCGCCCGAAGCGGACGCAGGAAAAAGACCCGAAGTTGCTTGAGAGGTTCGGCTTCCGCGCAGACGCGTCCGCCCCGGATCCCCCTTGCCCTGGCCCGGGTTCCGGCACTCACCAATGTCTCCATCCTCATCGTCGTCCTCCTCCAGCTCCATGTTCAGCAGGACCTTCCTAGTCATCATCTGCATGACTCCGGGAGACCGTCGCTCGGCTGCTCTCGGCTCCGCTCGGCTCCGCTCGGCTCGGGCCGCAAGCTCCGCTCTGCCCTCTCGGCACTGCCCCGCTGCGCTCCGCCCGCGCTCTGCTTCTGCAGGCGCTGCTCAGCCTGCGACTGAGCATGCCCAGAGGGACGCCGCCGCTCCCGCCCCAGATCAAACCGCCCCGGCTGCGAGGAGCCCGGGAGGAAGTCGGGCTGGGGGGGCTGGGGGGAGGGGAGTGGCAGAAGCTGGGCGAGCCGCGCCGCGCCGCGCCTGCGGGGAGCGCTGCAGCCGCAGAGGCAGGCTGGCTTCCAGGAGCTCACGAGGGTCTTTAAACTAATCTGCAGAATGGCGAGACGTTGCAAGGTGCCCGCTTAGTGTGGGGGAGGAAAACGACACACGTGCGCACGGAGAGCCAGCCCCTGTGCCCCGCCCGAAGGAGCACTCGCGGGGAGTGGTCGCGGGGTGCAGGGGATGAGGTTTTGCAAATCAGCCCTCCAAGCCCCGGAACTAGGCCGAACACAACACGCCATAGCTACGTGTAAACTCTTTAAGAAGACAATATGGGAAACTGTAGTACCAGGAAGGACAAAGAAACGAAAGGGGGAAATGACGGCAGAGAGTGAAGGAATGCCGCCCTGACAACCCCAGGACTGGGGCGCAGATGCGGCGGGAGTACCAAGTCCTTGGGTCTGCACAGCTGCTGTCAAGGACGCTGGTGAATGGTGGCTTCCCTGCAGTGCCCGGGTGTCGCTCACTCCCTGGAGAAGCACTTGCCTCCTGAGCCCGTTCCTAGTCAATGTTCAATGACAAGACACTACTACATCCACTGTGTGTTTTATTCTTTTATATTCTTACCTTTTCCTCTTTCGCCTCTCAGATGCTAGGAGTCCAGCCCAGCACCCCTGGTGTGCTAAGGGAGTACTCTACACTTATCTGTACTCCCAACCCTCATAGTTAATGTTCTCACTTGAAGGGACAAAAACATTGCGATCAATATTAACGTAGGAATTTAATCACGAATATGCACTAAAGGACAGTACAAATTAGAGAAAACGTCCAGGAGACGCTCTCCTTGCTCCTTAAGGTCTGGTTTTCACCAAAGAAGACGACTTGTAACATGAAAAGTAGGTGCAGAACTCTGGAGATCTTGAGAAGATGAGGAGACTCTCTGAGAGGGAGATAGAGGAAGAGAGATCCGGGACTAGTAATGCTAGCAATGACCCCTATGGCCTGTAATGCCATCTGCGACCTGTAATGCCAGTTATGACCTGTAATGCCAGCCCTCCAGAGGCCGAAGCAGGGGGACTCTGAAGCAAAACTGGGCTTCAGGACAGACTGGGAACTGAGAAGGGAAGGGAAGGCTTTAGTGAACTCTCGGTTCCAGAGGTGTGTGGGTTGCAGGAGGAAGTTTCCATCTTCTTCATTTAGCCATGGCGCTTTTCGTGCGCTGTGTCTGGTACTAAATGTTTTTACAGTGGTCTCTTCATCTCCGCCTAGGAGTTACTGCCACTGTTTCACCTGGGCGCCGGACAGGTGAGCATCTTGTCTGCAACCACAGATAGCCAGTGTTGGGGTGGCCCTTTTGCCATAAGCACCTCAGAAACTGCCTCCAGAGGTCTTTCCACCCACTTCTTCCAACCCACCAGGTCTCATCACTGACCTGCTACGGTTCTCTCAGCAGATGTAGTTCTGGGTCTTCCGACCTAAGACTGCTGAAAGCTAATTTGTAGCTCGAAAATTCTTGGACTTGATTCTGACCTAAGTCTCAGTGAATCACTTGGAATTCTTAAGAGATTTTAGAGATGCCTTTTGCTTCTTGCTTGATAAGTGTTACAGAGCCATTGTGGTCTTTTGTGTAGACATGACTGTTGCCACAAGGAAATTGAATTATTTACTTAGACCAGCTATGCATCTATTATTAGTACACCCCATTTGGTACATTAATGCATTTCCTACAGTTTTTTTCTCACGCATTATTTTTTTTCAATCGATCAATATATGCTGCAAAAATAATCTAAGTTATAGTCTTATATAGGAGCCATACTCTTAATCCTAAGGGGAGGGATGTCTGTGTAATGCATAGTTTGTGAGATAAAATGCTTGTGGCATTATGTGGCCAGTGTATTTGTGTTTGCAAGGCTTTTCCAAGTCAGGGTCACAAATATTTTCCTACTCATTTGTCTTCAGCCAAGATGCTCTTTCTGCCCAGCCTTCGGATGCTGGTACTCCACTGGCTTCAGTGTTCAGCCTTCTTCTCCTTCTATATAGAACCGGTGCTGTTCTACAATTTTAACTACTATCTTTCCCAACCAAGAAAGAAGAGTTCTATGGGCATCCAAACAGTGTGCTCACACAGGCCCCTCTATTCCAAAGCTCCTGAAAAATTTAAAACCCTACAATTGCCATTTTATATTTATTTATTTCTTCCTTCCTTTTTTGGGGGGTGGGGAGGTGTTGAGACAGGGTTTCTCTGTATAGCCCTAGCTGTCCTGGAACTTGCTCTGTAGACCAGGCTAGCCTCGAACCCAAAGGTCTGTCTGCCTCTGCCTCCCAAACTCTGAAATTAAAGGTGTGCACCACCACCACCCGAAAGGTAACCTTGGCTTTGTAAATAACATTGTCTGTGAAATTTAATCTTGTCAGTGAGGTCAGATGGGACAATGCCTCTATTCATATGCAATGCCTCATTGTCATTTCCAGGTCTCTGTAAAATGGGCTCACAAGCAGCCGCTGTATTCTTCGATCTCTGCCATCCTCCTGAGCATACTTGAGACCACCCTGGAAGTCTGGGCACTGGCAAAGGGACAGGATCATGACCAGGTGAGGCATGGTGGCAGCTGTCCCTTACTTGGATTGCCAGAACCTCAATCACCCAGACTGAAAAGTAAAGAATGTCTCACACAGAGGTTGTCATCTCAACCATGTGGACTGCAGTGAAAAACCAGAGAGACGTACCTGGCTCGCCTTCTGCCTTTACCAAAGCAGTTAGACCATCAACAGATTAGTTGGAGACGCCACAGCTACAGAACCTTATATGCTCTTTGAACAAAGAACTCTAACCATTACAATATTTTAGCTTTGGGGAATAAAATATGGAGTGTAAAAAATTAATTAATTAAAAATATTTTAGCTTTATTTTTTTAGTTATTTGTATATGTCTGTGTGCCATTTGTATACTTGAGTGCAGTACCTGTGGAGGCCAGAAGAGGGCGTTAGGCACCTTGGACCTGGAGTTGTGAGCAGCCTCATGTGCCGCTCTTAACCAGTGAGCTGTCTCTTCTGTGCCCTTACATTTTTTTTTTTTTAAATCTTGTAGCTCTTGTGTGACGTTTTCTAGAGAGGCATTAGCAAACACCTGCTTGAGCCAGATGAAGAACCAAGTAACAGCTCCACTGGAGTCCAGTATGGTGAGCCAGTGAGTGTATTGGTGTTACAGGAACGCTGGTGGCTTAAAGGCAGATGCATCATTGAAAAATCCAACCCAGCACAAGCATCCCTAGAGCTCTGCTTCCTTGGCACTCTGGGAATGACCTGTATGCAGTCCAGCAAGTTAGAATTTACTTCAAGCAGCTCAGACCTGGGAAATCTATCTTCCACCACTGTTACTGTTTATATAACCTTAGAGGCGGGGCTTCAGAATCTTGTAAGTTTTAGGTACTTCCTGACAATGAGGAGGCCTCCTTCCTGACTTTCAAGGAACCTCTCTTCAGGAAGGGATGTTTGGGTGCTTCCATTCAGAGGGACTTGTTACAGGACAACCACTGACCCCTGAAAATTGTGTATGTGGAGACTACCACAACTTCCGTTTGCAGTCTAGATCTCTGTCCATATTCCCAGATTTGAGGACACACTGGACCGTCTCTTGGGCCTTTCTTTCTTGGGCCGTTGAAACTTAGCAGGCCCAATCTCAGTTTACAATCTCTACCCTCAAACTGCACGAACCAAGGAGTGACCCCAGATCCTCAAAGAAACCAATAATCTTGAGAGTGGAAAGCAGACAGTATAAGCTCCGTAAGTAAGGGTTATTTTGGTTCCCTTCCCCTGTCTGCTGTAGCCAGCCCATGGCTAAATACTGCTGTAGCCAGCCCATGGCTAAATACTGCTGCGCTTACTTCCTGGTTTCTACACACCCAAACCGCCTTATCTATTGCGGTATTTTAGGGAAGACCTGGAGAAACTGAAGATTAATGTATGCAGCTAGTATCTGAAGAGCATGTTCTAGGCAGAAGGCAAAGTAAATGCATATCTTCCCAGGAGGCGTAGCACAGGGGGGTGTGGCCTAATGGCGAGAACCTGCCAATTAGAGCATCGGTAAGTGCCTATTAGCTCAGTTTCTACTGAGCACCTTCTTTGAAAGGACCTGGCACTAACTGTTACTGATAACATAGAAGGAGACCACTTACCAGGAAGGATAAAAAGCAAGACTTTTGATAGCTCCTTAAGCGGTGCTATAATGGAAGAAAATTTCCAGGAGAGTCCGTGTACGGCATGAAGCAGTTCAACTTGTCTCATTCCACAAATCACTGGAAAGAGAACTCAGGGCATTAAGAGGTCCATTAGAGCTGCCTGTCCCGATGTTCTCAATGCTCCAGGGGGCTGCCAGGCCAGCCAGGGCTACGTAGTGAAATCCTCTAATTCATTTTTTAAAAAGCCTGTGTGTGTGCACGCGCGTGCGCCCATGTGTGCGTATGTGCATGTGTGTGTGTGTGTGTCCAAATGGTACTGGTCACCGCGCAGTGCCTTATTCTTCACTGTGGTCATCGTGACTAACTGTAAATCTATAGATCTTATTCTTGTAACTGAAACAACACCACTATTTTTTCTGCCTTTGTAAGACTGCCCTGTTGTCTTACGGTTTTACTGCTGTGAACAGACACCATGGCCAAGGCAATTCTTATAAGCATAACATTTAACTGGGGCTGGCTTACAGGCCTAGAGGTTCAGTGCATTATCATCAAGGAGGGAACGCAGCAGCATCCAGATAGACATGGTGCAGGGGGAGCTGAGAGTTCTATGTCTTCATCTGAAGGGTGCTAGAAGAATACTGGCTTCTAAACAGCTAGGATGAGGTCTTAAACCCAAGTCCACAGTAACACATTTACTCCAACAAGGCCACACCCACTCCAACAAGGCCACACCCACTCCAACAAGGCCACACCCACTCCAACAAGGCCACGCCCACTCCAACAAGGCCACACTCACTCCAACAAGGCCACACCTTCTAATAGTGCCACTCCCTGGGCCCAACATATACAAACAATCACATCTTTTTAAATTCTATCGTGGCCATGTCCCTGAAGTTCCAACACTTAGGATGCGGTGGTCCAGGAGTTCCATCAGCCTAGGATACAGCCAGATCTGTTTTCAGCCAATCAGCAGTTCTTCCGAGAATCAAAATCACGCTGTCTTTGTCTTTCCACGGCTCTTTGTTTTATAGGGTTTAATATCCTCAGGTTTATTCATATCACATCGCATAATGCTTCCATCTTATGCTACATCTTCAGGTCCTATTTTTTTGCTTAGATGTTTCGTTTTGTTTTTGTTTTTGCTTTTTAAGATAGGAGTCTCGCTAGATAACCCAAGTTTGGCTCAAACTTTCTATGAAGTACAGCCTGGCCTCTAATTCTCCAGCTCCCACCTCAGGTCATCTGGGATTATCCGCATGTGATACCACACGTGGCTTTTGACGTTCTACCTTGACTGTCATGACCCGTGCTAAATGCACACGTGCGAGCACACACTCTCTGACACAGATTCCATCCGATTTCTGGGTCACGTGGTAGTTTTAGTTTTTTGAGGAACGGCCAAACTGCTTTCCTTAGTGGAAAGCAGAAGCGCGTAGAGGTTTCTTCTCCTCGACCTTGGCAAGGTTTCTTCTCCTTTTGTCTTTCTAAACAATAGTCAATCTGAAAGACGGGAGCTCCTTTTAACATGCCTTTTTAAAAAAATGTTTAATTTGTAATGTTATTTTTTTTCATACACCTATTATGGTTGTGAGCTTTCTTTTGACAAATGCCTGTTGAGGTCTTTTGCCTATTTTGTTTTTTTCTGGTCTAGGTCTTACCCCTGGGTCTTTTAACTCAGTCCATTCTGAGTTGATTTTGGTATGAGAGGTGGGCTGTGGATCTGAATCGCTCCTGCCTATGGGCATCCGGTTGTCTGGTGGCGCTCATTAAGAGATTGTCATTTCTCAGTGTGTGTTCTTCACACGTTTGTTCAAAATCAATCGACTATAAGCATGTGGATTTATCCCAGAGCTCTGTAGTCTGCTCCACTGGCCCGTGTGTGGTCAATCGTCTGTAAGCCTTTGGGGAGATCTCTATTGCACTGGCCAGTGTGTGCTTTGTTTTGCTTTCCTTTGTTTTTGTAGATCACACTGTTTAGTTGCTGCTGGCCCAGAGCTCACTATGTCACCCAGTGTGGTGGTTTGAGTGAGCAATGTCCTCCCTAAGCTCAGGTATCTAAACATGTGATTCCCCATATGAACGTGTCCTTTGGGGTGGGGATCCTCTAAAGGGTGGGGCTTGTTGAAGTGAAATTCTCACGGGGTTGTATATACTTTAAGCGTATATAACCTCTCCCGTTTCCAGGTCACTCTCTCTGCTTCCCGTGTCAGTTGAAGATGTTATCTTTCAGCAGCCTGCTCTGGCTGCCTGCTCTCATATGTCCCCCAACATCATGGACTGACTGTCCCTCTGGAACCAAGGCAGAAATAAACTCTTGCTTCTGTACCATGCCAAACAAACAAGGTCATGGTGATGGCTGCTCTTGGATGACCTGACTACATCTGGAATTAACTAAAACTCCAAAGTGGGGTCACACCTGTGAGGGATTTCTGCTTAATTTGGAATGGAAGATCTACTTCTAATTCACATCTTGGGTCCAGAAGACACGTCTTTAATCCGGATCTAACCGGGGCCACGCCTCCTGCCGGAAGTCTATATAAGGACATGGAGGAAGGCAGCTCCGGCTCTTTGCCAGTTTGCTCTCACCTTGCTACCACGTCCTTTCCCTTCACTGGCATTAGCGCCTACTGCTTCCAGCATCTTATAAAGACAAGCTGAGGGCTGGAGAGTGGTCAAGAGCACTGTCTGCTCTTCCAGAGGTCCTGAGTTCAATTCCCAGCAACCACACAGTGGCTCACAACCATCTGTAATGGGGTCTGATGCCCTCTTCTGGTGTCTAAAGACAGCTACAGTGTACTCATATACATTAAATTTAAAAACAAAACAATCAATCAAACAAACAAAAAACCAAGAGGACCGGAGAGATAGCTCAGCAGTTAAGAGCACTGACAGCTCTTCCGAAGGTCCTGAGTTCAAATTCCAGCAAAAAGCGCTGGGCAGTGGTGGCTCACACCTTTAATCCCAGCACTCAGGAGGCAGAGGCAGGCAGATTTCTGAGTTCGAGGCCAGCCTGGTCTACAGAGTGAGTTCCAGGACAGCCAGGACTACACAGAGAAACCCTGTCTCAAAAAACAAAACAAAACAAACAAATAAAAAAAAAATACAAAAAACCGCTGGGATTCCTAGACCTTCTATGGGTAGTCATTCATTGCTGGATTAGCTGGACTGCAGCCTGTAAGTCATTCTAATTTAGAGAGAGAGAGAGAGAGAGAGAGAGAGAGAGAGAGAGAGAGAGAGAGAGAGAGATTCAGTCTATAAGTTGCTACTCTAGAAAACTTTTACACAGTCATGTTATGTTTTTATCACAGTGATAGAAAAATAGTAATACAACCAGGATGGCCTCAAACTTGGAGCAATCCTCCTGCCTCTACCTCTTAAGTGCTGAGATTGTGGATGGGAGCTACCACACACACCTGGCTCTTGCTTTGTTTTTTAAATTGGTGGAAGGAGTGTGTTTGGTTGAGATTTTGTTGTTGTTGTTTGTTTGTTTGTTTGTTTTTCTGACTGCTGGGGATCGAACCCTGGTATTGTGCTCACGTGTGTTCTACGTTAGTCCCAACCCGAGACGCAGTACATTTTTATAAATATAGTCAACTCATAGAGCTACCTAAGTCCTCTTTGTGCCTTTATCCCGTTTGTTGAGCCTTTACAACCTACACATCAGGACTATTTATTCATCTGTCCTTTCAGAGAGCATTGACTGATCCCTGGTCATGCTGTCTTTTCCCTGCCTCGCTGAGATGGCCCTGCTACCTCTTGTGAATAATCTACACATACACAATTGTAAAGAACCACTAATTGATATGTTGATTTTTTTTATTATTTTCAACAATTCCACATTTCTCCCTAGAGATGACTGTGGAAGAAATCACAAGACTTCGCTGAGCAGTAAAAAGTTCAATGAACGGGTTCCTGAGGAATGTTTTGGTCAGGGGCGAGGTGGATTCTGGGAAGGACAGGGCTGGTGAGAGGACGGTGGTGTATCTGCAGAAATGAGAACTCAAGTAAGAGTCACTATCGGGAAACCATGAAAACTCAGAATGAACGTATCTACAAAAATAAGGCCTGGGGTTTGCCAACAGACACAGAACACATTGATCTTGGTGTGTGAGAACAGCCATTCTCTTTCCGTCATTCTCTTTCCTCATGAGGATCACAACAATTGTTCACCTGCTTGTTTCCTTCCGGGTGAGGCCAGCCTGCTGTATCAGCCATTCCAGTGCTCCACACATTGGCAAGAAAACAAAATGGAAGCTTGAGATTTTTGACAGAGATTGACAAATTCCAGAAAAATTGAACCTTAGCTCATGATAGTTACACCAAGCTAAGTCCACCATTTAAACCTGATCTAGCCCCAAGTTGTCCTCATGCCCAGTGCCTTTCTGTTCCCTTTATACGGTCTATGGTGGTTTGAATGTGATGTTCCCCACCCCACCCCTGCCATATTCTTGGATATTTGTACACATGGTTCCCAGCTGGTGAGGCCATTTATGGCAGCATAGGGGGTGTGGCTTTGCTGAAGAAAATGTATTTCTGGGGGTGAGGTTTGAGGTTTAAAAAGCTCCTGTCAGGCCCATTTGCCCTCTCTGCTTGTTTGAAATGTGAGCTCTCGGCTGTTCCTGCTGCATACCCGCCTGCTGCCACACTTTCTTACCGTAACAGTGATGGGCTCTTATGCCTCCATGTGATGGCTACTCTTGGTTATCAACTTGACCGCATCTGGAGTAAACTAAAATTCAAGCCATTGGGCACATCGGTGAGGGTTTCCTTGACTGGATCATTTGAGGTGGGAAGACCCACCCTAAATCATGGTTTCATCCTCTGGTGGCAGCTTCCAAAAAAGGACAGGGAAGAGGGAAGGGGTGGCTTTTTGCCTGCTTGCTCTTGCTGGTAAGTTAATCACTCTATCCTGAGGCAGCACTTCAAGGGTATTAGAGCCTACTTCTTGGGGATTCGAAGGTATACTGAAAACCAACTGAGTTACAGCCTTGTAGGCTGAACAACTACCAGAACCTTGGCCCTTCTGTCAGGAGCAGCCATAGTTGTACTATCTGGAACACAGCTTGTAAGTCACTCTAATAAATCCCATATGCATATATATGTATATACATATACATTCTGTTCCCCCAGAGGGTTCTGACTAAAACACTCTGAACTGTAAGCCCAGCATAAACCCTTCCTTCATTAAGTTGCCTTGGTCATGGTGTCTCTCAAAGGAGTGTTCATAGATACAGATTTAGGCACAGGAAACTCTTCGGTACATCCAGGGCAGAAAAGAGAAGGAGCCAGGCTCACATAGTTCCCAACTCCCAGCAAGAGTGATATCTACTGCTGTGGTTTCAGGTTTCAGGAAAAAGCAGAAAATGGTAAAAGAAAAAAAGCAGCTTTAAAAAAAAAAGGTGCAGACAGAAAAATAATTAAATATCCCCATAGAAATCTCAGGCCAAATAGAAGCTGTGTTTGACTTTCATTATCCGTGCAACTGAGATATGAAGCACGTAGGTGGGCACTGATACCCCCCTCCATGTGTGTCTGAGGGTTTCTGCAGAAGATGAATGGAGAACATGGGTGGCACTCCCCTGTAGGCTGGGGAATCAGACTGAATGAAGGGGATGGAGAAGGCCCCCCAAGTAGCCTCTCTCTTCCTTTTCTTCCTGGTTCCACACGTGAAGATCTTTCTCTACCACCTCTAAGATAGGGATACCATGCTAGGAGCATTGCATGGATGCCTTTGTGTGCGTTCTGTACGGAGGAATTGGGGTACACTGCAGATTGCTGGTGATTCTTGCTCTGAATGAACCCCACGCACACTTCACACAAAACACACAAAGGGTGGACAAGACTCAGTGACCTTGGGTCTATAAACTGTCTCCTGCTACTGGAGAGGGAGGCACATGGTGGGAAGGCAATCTCAGAGGTAAGAGCCACCCGGTCAGAAGGATAAGCCAGAACTTTTAATTGGGTTTCTTTGTTCTGATTCTCTAGAAAACCACTAATGAGGAAAAAAAATTAGAAGACAGACTTCACTCTGGCTTTCTAGGTTACCAGGTTTCAGAAGAAAGCTTAGCTTAAAGACTCGATTACTGGCTTTTGCTGATGTGACAGACACCGGGTCTGTTTGCAGTACACCGTGTCACCATGCAGGAACACATGCAACCAAGCTGAAACACCTGAAACTGTGAGTCAGAAAAAAACAATTCCTCCTTTAAATTGTTTCTGTCAGCCACGGAGAAGTAACAAATATATACTATTTGGTAAATACTGTTGCAGAAACTGTCTAAATCTGGAAACACATATGTGCATACATACTATAAGTGAATAGTATTTTATTTGGGGTGTGGTGGTTTGACTACGCTTGGCCCAGGGAATAGCACTATTAGGAGGTATGGCCTTGTTGGAGGAGGTGTGTCACTGTGGGCATGGGCTTTAAGACCTTCATCCTAGCTGCCTGGAAGCCAGTCTTCTGTTTATCTTTGGAATGAGATGTAGAACTCTCAGCTCCTCCTACACCATGCCCACCTGGATGCTGCCATGCTCCCACCTTGATAATAATGGATTGAACCTCTAAACCTGTAAGCCAGCCCCAGTCAAATGATGTCCTTATAAGAGTTGCCTTGGTCATGGTGTCTGTTCACAGCAGTGAAACCCTAACTAAGACATGGGGTGAGTAGATATTGAAAAGAAATATGGAAGAATGATCAGTTACAAGTCCGAATATTTACTGATTGATCTATTGATTGCTATGCTAGGGGTAGAACTCGAGACTAAGAAAGCACTCTACCACAGAACTACATCTCAGCTTCTGTTTCCATTTTTTTTTTTTTTTTTTTTTTTGAAAAGCCATCTGGAGGTGGTCTGGAGACGTCTAAGAGACTGCTTTTCTGAATCAAAACAGAAAATGGTTGAAAGATCATTTCCTCCACCTGGGGCATTATATTCTCACCTGTTGCTTTTTTATTTTATTTTACACGTATGGGAGTTTCTCCTGCATGTAGGTGTGCACACCACATGTGTGCCTAGTGGGCAGTGGGAACTGAATTCAAGTCCTCTGAAAGAGCAGCCAGTGTTCTTAACCACTGAGCCATCTCTCCAACTATCCCCTATTTATCTTCTTATTAAATATATACAAGTAACCCCAATAAATGTGGGCCTTAAATGGTGACTAGTATTCAGATAGCTGCTACAACAATTCGAGCCAGTCCTAACCAACCTACTTCTCGCCCTGCAGCAGGGTGAGGCTGGCTCTGCTGTGGAGCACTGCCTTATCTTGCTGAGGGGCAGCAGCTCCCAGTTTCCCTGATACTTAGGATGGAAATGCAAAGGATCTTGCAAATCAGTTAGTCAAACCATGAGGCCCAGTTACAACGCTGTGTCGCCATCCAAAGACTAAAGATTTGCCAGCCTGGACATTCATCTGAGAGGCTTTTAGAACACCCCACCCTAGGTGTCTGAGGCTCTAGCTGTATTGTACATTAGGAGAAGAAAGTGGAAGGGGTCTCTTTAAATAGTTTGTACCTTCTAAGAACTAAGAAAGAGGGAGGATGGCCACTGCTGATAGGTTGTGTGGCTATGTGTGCATTCACAAATAGAGGAAAATGCTCCTAACCCCAGCTTCCCCTTTCTCGGTGAAGCGGTGTAAGCCCATTGTTTCCTTCCCCTGACAGGTGGCTTTACACACAGAGTTCCTAAGTTGGAAACAAGAAGGCCCCAAGATGTAAACTCACTCTGAGTCTTGACTATGCTGCTTAGAACCTGCAGCAACTTGGGCAAGCTGTTCACTTTGTCTTGCCAGGCTCTTCCTTGGTTGGGAGGAGAGGAGAAATCCTGGAAATGAAATAGCTAAGATGACTTACATCAATGTTCGTGTTCAAGATGGGGTGGTTGGTCTTTCCATAAACTGTGTACCTGGGACACAGAGGTGACCAGGACTCTAACCAGTCCTCAATGAGCTTAGATTCTGATGCTAACTTTAATACTTTAGATATGTGTATCTATGTATTATGCATTTGGTAAAGACCTCCATCTGTCAGGATGATGAATAGAATCCCTCAGAGTTTCTGTACACTCACCATCTCTATTTTGGATGGCCCCTGGCTGAACAGTATTCTCATAGTAAAACGAGAAAAGGCATGACATGACAGACCAGGAATTGTTCTAAACATGTGGGAAGCGGGGAGAGGCACCGGCAGGAGCAATTGGACTTCATCTGATGAATGTGGTTATTTCCTGATTTCATTCGAAGTGTACTTGGTTTGCCTGAGAATGGAATGTCTCTACACGGTGGAAAAAAATCATAGCATTTAGCTGTTTACACTCCGTTTCTGTATTTCCTAGACTCGTTGACAACATACACGAAGCACGTATTTCTAAACAGCAGAAGGACAGACAGCAAAAATCCGTCATGCACCCCTTTGGTGGCAGGCTCTGCCTAATGTGTACATTTTCTTACTCAATCTTCATACCAAGTATGATGGTTCACCTTCATTGATGGCTTCTCTGAATTCAGAATTGTCAGGTCTGGAAGAAACTCCTTTAACCACATCCTGGCAAATAGACATAGCCCAGTACTACCTCTGGGACTCAGGAAGCTAGTTCCCCCGTACAAAAAAGGAGTTCTTCTCCTTATGTGACATGGAAACTTAAGGGTTCTTTGGAAAGTCAGCTGGATGGTGTTTTGCTGGGGCAAATGGGAAGGAACATTTTGCCGAAGAAGACACAGGAGAGAGAATGTTCTGCTAAAGTGAGCACTTGAAAGGACGTGTGATGAAAGATCCTCTGCTAACAGCACACTTGTATTGGTCCATCTTACATTGCATAGTTGAGCTGCATTTGCTGGGGCTCCATAGAGAGAGAAGCACCAAAAAACTCCTGTTGTGCTGCAGTTTCTTTTGACTTCCACTCAGGCTGATTGGATGCACGTGATGAGGCTAGACCTGTGCTGAGGCAAGGCACATGGAGGACACGTGATGTTTGGAGGGTCTAAGTAGTACTCCACGGAGTGACAGAGACAGAGCTCGGCTTGCTGGTACAGCTAGCTGTGCAATGCTTGTGGGTCTCATGTCTTTGCTGATCTTTGCTTTCCTGAGAGAGGCACAGCTGAGAACTTCTCCTGGTGTTCCTCTTGGTCCCTCCTGCTGACTCAAGCCAAGTCAAGTTTGCTATCGAGACTCTACCAAACTGCACTGCTGGTGTATCTGTGAGATATCTGCGAGTGGATTGAGCTGCCGCTGCTGACCTGTGAACTGAGCTGCTGATTTCCAGACAACTCAGACAACGAGAGTTGTTCCAAAGAACCTTTCTAAACAGGTCCACTTCCTTATTCGTATTCTTTTTTTCTCCCCACTCCCTCTGGTGGGTGGTGGACCTTAAGGGAGGTTAAAGCATTTAAGAACTATCATTAAAAATAGGATTTGAAAAAAAAAATTAAAATTACACCTATCTCTAGCAAAAGTGACATTTAGCTCTTCCACTAACACACGCCTTTGGGTCCCATCAGCATATTGAGGTCCATGTTATGCCACAGGCTCCCCCAGTCGCTACTCACAAGCACTTCACAGACACCCGGCCCACAGGCTCGCCCACCCCCAGTGCCACGGGCTCCCTTCCTGCCTGGTCCCATTCCCATATAACCCTGGAGCTATTTCCTATCATTTCTCCATGTTTCTAGAAAGCCTCTGAAGCTATGCAGCCCGCAGCCAGGTCTGTGTTTCTTTATAGGGAGGTCCCATTGTATGAAACCCAGAGGCCTAAGCTGCATTGGAGATGCCAGGACTGTGGGACGCCTGTGAGGAAAAACTGCAGGTGTGGTGGGGTGGAACTGGCCGAAGAGAGGCTGAGCATGCCAGGGGTGACAGTGACAGTGCTATTGTCACACAGATGATTGTGCCACAAGCCTGTGACGCCGGACATGGTGTGCTACAGGGTTTTGGCGTTAGTCCTCCTAAGTTTTGGTCTTTCTTTGATCTGCTATTTCGAAGGCAAGAGAGCTTTTTTGTAGTTAGCAAGGGGAAAGGCCCACAGTGAAAATTATAAGCTTGCTACAAAAAATGTGATAACTAAGAGAGCCCATCTTTTTTTTTTTAACTAAAAGAGCTGATGATTTTATTTTCACATTTCACAATATAAGTGAAAACTGCACTTTTTTTTGTATTATTTCTCCCTCCAAAAATATTCAGTTAGGAAGGGACGTTTCCTTTCCATGCATCTAGTAAACACTCGGGCTCAGCATCAAGAGCTCCTGGTGGTACAGAACAAGAAATACAAAACCATCAAGAGCGTTTCTGCTCTTATCTGTCTGGCTGGGTCATGCCAGGCCGGGTGGGCACCATCATAGGACGGGCAAGAGGTCTCATCATGGGAGGCCCGGGCATCATGGGCATGTGGCCTCCTATGGGTGGTCTCATCCCAGGAGCTGGTCCCAAGGGCATCATTCCGGGCGGAGGGGGGGCATCATTGGCATCATGGGAGGGCCTCCCATGTGGGGCACAGGCATCATGCCAGGCTGAGGAGGGCCCGGGAGACTGGGGGGAGGTGGGATCATGGCCCCTGCAGGCGGAGGAGCAGAGAACGGAGCGGGAGGGATCTTCCCTTGTTGAAATGCAGCAGTTGTCTTGTCAATCAGGCTCTGGGCCTGCTCTTCCATCCATTTCTGGTAATAGTCTCTTTGTGTTTCCGACCACTGCAGTGTGTCTTCCTCACAGACGGAGAATTGTGGGTAAGATACGTGTCACAGTAGTCACAATAAAACCTGGGCATGATGCTCCACAAGCTGTTGGCTACCCCGGTAAGAGAGCCCATCTTAATAGCCAGCCAGACACTTGGAAGGTTAGCCAGGCCCAGTGGCAGGCAGAGTTAGGTTAGCTGCTGAGGTTTGCTCTTTTGATACATACTGTAAAGATGAATACTGGCTCCCAAGGCCTGGTTGCTCCCAGGAATGAGGGAATCTTCATGCACAATGTAGCCTTGCTCCTTAATCTAGAACTATTGGTTAAATAGAGATGTCAACAACTAATAGCTAGGCTGAAGAAACATAGGTGGGGTCTGGAGTTCCCGGGCTTGGGATCTGAGGTGACCACGAGAAGAGAGGAAGGTGGGGAGAGGAGAAGACACTATGGGGTACCATGGCTGTGAGGGCTAGCCAACTGGAGTTAGGAGCAGCCCAGATGGAACGTGGTAAATCATAACTCTGTGTTATTGATAGGAAAATTGATTTTGATAGCATCGAAGGTAGATATCTGGCCAGCTTTAGTACTGATAAAGGCTTATTGTAAATTAAAGGTTATGTTTGTCTTTTATCTGGAAATTGAATAACCAAAGGCGGGGTAGAAGCCTCTGACTGAGATTACATATTTTCTACAACAGTCAGCAGAAGAGATAAACAAAAGAGAGCTTCACTACCCCTCTACTAGAGTAAGTGTAGACGTGGGCATAGCCACGGTTGGACCAGCTGGGTTGTATATTTTGAGCTCACTGAGAAATAAAAATTAGCAGAATTTTATAGACTCCTTGAAATCAAGTTAAAACAAAACAAAAACAAAACAGAAGAAAAGGTCTTGTAGAATAGGTAATCTACATGAATGCACTGTGAGTTATTAAGTCCAAAGTCCCCAAAGGCAGCTCTACAAATATTTCTGAAAAAGATACGGAGCACAGACTTTATTACTACCAAAGCTACAGCCGGTGGCAGCTGTCAGTGTGCTGCTGCTGGTGGTGGTATGAATGGGTCAGGAGAAGCAAGCCCCAGTCCTCCAAGGTGCAGGAGACATTATCACTGTTTAGTGGCATCCTGTATAAGCAGACTTCAATCTGTTACTGGTTTCTATATTAGAAACTCCAATGGAAATATTTTTTTCATGGGGAAGCACATTCTGTATTTCATCTTTTTTTTTTTTTAAACGGTTGCATGCCCCCTAAAGGAATAATGGAAGTGTCTTATTCAAACTGTTCACTCCTGAAAACGAAAGTGCTCTAAAGAGGTGGGAAGAGCTTTTGTCTCCTGTTGGCACAAGACTTCTTTGTCTTCTTTTGTACGTGTTTCGCTGATAGGCAAGACAGTGCTTCAGTAGAAGTTAGAATTATAGCCTAAAATATCTACTCAAACACAGTACTTTGTCCCCATTTTGACTCACTTCCAGTTGTGCTTAATCGCTGGCAGGCACGTTACTCCTTTCTGCACCATGAAAGACATCTTTCGTCTCTTTGACCCTCTATTGCATTACCCTGGTGATATCTGTAGCCAGGAAAATGCTAGCATTTTCTCTAGCAGGGAGAGGAAGACATAAATATTTGATCTCAGATCAGCGATGTGTGTAATTGTTACTATAGAGAGAACCTTTGATTGCTGCCCAAATCTAAAGGTCTATTAAAATTTAATTTCTAGGTCTTCTCTTTTTTTGCTCTAAAAATCAGAGTATTTCATAGTGTGGAAATTAATTCTTCCTTCCCTGTCCCTGTACCACACTCCTCTGCATTTCATTGAGTGAAGAAATGCCAGTCGCTTAAAGATACGGGACTTAGGAATTAGAGAGCGATTCCTTCAAAGAATGCTGGTGACCTCAGGAAAGAACAACTAGGGGGGGATTGTGAATTGTCTTTTCTAGAAATCAGCATAAAAAACAGAATAGACTAACGTTTGTATAACGTTTGCTTATTAATATTGCTAGCATTTTTTTTAAATCCTAGAAAAGCAGTCTCAGGGCTGGAGATAAAGCTCAGCAGTTAAGAACACTTGTTGCTCTTACAGAGAGGACCTAGGTTCCATTTCCAGCATGCACGTGGCAGTTCACAACCATTTGTAACTCCAGTTCCAAGAGCGAATCTGGTGCCCTCTTCTGGCCGCCATGAGCATGGCATGCATGCTGTGCCCATGTATACACGCAAGCAAAACACTCATAAGCATACTATAAAACAAGTCTAAAAAAATAAAGCACCATGGGAAAATTATAGGAATGTCTTTAAAAAAATAACTTGACAGGAAATCAGTTTATTAGCTCAACTTCAAAATTTTTTCTAAAGGAATGAACTGAATCTGGAAAACTGTAAGTTTCATAGCAATTAGATATCTAGCCAAAAAAAAAAAAAAAAAAGAAAATCTAAAGCAATAGAAGTATAATATCCGAGGTTTTCCCTTTTCATACTCACAATTGTAAGTGGGATTTGGCTATTGGCCATCTCATTGCATTCTATCCAGATGAGTGAAGGCGTAAGGAAGGCTATACTCCTGGAGCTTAATTTTATTCATTATTTCCAAAGTCTCTCAGCTGTACTCAACGCTACAGTGAGAACACAATTGGCTGATCCACCTTCAGCCCTCTTCTGGCTTCTCCCCTTCTGATAGGCGGGGACTGGACTCTTAAAGGGCTACTTACAGAGTTTAGTGAGGTACAAATGTAAGTGGCCCAAGAGTGGCCTACACATCTGTTTCCAGATAATCCAAGACTGCCCGAAGGGTAAACGAAAGTAGGGTATTTAGAGCATCCAGGACCTAGGATTTTCTTGGCATGCCTCAGTAACTGGAGAAGTGAGATCTCAGGAGCTGAATTGGAAGTTAGGAAATGAGATGCTGTCGTCAAGTGACCGGAAGTTCAAGTTCAATACCAGTTATATCACTTATTTGGTGTGAAAAGGCTCAAGGAAAGTATTCAATGTTTGTACGGATTTTTTTTTTTTTTTTTTTTTTTTTTTTTACAATGTGACTCAAGTTAGGGAAAAGGAGCCTCAGCTAAGAACATGCCTCCATCAAATTGGCCTGACCGCAAGTCTATGGAGCACTTTCTTAATTGGTGATTGACACGGGAGGGCCCAGCCCATTGTGGGCGGTGCCATCCCTGGGCTGGTGGTCCTGGGTTGTATAAGAAAGCAGGTTGAGCAAGCCATGGTGAGCAAGGCAGCGCTCTTCCATGGCCTCTGCATCAATCCTTGTCTCCAGGTTCCTGCCCTGACTTCCGTCATTGATGGGCTTGTGACATGGAAGTAAGTAAATAAGCTTTTCTCTGTCCCTGGCTGCTTTGGGTAGAGCTGTTTACCACAGCGATAGAAAGCAAACTCGGACAGATGGGAAGCTCCCCGGACCGCAGCTTCCTCATCCATCTGATGAGAAGAACAAAGCTTTCTAGAACCGCTAAATGGAGCAGAGTCGGTAGAATGGAAAATGGCCAGAATAGACTGTTGATGACGGCCTCATTCTACATAATGATTTTAATCCTCGGCGTTTGAAATACCATTCTATTTTAATCATAACAACAGCCGTGATAGTCTAATGGTTTCGCTGGGCATTTTTCTGGGAAAGAAGGCTAAGAGAATGTACTCTTCCGGTCTCTATTCTACTGACACCACAACCTTCCAACACAGTGCTGTTTGATTCTGTGAGCCACCACAGTAATAGGCACATAGCATCCCTCGACAGGTACCACAGAGGGTCACTGTAGTCCCCGGTCTGCTGTTCACGTTCCTAGCATGCTATGGTGGAGTTAGTCAGGTAATTGGGCAATGAGGGACCTTTTGGAGGCCTGAGCCATCTTTCTGAGACTGGCTTAATTCAATCATTATGGTTATCTCTAGGTACATCCATTTTTTTTTTTTTTTGTATGACATAGCTCTGTTCTTTATGGGAGAAAAAGAAAAAAGAATCCTACTGTGTGCGTATACCATATTTCCTTTACTTCTCCATCTGAGATTGCCCCGCCCCAGGTTGCTTCTATAACTTAACTACTGTGACATGTGTTGTGATAAACATTGACATGCAAGTGTGGCATTTGATTTGGGTCTGTTGGGTGACCCCAAGCCTACTTGGATTACACAGAAGCTTCGTTCATAGTTTCTAAAGGGACCTGTGAACTGATTCCGTAGTGGCTGGACTAGCTTACACTCTCATCAATAGCATAGATTGACTTCTGTGTCTTTATCCTAGTTGGTACTTACTGTCTCCATTTCAATGATTGCTTATTTGCTAGTTTAGTGCCGTTGTGTGCCGTGGTATAGGTGTGGAGGTCAGAGGACCACTTGCAGAAGTTAGTTCTCTCCTTCCACCATGTAGGTTCCAGAGATCAAACTCAGGTTGTCAGATTTGTCAAAGGTGCCCTGGTCCACTAAGCCAACTTGGCCATGATATAAGTTTTCTCAATAACTTGCTATTCGGACTGGAATAAAATGAGATTTCAATGTAGTTTTTATTTATAATTTTCTGATGGGTGGTGATGTTTCTTGCGCGCGTCCAACTCGACCAGCAAGAACGACGCTGCAACAGGATCCTTCTGCACACGTTTATTGGGAGAGCTTGATTGTAGAGGCGAAAAGACCCTGAGCCCAGCCCTGGTGCTGCTTGATATAGGCCTAGGAGAGGCGTGTCTCACACCCGGATTGTGTTGTGCTTGGTTGATGCTTACCACCTCATTTGCATTCCTACATCTGATTGGTTACTTTCTCTCTCATCTGATTGGTCAATTTCTCTCTCATCTGATTGGTCAATTTCTCTCTCATCTGATTGGTCAATTTTGGTTAATTCTCAAAACCTCATCTTGGCAAAAAACTTTCCTGCCTATGTATGCGTGGTGGCCAGCAGAAGCCTGTGCCACTCTGCAACGGCACATGTGGCTTCCCACAGATGTTGGGTTTTTTTTTTTCATGTGGTTAACGGTCATTTCTATTTCATCTTTCGAGAACTGTCTGCTCATTCGATTGGCCCATTTACTGACGGAATCATTCGAACTATTGTTATTTGTTTTTGTGTGATTGATTGATTTTAGATCTTGATGTAGTCTAGATATTAATCCTCCATGAGATACATCACTAACAAAGACTTCCTCGGTCTCTCCCGTCGGTTCATTATTTCCTTGAAATAAAGAAGCATTATTTTATTTGCCAATTGCTGGGCTGATTACCTGTGCGGCTGAGTTCTATTACGAAAATGCTTGCTTAGGTCAATATCTTAAAATGTGTCCCCTACTTCTTCCTCTATTAATTTCAGAGCTGTAATTAAACAGGCTTTCATCTATGTAGAGTCTATTTTAAAAGTCATTTAAAAATTTTAAATCTCTCTCTCTCTCTCTCTCTCTCTCTCTCTCTCTCTCTCTCTCTGTGTGTGTGTGTGATTTTTATGTACACTGTGTGTGATTTTTATGTACATCACAGGGGCCTGCAGTAACCCTTGTGGATATCACAGTCCTTGGAACTGGTTACGGTCAGTGTGAGCTGCTTTAGGGAAGCTTTGTACTAGACCTTGGTCTTTTACAAGGGCAGTGAGTACCCTGAACCGCTGAGTTATCTTTCGCTGAGTTTTGTATAGGATAAGCAATAGGTATCTAGTTTCCTGCCTGTGGTTTTCCAAGCACCATTTATTGAAGACACTGTCTTTTATCACAACTTGCATTTTTGGCATCTTTGTCAGAGACCGGGTGGCTGGAACTCCCCTGGCTCTTATCTGGGTTCTTCATCTGTTCTGTTGACCTGCATTGGTTTTTTTTGTTTTTGTTTTTGTTTTTGTTTTTGTTTTTGTTTTTGTTTTTGTTTTTGTTTTTCCTGGTGCCAGTTCCCTGCTCGTTTTGTGACAATGGCCCCTTCATCAAATTTGAAGCTTATCTTAATGCTAGCTGGGTTCGTTTTAAAGGACAACTTGACATAATCTAGGTATCACCTGGAAAGCAAGTCTCAGGGAGGGACTGTCTAGATCAGATTAGTCTATTGGACATATCTGTGGGAGATTATCTTGATTATGTTAATTGAGGAAAGAAGATCTGCCCATTATGGGTGGCACCCTTCCCAGGACTTGGGGTGTGTAGTGAATTTCACTGAGGAAACCAGTTGCATCCTAAGAATGTATGCGTTCATTCTATCTGCTCTTGACCGTGGATGTGTCTAGCTACTTCAAGTTCTTGCCACCTTGGCCTTCCCAAATGGAGTGTAACTTGGAATTATGAGCTAAAAACGAACACTTCCTCTCCTAATTTCATTTTGTCGGGGCATTTTAGCACAGCAATGGCGAGGGAAAATAAGATAACTCAGTATTCACAGTATCCTTGACAACCAAGGGATGAAGTGACCAAGCCAGCGGACATCTGCCAGCCTGCTGTTGGCTAGCCCAGGGCTGGCACAGAAGTCTGATGAACTCACTCAATGAACATGGAAGCAGAAGCAGAAACTCAACATGGCCTCTGCAGCAGGAGCTTATACCTCCACACCTGGCCTCTCTGATTCTCTGCTGATTGCCTGCTCAGATAGCCAAAGAGACCCACATATTTTACTTTCTCACTCTTTACCAAATCCTCCTATTACCTCTCCTTCCAAAATACCCAAATCAGGACAGGCCTGTTGAGATTAATCTTGGCTGTCAGATCGACTCTATCTGGAATAATCTATGACACCAGCTGCTGGGCACAACTCGGAGGCTTGTTCTTCACTGGGGTATTGGACGTGAGAAGACCTACCCTAAACATAGTGGCGCCTTCTGTTGGCAACCAAGACAAAAGGAACCTGGGGGAAAGCTTTTGCATCTCCTGTAATACCGGAGAGTCCGCTCCTATCTTGATTTCAGGTTCATTTATTCTGCTGCTGCTGTCGCTGCTGCTATATTCTCGTGCTGTCATCTGGATCAGCTTCTCCAGGCTTCTGGCTTGCAGTGTGAACTGAAGACCGTCACTCTTCAGGAACCCTCCAGGAATTCTTCACCAGGTTGGGCTGTGAGTGATTCTCAGGCACTCCGATGTACAGGCAGCTAGCTATTTCTGGACTAACCAGACTGTAACACCTAAGCTCAATCTAATAAGCCTCCCTTTTGGATGTATTCCTTCTGTCGGGAAGCCTGACTGATACAACGGCCGAGCTCCTTCTACTGGGAGGCATTTTACTGTGACGTCCCCATTTCTAGTTGCTGTGTATAGGAAGCGTTATAGCAGGCACTATCCTGGCAGGACTCTAAGTCTGGCCAGTGCTGTGGAGGATAGAGCCAAGTTTTAGACCCCTGGGATGTGGGTTCAGGACTGGAAGTTACACATACTACAGCCAAACATGAGGCACACTGAGTGATATTACGACATAGGCCTGGCAAAGTAAAGTCTTGAAAGACACAGCAGCCTCCAATCAAAGCCTTGGGGACAATCAGACCCAACACATCTCCTAAGCTGGACAAGCCCTCTTCCCAGTGGGCCCAAGAACCACACAGATGACAATATAGCATTACAGTTCTTTGAATATGATATTCCATTCCCTCTGCTCTGAAAGGTTTCTGCTAAGAAATATGTCAATAATCAAATGAAGGCTCTTTTGTATGTGAAAATTCTCTGCTTTTGGTTTTTGACTACTTGCTCATAAGGACTTGGGATTCCCTAGCCTAAATCCATGGATTTTACAGCTATGGATGTATACTCCTTTCCCTGGTGGCTTGCCCAATATATTGGAAATATTGGAAATACATTATTTTAAAAACAGAAAAGGGTTCCCCCCCCCCAAATAAAGGGTTCAGTGTACGACCCACATATCCTGTTGTGTATCATGGTGAGTCTGGATGAAGATTCCATTTGCTATGTGAGAGGAAGAAGAGAGCCAAATCCCATAACCCCCGTCCTGGGCATGCCCCCTAGACAGTTCCATTCATCCTTACCTTGTTGTTTACACTTCTCATAGCATCAGGCTGGAGCCAAGCCTTTGATACATGGACTTGGGGGATGTGCCAGTCAGACTGCCAGAAATAACTTGAGGTTGGAAAGGCACGTTTCTGGCTCATGGCTTTAGTCCATTGACCTTTGCCCCACGGATTCTGGGTCTATAGCGAGGTACATCTGCAGCAGAAGTACATGGCAGAGATTACCTAGCTCAAGGCTGACTGGTCAGAAGGGAGGGACCATGAACAACCTCTGAAGGTACCTCAGGGTGGCTCCTCCCTTGGCTGAGCTCCAGCTTGCCAAAACAGCACCACCTGCTGGAGACATATGTGTTCAACGCATAACCCTGGGGGTGACAATTCACAAGTAAACCACAACTGGTGGCATTCCTGGGCTAAATGATTGCCGCCCCTATGTTTGGTCCATGTTCAGCTGTAATTAATTTCTGTGAGTAAGTTTTCTTTATCTCCTGAGTGTCTCTCTCTGTGGTGGTCAGGTTGCTAATCTCTCGGGATTCTAGGGTTTTCTTCCCCCCTCATTTCCTTTGCTGTTGTGACTGACTAATGCCCATTCTCCCGTCTTCATGGTCACCCAGCTTCTCTTCTGCCTGCCCCAGTCTGCTGTGAAGCACCTGCAATGACTGTCCAGCTCAGTGGCTGTGTTCCTCAGCTCCGTTTCTGTTGGATGTATGTCCAGTACAGCAATGGATGCGTGCTTATGATTCTGTCTTTTTGTAAGAATCTTTGTCGTCATGCAGTAAGTCCTTAAGAGAGGCTGAACTGTAAAGGGAACTGAGGAGGCTGACTAGCAAGAAGCCTAGAAGGGTTCACTCTTTTCCTCTGGGAACAGAAAGGTATAAAGCCTGAAATGTGTGTCAGCTACCACACATGTTTACACACACACACACACACACATATGTAAATATATATAATTTCTTATGTCATGAGTGAACCATATTTATATCATTTTTATTCTACCCTTTCCTACTTCATCTTGGAATCATGACTTCCTCTCTCTACTTCTTGCTTTCTTTCACACACATATTCTTTCTTGCTCTCTTTCACACACACATAGTCTCTCTCTCTCTCATGCACTCACACATGCACAAACGAGTGCATACACACATCTGACACAATTTAGTGATGCTCATATGTGCATGTGGTAGACACCCGAAGATAACTCAGTATGACCAAAATCCAAACTGAGAGTCTGTATTAAGCCATCAGCTACACAGAGCAGCCTCAAATGTAAAATCAGGGAGCCTTTCAAAGAGAAAGAACACAGGAAAGCTACATCCTGGTTGTCAGTTGTGGGTGCAAGCAAGCAAGCAAGCAAGCAAACAAGCAAGCAAGCAAGCAGTTTAACAGAAGCCAAAATGTGGCAGTTAGCTGGTATGGTCATCATTAAAGTCTTGGTTAAGGCAACTGTATTGTTGGTATTTCATTTGTTTAGCTTTCATGTTGTGTCTAGAAGATACTAACTCACAGCAAGTATCCTGGTCCTCTGGTCCTTCTAAAATGTTCCCTGAGGGTGTTGTACAGTATATGACTAACTGGAGACAAGCAAGTTTTCAAAAAACGGGACAGAATAAAAAGCTCTATGATCTGGACAGCTCATCACTCAGAAGTTAATATCTTTCTTGGTTTTCATATATATATATATAAAATTAGTTTCTCCCTATAGGATGGGTGCTATGTTCATTGCCTTTTCACTCATGAAAGCTTACCTGAGAAAACAACTCACCACAGGGTAGGTTTTAGCTTGTGAGTTCAGTTCCTAGACAGTTGGCTCTGTCTGCTTTAGACTCTAGTGAGGCAGAGCAGCATGCCCGGAGCACAAGGTGGTGGATGCTAATTTCATGATGCTTAGAGCCAATCAGAGCTCTGGGTCAGGAACCACACACCCTCAGAGGCATCTTCAGGAAGCCACGCCCCCAGTCAGGTCCCACTTCCACAGTTGCAGTCCTTCCAAAGGTCTGATGGATTATGGCGCCATCGGTAGATGAATGGATCCTTTGATTAGATGAAAGCCGTCACGATCCAGTTACTTTCCAACAGCCCACCTGTGAATATGGCACTGGGGACCAAGTCTTCAGTGAATGAGTTTTTCAGGGGCTCTTTTATAGCTCAACCATGAAGCACTTTGACGCAATGGGGAGCAAAAGCGGACCTCCCTAGCTGCCTGGGCATCACCTATCAGAATGCTGTCTGTTACCATCGGCCTTAAAACGAGGGAGCAAATTCTCCACTAGCCCTACACTAATTCCTACCACCATACAGACATCCTCTGAGAACATATGGGTAATGAACATAGACTTTTGTTTGTTTGGTCTTCAGGACCTGGGTTTCCAAGCTTACCTTTCATCCATTATCTTATTAAATGAATTATTTTATTTTATTTTTAATCTAGCAGTCTTTTGTCTGTGCCTGGACTTCCTGGTAGAGGGTATGCACAATTCTGGCAAGTTAAAGCAGAATGAAGAGGTGCTAGGAGCAGAGATAGCTGGTGAGTGTTCTTCAGATTGGAAAACTTGGCACTCGACGGCAGTGGACAGAGTCCAGCAGTTAATGGCGGAGGGATTGAACCATGACTTATTCAGTACCCATCATGCTTGCGGCATTCCAAATGTCAAGGATTCGTTCTGTTACATTGTTTCCATTTTACATCCGGAAATTACCCAAAGCATTCATTGATGACCAAGGCATGAAGTCCTTACAAATTATTCATTTGTTCAAATTGTTCTATAGGCCATTAGAGTCTTTTATAAAGCCTTTTTATCAATTATTTGTAATGACAATTTACACATTTAGCTATATTTTTAGTTTGCTGCTTGTTAAGCCTTAAAGCCTTAAAATGAGACTAAAAACCTTGCTTGAGACAATGTTTCACATGAGTGAAGTGGTTCAAAAACAACGGCCAAAGACTCGGATCCAGTTGAATCCACGTAGAATTCCCAGGGAGTTTCACTGACGTGATTCAAAAGTGTCTTTTATTATTACTTCACAACATTGAAAAAAAGTACATTTGCTTATTTATTTAGGTGGGGGCTGGGTCATACTCAGAGTGTGGGATCTGAGGTCAGCTTTTGGGGGTCAGTTCTCTCCTTCTACCGCTAGGGACCTGGGGGTTGAACTCAGGTTGTCAGGCTGGGGCTTGAACCCTTTACCTACTGAGCCATCTCATGAGCCCTTTTCACAACGTCTGCCTGTCCTTTAGAGTCAGGCTTTCCTTAGTTACTCAAATAATACGGTGAGAATAAGATTCACACAAGCATGCCCCGACACATGCAGAATTGCACAGTGGACTTCGCTAATGGTGCCAAATACATTCCCAAGACTTCTTTTATGGGACCCCCTTCCTTTGTCTCCTCTCCCCTCCTTCAGCTCCTTGTTCATCTGGTTTCGTCCCTCCCCATCTCCTTTTTCTCTCTCCTCCCTCTCCTCTCCTCTCCCTCCTCCTCTTTTCCATTCAGTCGTCTCCCCCCCCCCCCCCAGTCTGTGCTCTGTCCTTTCTCTTATTCTTTCTCTCTGAATAACAGTTGTGGCTGTATCAACAGGTTGTCTACCTTGGAAGGCCATGGCCCTAGTTTGAAAACAGGCCAACCAGGAACAGATATTAATTTCCTTTGTGCTTACTGAATACATGAGCACTGAGTCTAAAGTTTCATTTTAACACCGTGATGTGCCACAATGACAGTAATAATAATGTTGGGGCTAAATGATGTCATGGGTCACTGGTCTGGGTCCGGTGACAGCACTTGGGAGTCAGAGGCAAGAGAATCTTTGTGATATCAAGGCTAGCCTGGTCTATATAGTGACTTTCAGGCTAGCCAGGGCTACATAATGATGTTCTATCTTAGAGAGAGAGAGAGAGAGAGAGAGATATCGGGGTGGGAGTGTGAGGGTGATCAGATTTGCCAAGCTGATTGGGCAAACCAGTGTCATGATCAGCACTCAGACATTGTAACTCTGGAGTCAGTGTGTACCACGAAGCTGTGCCCAGGAGCAACCATTAAAAATAAATAACCCATTTATTCTAGTTCTCTCTAAAACCCACTGAACAGCTCTTACGGATGAAATTAATGTTGCAAGATAGTATTATGCCACAGGAGAGAAGGGTCTTTATCGTCCTGTCTTCAAATGTTCTGCTATCACCAATAAGACAGGACCTGTAGGATGCTTTTAAGGAATCATTTTCCAGCATCCTTCTGATTGGTTAGTTTATTATTATTATTATTATTATTATTATTATTATTATTATTATTTTTACTTCAGTCTGCCTGAATGCTCTGAACAGAGACACACCTGTTATGATCCTGGAGACAGCAACATCTAATGAGTCAGCAGAACGGAATTTGACTGCATATGTCTTGACCCAGTAGCCAACCACACCCGACACACCCCCTGACTATCCAAGCCGGAGTAAGGAGGGATCTGAGTGCTAACCTCCCCTACACCATATACGCAGGGCTCCCCCTCTCCCAATCAGTGCACTTGAAATAAGCCACTGTACCTTGGGATGGAGAGAGTCTGAAGGACTCCAAGTCATTCAAAAACAGAGTCTTATGAATAAATATAATAGTTTAAAAAAGAGAGAGAGACCTGATTAGGATGAGCAAACAAAACTAGGGAGTTCAGATAACCATGGAGACTCAGCTGAGCTGGACCAAAGCTAACCTCTTGATTCCCGGCTCTGGGCTGCCCCCTTGTGGTCAGCCTTGAACAGCGCTGGTTAAACTGACCCCCCCTGACAATGTCTTCTGTTTCATTTCTACCCTAGAAGGAATAAAATGACAAACTGATTTACAAAACAACTAGCAGTCGAGTCTCCATCAGGTCGTCGTCTTCTTTCTATTCTAGTGCTTCTAAATACTGTGAACACGCCTAGCCCTATAAACACTGTGAATACACCTAGCCATGGTCACATCGCATGTATCTATTTAGTCTGTGCAAGTTGTGGGGGAAAGCACAAGATTCTCTACCTACAGTGACACACTGTTTTTAGGGGTACCACAGAACCACAAAATTCTGCCTTTGTAGATTATCTTGCTTATGCCTCTCACTAACTTCTGTGCTTGTGAGAAAGCACGAAAATTGACATTAAAATTCTGCTGCATGAAGCTGCTGTCTCTCTTTGGCAGTGACTCTCAACCTTCCTAACACTGCAACCCTTTGATAGAGTCCTTCATGGTGTGGTGACCTCCAGCCATAAAAGCATCTTGTGGCTCCTTCATGCCTGTAATTTTGCTACTGTTATGTGTCTTAATTTATATATCTGGTATGCAGAGAGTCTTAGGCAACACCCGTGAAAGGGTCGTTCAATCCCCAAAGGGATCTCGACCCACAGGTTGAGAACCAGTGCTTTAGAGCCTTGCCAAGACACTCACTGTACTGAAATACGTTCTCATTTTCCCCTGACGTGCTCCTCAAAAGGACGTAAGGTTCACACGATGTCAAGCGGCTTTGCTACTCTTGATCTGAAGTTTCAGAGATTAATGTCCAATATTTCATACACATAGGCACATATATGCACACGTGCATAGAAAATTGTCCCCTAATTACTATGTTTTACTAATTTTTATAAGGTATGAAAAAGGGGGGCAAGCATTTGATTAAAGCAACTTCCATACCATAGCCGCCTTTATCTATGTGAGATGCATACAAGAGATGACCAAATCCTATGTGTACTATACATGTCCTACATAAGAATGTGTACCTCTGATAATCTTTAATTTACAAATTAAGCACAGTAACTAACTAGCAACAGCAAATAACAAATCAGAGTGATATAAGGGTACAATAGCATCACAGTTGTGTGAGTAATGCCGCATCTTTCTGTAAGTATCTTCCATGATAAACTCATCCCTCCTGTAACCGAAATTGTGGGAGGCCCACCCACACATAAGGTGGGCTACCACATCCCAGTTCAGGGCAAAAGTCAAAGCAACCTTAGAAACCAACCTTCTAAATCCGCAAGCCGAGAGCACAAGGTGAGCAGTCTGTTTTTAACTTTACAAAAGGAGGTGGGAGGTTCCGGTCGGTCCCTGAACTTGATGAAACCTGAGCTTGGGTTAACCTTCAAGGGACACTTGCTGCTGCAGTTCTGGGAAGGCCAACTCTGCCTTGTAGTCTGCACGGGCTCAGGGTCGACTGTTCCCACAACAGGTGGAGCACATGGTGACTTCTCCTGGACTCATCCCAAGCTGGGCTTTGCATTTTTTTTTTTTCAAGAGACAAAAAGCAAATGCTTTGATGAATGTATACTTCTTCCCTGATGCTAGAAGGGTTTAGTTCTGGCTTCCTTTCCAATGGTCTGGTGGAGAGGATGGTGAATTTTTATGATTTTGTTGTTGTTGTTGTTGTTTTCAGGCTGGAAAAGAAAGAATAGATAGAGCTTCTGTGGGATTGGGATTGACTTGTGATCCATTGAGATATATGAATAATTTTGTGGTCTTATTTCCTTCCTTCCTTCCTTCCTTCCTTCCTTCCTTCCTTCCTTCCTTCCTTCCTTCCTTCCTCCCACTGAAACACGACCTCTCTACAAAATCAGAGATGAGACTTTCTTTGCTAACTGATGTTGAAGGTATATAACGAGAGTGCTCCTGTTTACCGTGACAGGAAACGTCATATGCTTTCACATGGTCAAACCCATGCAGGAAGTGCTACTGGAAGTGTTTCGAAGGGACAGATGAAGTGTGGCAGTTAGGGTCCCTGATTGTGAGTCCAAACAGTGACTTATACTACTTCAAATACCTGAATGGCTCTGTTAACGCCAGAAGCAAAGGCAGCCATCTGTTTTCCATTTTTATGACTTGTAACTAATTGAAGGGATGATCCCCTCCCCCCCCCAAAAGTCTCCTTACAGGCAGAATAACACCTGGTGGCATTCATGAGATGCTAGCATAGTTCAGACCACGCCCCTGAGGTTCATGGAGTGCTCCCAAAGTGCTTTCTGGAGTAAGACAATCACCATCTCGAGTCCTTCTGTTTTTTAAAAGACTTGAGCCATTAGACACGCTTTCTCACGCCAAGGTGGACTCTCTCTGTCAACACCATCCCTTTCCCTCTACTGTAAAGCATTAAACCGAAGAGCTGTCCCTCATGGGTGTTAGACCCAGTAGGTATGGACAGTCCAGGCCACTCTTGGGTTCTGGCATCTCCCCCTCTCCTGGGTCACCTCACTCACAGGGTAACACCCTGGTTCTCACCCATCCTGCCAACCGTGCTGGTGACACTTCTAACATTTTACACTATCATCAAATGCCTGTTCTCTGTGCCTGTGTAGGTTTGATCTCTTAAAGCAAGTCTTTCCTTCTTACCCTACCATCTTCATCTTTTGTTTTTCAATGAAAAATTATTCTGTTCTTTATTTTCTTCCCTTTTTCCCCAGACCTCATGACCTGGTGTCTGTCTTCATAGTCTGCTGACATGGTCTGTGATGGTGTCACTGTGGATCATGAAGGTGAGTGGACAAGAGGGTCAGCTTTCAATTCACACCTCTGGCTGCTGTGTGGTCCTGGTGATGTGTTTACATTTTCTCAGTGTTGGATTCCTCATTGGCGACAGGAATTATTGTGAAGGCTAGATAAGAACACAGTTTGAAGTCTGGCCTTTACTGGCATGTGGTAATTGTTACTAATATGATACAATTTGATGCTTTGATACCCATGTGTAGCGGAGAGTAACGAGTCAGGCTGATTAGCATTCCCTCATCTCAAATATTTATCATCTTATGGTATTTTGACTATCCCCTCTTTTAACCATTTTGAAATATACAGTATGTTATTAATCATAGTCACCTTGCTATGCAATAGAGCTGACTGCGCCATTGAACCAATGTCTCATGGTAATCAACGTATTATTTGCTATCGCCCATGGCTATTGTGTTAGTCTATTTGTGCTTCTATAACAAAAAAAACAAGGCTGAATAATTTATAAACAATAACTGTATTTATAATACTATTTTCTCCTGGTTTTCTCCCATCCCTTTGAAGATTCCTTCTGCACTTTCTCCTGGTCTATAGCTAAAATGCTCTGTTTGGTCACTCTTTATGCACGTGTTATTTAAGATTAGATTTAGCAGTGAGAAGTGCCAAGCCTCCCCAAACAATGACATCAACAAGAAAGAGAATAATTTTCTTCTCAACATCTGCATGTGGAGAGATCGGTGCTAATGTGACAACTGTTCACGGAGCTCCTGATGCTCCTTCTAGTGTGGTCCTTGCTCTGTTCAGCATCCATCTCCACGGTCACCTGTGCCTTAAGCTCAGTCCTTCACAGGAAGGGTGCAGACCAAAGGGCAAAAAAGAGTTGATAGCTGCTTTTGATTGGTCTAGACTGACTCGTATGGCCACTCCTGGCTTCCCTAGGCGTGAGACGTGCAGGTTGGCTGGGTTAAAAGGTAAGGACCCTACTGAGTGATCAGATCTACTCACCGGCGCCATACCATGCCAAAACGCTCCCGGGTGTTGTCCACTTTACGACACATGGCATTCACACAACTATCTCCAGAAGTGTACCTGAGCTCTCTAGGGATGTCCTAAGCTGGGTAACTTAAAACACAGATGCTGTCTCACAGTTTGGTATGGTATGTATTCTGTACTGTATATATGTTTACATCTGTAAGCATTGGTATGCGCATATATTATATATATATGCACATATGTTCTTCCTTCATAGAGTTCCCCCACAGGAGAGTCTGATAAGGGCACATATGATTTTGATCTGGCCCCCTTAGGGCTGTAACGACAATTTCAGTGTGGATTTGAGGCCCATGCTTTCTGTTCAGAGTGCACTCTGTTGTGGTATTGTCTCTTGTGCTTCTCATGTTCTGTGTGTTGTTCTCACTGTCTCAGACATGACGCCCATATTTACCGGATTTTTCAGCATAGTTCTACTATCATATAATTTTGTTTTGTTTTGTTTTGTTTTTCAGACAGGCTTTCTCTGGGTAGTCCTGGCTGTCCTAGAACTTGCTCTGTAAACCAGGGCAGCCTTGACCTCAGAGAACTACCTGCCCCTGCCTCCCATTTACTGGGCTTAAAAAGGAGTGTGCCTCCACCACCTGGCTATAATTCATTTTTTTTTAAAAGAAGATATCTTAGATTGCTGAAGTTATCACTGGACGTTCACATATTTGTAAGGATTTGATGTGAAAATTACTAATTGGAGAGACCTGTTTTAGACTCTAAGTTCTCATTGGCTGGACCTCTGAAATATGGCCAACAGACTCGATGCTGGTTTTCCAGTTCTCATCCCTTCCTGAATTGTACTAGGCATGAGGGGGTGTTTGTGAGAGGCAGCATGCAGAGCCCTGCCTAGTTCTAGGGTAAGTGAAATAGCTAACTGATGGCACCAGCCTGGTCTGTGTCCTCTTTTTACCTCCTCCCACACCTCAGAGCTTTCACTGCGCAGCCAACACAGATGCCAGCAGCTTTTCTTCACAGTCCTCACCCTGCAACCTAGATACACACTTTCTCTAGTCTCAGGCTAACAAGAAAACAAACAAAAAGTATTACCCAAGGATATGTTGGCGTCACCCCAAGCAAAGTCAGCAGACAAGAAATTGAGTCCAGTGTGGACGACACTCTTAGGAATCTAGTTTTTGTTTTTTGTTTTGTTTTTTTCAGATGAGCATTTTCCCCTGAGCTCACTGATGGTGATAACTAGCTAGAGTTTTTTTTTTTTTCTTCCATTTTTCTTATATGTATAGGTGTTTCTCATCCATGTATGCATGTGTATTATCTGTGTGCAGTACCCAATGGGGCCAGAAGAAGAAACTGCACCCACTCAGCCTGGAGTTACAGACTGCTACGTGCCACCACGTGGGTACTAGGCACTGAACTTCAGTTCCCTGAAAGAGTAGCCAGTGTTCTTAACCACTGAGCCATCTCTCTGGCTTCTTTCGAGTATTTTTAATCGAATGACAATTTATTTTTCTCTTATTTCTCTAATTTTTAAGCTACCGTATAATGAAATCATTTATAGTATAAGCCCCTAGCTGGGTGGAGGGGGACACATCTCAGGAACAGGTGACATATTGGGACCTTACTCCTTTGCTACAAGAGCATCATGTGAAGCAGCACTTAACAGACGTTTCTTAAGAGAGTCTAGCCACTGTGTGCAAAGAACACTTCAGACTCAGTCTGGTTTGCCATCAACCAGGTGTAGAAACACAGCGTTTTGGGCCCATCACTATGGGTCTTCTGTGAAAGGAAGTATGATTACATCTGAGTTTCCTAGCCTTGTTGCTACTGCTGGAAGAAGAGGCCTCAGATACTATCAAGCGCACTGTTAGGAAGCTGTGAGGCCCACTCTCTGCTGCTCCTCGCAGCTGCTCTGACGGTTGCTGAGTCGGTTGCTTACACAGCTGTTGTAGCTGAGGGCGATCCAGGCACCATTCCAGCCTTCAAGCTGTTTGTTAGCCCTTAGCAGATGCCTTAGAAGTCCGAGGAGGAGCCTGCTCTATAGTGCAGAGACTCAGTTCTGACCATTCCCAACCACTGGGCTGCCAACTCCAAGGCCTGCCTTCCTGAGTCACAGACCTTTGCACGTGAGAGATCGAAAGTCAATTTGCTTTTTAGGTTTTAGTTGGAATCCCCTATTCCTTACTCCTTCAACCCAGGATTCTGTTAATATTCTCAAGCCACCCTTCCCTTAGCAAGATTTCAATTTCAGAATTCCCTTAATGTGAAAAAAAAATTCTGGCATGTCCAATTTCTTTTGATAGTTTTGTTTACATTTGGGGACCACAATTCAATTTGTCAAATGTTATTGTGAGAGATATAACAAGAGAAAGATGGATTGTTGGCTGTCATTTCAGACTAGTGCCACATTTAGCCATATCACAAGAACAAGAATATGAGAAGCAGGCTGGGTTTTAGACAGACAAGAAAATTGCCCACAAAACAAGCCAGCATTGCGGGGGCCCTTAAATGTAATGGCTTTATTGACATCATTTGATATAAGGTAAAGAAGGTGTAAACACGCTTTCATTCTGCCACAACCAAGACAATATGAAGGACGCACACTGTTTATTTCAGTGTTTCTTATGTCAGGCGTGTGTGTGCGAGTCATGATGGTGTAGCGTGTAAAGGCAACGGACATTGTCCCTGACATGATGGAGCTCACTTCTTAATGCAAGAGACATTCAATAAGTATTGAGCCAAGTCAATAACCGGCAATTCTTAAGAACACGATGAAGAACATTCAAATGATGCGATGAGTGGGTGGGATCCGACCCTACGGTGATCAATTCATTCATGCATGTTTTTATTGAACATGTATAATATGTTTTGTGCATCATGGTAGGAGATGCTTAAATAATTATTAATGGTAGGCATTGCAAACATTGTAAGCGTTAAGTGCAGACACTGCACAATGCATTATTTTGTATAATCTAATGTTTTGTTTTGTAGCTTTTTTGAGAGACTATTTCAGTATGCAGCCCTGGTGGTCTCCGAGAAATATCAGAGAGGCTACACACGTGAAAAGCCCCACAACATGATCACCTAAATGTGACTAAATAAGGACGATATGAACGATCAATGTGCTGACGTGGAAGGGAAAGTTCAGGAGGTCTCGACTCTAGATGAAGAACTGAAAATAACATGCACACACACACATGCACACACACATGCACACCAACAGTGAAAGAAAAAGCTGCCAAGAGTTTGAGAGAGCCAAGGGGGTGTATATATCATCTTCTGAAAGACAAGCTTACATGATGTTAGAAGGTAAAATATAAACTCTGAAGAAAGAGTCCACTTTGAAGCGTCACTGGGGGGTAGCATTCCAGGTGCCTCCTGACACTCTCACGTGTTCGGAGCAGCTAGGTTGAGGATTTTGAGAAATGCAGTGGGTCTGTATCATTCAATGTGTTTGTACTGAGTGAGTACCACCTCCTATTTCCAGAGCTCTCCTTATGTCTGTGTTAGGGGATGGGTAAAATAATTGTTTTTCAAAGTAAGCTTGGTTTTTAGCTTGAAAAGAAGTATTTTTGGTGGACTTTTTGGTTTGGGAAGTTGAGCAAGTCTTAGAGACTCATCTGCGTAAAAAGGGGGAGTGGGTCTGTCCTCAGGGTGTAGGTGTAAGCAAATGTTATTCTGTATGCGTGGGAGGGGATGTGGGCCTGGGTTTCTCCTCCCAGTGGAGACAGTTGGTATTCTGTGCAATTGTCAGCTCTTGTACACTGTCATAGGAGTTTGTGGTTTATGGGGAGGCTAGGTGAAAGCCAGAGTCTCACATGAACTGACAGCGACTCCAGAAAAGTAGGACCCATGAAAGAGCTATATCGGAGATTGCCCACAGAAGACCCCGCAATGGCATGGGGTGGTAGAATGAAAAGAGAGACTTCAAGTCCCACAAGGCTTCTCTTTTCTCCACTGGAATCTATGCTCTTAAGTCTTGCACTGTCCTGTGGGGAATGCAGTTCTGTGCTGGGATAAGGCATAGCCGCAGGCTCCCAGCCAACCACCAGAAGGGATGGGGAATGTTGGAGAGTGGCAGTCTGGAATGAGGAAATGGCCAAGGATGAAGACTGTGAGCACATTCTGGTTGTTCTTTGAACTTCATTGGCTTCTGGATTCCGGAGGGCCAGGTGGTTCCACTCAGCACTTCAGACTTATGGGATTATGTCATCAGAGAAAAGAAAGAAATGTTGGGTAATAGGTTATGGGTCCCCAGATGGTGTTATAAGTGACGTCATGGATGTGATTTATTTCTCTGATAGAGAGCAAGAAGGAGAGAAAAACATAGAAGAGTTATGAAAGATTTTCTCTAGGGAGGAGGCAGGGCTTGCAGGAGAGGTGTGTGTGTATGTATATGGTATGGAAGTGTGTGTGTATGTGTGTGGGAGAGAGCATGTGTGTGGTATGTGTATATGTATGTGTGTGTATGTGTATGTATGTGTGTGTGTGCATGTGGGGAGAATGTATGTGAGTATATGTGTGTGTGTGATGTGAGTGTAGGGGGAGTGAGGGGAGATTGTGTGTGAGTATGTGTGAGTGTGTGTGTGAGTGCCTGGGTGTGTGTGTGTGATGTGAGTGTGGGAGGAATGAGGGGGGATTGTGTGTGAGTATGTGTGAGTGTGTGTGTGAGTTCCTGGGTGTGTGTGTGAGTATGTGTATGAGGGTATATGAGTGTGTGTGACTTTGTGTGTTATTATGGACTGAACCCATCCAGAGACTTGACCTCTCCCAATGTGCTATCTCTTCAGCCTTTCTCTTGCTCCTCTTCTGGAGGAGGCAATGTCTCCTATGTGGCCTAGGCTGGTCTTGAACTCACAGCAACCTTCCTGCCTTGGGATCCCAAGTGTTGAGATTAGATTTTGGAAATGCACCTTACAGACTGAACATTGCATAGTAAGCACACAGGAGGGGTAAAAAGAGCAGCGAACAGGGAAGTTTTCTGAGGGGCCACACGACTCTTCATGATTCTATCCAAGGCTTCCTTCTGTTTTCAGAGAGATCACAGGGCTCTTCATGATCCAGGGCTTCCTTCTGTTTGTCAGAGGGACCACAGGACTTTTTATGATCCGGGGCTTCCTTCTGTGCCTAGAAGGGACCTTTAAAAAGACAAGCCTGATGACCTCAGTCATCAACTGGAAAAATATCAGTGGTTCCCCATTGTCTGTGAAACAGAAAGTCTTAGCTTACTTGATTGGGCCCTACCTAGGCTGGCTGATACCCAGCTTGCAGTGCCAGCTGAGCACACCCCCTTCTAGTTGTCCCTGGTCCTACTGGATCCAGTTTTTAAACCTGAGCTTGTTGCATCTGGGCCTCAAGAGAAGCTTGCCACTCACTGTGACCTCCTCCCCTCTCCTCTTCAGCGCACCTCGTATGTATCAGATGTAGTGCTGTTTCATCGGGATTCTCTTCCGCAGCCCTGAAGAGTAGGTGATGTTCCCAGAATGCATCTGTAGTTCTCTGTACTCTGTGGTTCCTGTTTGCTGAGCTAAGCACCATTCTGTACATTGAAGATACCACAGTGACAGTAACAGACACAAACCTTGGCCTCGGGAGCTCAGTAGGGGAGGGGACACTTGACCTATCTCAGGGGTACAGCTTAGCTTGGGAATCAGATTGGCATAAGAAAGAGTAGAGAAAACTCTGGAGTTAAAAAAATGCATTTAATGTAAGTTTCCTTTGACACGGGAGCCTTCGTAAAGAAAGGAAGGCCCCAAAGCGGTTCTAGACTCAATGCATATATACCGGATTGAACAGACAGGACATCTTGGAGAAATAACCAAGGCGCACAGGGAACTAAAAGAACGAACGTAACAATTATCTTAATGAGCTCTTCTTGTTCAGAGCTCTGTAGGTCTCCACTTCCTGTCTTTGTGAGGAGAAATTATCTTTCCTTCCGCCGCAGGGAAGGCAGGTCTCGCGTGGAGATGTGGGGATTTCATCATCTCGGGTTGGAGAAAAAGGACGAAGCCGATGCTTTATTGAATCTGCTACTTTTACAAGATCTTTTAACCCTCAATAACCGATATTTCAGAATGGCATGTTTTGGGCCGATGCTTTTCGAATGCTGTCAGCTTATATTCATCCCGATTGGACTGGCACATTTACTGTTTGTATTGTCTATTGATTCAGGTCCATGAGGGCAGAGAACATGTCGGTTTTGTTTAGCACGTTATACTCCAGCGTGGAGTATTGACTGATACACTAGGGATGAATCAGTAAAACGGAGAGTATCAACATTCAAAATTCACTGGGGGTAGTTCTATCTATAATCCGGAAGTATTAAGACACCCGCACAGACGTTTGCAGCACAGCCGATTCTGTAAAGCTGGGCACCAGGCTTGGAAAGCTCCGACACTTGCTGGGAATTATGATTGATATTTAAGAGTGGCTTGACTCGTCGGGTGAATAAACTTCAGCCTTTCTCAGCCAAATATTGATTCCAGGCACTTAAAAGATATTTGATGCTGACAGGGGTAGGATAGATCAAAGGAAAACCCCCACAAACCCTGGTGGCTTGTCAGAGGCTCTGGCAAGCCTTCATCCATTCTTGTTGTAGAAGCAATTTTAAAAGCACACCTCCATCTTGGAGACAGCCTGTGCTTGTAGGGTGCTCAGAATTGATTTTCTTTGTGAGTGTATCTACCGTTGTGGGATAATAGAACTGAGTGAGAAACTTGTTTGCTCTCGGAATGAACTTCTTTGGCAAAGTAGCTTTTAACTGTACGTAAATGAGAGTTCTGAAAGAACAGCGCAAACAAGTAAAATCTCAACTCTAGGTGGTACATTTCTCGAGGACAACCCTTTGTCATACTCACCTTTGGATTCTCTGAACTGAGAGATCTGGGCAGTGACCAATTATCCAGAGGATTGTTATTTTTTTTGAATGGGGAATAAACATGACTTAGTTTGTTTAATTTACTTACCAAAGTGATGTCAAATGATGAATTGGCATGACATCTCTATTTTGATAGGTTATTTTGATACTGTCAATACAACTAGAGGAAGCAGTCAACCCAATCAAAAGAAAATATTTAGGTCATATTATCATACACATTTATAACGTACCTACGGAGTCAAATAATAAATTCAAAACCAACAAAAACACCACAGAACAGACACAGGAGAAGAGAAGGACATTAAGGAAACATTTGAGGGAAACCATAGCAATTTAGCATTGTACCAAACTCTGAGTGTCCTACTGGCTCATACCAAGAGGGAGACATGGCAGAATCCTCTGCTCTCCGTCCTCCATGAGGAGGAAATGTCACTATTCACCAGGAGAGGAACGCTTTCCTCAGCCTGAGGTCTGAGGAAATTTATCATGCCAGTCTTTATGTAGAAGACAGTGAAAGAAACCCAGAGAAAAAGTTCCTGTCAGTTTTAGAAGTGAAGACGGAAAGATGAATATATGTGAGGCCCCATCTCTTTCCATCGGTGACTAAGAGAGGAGGGCCTGTCAGCCCATCATGGCAAGAGCAGTCCCGTTAGGATAAGATGAACGTTAAGCTTGTAGGATGGTGTAACGTAACACTTGGAGGTGAGGAACTTAGACTTTTGTATCTCCCTAGGATCCTTGAATTTCAAAGCTCGAGGGAACTGGAGGTCAGAAGACAAGCAGGAGGAGAGGGACCTGCAGTGTGATGGAGAAGGTCAGATCTTGGGGGAAGCCTGTGCGTCAGCCTGCGATCACCTTCTCTTCTAGGCTTTGTATTTGGGGGTCCTTGTGAGCTTTTCTATTGATGGAAAGTTGTTTAGAGAAATGCAGCTTGTGAGTTTTTATGTTTACCGACGGAGCCTTCTGCTTTTGTAACTTCGGCTTCACTGTGACCCAAGTACCCAACGAAACAACTTCAGAAAGAAAGGACTTACTTAAGCTTATGTTTCAGAGGATTCAGTCCGCACATACAAGCTGCATTGTTTTAGGGTCTTTGATGAGATAGAGCATTGTGGACATAGCTGGAGCATGTGGCAGAGGTTATTCATCTCACGATAGACACGAAACATGGAGAAATGGTCCAGATGGGGCCAGGGTTAAGATGTTCAATTGAACGTTGGATGAAGACTTCTCTTTCCATGTGTTGCTATCTGGAGAGGCCATACAACTTGCCCTGTTGATAGAATAAGGAAGGTTCTCTAAGAACCAGCTTCGTGCTTCTTGACCTCATTGGGTGGCCCTATCAGTCTGGATCTTAAAGTGAACACAACGTGCTAATCTGCAACAGGAGCCACAGCTTGATAGGGATGGAGAATAGCCATGTTTGGTAAAACCGCTGTTTCTTGGTTGCTTGATACTGCAATGTGACTCCTCTCGCCCCCATGAATACAAAGCAATTATTCTGTTTCTTAACATCCACGTTTGTCCATGGAGTAGCTGGAGACAGCTGTTCTGGAGAGCAAGTGGTCAACATGTAGACCTCGCTGGCCCCGTAGGGTTATAAGGAAATGAAGGCTGATGAGGAGAAGCAGGCGCCGCCGCCGCCACAGCAGTAGCAGCGTAGTGGGAGATTAGTAAGAAGTAATCCTTGCCTGCCTAGAAACAGGCTGAACCTAAGTGCCGGGGAGAGCCAGGCTCCTCTGATTGTTTAAGAGGACAGCTCAGGATCATGCTGGCCATTTGAGTGAGTTTCCTAGGTGGTATCTGGGAAGGTCGTCAACAAGGGAGTTGTTACAGCATTCTGTGCCCCAGATATGAAAATGATTGGCATGTCTGGACATGTAACTGCTGCCGTGGTGCTGCGCCTGGAGCTGGCTCTCCAGGGCATGCACTGGGCTCTTCAGGAGGCAGGAGCCACATTAGTACCTGTCAAGTGCAGGACACACAGGCTAGCTTTAATGGGCGAGCTCAGTCCGTGCTGGACCCGATATATCCTATCACTGTCCCCTTCTGCAGCCACCCCGCCCGGGAGACATATAAATCATAGCCAGTGACCTAATAAAATAATAGAGTTTGTCTGAGTTTTGACAGCAGAAAATAATAGAGGACCTCAAATTCAGAGGGAGAGAAATAGGAGGCTTTAAAAAACCTGCTTCTTTGCCAAAACAGAGGTGAACAAAAAGTTATATCCGTAAGTTGTTGGTGTCCTGGAAGTCCCCATGTATCTATGACACCAGAGAAACTCCAGGAAAGAGTGGGGTGAGGCGGGATTGTTTGTAAGGTAGCACTCACTGTATTATGTGTAATGCTCTCTTCCTGACGTGGAATTAATTACTGGAGAGGGAGCATTTCCCCCCATTCTTTTTTTGCATGGCGACAGTCTAAGGAGTGAGCTGTACAGCAAGCGGGTCTGAGTTTGAATCTCAGCCCTCCCTGGCGGACAGCGCCTGGGTGCTTACTTTCTCTGAGTCAATCTCTTCACTTGGCGCCGTGGTCAGTGAAAGGAAACAATGCATTAAAGTGCTTGGCTTGGAGCCTGGCACAGCTCGGACCTTGTTAATTTCCTTCTTTAATCTCCAGGAATGTGCAGATAGGAGAGGGGATTCCGGCCGCCCTTGCTTCATACTCCTGCTTTATGGGATAGGAGGTGCACGTGATCATCATGACGAGAGAGACATTGGGTGTTTAAATGTCCATTTCAGCCACCTGCTTGTTCAGTCCAGCGCTCTGCTCCAAATTATCTACCTTACGCGTCCACTTGACCAGCGGCTGCATGGGGGGCATTTCAGTGGCTTCTTTCCTCACTAGGAGCTGGTAGTGTTACTAGTTGATATCTATTGAATGCAATGATCTAGGTTTTGGGCCAGACACTGGGATGGTTTGTTAGGGCCTGCCTCTGCTCTCTTTCCTTCCCATTTAACAAAATAAAGAGAGTGGCTGTTTTACTCTTGCGTTCTCAATTCTGCCCTTTCCGATACCCATTGTCTCATCAATGACTTCTTCCCCTATTCCTTGCCATCTCTTTTTGGCCAGATTTTCCTCTGGACAGAGAAGAACAAACAGCCCGAAATACGAACCAGAGCATCCTCATGCTGGAGTGCAGCTCCCTCCGTGGGGCTTCAGTTACATCACAGCCGGCAGGCATAAAATGGGCAAATGGAGCTAATTACCAGGATAATTACAGCATATTTAAAGGAGGCTGTGCAAACTGCACCCTCTCCCAGTTTCCGTTCCAGAGCAGCTAGGATTGAGTAAGCTTGTTACTCTTAAGATTAACATTGTGACAACTTCTCCCTAGTGAGAAAGAGACTGCAGTGCTGCTCTGAACAGAGGGGCTGGGGAGGCAGTCGGGGTTCTCTGGAAGGAGCAAGGGTTGGTACCAGGAAGGAAAGCAAAGCTGGTTATATTCTCCTAGTCGGAGGCCAACTAGAGAGCAATAGCATTCTGAAGTAGATGCTGCCAGAGTCAAATAAAGATTGGGCTTCCATTCCCAGGGGATGGATAACTGACTGACTCGTGGAGGGAGTTTGGGTCCCACGACTGAGCAGAGGAAGTGGAGAACTGGGGGATTTAGGTGCAGTTTTTAAAAAAACAGGTCAAGTATAGTTGTTTTCTGCCCTCTTTCCCTTCACCCATCCCTCCTTCCCTCCCTGATAAGAGAGGGAAAGTATTTTAGCTACTGAATGAATTTTTGTGCTGTAGCCGACATGTGCAGACAACAGAAAGGTATTGCTCACTCTTGGGGAAGTGCCCAGTTCTTGGACTTCCATCTTCCAGAACTTTTTACACAACGGACAGCTTCACCAAGACACTGGTCAGGCAAAGGAAGAGGATCAAACATTACTCCCTTGTGCTTTTTCTTCTTCTTCTTCTTTTTTTCTTCTTGGTCACAATAAAACTTCTGGTGTTTTTTTTTTTTTTATTTTCTTATGAAAAAGAATAACCTTCCAAGCCCTAAGATGCTACTCTGCATTTTTATGACCTTTCTGGTGGGGACATGCACTAGTAGCTACTCAGCCAGATGGAGAACCAATGACAGACCACCGACGTCCAACTTGGTGAACCAATGTGTTTCTTGAGGTTATTTACAGGAGTATGGATGAGGAGCCAGAGAACCATGTGTGACTTAAAGACATCTGCACCATCCAAAAGTCCATTTTAGCCTGGGTGACAGTTAATGAAATCGAATCCATGGTGCCTTCTGGACAGCTCGCAGAGCACTGGACAAGTCAGAGACTCTCCTCATTTCAGCAATTGTTACTGCTTACAAAGCTTTGGAGAAGGGCTTTGTGCCCTTGTAAGTTTTAGAAACATCCTGGGACTTGTCAGTTGTTATTTCCCGAGCCTTGTTGGATTTGTTTGCATCCTAAGTGTTCCGGAGCCTTGCTCCAGATGGAGTGTTTCAATCAAGAGGAAACTGCTACACGTATAGGTACACCACACAAGGGATCGGATCAGTAATTGTTTCTAAACCCATTCAATAAGTGCCACCCTTTAGTCAAGTTAAGTCTGACGCTTCCAAATCTCCTGCCTTTCCATGGAATCAGCCTTGCAGTTACAATGTTTCTATTTAAGAGAACCTCCCTGCCCCCTCCAGCTGGTTTTATTGAACTTGGACACAAACAGCAAATGAAAACATAGCCAAGAACGGACTGTAACAGGCAAATGCTGTGCAAACCTAATAATGTGCAAATAATGAGAAATATGCAACATGTCATAGGGAGGACACGGGAAGAAACCACAGTTTTAATGGAGAAGCAGAAGGGCTTGTTGCCAGCTGCTTCATATGAAAGGGGGTAGAAAAAGGACTTTGTTCCTTCTGATACAATTATTTAATTAAGGGAAAAACCACAAATAATATGAAAGTTAACTGAAAAGTTCATGGTATCAATTTAGCGTCTTTTCAGCAGTTTGCATAACTCATCAGAATGTGATGGGATTTTTGTGAAAATACATCATTCCATTTGTGCTGCCAAAACAAAATGCCTTGTAAGGGATGGTTATAAACAACAGAAACTTAAGGTTCTTATTCTGGAGGCTGGGGAAGCTAAGATGAAGACTGCAGCATATGTCTGGTTGGGGGTTTGCTCTTTGTGGATGACATTGTCATATAAGGTATCAGACGTCCTCGCACCATGGAAGAAGGAAACATCTCCTTGCCATTGCTCTTATCACCTGCTAAACATCTGTCTTTGTTAGGGTTTCATTGCTATAAAGAGACATAATGACCAAGGCAATTCTGATGATGGAAACACTTAACTGAGGCTGGCTTCTACCTTCAGAGGTTTGGTCCATTATCATCATTGTGGGGATGCATGGCAGCATCCAGGCAGACTTGGTGCTGGAAGAGCAGCTGCGAGTTCTACATCTTGATCCTAAGGCAGCCAGGAGGAGACTGTCTTCTGCAGGCAGTCAGGAGGAGGGTCTTTTCTACACTGGGCAGAGTTTAAGCACTAGGAGATCTCAAAGTCCACCTACATGGTGACACACTTCCTCCAACGAGGCCACATCTATTCTAATAAGGCCACTTCTCATGGGCCAAAGATATTCAAACCACCACCAATCCTGTCTTTCCCAATCCAATCACAATAGCCACTAAGCTGCAACAGATGAACTAGGGAGGAAGCACTGTTCAAACTACAGCAAAATCATGGCAAATGTTTCAAGTTGTGTAACTCTGTGAACAAAGTTTCAATAGTCCCTTTCTCTGGCATTTTAGACTGTGGGTAGCCCATCCAGCAGCTTCCTGGAGACTACCCGCTATCAACGGGCAAGAGACAACACAAGACAAGCTGGAGTTTCAGGCTGAAAAGTGCTATACTGGCATAATAAAGATGTACAATGTTCAACAATGAAGCTAATAATGTTGGATAGAAAAATATAAGATTTCCTCATATCATAATCTATCCTATAGAACCCCCTTCAGTTAGCTATTTAATATTCTCTTCTGCAGTTGGATGAACAAAATGAGCTCAACCGTTGAGTATAAGGACTCTCCCACAGTACCCCAGCGATGCTTTATTTCTGAGCTTTTTATTAACCCTGTGACTCAGATCAGGAGGCTCAGAGAAAAAGAACGATGCTGAATAGTGAAGTCACTTGGAAAAATACAAAGCCATTTTAATCCTCTGTCCCCCAGTCGTCTCCCATCGTACATGGATTCGATTGTTTTTCTTGAAAATTTATAGGAAAAGATGAAAAAATTTCCTCCAGAGTCTTATGTTTAAGATAAAGATTTGATATATATATATTTTTTTATTTCTTGGTAAATGGTAGCTAGTGATCTACTCTGATTTTTGTTGATAAGTCAATCTTATGAATATATGTTTTTGGACAAGGTTGTCTATTTTAAGATTAAAATCTGGGGACATAGAGTTATAAATAGCCCCTACAACCATCTATTATTCTCCCTTTAGCTTTTATAATAGTTACGTTTTAGTCCCCGCTATGCTTTGTCTGTGACTTCCCACTTTCGTCCATTATTAGGTTCATTGGAGGTTCATGAATTACAGATTTATTTTTATCAAGAAATTATTATTAATTTTTAAGTTACTCAAAAGTAGAATCATTTCTTTAATAGAATAATTTTGTACATTTACTGACTTTCTAGCTTGTGCGGGGATTTCATTTGTCCGAGTGACTGATTGCCATCCATCTTTCTCAGTTTGAGTTAGATCATTTGTTTTCTTTGATTTTTCTAAAAATAAAAATTAAGATTGTGTGCTTGCCTTTCAGTGGAATCGATGATTCATTCATCCCTTTGTTTGACTCTCTGTGTGAGCCAGGAAGTACTACGGGTGCTTGAGATGTAGCAGCAAGCAAAATATACAGACATCTCTGGCTTCTTGGAGTTTCATTCCAGGAAGCTGGAATGAAGTCAAAGGTGTACCCAGTAGAAAGTGATGAATGCTAAGAAAAACGTCAGCCGGGGGGTGACACAGGAAGTCTGGAACGTAGCACTTATAATTTAATTTATAATGTGAGTATAATTTTGATCTAGATATTGTTCTTGAATTCTTATTGTCTGTTACCGAAAAGTCTTCTGGAAATTGATCTTAAAATTTGCTGTTTAGCTTAATTGAATTGTGGTCAGAGGTCAGAACACCTGTGTGGTTTCTGTGGTCAGAAGACAAGAAGATATATCTTCTTTAGGTGTTACCTTGACAGATTTAAAGAAGTTATTCAGTGTTGGTGAACTCATGGTTATTAGAGAAGCATCTATAACCACTAATTTACTAAGCCAGTACAACCCCTAACAACAGTCTATAAACATTTGTCTGTATTTTCACCGATTAGTGGAATCTTCAACCAAATTAAGGAAACTTCTCTTTGTAAGGGATGGAGAGGACAACATAAAACCACAACCAATCAAAATGCAGAGTTGTGAAGCTCAGTCCCCAGGGATACACCTGCAAAACACTCCTGCACCGAAGGCTCAGAGATCATTGAAGAAGTGGGATGGAAAGATTGTCAGAGCCAGAAGATCAGAGAGTTGCTGTGAGACTGTGTCTCCTTGTAATGTCAGAAGCTCAACCATAGAGTCTCACCAACACAACTGCCCCAAAGTGAGCTGAACAAGGAGGACACCAATGGACCCGCCAAAGTGGACAGGGAAAAGCCCATGAGAACTCAACCCTACACAGAGAACTAGGCAACCAGGGAATGCTGGGAATGCTGAAGTGGCTTTCCCCAGGGAAGAACACACCAGTGCCAAAGAGTCAGCCCTGAAAACATGTATGCAGTATGATTATACATATTGGACAGGCTATATTTAGGAATATAATATGTTATAATATATAACACATGATACATTATAATATACAATATATACAATATACATATACACATATAATATATAACATATTCCTAATTTATATGTATTTTTATAAACCAGAAATTAATAAATAATAAATAAAATGATAAATCATATCATTATATTCCTTATATTATTGTAATATATGTAATATAGATTATATTAATAATATAAAATATTTTATAATATATAACATAAATATTATAGCTTCTAGTGTTTTGAAACTGCCTTTATTTAGTACTCAAGGGCCAATTATATGTCTCTATTGTGGACTGATGCCTTTTATCTTGTTTATTTTTCTTTGGCCTGAATTTACTTTATACAATTTATTTTGCTCCTTTGCTTTATTTTAATTTACTCTGATCTGAAAAACCTTGGCTTGTCATTGAGTTTTAACCTTTGGTGAAGCCTATTCCTTTATTGTGTCCTGTGTTTCCCCATTGCCTACCCACTCATTAGTCACAGGCTTGCTGAGTATCTGTGATGGATTAGGCAATTAGAAACAATGTTACAGGTTAGCATACAAAGTAACGTGTTCCATTGTCATTTCCATACAGACCTGTCATTACACATTGTTCCTTTTGTCCCCTGCCTCACTTCTCTCTCCTGTGCCACTTGCCCACCTCTATCTAGTTCCTTACCCTCCTCCGGGCAGGCAGTCAACCCTTCTGATTTCATGTCACATGTTGTACTGGATTTTTTTCCCCCCACTTGAGACAAACCTAGACATGTTTGGAGGAAGAACCTCCATCGAGAAACTGTCAGCTGGGCCTGTAGGCAAGTCTTCGTTTTCTTGATTAACAATTGTGGTAGGAGGGCCCAGCTTTCTGTGGATGGAGCTACCTCTGCGCATGTGGTCCTGAGGTGTTTAAGCAGCAGAGTGAGCAGGCTAGTTAGTGAGGATCATCCCTTCCTGGCCTTTGCTTCAGTTCCTGCCTCCAGGCTCCTGCCCTGCCCTGACTTTCCTCAGTGAAGGAGTGTGACCTGGGAGCCTAAATAACCCATCCCTTCCCAAGTTATATTTGATCATGGCACTTATCACAGCAGTAGAAACCCTAACTAACACTTGTTTTCTTATTAGCTTTCATTTGCTTTCCCTCTCATGGTCTCTTTTCCAGGTGTATCACATGCTCTCTCTCTCGCTCTCTCTCTCTCTCACACACACACACACACACACACCACACATATGCATACACAAACACCCCCAAACATACATGTACACATTCCCATACACACACTACTTATGCACACTCACAAACATATACCACCCCATGCCCCACCCCCACCCCCCACATCATTCTGTGCTTCTGTCTCTCCTCTCTGGTGATTGTGTTCTTTGCTGTACAGTAGTTTTCAATTTCATGGAATCCTGCTTGTCAATCCTTTCTTTTACCTTCTCTTTTCTTTCTCCCCTCCTTTCTTTCTTTCTCCCCTCCCTCCCTCCCTCCTTCCTTTGTTCCTTTCTCTCGTTCTCTCTTTCTTTTTGTTGCAGGGTTTCACTGTGTAGCTCTGCTTGGCCTATACCTCATTATGTAGACAAGCATGGCCTGGAACTCCTAGAGATCCACCTGCCTCTGCCCACTGAGTGCTGGGATTAAAGACGTGCCACCAGGCATGTTTGTCAAATTTTCACGGAACTTTCCGGTACTATTGCAATTCTTTTTGGGAAATGCTTTCCTCTGCCTGTAGCTGAAAATGTTTTATCTACGGTTTCTCTAACAGTTTCAAAGCTTCTGGTTTTAGATTAAGTTTTTTGGACTTGTTGAGTTGGTAATTTGTGCGCGCACACACACACACACACACTTTTGCTTTTCTATACACGTAAACAGTTTTCCTAGCATCATTTCTAAAGGAGGGTTTTTTTTTTTACTACAATTATGTTTTTAATAGTGCTATCAAAATTAGATCACTATAACTGTGAAAATTTATTTCTACATCTCCTATCCTATTCCATTTATTTACATAGCTGCTGTTTTTGTTGCTAAGGCTCCATAGTATAATTTGAGATCAGATATTGTGATATCTCCAGCACCTACCTTCTGCTAAGGATTGCTTTGGCTTTTCAGGGTGTTGGTTTCAGGTTGAATTGTAGAGTTTGCCTTCTGGTTCTAGGAAGGATGTTGTTGGCACTTTGATGGAGACTGCATTGTCTCTAGACTGGTTAAAGTTCTGTAGCTATTTTTCCCAATATTAACTTGTTGTAATCTGTAAACACAGGAGGCCATTCCTTCTTCTAGTGTCTTCTTTGCCCATCCCATTTCTTTCTTGGTAAGCTTGTTTGGGAATATCAAAGCCACTAACTTCTAACATATGCAAGTCTCTCTGTTAAAAAGTGTCAGCATTGAAGTCCTTTGAGTAAATATCCATAAATGGTACAGCCTGGTCATATGCTAGATCCATTTTGATATTTGAGAAATCTCCATGTCAGCTTCCATAGTGACTGACCTAGATTTCGTTCTCACAAGCAGTGTGTGAAGATTGCTTCTTATCTCCTTACTCATTAACTCATGTCATTTATTTTTATTGACAACTGCATTCTGACCAGTGGAGGGGCGTGGAATCTCAGTGTGGTTCTGGGTTGTGTATTCTAGATAGCAATCCTCTGTCAGATATGAGGCTAGCAGCTAGCAGCTAGCAGCTAGCAGGACTTTCTTCCATGCTGTAGACTGTCTCTTCATTCAACTAACTGTTTCTTTTTCTGCACAGAAAATTTCAGTTTCATCAAGTCCTGTTTGTGAATTGTTAACACTATTTCCTGAGCAACTAGAGTCCTACCAGAAGGTTTTTGCCTATGCCCGAATCTTCCCGTCTTTTTCCTAAATTTCCCTTTTAATAGTTTCAGAGTTTTGGGTCTTACATTAAGGTCTTTGGTTCACTTGGATTTGGCATGTGGAAAAGCTGAGACATTATTCAACATGTGGCTATCTGCGTTCCCCCAGCATCATTTGCTGGTGATATCCTTTTACACAAGGTGTATTTTTGGTATCTTGACAAACATTCATGTAGATGTGGTTGCATGGTTAATATCTGGGTCCTCTGTTCTATTCTATTTCATTGCTTGCATGAGAGGTTTTGTGCAAACATCACATTTCTGTTACTATGGCCCTGTCCTATAGCTGAAACCAAGTGTGAATTTACCTTCATTGTTATTCTTTTTGGTCAGAATTGCTTGCACTATCCAGTATCTTCTGTGGCTCCATACAAATGTTAAGATTTTTCTTTTCAACTTCTGTGAAGAATAGCATTGAGGTCTGATGAAGATTCCTATGAACCTGAAGATGGCTTTGGTAGGAGATCCACTTTCAAAGCGTTGATTCTTCAAATCCACGCGCACAGGAAACATGCCCATCTTCTAGCATCCTCCTGAAACTTTTTTCTTCTCTTGCCTACGTTCATTTCAAGGCATCTTTCTGAGACTATTGTGGATGAGATTGCTTCTGTGGGTTCTCTCTCGGTACGTTTGTCATTGGTACTATGAAGGCTTCTGTTCTTCTGGGGTGTCTCAAACCATCAGGAATAAGAGTCCCAAATGTTAAGTAGGAGGACCAAGGGTGAGAATTATAGAAAGATGAGAGATGAAGAAGACAAAAGCAATAACTGGGACTAAGATGTCTTGTGTAGCTCATAACTTATGCCAAGCAAGTTATTAAGAAGCACAACATCATATGTACTACTGTGTCAGAAACCATCTAGGAAAGGCTAAGGCAAGAAAATGAGTTTTCTGGAGATGGCCCACCATTTTGCATGGCTGCAATGGGTGAGCTCTGAGAGGCAAGGTCCCAAGAGACTTCATCCCAAGATGACTTCTTGCTGCTGATATGCCTTTCTAGTCACTGTTACGTAGCCTAATGATATCTGGGCATTAACTCACCCTATTGGGTAGATTTTCTGCAGAGCAAATATGAAGATGTGCTTTCATATAGCAATACTGTGCAAATCAATGGATGATTTCATAATTCCCAATAATAATTTTATAGAATTCCTAAATTTATACAAGTAATTTCAAGCCTCCTATAGAATAAAGCTGCAAATGTCATGGACATTGTAAACCTTCAGATATCATGGACCAATTGCCCTAGGGTAAGAAAGCAGGCTTGGAACAAATTTGTGACCAAGGAAAAAACATTCATTCTAGGTCAGGTCCAAGGATGAAGCCACGGGTGTGCACTATGATAAAGCCAGGCCATGTGAAACTGTTGCTTTGCACGTGTAATGAGCTTATAGAATGAAAAACTGCTTTGAATTCACTGTCAACATCCTTCTGGAACTCCCCTCTTGTGGAACATTTTATCTATGAGGTAATTTTATAAAGAACGTTTGTCTAAAAAGGTATAAGAAAGGCAGAGAGAAGAAATCAAGTGTGGCATTTTTGGGCTTAGCCTCACCCACCAAATATATATATGTACGTATGACTGTTTTTATATGTATGTACATACATATGTGTGTATGTATATGTGTATGTATGCATGAGCAGTTGTGGAATTGTTGAGATAGGTAGTCAGGCCTGGCCAATGTGTGTGTGTGTTTGTGTGTGTCTCTGTGTGCTTAAATTCTCCCTTTCTACCTCATCTTTTCTCTCTTGTTCACAGTTAATGGACTCCTAGCCTCTCACGCTGGCCAGGAGAGACCTCTGATCAGGGAGAAAATATCCCTATTAACTAAGTTTGTTTCTTAGTCCCCTGCTGCTACAAGCAGGAGTTAGCTGCCAGAAACCAGCAGCTTTTAGCCACAGAAGAGTAAGAGAGTTAACAAGGCCAGAGATCACCCACCTCTGATGCTTTGTCCTGCCCCAGCACCTGGGACCCCACTGGGGCTGGTTCCTGGCACTGTTTGTAGGGGGAAAACAGACAAAGGCAGCAGAGAGCTAAGCCAGACAATGTTGTCAAAGAGAACACAGCCTACTTCAGACACAGTTGTCTAAGGGCCGATAACCACAGCTCAGAGAGAAGAGCTGGGTCCCCAGAAGCTGTCACCTTGACTTTTCCGAGGGGGCACTGGCTGCAGCCCTAGACTGACCTTGCAAAGTCCATTCCTGGAAAAGGACGCAGAACTAAAGCTCCCTTTATCCTTTTATCAGAGTCTCTGAGAAAGTCTTGTTGCCATCTAGCTCCAGACATGTGTGTAATTTTGTATCTTGCTGCTTTGTTCTTGGAGTGTCTATGGAGTATATAACACTGCTTATGTGTATAAACTTATAATCCCTAAGTAAGGATACTTTGTATCTGCTGTTTTGTTCTAGAAGTTTCTGTGGAGTATTTAACATTGCTTACATGTATAAACTTATAATCCCTAAGTAAGGATACTTTGTCTTTTCTTCCTATTTATATTAATATTTCCATTAAAATAATTTAATATATGTATCAAGAGGTAGAATACTATATAATGCACATATTAGCAGATACTCACAAATTATTTAGTTGTATTTGATTCCTTTGTTATCAAACATCTTGAGAGAACATACATAAATTTTCCTTAAACCTGAGAAAAGGGATTTTATCTTGAACTCACTGGTAACCGCCAGGAATTTGAAACAATCCAAATGTTCACCCCTAGAACAATACCTAAGAGAATCGTTCGCACAGTGCGACAACACTATCATGGTATTAAGTAGAATTAACTAGATGTAGCTTTGTGAACAAAAATGACTCTTGAAAACGTGAGTGAAAAGGTAATGTGTTGTGTGTATGTGCTATTCAGAGAAGGTTATTAATAGATGGAGTTGGAGTTGGTCACATGCAGTCTCCATATTTATTAGTCATCTTCTGTTTCGTTATAAACAGCCTTAAATCTGACAAGATGTTAACATGTATTAACTCTGGATGGTTATTTTTGTATTTAGAATATTTTTACCTTAACTTCTCAGAGAAAAAAAGCTTTAAAAGATCATTTAATTAAGTATGGGCATTCTCTCAAGAAAGAGACAAGTCACCAATCATTACAGGCTTTTTGTGGCTTAAAAACACTGTCTAAACATTTGTAGTAGAGGTGCAGCTTGGTTTTCATGTGGGTCCCCCAATGACTGGAGTGGGAACTGCCTGAATTTGTTGCCTGTTTGTGGATCCTGTTCCCCTAACTGGGCTGCCTTGCCTGGCCTCAGTGGGAGAGGATGTGCCCAGTCCTGCAGAGACTCGATGTGCCAGGATGGAGTGATGGGAGCAGGGGGATTCTCCGTTCTCAGAGGAAAAAAGGAGCAGGGAATTGTGGGAGGAGTTGTGGGAGAAGGGGACCTGAAGCAGAGGAGTAGAAGATAGTGGGATATAAAGTGAATAGATAAATTAACGAAAGAACAAACAAACAAACAAATAACCACTGCCTATGCCAGGCAAGGTGGTGCCCAACTTTAATGCCTTCCTAGCCTCAGAGCTCTTAGAAAACTTTTTTGGAGAGATCACCCCAGATTCTATTTGACCATATTACCCCATAAATAAGATAACATGGGTCCTTATTTTTCTGTATTTATGTTTTTATACTTAACATTTATAAATATCCTATTTCAGTAATATACCTTATACATTCTAATATATAAAAATAAATTTTCATGTAAGGTACTACACACCCGCTGCATGAGTGAGAGCAGGCATTCTCCTGGTTGTGGTCACCATGCACGGCTTCATCCCCTGTCTATGGCACTGTTCTCTTGCTTTTAGTGAACTTCACAAGTTCCTTGGAGTCCCGAGTCTCTTCTGGTTTAGACAAGCCACGGCTCATAATAACACATTCCTTTCGCGGACAACATATGTTTGTTGAGCTTCTCTCTGCTCTGTAGGGATTCACTTCACAAAAAGGAAACAAGTCAGGGTCCCTGTCCCCACAGTTTGAACTCCATCCAGAAGGGATGAAAGCAGGCGAGCGACTATCTAGAATAAACTTCTACTTATCATCAAGACTTTGGGGGAAAGAAATAGGATGCTGCATTTAAAAATTCTGTAGACGAGGGCCAGCGAGGTGACTCTGGGTAAGGCACTGCCTGGAATAGTCTACCTGATTTAGAAAACTAGACTAGTGAGTCAGTGGATCCCGTCAGGGAAGGGTTGATTGATAGAAGGGAAATCCATTAGGAAACTGGGCTGAGCTGGAAGTGCCGCCCCTTTCCCACCCTGCACGCTCCACAGCTGGGGCTCTGGCTCACTGCACTGGGCTCAGCTGGGCAGAAGTATGAAGTAGGCCACAGCGAAGCCATTCTTTAAGAGCAGTTTCCACCTCTGGAGAAGCCCTCCCTGACTATGGCTCCCAGTTAGCTTTCTCTTCCAAACATGGTTGAATAAAGAACTGCGTTACACCCATGCGCATGTCTTTCCTTCTCAGGTAGACTGCAAGACACCCAAGTATGAGCTGTGTTCATTCTTCCACAAACTTAAGGTGCCCATTAACGATATATCAGGTGTCTAACTGATGTCTATTAAGAAACAAATGCCGTTCAATTTTCATCTGGGCTGGAGTTGTTGATATCTGTTTCTCTGCTTACAATCTAGTCCCATGACTACGAAAATAAAAAATAACCAAGCAGGCAGAGGCACTCGTTTCTATGACCTTAGATAAAGGGAGGCTTGTGTTAGCTCTCAGCCACCTACTCATTGTTCAACCTGCCCTGCAAGTCCTCTGGAACCTGCCCCACGTTGTCTTGCTTGAACAACCTACGAATATTATTTTTCTTTCTTCTTTCTCTGTGCAAATGACTAGGGCGATTGTCAGTTGTTGGCATGTCCTGTGGTCGGACCACATGGCTCAGAATTATAAAACCCTCCATAAGCTGTCACAGGTGACACCCTTCAGGAGAAGGTTCATCCCTGTGGCAGCACCAGAGCGCCACCTAGTGGAAAGCTCCCGAACAATTCGGTGCACTGTGAGCTGGAGAGCCATTTTGGACCCTTTGGAAGGCTCCTTCCGGGAGTTGCAGGTTTCATCTGCTGCACTCTTAGACGTTATGCCTGTGATGGACTCCCGTTGCGTTGTGAGTGGATCTTCAAATTCATTTCCCTGAGGTCCTAACTGTGATTTGTTCTTAACAAAAGCTTTCGTGATAACCTCACGGGCACTGGTGTTTTTTTAAATTGTTATTATATTTTGGAAAACAAGTTCCTTATTATTTCTAGATGAGCTTTCAAACGACTCAACAGCCCATGGGAGTCTCTTTAAAATAGACCAACATATTGGGACACAAGACAAATCTCAACAAGTTGAATAAAATAGAATTAATTAACTTAATGCATTCTTTTTTAAAAGATTTGTATTATTATCCTAAACTGTGCGTGTATGCATGTGTGTGTCCGCGCGCGCGCGGGTAGTATATAAAAATGTGTTCAGGTGCCTGCAGAGGCCAGGGGCATTGGCTCCCCTCCAGCTAGAGTTACAGGCAGGTGTGAGGCATCTGATATGGGTGCCAGGAACTGAACTTGAGCCCTCTAAAAGAGCAGTGTGCACTTTTGACTACTGAGCCATTTCTCCGCCCTCTCATTTCTTGTATTTTTTTTTCCTGGACACAATGGAATAAGAGTTGAAATCAAAACAAAGGTTAAATCTATCTTAGGGGAGATAAAAAAGATGAATCCCGTTCTGTACTTAAAGGGAAGCGGAGCTTGCTTAGGTAATATATGTGTTGGCTATGTGCAAATTGATGTCTGAAAGAACAAAATCCCTGCAGTTAATCCTTTACTTCTCAGATCATCATACAAATGCTCTTGGAAAAACTGAAAGCCGTATAGAAAACGAAATTTATCTCTGACCTTGAATCATCAGTGAGTGTGAACTTTAAATGAATCTGGGTGTCAAGTACCCAAAACCTCAGCAGCTTTGCCGATGTGTCCAGAGGAAGAAAAACCTCCGGTTTGGGTTTCCAGTTTTTCTTCAACTGAGCCAGATGCTTGACCTGAAATGACAGATATTTCAGATGGCAGAGGTACAGTACATTAAATAACAAACAGTATTTGCTTATTTTATTTACATATTTCTATTTCTATGACCCATTGAGTGTGACAGTGTACACTCCTGTGCATGCGTGTGAACATGAGAAGAGACGATTGGTGTCTTCCCCTCTCTCTCTCTCTCTCTCTCTCTCTCTACTTTTACAGGAAGAGTCTTACATGGAACCTAAAACCCACTGTTTTGTGGGGTTGTGGGGCCAACTAGGACCGAGGGTCTGGCTGTCTCCTCCCTTCCACCTTTGGGGTTACAGGCATGTGTGGCCATGCTGGATTCTTTTTTGTGGGTGCTGGGACTTTAAGCTTAGAGTTCTTGCATTCACAGTAAGCGTACCTACCCACTGGGAATAGCCCCAACACCCAGACTGTTATTCTTGAGATCTCAAAGAATTTTAGTGCATACTTACAGGTAATTTCTCTTTCATGTTTGCTAATTGTGTATTGCAACAAATAAATTTTTATACTTTAGGTCATATTTTAAACAACATTATCAGAACCATGTGACCTAAACATGTCACTTTCAAACACCCTTATAATTTTTAACCAGCAGATAGACACAAATGGATGGACCTCAGAGCCCTGCACCATGGATTTCTTGCCGAGGAACCCATAACCCTTCACTGGGTCTGAAGATATAATTACTATAAAGGGGTATTTCAGCCTGAATCTCTCACTCTCTATGCACTTGACTGTAAGAAACACCACCTAACCCATCCAAGCCAGCACCTTGTACAAAATGACAGTGGCAAATCCTACTTGCTTATCCTAAGACTCAAGTGAAAAATGTTCAGAGAGGCCTGTTGAAAACTCTAAAGGGCGACCATGTTAGGAATCTGTCATATGGTAGATGAAAACAGAGGTGTATGTGTGGGGTGGAGGGTAGGGGCTTGGGGGTTGCACAGGTAGCTTAGAAGAATCCAGGTGATAACTGGAAGCAATAACTGATGGCGCCCTCTATTGGTAATGGAGAGCAGTGCATGTGGACGTCTGATCCATTCAGCTCAGATAACAGGAAGGGGGTATTGCATTATAAGCATCAATCGAAAAGAACAAATGGCAAAAAAGAGAGAAAGGGATCAACATTCCGTCATCACAGAGGCAAGTCTTTACACACAAGAATGACTCTCAGAGTCCCAGTGGCAGTGATAGGAAAAAAACTGAAGAAAATAGAGTTATCATTAAAAAGTGAAATAATTAAAAAATGAAAGCTGGAATGTTAAAAACTAAGATTATATATATGTGTGTGTATCTATCTCTATCTCTATATCATCTATATATATGTATCTAGATAGATAGATAGATAGATAGATAGATATTTAAAGTTAGTAAGGACAGCCCTGTCTGTGTAGTGAGCTCTGGGACAGCCAGGACTACATAGAAAATCCTTCTGATTTTTTTTTTTAAGTTAGTATAAAAGACAAAGAAAGAACATGGAGGTATTGTTTCAGGTGAAAGAGAGCCAAAGAGGTGGGTGGGTAAATGTAATTTTAACTCTTCATCTAGACTCAATCCTGTGACAAAGGAGGAAAAAAGTGCTATAGAGAAATGGCTGGAGATTGTCCAACTTGGAATATGGACAGCATGTTAGATCAGAGGGCTGCGGTATTGCTATGTTTACTGTAATCGAAAACTGTGTCATGGTTATATCAGCGAACATTCCTGATATGGGGAAAGCCGCCCTGACTGCTTAGTAAGGATAAGCTATGGTTCATGATGCTTATCTTCCAGTTGCTCTGAGTTGGGGTGGAGGACGGGGATTAACAAGAGAGAAGGAAAAAGGGGGAAAAGAGATGATGGTATTAAAAATGGATAAATTGGAGCCAACGGTTAGCTCTGGACTCTTCCTGTTGGTGAGTTTGAATTTGTTTTTAGATGAAATTGGTAAACATTTAAAATACATATTAAAATGAATAAATATTTGAATGAAGTTTTCCTTAAACATTCTAGAGTTTAAAGTTATTCTAAATGATGTTTCATATCTGTATGGCTCTTAACTATTTAGAGAGTATTTTACTTAACTTTATTTAATTCCCATTGAGAGAGCATCATTTTATAGACAATGAAAGTGAGAATCAAGGTATTTGGGAAGCCCTGGCTATATTGTCTTTGTATCTCACTAACAGCCCAGTGAATGGATGCAGGGAGGCAGGAACCATGAACTGACTTGTTTCAGATCTCAAACGTAGAGCTACAAGGATACATTTTAAGGATGCATTTCAGACTAGGATTAAGTTTTATTTATTTACTTACTCTCTGGTCATTCACAAGCCAGCCACACAATTTCCTTTTCTTTTAATTGAAAAAAGAAAATGTTTGAGATCACAGTTTTCCCTCCCCCAAGTCATCGCAGATCCTCACAACTTTGCTACCCACCCAACCCCACAACCTTATTTTCTCTCTTTAGAAAACAGGCAAAGAAACCAAAACAAAATCAAACAGACCAGAGCAACAACAGCAACAACAACCAGAAGAAAAAAAAAAAAAAACCAAGAACACACAGACACACACATAAAAACAGAAAACCAGAAACTGAAATATAGAAGCAGAAGACCAGTAATATAAAACATGCCCAAACAAAGCATTAAGGGCCAACACATCTACAAAAATACCACTGAGTTCATTTTGTGTGGCCATCTACAGCTGGGCATGGTTAACGTGTGGTTAATATGTCTGGTAAGACTCCATTGGAGAGAACTAAGTTTTCCTTTGCAAACTGTTGCCATTGAAAATAGCTTGTTGGTTAGGGATGGGAGCTCATGACTATATCCCCTTGTCTGGCTTGAACCAGGGCAGGCCCTGTGCATGCTGCTACAGTCTGAGTTCCTAAGTGTTGTGGGTCTAGAAGACACTGTTTCCTCGGAGTCATCTGTCACTCCCGGCTTTCACGGTCTTTTGGCATCCTTTTCTGCATAGCTCCCTGAGCCCCGAGGAGAGGGTTTATGGAGAGATTCCATTTTGGACGGAGTGTTCCAACAGCTCTTAGTCTCTGCGTGTCGTTTAGTTGTTCTCTGTTTTAGATCCCAGCTACTGTAAGATGACACTTCTCTGATGATGGCCGAATGAGGCGCTGAAGTGTGGGTTTAGCAGAATGTCTTCGAGTCATTTTAACGCTGTGTTCTTTTAGTAGGACAATATTGTTTGTTTTTTCCTCTAGACCTATCTAGTCTCAAGTTCTTGGCCACCTGAGCAGTGTCAGGCAAGGGTTCCTGAATCCAATAAGACTGTGGTTGGTCACTCCCACAACGCTTGTGCCAATATTGCACCAGCGTATCATGCAGCCAAAAACACAAATAAAAGAAAATACAGAAAATACAGTCTTCTTGTTTTGTTTTGTTTTTCCGAGACAGGGTTTCTCTGTGTAGCCCTGGCTGTCCTGGAACTCACTCTGTAGACCAGGCTGGCCTCGAACTCAGAAATCTGCCTGCCTCTGCCTCCGAAGTGCTGGGATTAAAGGCATGCACCACCACTGTCCAGACAATTACAGTTTTTAATAGCTGAAGAATATTCCATTGTGCAAATGTACCACATTTTCTTTATCTATACATTCATTGAGGGACTTCTAGGCTATTTCCTGTTCCTGGTTATTATGAATAAAGCAGCAATGAGCATAAATGAACAAGTATCTGTAGTAGGTTGAAGCATCCTTTGGGTAGATGGCACATTGATTTTCAATGCATCCACACAGTCTTATAGTGTTATATATAGGTCCATTTCCCTGAAGTTTGTGGAAATAGTATATTAATATATTGCCTAATAATATAAAATGTATTGCTTTTTTTACATATAGCAGAAATAATTAACAAATACAGAAGTGGATGCTCACATCCATCCATTGGACTGAGCACAGGGTCCCCAATGGAGGAGCTAGAGAAAGGACACAAGGAGCTGAAGAGGTCTGCAACCCCATAGGAGGAACAACAATATGAACCAACCAGTACCCCCAGAGCTCCAGGGATTAAACCATCAAAAAATGAGTACACAAGGAGGGACTCAAGGCTTCAGCCACATATGTAGTAGAGGATGGCCTAGTCGGATATCAATGAGAGGAGAGGCTCTTGGTCTTGTGAAGGCTTTATGCCTCAATGTAGGGGAATGCCAGGACAGAGAAGCAGGAGTAGGTAGGTTAGTGAACAGGGGGAGGGAGGATGGGATGGAGGGTTTGGAGGGAAAATGAGGAAAGGGGATAAAATTTGAAATGTAAATAAAGAAATTATCTAATAATTTATTTTAAAAGTAACCAAAATAAGAGGTCATAAAATTGAGAGGAAGTGAGCAGCATGGGAGAAATTGAAGTGGGAGTACGGGATGAAAATATATAAGTTATAAGGAAGTTATAAGGAAGTGGGCAGCGTGGGAGACATTGAAGCGGGAGTACGGGATGAAAAATATATAAGTTGAGTGCTTACTTTTGAAATACTTAAAAGTAAATGAAATAAATGTTTAAAAATGTTAAATAAATCTTGGAAGAGTAAATCTACCTGTAATGAACATCAATACATTCTTTTGATAGGTGATATCATTTCAACTAATAATGTAAGATCATTTTATATGGAAATTTTGCTTTCTTGGCTTGAATGCTAGTGGTACTTATAGACTCGTATGTTTGAATACTTGGTCTCTAGGAACTGTTTGGGAAGGATTAAGAGGTGTGGCCTTGCTGGGGCGGGGGTTGTTTTTGGAGTGGGTGGCTTTGGGAGTATATTCTCTGCTTGTGGATTGTGATGTGAGTTCTGAGCTTCTGCTGCTGCTGCTGCTGTTGCTGGGATATTCCCACATGCTGCAATGCTCTCTGACATGATGGGGATGGACTCTTATTCCTCTGAGACTGTAAGTCAGAAATAGACATCTCCTTGTATAAGTTGCCATGGTCGTGTTGTTTTATCATAGCCACAAAAAAGTAACAGAGAAAAGTCTAATTCTGAGCACTCACCTGCAGAGATGTGTCACACTGGGGAGATATTGGTTGCAAAGGTGCCATGCTGGGAAGGCATCAGGACAAAAGGCTAGTGTTAGGGTCTGAAAGGTAATTAGATCAACTGGTTGTTGCTCGTCAGTTAAGCTCCGTATGAGACACCCTACGTGATAAATAGATGTGTGATGTCTGATTCCCCCAGCCTGTTCTCAGGTCTCTGTATCTTCTTTAGTGTGTTGTATTTCTTGAATACCAGCAAGTTGATTCATAATATTTGGAAGGAATAAAGAAAGTGTCGCAATTATCCTCACAGGTTCCCATTTGTATTATTAATAGTGAGAGTATCATGTCAGTTATTCACCCTCCATGGGCTCTCCACTTGTGACATTAAAAAGTCAATATGGGCAGACAAACCTGTGGTCTTCATTCCAGAGAGATCAGATCTGTGCTTTTCCATCCATTATACCTTTACTGAGCAATTCCCAGGTGTCATGGATTGACAATTCAAGGATGGGCCAGGCTGAATTACTGTTCTTTATAGCCCAGGAGACAGTTAATTAGGTGGATTTATCATGCAGACATAAAAGACACTATGATAGAGATTTCTGTGGGAGAATTTCTGTAAGCATTTAATCTCTTTATTTTTAAATTTCCACTAGTCTATATTATAAATTTATTTTTATTTTATGTGCATTGGCGTTTGGCCTGTATGTGTGTCTATGTGAGGGTGTCAGATCCCATGTGGGGTGCTGAGAATTGAACCTGGGTCCTCTGGAAGAGCAGGCAGTGCTCTTAACCTCTGAGCCATCTCTCCAGCCCCCACTAGTCTATTTTAATAGTACTAAGACCGTGTTTCCTAGTGACCTTTCCATACATGCGTATGCTTCACTCTGACCACCACATTCTCTCCACGATCCAGCTTTCATATACTTCTTCCCTTCCTGTCCTCGCCTCTAGTATTCCCTCTTTAGTTTCATACTCACTCTCTGCCTAGAGACTGCATATATGAAACAGTATGGTTTGTCTGTCTTTGTGGGCTGACATTTCTGTTAACATGATGATGCCCAGTTCTTTATACTTCATGAAAATGGTAGAATTTCATTCTCTTTTATGGCTGAATAACATCTATTTATCTATCTATCATCTATCTATCTATCTATCTATCTATCTATCTATCTATCTATCTATCTATCTATTTTTCTATCATCTATTGTCTATTTATTTATCATCTATCTATCCATCAATCTATATCTATCTGTCTGTCTGTCCATCTATCATCCAACCATTCATCTATCTATCTATCTATCTATCTATCTATCTATCTATCTATCTATCTATCTATCTATCTATCTCTATCATCAATCAATCAATCTATCTATCTATCTATCATCTATCTATTCCAACTATCTAACTATATATCTATCCATACATCTATCACTCAACCATTCATCTATCCATCTGTCTATCATCTATCTATCTATCTATCTATCTATCTATCTATCTATCTATCTATCTATCATCTATCTATCTATCATCTATCTATCTATCTATCTATCTATCTATCTATCTATCTATCTATCTATCTATCTCCCGTCTTTATTTATCTGTTAGTAGACACCTTGGCTGGTTCTATAATCTGTCACTATAAATAGTTTCATAATAAATGAGTATGAGACTTTCTCTGTAGTGATCTCTAACCAACCATGGAATGGAATCTCCAACTCCATGAGCCCAAATAAGCTATTTTGCTTTGCAAATTGATTGTCATGGGTATTTCATTATATCTCCACAAGACAGATGTTCACATAACTTGGAGAAAAATAATTGGAAATTGTGTGGGTGTACCTGAAGGAGGGTTTTGATTTTCTGTAGCTCTGAATTATTTGAAAGGAGCGGGATGCTGAATCGATTAAAAACTGGATGGGAGGACCTGGGAAATTAATGGTGTCCCACAATTTCCTCACAGTACAGACTACAGAAACACACACAAAAGAACTTTTCTAGGGTCCAGAAAGATAATTACAGACCAAGGACTATGTGTTTGTGTGTGCTTATGTGCAAGTGAGTACAGGTGCCTGAGGGGGGTCAGAAAAGGGCATTGGATTCCCTGGATCTAGAGCTACAGTACTTGTGAGCTGCTCAGCCTGAGTGCTGAGAATCGAACTTGTGTCCTTTGGAAGAGTAATATGTGTTTTCCACCACTGAGAGATCTCTCCAGCCCCGAGTATTTCATTTTTCTCAGTCGTTTTGAATGATGCTTTTATAACATAAAATCTTTATTTTTGTTATGGTTCCAAAATACTTCTGCAAATGAAACAATGAAGTTATGCATCTGTGGTCTTACACAGCAGTTTAAGGCACGTGATAGTGGCACACCAGCTGAATTCCTTATTAAATACATTATTATGTTCTTTGAATGTTTTTCTTTGTATTGTAGTATAAGACTGCTGTGGAGAGGGAAGGCCATTTTCATGGGGATGGCTGGGTACCTAATAGAGACCAATTACCACAGATAATGGCTATACCAGGCTTTGCAAAATATTTGGCTATAAACCTATAATTTCATATATATAGGATGCAATTCTGTTTAACTTTAAATCTAAGTTTAAATCTGAAGAGCTTTTCTGCTCCATGTTGCTGATAGTATATCTTCATTCACCTAGGTAGAATCTTTAGTAAGGAGAGTGGGGGATTTTGGTTTGGATAGAGATACAGGGATTTGCCTGTTCCTGATGGTGGCAGTGCAACCTTTGCCCCCATGTCCAAAAACAAGAAGTCTTTGAGCAGAAAGCAGGCACCACCAGTTGGCCATTCAGGAAGGAGGTCTCTGAGGACTGAAATGTCATCAATCAGTCTCACAGACAATAACAAAGCTATCATGTATGATAAGAAGCAAGTTCATTACAAAAATAAACTCTCAAAAGAAATCGGTTTAGGGATATTATATTTACATTACAAAACCCTACACAATCTTTTTTATTTTAAGATTTATTTATTATTATATCTAAGTACACTGTAGCTGTCTTCAGACACACCAGAAGAGGGTGTCAGATCTTGTTACAGATGGTTGTGAGTCGCCACGTGGTTGCTGGGATTTGAACTTAGGACCTCTGGAAGAGCAGCCAGTGCTCTTAACCATTGAGCCATCTCTCCAGCCCAACCCTACACAATCTTGTAAACATTTTTTGTTTTTTTGTTTTTGTCTTTTTTTCAAGACAGGGTTTCTCTGTGTAGCCCTGGCTGCCCTGGAACTCACTTTGTAGACCAGGCTGGCCTCAAACTCAGAAATCTGCCTGCCTCTGCCTCCTGAGTGCTGGTATTAAAGGTGTGCACCACCACGCCTGGCTATAAACTTTTTTTTATATAGTCTGTTAGCATGCCTGTTAGTCTAGGCATACCACAGGACAATACCCCAATTTCTTTCTTTTTTTTTCTTTTTTCACACTTGGGATTTTTCTTTAATTTTTTAAAGCATACAATATACACATTTTCCTTCCCCTTTAAGTTACTGTAACAATCTTCCATAATAAACTAATTAAAAAGAAGCTTTGTTCAAACATGGAACAAGATAGCAAAACCAAAACAAAATGAAATGAAAGAAAAAGCAAAATGAACCACTGCTGTCTCTGAATGCCACACCTCACGACATCCACATGAACACACGCTAGTTGCTTCAGTGTGACAGTGTTTCCTTTGGCCAGCGATCCTCACCGGCGCATGAACAGCAGAGTGCGTTCAGTCCCGTTCCTCATGCTGGATGCCAGCGGCTCACACGGCCCCATATTATCCGGAGACCCTGGATGGAAGACTCTAAGGTCTTGAAATCCCAAATTATCATGACTCCATCAATGCCAGTAGCGTGACATTTGCAACAATCTTGCTTGTCCACTTCATAAACAGACACTTGAGTGACGCTGCTCTGGTGCACTGTTTCCAAGGCTGGGTTGCGGTCCTCGGTAATGGCCCCACTGTCCATGTTACGGAAGCGTTCCATAGCAGACATATTGTGCTCGATGCTCTGTTTTGGGACTTCTAATTTGGACACAAAGGTCAAACAGCCATGGTCATAGTAGTTCAAGTGTCTCGGGCAGCAGTCATGGCCCGCAGCCACAATGCTGTTCTCTGAGACAAACGACATACTAAGCAGCGGCAGGAACTCTGTTCTCAGAGTTGAAACCTGTATGCTTTTTGAGGCATCCGCAACAGACACTGTGCTGACCTGGCTGACCCAGACCAGGCAGCTCCCACTAGCAGAGAAGCTGACCCCATGCACCCAGCTGCCCGTGCCACTGCCACCAAACTCAGACATCAGCTGACCAAAAGGCATCTTGCTGCCCCAGGGCATGCTGGCTGGCTTCTTGTTCACCTCTTTGATGTAGGCCGAAGACACTCTTCATTTGAAGTCACAAGAGCCTGCAGCCAACAAAACATTGTTGGAATGCTAGTCCAAGCTGAGGACTGTGGAGCAAATTGGCTTCTTCATGTGCTTGCTCGCCCACCAGTCATTTTCAAACTCTGAGTAACAAATAGAGATGATCCGGTCTCTGCTCCCCACAGCAAACTTGTTCTCAAGTGGGGACCACTTTACAAAAGTGGCTGCATCATTAATTCTCAGGATCACCGGGTGGGCTTCCAGCTGCCCTCTTTCTGACTCCAGACATAGGCATTGCGGTCTGCCCCGCAAGTGATATTACAGTCACTCTTAGGAGCCTAGTCAATACCTATGATGTGTCTGTTATGTTCCTTCAGCTCACGAGCTTTCGTCCACTGACTCATTCTTCTTGTAGATGTGCACTTCATGACTATTGGGGCTCAGGGAGATCTGGGTACCATCTCTGTTCTGTTCCAGGCATGGTAGGTGGTTGGCTCTAGCAGAAACTGATGCAGAAACATGATTCTGAAGTGTTTTTACAGGTCAGAACACTGGCTGGGGTCGGGGAGGTCCTGAGGTGCGGAGCGGACAATTCTGACTCTGGTCAGTTAACACCAACAGGCTCCGGCGGGCGTAGACAGAGGACCAATACCCCAATTTGTTATCATAGGCTCCCTTATGTCCACTGTTTAACATTACAAAAAAAGTTTTTTTCACTTTATTTTATTTGTAGGAAATATTTTGCCTGCATGTTTGTATATGTACCACACACTTGAAGTTCCCAAAGAGGTCAAAAGAGAACATGGGATCTCCTGGAACTGGAGTTACATACAGATGGCTCTGAGCTGCCACGAGGGTGAAGGGATGGAACCCAGGTCTTCTGTGAGAGCAGCCAGTACCCTTCCAACCAGGCATCTCTCCAGCCTCTGTGCCCTTACCACCTGAGCCATCTCTCCCTCCCTTGCATTGATAGTTTCACAGTTCTCTGAAGTTATCACTGTACTTCATCTTATTTTTATTTCCTACCAACTTCATGTGATATCCCCAGCAGAAGGTTAAAAGGCACAGTGAGTGTCACTGTCACAATCCTGTCAAGAATCCCCCACTTCCTCTTCTACTGCTATTTTTTATAGAACTTCGTCTTGTGGTTGTTGCTTGTTTAGTTTAATGGGGGCAGGTGCTTTTTACAGGTTGTTTTGACATATGAATGTATTAAAATATTATGGCATTTGGTGCAGGGTTTAGAGGCATACCTTTTAAACTCATAGATAACGAGCATTTCATGTCACATCCTCAAGCAACGCTATATCACCACGTTTTCAAATTAACCTTTCTATTTGGAGAAGTTTCAAGCGAAGCTATTATACCACATATGGTAAATTTAGGATAAACACCAATCTTCTTCGGAAGGTAGTGAATACTTGACTGATATTTCATCCTACGTTCTGGAATAATTTGACGTGACTCCTCTCAATAATGAAAGCGATTCTCTCGTTGACAGTTTGTGTCAGACCCATTGGTTTCCTCTGAGAAAATATTATCAGCATGCCTTTGATCAAAAGGTCTAAGGAAATATGCACAGCACGCATGCGGAGTGGAAGGGAAAGTTGTGCTGATCTCACCACTTTGGTTTAATAAGAGCAACAGAATCGAATCTCAATCTGTGGTGGTGGGAAAGCCCGGGCATGCAGGTAGTAGGGAGCTGACGCAATCCATGACACTGGGTAGCTGTAAACCCCGCCTGCTCAAGCGGTGCTGTGCAGAAAGCTACCACACCAGCATCTCTGGTCAGCTGATGTTGAAGATGGGCAGATTGGGTGTGTGTGTGTGCTCTGTAGCTGATTTCCATTTGCTGCCTTGTGCGTCCATCTAGTTATAATTCATTTTTCATTATAAATTTTAATGATTTTGAGAATTTTATACATAGTAAATTTGCATCATTTCTAGGTTTTCTTCTCCCTCCTCCAAATTCTCCAGCATCTTCTCCTACTTCTTCTTCCTCATAATCATTACCTCTTCTTCTTTAACTATAGTTGATGTATACATGATATAATATATACATATATACATACACACATACATATATATGATTAAACACACATACACATACATATATACATGTATATATACATACATGCACACATATATGTGTATATATGTACACATGTATATATATACATATGTATACACACACACACTATATACATACATATATACAACTTTATCTCCTGTTCTCTAGATAAAGACTTTCATGCTGTTTAGAAAGGTTTTAATTTCATGTTAATTACCCTAACTTGATCATTGCACATTGTGAAAATATATCAAATTATTATGTGGTAGTTCATAAATTCCTAGAATAGTAATATAAGTTTAATTTTGCTAAGTTTTTAAACTTTTTAAATTTAGTATCTTATAGTTATTTTTAAAAACCCCAGCAATTAATCAGGTTTCACAGATGTGCGCAGTGATTTGGCTAGTGCAGTGTAAGGGTGAGTTGTATCTTATTTTAGTTTTAATGTTTTGACATAGGGTCTTGTATAGCCTAAGCTGTCCTCTGACTTGCTATGTACCTGAGGCTGTCCCCGAGTTTTTTGATCCTTCTGTTTCTGTCTCCACCTTTGCACTGGAATTATAGGTGTGTACAATCATGTCAGGTTGTTTACATTTTCAAAGAATAATTTTTTCTCTCCTTCCTTCCTTCCCCTTTCTCTCTTTTCTTTTCTTTCTTTCTTTTACTTTATTTCTTTCACCATTTTTTTTTTCTTTTTCTTTTCGGTTCTTTCGAGACAGGGTTTCTCTGTGTCCTGGAGCTCACTCTGTAACCCAGGCTGGCCTCGAACTCAGAAATCCACCTGCCTCTGCCTCCCAAGTGCTGGGATTAAAGGCGTGCACCACCGCCGCCTGGCGTCTTTCACCATTTTAAAAGATAGGTCTTACTAGAGATCCCTGACTTGTCTGGAGCCTGTTATGTAGTCCAGGCTTGATTTGGAACTCACAGAGACCAATCTGCCCCTCTTTCCTGAATGCTGAGATTAAAGGCGTGCACCATTTCTGGAGATTGTAAACTAAACATAATCGTTAAGGACAGTTCTTTATATCACTATAAATGCTTGAGCTAGTAGTCTTCCAGGAATGTAATTAGTCAGTGAGTGTTCTCATTTTTCTACTTAGATATGTCCCTCTAATTTAAAAATATTTTTATTAGGATGGAGACAAAGTTTCCCAACTTGTTCTTGTCCCACTATATCTGACACCTGTGACTATTTTTTCATTTACTGACAAAGTTCTTTAGCTTTTAACCAAATTCCATTTGAGTCATTTTTCAGGGTTTCTTTCCAATACATGGAAGAAGTTAAAAGATTCACTGATCCCGGCATTTCTGATGAAGATATATATATATATATATATATATATATATATATATATATCATAGTATTTATATATGGCTGCTAGTAACCTCCAAGGATGGAGATACCTACTGCCAGGTTTCTGATGCAGTTGGGGCCAGATTGGCACATAGCCTTTAAAGGATGAGAAAGGAGGTATTGGAATAGAAGCGAACCATTGGCCTCCAAGTGGATGCCGCCTGAGTCACATTCAGGGTGTGTCTGAGAGTCTTGTAGACAGTAACGCTGCCACGCAGAGTCACCAAGAGAACCTCAGTTATTTGACTCACCATTGTCCTTCTCAAACAGGTTGTTCATGTTGTGGAATTTATAGCATAGATATTAAAAATGGGTTCTGTCTCTTTGTCAAGTTACAGAACCATTTGATCTATGTCCTTCCTGTGACCGATGTACGTGCTTTCCAGATAGTACCATTTGTACAAATGCAGAACAATTATTATTGTTATCATTTGCCCTAGCTAGTCAATAGTTATAAAGTCAATATGGTAGAATAAATATGCAAATAGGGCTTGGAGAGAATGCTATGCAGTTGAGAACACTAATTGCTCTTCTACAGGACCTGGGTTCAATTCCCAGCACCCACATGACAGCTCACAACTGCCTGTAACTCCAGTCCTGGGGGATCTTATGTCTTTTTATTTTTATTTTTTTATTTTTATTAAACTAATAAAATTTATTTTAAAATATAGAACTCAGTATTGACATTTTTAAGTCATCAAAATAATTTATAATAGTTAAATACCTCTTAAATATTCATGATATCTTCTGAAGCTAAAAGTAATATGCACTCAACAGGTTTAAAAAATCTATTTGGAACATTAAACACAATAGAAGTAGAAAAATTTCTTGTTTGAATAAATAATAAAAAATTGTGAAAAGTTCCTGATTAGACAGAAACTGATCTATCTCCAAGGAAGAATTTTCAACATAACTGTGGCTTCATAGAATGACTTGGGTAGTGTTCCTTCTGTTTCTATTTTGTGGAGTAGTTTGAAGAGTATTGGTATTAGGTCTTCTTTGAAGGTCTGATAGAATTCTGCACTAAACCATCTGGTCCTGGGCTTTATTTGGTTGGGAGACTTTTAATGACTGCTTCTATTTCTTTAGGGATCATGGGACTGTTTAGATGGCTTTTCTGATCCTTATTTAACTTTGGTATTTGGTATCTGTTTAGAAAATTGTCCATTTCATCCAGATTTTCCAGTTTTGTTGAATATAGGCTTTTGTAATTGGATATGATGATTTAAAAAAATTTCCTCAGTTTCTGTTGTTATACCTCCTTTTTCTGATTTTGTTAATTTGGATATTTTCTTTGTGCCCTCTGGTTAGTCTGGCTAAGGGTTTATCTATCTTGTTGATTTTCTCAAAGAATCAGCTCCTGATTTTGTTGATTCTTTGTATAGTTCTTTTTGTTTCTATTTGGTTGATTTCAGCCCTGAGTTTGATTATTTCCTGCTGTCTACTCCTCTAGGCTGTATTTGCTTCTTTTTGTTCTAGAGCTTTCAGGTGTGCTGTCAAGCTAGTAGTGTATTCTTTCTCTGGTTTCTTTTTGGAGGCTCTCAGAGCTATTAGTTTTCCTTTTAGCACTGCTTTCATTGTGTCCCATAAATTTTGGTATGATGTGTCTTCATTTTCATTAAATTCTAAAAAGCCTTTAATTTTTTTCTTTATTTCTTCCTTGACCAAGTTATCATTGCATAGGGCGCTATTTAGCTTCCATGTGTATGTGGGTTTTCTGTTGTTTTTGTTGCTATTGAAGACCAGCCTTAGTACGTGGTGATCTGATAGGATGAATGGGATTATTTCAATCTTCTTGTATCTGTTGAGGTCTGTTTTGTGACTGATTATATGCTCAATTTTGGAGAAAGTACCATGAGGTGCTGCAGAGAAGGTATATTCTTTTGTTTTAGGATGAAATGTTCTATAGATATCTGTTAAATCCATTTGGTCCATAACTTCTGTTAGTATCAATGTGTCTTTGTTTGTGTTTCCATGGTCTGTCCATTGGTGAGAGTGGGGTGTTGATGTCTCCTTACTATTATTGTGTGAGGTGCAATGTGTGCTTTTGAGCTTTAGTAGAGTTTCTTTTATGAATGTGGGTGCCCTTGCATTTGGAATATAGATGTTCAGAATTGAGAGTTCATCATAGTAGCTTTTCCTTTGATGAGTATGAAGTCCTTTGTTATCCTTTTTTGATAACTTTTGGTTGACAGTTGCCTTTATTTGATATTAGAATAGCTACTCCAGCTTGTTTCTTGGGACCATTTGCTTGGGAAATTATTTTCCAGCCCTTTACTCTGAGGTAGTAAAGGGCTTTACTCTGACTATCTTTGACATTGAGGTGTGTTTCCTGTACGCAGCAAAATACTGGGTCCGGTTTACTTTTCCAGTCTGTTGTTCGATGTCTTTTTATTGGGGAGTTGAGTCCATTGATGTTAAGAGATACTAAGGAATAGTGATTGTTGCTTCTTGTTATTTTTGATGCTATTTTTATGTTTGTGTTGCTATCTTCTTTTGGGTTTGTTGAAAGAAGATTATTTTCTTGCTTTTTCTAGGGTGTAGTTTCCCCTCTTGTGTTGGCACTTTCCATCTATTATCCTTTGTAGGGCTGGGATTTGTGGAAAGATAGTGTGTAAATTTGTTCTTGTCATGGAATATCATGTTTTCTCCGTCTATGGTAATTGAGAGTTTTGCTGGATATAGTAGCCTAGGCTGGTATTTGTGTTCACTTAGGGTCTGTATAACATCTGCCTAGGATCTACTAGATTTCATAGTCTGTGGTGAGAAGTTTGGTGTAATTCTGATAGGTCTGCCTTTATATGTTACCTGACCTTTTTCCCTTACTGCTTTTAATATTCTTTCTTTGTTTTGTGCATTTGGTGTTTTGACTATTATGTGACAGGAGGAATTTCTTTCCTGATCCAGTCTATTGGAGTTCTGTAGGCCTCTTGTATATTTATGGGCATCTCTTTCTTTAGGCTAGGGAAGTTTTCTTCTGTAATTTTGTTGAAGATATTTCCTGGCCCTTTAAGTTGGGATTCTTCACTCTCTTCTATACCTATTATCCTTAGGATTGGTCATCTCATTCTGTCCTGGAATTCCTGAATGTTTTAGGTTAGGAACTTTTTGCATTTTGCATTTTCTTTGATTTTTATGTCAGTATTTTCTATGGTATCTTCTGCACCTGAGATTCTCTCTTCTATCTCTTGTATTCTGTTGGTGATGCTTGCATTTATGACTTCTGATCTCTTTCCTAGGCTTTCTATCTCCAGGGTTGTCTCCCATTGTGATTTCTTTATTGTTTCTATTTCCATTTTTAGATCCTGGATGGTTTTGTTCAATTCCTTCACCTCTTTGGTTGTGTTTTCCTGCAATTCCTTATGGGATTTTTGTGTTTCCTCTTTAAGGGCTTTAAGCTGTTTAGCAGTGTTCTCCTGTATTTCTTTAAGGGAATTATTTATGTCCTTCTTAAAGTCCTCTATCATCACCATGAGATGTGATTTTAAATCAGAGTCTTGCTTTTATGGTGTATTGGGGTATCCAGGGCTCACTGTGTTGGGGGAACTGGTTTCTGATGATGCCAAGTAGCCTTGTTTTTTGTTGCTTATGTTCCCATCCTTGCCTTTTGCCATCTGGTTATCTAGTGTTAGCTTGTCTTGCTGTCTCTGACTGTGACTCATCCCTCCTGCAAACCCGTGTGTCACTACTCCTCAGAAACCAATTTTCTCCTGGAGGAATTTGGGTATGGACATCTGTGGCACATGGTCAGGTACAAATGGAAACCAGAAGGATCCTGTCCTTGGCTGTTCCTTGATTCCTGGGTCCTGATGGCTCAGGGTGGGTCCCTCTTGGGCCAGAAATTTGAGCAGAAGTGGTGGTCTTACCTGTGCTCACAGGTGAGTCAGCACTCCCGGGAGACCGGCTCTCTCCTGACAGTATTTGGATATGGAGTGCTGTGGCATAGAATCAGCTCTGGGTGCAGATTGAAACCAGAAGGGTTCTGTCCCAGGCTGTTCCTCGGTTCCCGTGTTCTTAGGGCTCCCAGCGAATCTCTTGGAGCAGATGTGGTGGTCTTACCTGTCCTTACAGGCATGCCCTCACTCCTGGGAGCCCAGCTCTCTTCTGGTAGTATTTAGGTAAGGAGCACTGTGGCCCTTACATGGCTCTTTTCTCGTTGTTATAACCAGTGTACTTAGGGTTGACTCTCTTACACCTTCTTAGGAACACAGACTGCTCATTGTGCCCTGTGATATACTTCTTGAATTAATTGTTATTAAAAATTTATATCTTTTAACCAACCTATCCCCAAACCTTCATCAACTTCCCTAAGCCCCTAGTTGCTCCTGATTCTGCTCTGTACTTCTTGTGGTTAACTCTCTAGATTCCACATAGCGGGCCAGAGCATAAAGTCCTTATGTTACTGTTTACCTAGTTAATTTCACTTAAAATAATGCTCCCCAGGTTCATGCAAGCAACAGAATGTTGTTCTTTTCATGGTGAAAGGGCATTCATTGTGTGTGTGGGGGGGGGGAGGGAGAGGAGCAAAGGAGGGAAGGAGAGAGAGAGAGGAGCAAGGTATATGTCACTCCTTTGTCAATATTTCATTCACCGATGAACATTTAAAAATGGAAAAATTCTAAATGGCAAAAGACAGCAGTTCAAAGGGAAGGACAGATGGAAGGCTGGAAAAGAACACCTGCAGCATGCAAATTATTCCTCGCCTTTCAAGGAAAATGACTTACCAGTGTGTAAAAGACAAGGAACTCAGCAAAAACGATATGGATATAAGATGGTGTGCTAATTCTTAGAAGAGTCAAGATAGAAAGATGATGCCACTCAGGGTTAGTGAGGGATAATATATATACACACATAGAAAAAGGGCCGTTATTCATTGAGGGAGTGCGCGCACACACGCACACACACACACTCACACACAGACACACACACACACACACAGAAGGGTGATTAATCACTGAGCTCACTGAGGGATAGCCTGCACACACACACACACACACACAGAGACACACACAAAGACAGACAGATAGATCACTGAGCTCACTGAGGGATAGCCTGCACACACACACACACACACAAAGACAGACAGACAGACAGATCACTGAGCTCACTGAGGGATAGCCTGCAAAACACACACACACACATAGACACACAGACAGACAGACAGACAGACTTACAGTCAGATATACAGACAGACAGAAGGGTGATTAATCACTGAGCTCACTGAGGGATAGCCTGCAAAACACACACACACACACACAGACAGTCAGATATACAGACAGACAGAAGGGTGATTAATCACTGAGCTCACTGAGGGATAGCCTGCATACATACATACATACATACATACATACATACATACATACACACACACACACACACACAAAGGGCTATTATTCATCGAGAGATAATGTGCACACAGAGGGGAGATTACTCTTTGAGGGATAGCATGCATGCATACTTACACACACACACACACACACAAAGGGCTATTACTCATTGAGAGATAACATATGCACACACACAGAGCGGGGAATACTCATTGAGGGATAGCCTGCACACACACAAAAGGCACAGAAGGGTGATTATTCATGTATCATAGAGACTAAAGAAGTTTAAAGTGTATGAAATCCACTTTGGCACAGATGTGAAGAAAAATAAGTCTAATGAGCGTTACATGTCATTGAATGAATTGCTAACACATTTCTGCAAACTGTCTGTAGTATTAAATTACACGTTTTGTATCTGTGACCTAGATGACTTAAGACAAGTCACAATAAATCATATATGAGAATGCCACCAGAAGACCCATTGCTTTTAACTTTAAAGACCTATACAAATCTTAGCTTCATAAACAAAAATACTAGTTTTTAAGGAAATGTACAAGTAAAACCATTATAGAAAATGTGGGGCTAGAGCTATGGCTTAGTGGCTAAGAGCATTTCTTGATCTTGCCGAGGACCTGAGTTCAGCACCCACATGATGGTTCACAACCACCCTTCACTCCAGTTCCATGAGAACCGATGTACTCTATAACATCTGTGAGCACCATACATGCGTGTGGTACACACACCACAATACATGCAGGCAAACACTCTTACACATAAATCAGTTAAAAAAATTGACACTCAAATCTAGGCTTACCGTAATGTACTGAAGTGTACTTTCTTTGAATCCCTGTGTTGAAGTCCCAACTCCCATTGTCTCAGACTCTGGTCTTATTTGAAATTAGAGTCACTTTAATGTTTAATCAGTATGACAAGGCCATTCTGTGGTAAGTGTCCTAATAATGGGAAATACTTTCTGGTAGCATCCCCCATACAAGGACGTGGAGTAGGGAAGGTTCGGCCTTCTGCTTGCTTACCCTCGCTCACTCTCACAGGCCAGTTTACCTATTCTGTTGCTGAAGCATTACTGCCTCGTGTCAGAATCAACTTCCCTAAGATTCCAACTTAGATGGAAGGCCAGATGAGACATGCAACCTCATGGACTGACCAACTACTGGAATCTTGGCCTTTTCACTGGGAGACAGCCATTGTTCTATTGTGGGATTAGCTGGACCATAGCCTGTAAGCCACTCATATACATTTATATCAATATTCATACTACAAATGAATATATAAATATGCATATATTCAAATGAATGTACAAATATGCATATGTGGATGAATATATGAGTATACATACATGAATATATATGAATTCACAATATATATGAATATAGAATGAATATATCAAATGAACATGTAGAATGAATATATATATATATATATATATATTTATGTGTGTGTGTGTGTATACACACAGTCTACACATGCCCTATATATACACACACACTTCACACACACAGATACACACACAGACACACAAACACAGAGGAGATACACACATACACACAGATACACACACAGACACATACTCTTACACTATATATATATATATATACTCTACATATATATTATATACACACATACTACACACACAAATACATTCACACACACAGACACACACATACAGAGGAGATGCAGACACATATACACACAGATACACACACACACATGCATAACAATAATAATCAAAGAAAAGGAGACCATGAAAGGGAGTAGGGGCCAGGGGACATAGATGGGGTTGAAGCGAGGAAAGGGAAGATGCATAAGTAGGAATCATATTTTAATTAAAATCAAAGGCACAAGTTAAAAAACAAAAAGAACAAAAGAGCCATCCTTAGGGGAAAGTATGAAACCTTTTAGCTTTTGATAGAACCCTTTTGACTGTACACTCAGTTTGCATCATTTCACAGTCCAATATTGCATTTAAAAAGTTCATTTTCCTAAAGCTGAAATAGATTGAATGAAATGTCTCTATGGGGAAACATTTAAAACGGAGGGAAAAAACTGAAGACTGTTTGACCCCATTGGCATAGGCTCCTTACAGTAAGAAGAAACATTTCAGTATAGCAAAGCAGTGTGCTGGTCACCGCTTTAGCTGAACCGTGGACTGAGAGGAGTCAGTGGCTAGGGAAGGGCTATAATCACCCTTTAACTACAGATGTGCCCCACATTTTCTCAGCGCTGTGCATAAGGATACTATTACTTTTTGTCAGGACACTTTAAATTTGTTTTGTAACGAATTTGTGTATTTCACCACTGCTACAATCTGCCACAGTGTAAATACCTGTAAGGTGAGAGGTTCATGTTGGCAACATGTTAACACCAGAGAATAACAACAAGCAAAACTGAATTCTAATGTGACCATAGGCTGATTTATAGTAACGTGACTACAGACTCATACTGATGTACCAATGCAGTTTCTCTGACTGGCCACGGGGACTACCGGTGTGGAATGCTGACTCTAGGAGGCTGCGTAAGTGAGGAAGTGGGAAGGGCGGCTTGTTGTTAGAACTCTGCACTTTCTCTGTTGAGATTTGCTGTGGAATTAGAATTATTTTAGTGACTAAAGTCTATTGGAATCACTTAAAGTATTACTGTTCTTTGCTTCTTTATGTTTAGTGTCTTTAAGATTGATGTACGTATGTGTGTGTGGTATATGTATGTGTGTGTATGTATGTGTTATGTGTGTGTGTGTGTGGTATGTACTGTGTATGGTATGTGTGTGGTGTGTATTGTGTATGGTGTGTGCATATGTGTGTATGTGTATATGCGTGTACTGAGAGCAAGATATCCAGCTCTCGTTTCTCCATCTTAGCTGAAATGCACCCCAGTACCCTTTTTGCTACCATTTGTGTTGGTTTAGCTTCCAAAAGGATCTCAGAGGAAATGAATTACTTTCATAATACAACCTGGCCTTTGTATGTGTAAGACAGGAGCTATCAACCAAAATTCCCTTAAGAAATGCCAATGTTGGGAAACCTTTATAAACAACTTACAGAACCAGGTTCTGAGTCTAGTTCCAAAACGATGCTTTCTTCAGCACCCTCTCCTCATTTAGGTTGTGTCTTCCTTCCAGATCTGGTTGGTGTCTTTGAGGCTGTCCGACTCTCTAGAACTCCTTCCACACAGTCCTTTCTTTCAGCATGTTAGCAGTTTTGGCTCACATAGTCTTTTCTTGGCTGCATCCTGCTCTTGGCCGATAGGTATAGAGAAAGAATGGATGATATTGATTAAATGTATTGCATCTTCAGTTTAATGGGTTTCTTTAGTGATGTCCAGTCACAGCAGCGACCCGAGGCAGACACCTAAGTCTTTTGGTGGGTGGTATGATCTCTTTAGGCAGATTAGAACTCTGGCATTCTTGAGTCATGTACCTTGAGGTAACTTCTGGTAGTTTTTCTTTGGGGTCACCAGTATCAACAGTTAAATGTTTTCAGCTTTTCATTTATTAATAAAATGAATGATTTTCTATTTCTAAATTCCCATGTATTTCCCTTACTTTGGGAAAATAAAAGTAAAATGATTATGCCATTCTTCCCATCTTGTCAGAAAGTCCTGGTGGCAGCTTACCACAGTGCAGAAGAGCTCGGAAGCCGTTTTGCTTTCTAAGCATCTTCATTTCCTATTCTGGACAATTATGTGAAATGTGTGGGGTTTCCTTGTCAATTTAACCTGGCCTACTTTTTAAACATAAGAAAGTGATGGTCTAGTAATCCCAAGCAATTAGTGGATGGGACTACTTCCTGAAAAATCAAATCTATAATGCAAAAGGAAGTAGACACATCAGTTAGAAATCCACTCGACAGCTTATGTTAGCTTAGCAGTTTGACAATATACTGCCCACATTTCCTGGATAAGCTCCAGCTTTAGCATTTCTTCTTCTTCTTCTTTCTTTTTATAGTAAAGTCATGGGGAAAAGGGGAGTTAGTAAATAATGAATAATATTTATCTATCAGGTGGGATGCACTGAGGGTGGTGTTGGTGGTGTCTTTGATGTGGAAATAGAAATAAAACAGAAGAGGGCAGATTGTCCTCTATTTCAAACAATTTATAGCCTGGTTTTGTTAGTACAAAGAAAATTGTTTAAGAAGCCTAGCAGAAAATTAAAAACATGATAGGTAAACCTGTGTACAAATGTTTTCACTGGTGCCTGCCTCCAGGTTGCTCCAGTCTTACCCATGCGAGGGAATGGGGCCATCTTTAAAGTTAACTCACAAGCAAATCATGGGACACAAGACTCTCTGATCCCAGATCCATGGCTTCTACCACAGCATCTGAAGTGAAGATTCCCTGTGTTCCAGAGCAGGGTCACAGTGATGGTCAAGAACACCAAAAATGAAAAGCTCTATGTTTACAACATTGCTCTGCCTCATGAGCACCGGCATACAGTGGCTGGGTGCTACTCATTTCAAAACAAGGGGCACCTTTGCTATCCAAAGAAGTCTGGGCAGTGTTAGCAATCCCCCTGGCTCATTTTGAGAAAACGTGCATTTAAACATATGAACTGCGTAGTCAGCGTGAGAGATACAATGAGTTTCCATGATTTGAGTGCTAGATACTGATGGTAGCCCCATAATTTATACAGGCAAGGGATTTTTCAATATCTGAAAGTAATTGCAGATAGTCACAGCAGCTGCAGAACATTCCGCTCTAATTTATTATTTGCTGTTGGAAGAGCAAATTCATTTATTGTAACCAAAAGATGCATTACTGGGGTATTTCGTCCATGGCAGACTCTCAAAATCTTGCGCTGATGACATTGATATAGTGTCAGTGCTCTGTTATAACCTCTGTATATTATTTAAGTGTAACAAATACTCCATTCATCGCTTGCCCTAAACTTTGCATTCGGTGACATTCTTGCTGCCGTGTTAATATCGGGTCTATTAAGCAGGACCTCATGGTCCGTTGCCCTTTCTTTAGATTTGACCCCACGAAGCTTGGAGGTCTTGGGCACAGTGTGAAACAGCACAGGGTCTCACTCTCACCAAGGAGCTCATTAGGACTTTATAGAAGCACAATAAATACCCACACAGTGCTAACATTTGCACTGGGGGATGCTCAGCAGACGTGCAGCCTGGTGTCAGGACACACTCATTGTTCTCTTTATTCAGGCCTGCACACTGATTCAGTCTGCTCACTAAAAAGAGCGCTCATTTATAATCCACCACTTTTTTTTTTAAACCTTTGGAGGCAGGATCCATTTACTGGTATTTCTGTTTTGTGAGCTTTCCTCCAATCTTTCTGTGTCTTAATCTATTTCTTAGGGTTTCTACTTAGATTTTTTTGATTGCGTGTGTAATTTAAATCAAGTCCCACAGTTCATGAAAGGATCCCAGAGAGAGCCATGAACCTCAGTGTCGGGATGGGAGGCTTTTATTTTGTCATAAGCGACACTGTGATTCTTCAATCCCATTTGCATTAATATATGTGGCTCTAATAATGCAGGTAAATTCTGCGAGGTTGCTTTATGGGGGAAACTACCCAAGGGACTTTTTTGGCATTAATTTTGAAGCCTAATGTACATTATCCCCCTTGTAGGCCTTCTGTTGTATTTATGTCTTCACAGTAAGGAGTTATGCTACAGCAGAGTCGAGGGAGTATTGATAATGCTTTATGGCCATGTCACGCCCACAGCTAAGTTTCCCTCTTGAACGATGCTTGAGACAGACAGCTTCAGGAACTGCTCTTGCCCAGGGTGGTGTAGGCAGGAGGAAGTGGAATTTCTATGCAGAAGCAGACACAGCTTGCTGCCAGCAGCCCTTAGAAGAGGAAGGGCTTTTATAGGGAGACTCCAGAGACTCCCAAGTTTACTATTCAAATTAATCAGATTTTCTTGGGCAGAAGGCCTCTGGAGTCCCATACAAAGACCCCCTTTCCCCTCTCTCTCTTACTCTGCAAATTACTTAATGAAAACACTGGATTACACACGACAAAAGAGGGTTTCCCCAGCTTGTGTCAATCAAGATTGGATGGGTTTGGTTTTTGTTTCTAAAACAAAAATAGGAAGGAGACAACTTTGTTTTACAAAGTTTGGGTTAATCCTCTCACCTCCTGCATCACTTTCCAGGAAAATTTTGCCGCAAGCTTGGGAAAAAGGACTGGCAATTTTCAACTCCCGACCACACAGTAAGACAATAAGAGACCAAACAACTGTCTGTTTTACCAACTAGCTACTCTTCAAAAGGAAGAGTGACTTAGAATCTGGGGTAGCCTTCTCTTTGGTGTATGCCAGGAACACTATCATTTTATATGTGTTGGGAGCTCTGCTAGTCATATCAAACTTGGATGGTTAAAAAATGATTAAGCCTATTCTAGAAGGCCTTTAGTCTCAGCTGCTTAGAAGGCTTTGGCAGGAGGACTACTAGCTTGCTGTCTGCCTGGGCTGTAGAATGAGCTGTTGGCTAGCTCGGTCAACTAAACGAGGTTGTGTTGCTCTGCAGACCAGGCTGGCCTGTCTCAAAGAAATGATAACAAAAGGACTAAAGCTATAGCTCAGTAGTATAATGTCTACTTACCATGTGAGAGGCACTGAAGTTAGTCCTCAGGACTAAAAGAAGTGGAGAGGATTGCTGTAGAAGTTAGTAGCCTGCTGAGGTAGACTCAGCTAATTATCATCTGACACAGCAAGGAACCTTGAATGGAGAACAAGCTGGGGTGGAGAAGTGGGGAGCATCCAAGGAGGTGGAAGGAGGGGAGCATTGGGCTCAGAGACCTTCTCCAGTAGTTGTTTGATTGAAGCACTTGGGGCAGCAGGCACAACATATAGAAAGACACAAGTGTCTGAAGGTTCACAGTGTGTATCTGGAGTAGCTCCCGTGGCGGGGATGGGGGGTGGGGGTGGGGCTCAGGAAAGTAATCTGGGGCTAGATTACCCACACATCCAAAGCTGTGATGCCAAACGGGGGTGTGCTTTTTCCCTTGATGGCTCTTCCGGATTTTCAAGATCCGCAGAAGAAACTCAAAGTCAACACCAATATAGTCAGATCCATGCTTTGTGTAGACTATCGGTGGGAAGGCTGGAGATCGTTTAGAGTGGAAAAATTCATTCAAGGAGAATGGAACCTGTTGTAGGAATGGGTGTCGATGACCCACAGGGCCTAAGAGAGGGAGACAGAAAACAATCAAAACCATGGCTGAAGGAAGCCTGTTTAGAGAAGGCAGGGTTTGCCAGTGAAGGAAGACCATAAACTGGGCTAGGTGGACATTAAGGAGTGAAGAAGGCAGGGAACATGAGCAGGGGGCAGGCCCAAGTGTATGACAGATGAGAAACCCACCGAGCACCAGGGCAATTTTGAGTCTCCGACCCTCAGCTACTTCACCTTTTTTCTCTTAACCTTGCCCTGCTTTGAATCCTCTGGTGTTGGGTTAGGCACTGGCTGCTGAGAGGAATCGCAGCAGTGTTTCTGTGCCGGCTTCTGTGCCATGAGCTTTGGAAGAAGCCCAGTTTCTAAGGCTTTCAGAGCTGGCTCCTTCCAGCTGCACAGGGAAAATGAGCTGATGCAAGTCTGAAAGATTCTGAAGACTTAAACCAACACAAATTCTCTCTCTCCAAACACCGCAAGGCGGAAGTCAATAATTGTACATGTGCTGTGAGGAAGGTGGCGTTGAAGAAGTACCCCCCTGCCACCCCCCACCCCCCCCCCCCGCCCCATCCTCCCCATGTTCCTGAACTTTTGGCAGAGTTAAGAACTGGAAAATAGGACTTATTTGAGAATTTTTTTTCCAGGAAGCACGTATTTTACAAGCATTTTAATTACGCAGATGTGATGTCCCTTGCTAATTGTTGTAACAGAAGCCAGAGCTGGTAAGATTGACAGCTGCTCCTGGCTGAGAAATCTGTGCTTCAGCACAGAAAGTCTAAGTGCTTTGAAGGCCAGGTTTGGATTTTTTGCTTTTTCAGTGCGCGTGTCACAGATCCAAACACATCATCGTGTGTGACAAATTATTGCTTGGCTGTCTGTTTTACTCAGCGTTATTTTAAAACGGAAGAGGACAAAGCTCCGAGAAACACTTGCCCCATTCTGCAGAGAGAGCAGCTTTTGAAAGGTGTACAATCGTAGATACCTCACAGTGATCAAAAGTTAGAAACTGGCTGGAGAGACGGCTTAGTAGGCTTAGTGGATAAATTACTTACCCCACAAGGATGAAGATTGCACTTTAGATCATTCAAGCCCGTGTAAGAACTAAACAGACACTGTGGCTTTCTATAAAACCCATCATTTAGGTGGTAGAGAGAGGGGGGCCCTTGGGCAAGCTGGCTAGCAGAGAGTAGCTGGAATCAGCGATCTCTGGGTTCAGTGAGAAGCCTTGTCTCGGTAAATAAAATGGGAATAATCAAGGAAGATGATCGACACCAGGTTCGGGGCTTTGTATACCTATGTTCATATGTGCACTTGGACCTGTGGATGCAAACCCTGTACGTGTGACAGAAATCGTTAAGGAGAACCCAGATATCATCATTTGATAAATGGATGAACACAGCCTGGAATATCCCTGTGATAGATAGGATGTTATTTACCCATAAGAGGAAGCGACACCATGATACATACCATGACTTGTTAAATATGTTACTCGAGGGAATGAACTCAGAAACAAAGGGCCCATCCTACATATAAAATGTAAATGGTGCAAAGGAAAATCTAGAGAGACAGAAATCAATTTGGGGGTGACCACAGTCAGGGGAGTGGAGATCGAAAACTTCAAGTGTAGCTTTTCTTGCATTAAGGGGGTGAAGTTCTGGACCCAGCAGTAGTGATGGACACACAACATTGTGGATGTATTTTATGTTCTGAACTGTACACTTTAAGATAGCTCATATGATTAGGGGCATCTGATATTTTTTTTTTCACAGTAAGATTAAGTTTCAGAGTAAGCTGATATTTATTGTAGAAATCATGTCCACAGAATTCCCTGAGAGTTAATGTTGTTGAATAAAAGTACTTTAAAATATGTTAAAATTGTGTGTGTGTGTCTGTATTTGTGTGTCTGTGTGTGCAGGTGCATGTGTGTGTATGCTCATGTGCATGTGCACACACACGGATGTGTGCACGGAGGCAGAGGAGGATGCCAGGTGTCCTGTTATCATTCTTTACCTTACTCCCTTCAGACAAGATCCCTTGTAGAGCCTGGAGTGAGGCTGGTGAGCTGCTGTCTCTGCTCCACAGCTAGGGAGAGAGGTGTTAACTTGGCCATGGTGCTCTGGATTCAAACTCAAGCCTGCTCTCTCCCACAGACATAACTTTTATCTGACGAGCTATCTCTGCACCCCAAATCCTAATTGGGCTAATAAGAATTGTGCCTGAAATTCAAATGTAACCACGCAACACAGTGTGTTGCCTTTCTGTCAAGTGGGGACTTGTGGGGAATAGAAATAGCAATTTTAATCACTGATCCAGGTACCTTGGACAGTGTCTGGACTAATGTAGCCCTCAAGCAACACTTGTCACATATGTTCCAAAACTATTTACATTTGACAAAACATATAAAAATAGAAACTGTAGAAAGAAGAAACAAACTCACTCACAGATCAACCAACCTACAATTACCTATTTCTGTCTGAACCCCTTTGCTCGGTTTCTTGGTTGGTTTTGTTACTGTAGGGCTTCTGTATATCTTGCCTTCCTTTTCAATGGTGGCTTTAATATAACTATTTGTCACATTGTCAAACTGTCCCAATAAACACCTATTTAAGACTGGAATAATAACATGTTCAGTGGACATATTAATTTGCTTTCCTGTCAGACTAGCTGGTTAAAAAATTTTTCAATGCTGTATGCAGCATGTCAAAATTATAGCAGTGTCTCAAATTCTTTTAAAATATGTATCTGCAAGATAAATAAACAACAAAGATTTACTAATGCAAAAGAAATATATTCCTTACGGTATTGCAAAATTAATTGCCAAGATATCAGGCTAGTGGCACACACACACAACAAATTCAAATGCTTATTGTAGCATACTCTGGATATTAATATTTAGCAATTTAACATGAAAAATAATATATTGGTGTTCTAACTCATAATGTTTAAAGAATGAAAAATGAGCTTTTTTTTTTCTTTCACAACTAACTTCTGAAGTTTACTAGAAGGCCTTAGTCTTCTCATTAATTTGTAGACCCTTCTATATCAGGTGATGTCTGACATCCATTGATAATTGTTTTATCTTTTAAGTTTTGCCATGCATTTTCTTAGAGGGCTTTATTAAAGGGTAAAATTATCAGGGACTGGAGAGATGACTCAGTAGTTAAGAGCATTGGCTTCTTTTCTAGAGGACTTGGGTCCAATTCCAAGTATTCACATGGCAGCTAATAACTGTCTATAAGTCTAGCTCTAGAGGATCCTATTACTCTTTCTGGCTTCCATGGGCACCAGGCACGAAAGTGATACACTTGTATATGGAAAAACTTCCATACACATAAAATAAAAATTTAAAAAGGATGCAATTACTGGTTTGCTACTGTGCTTTCTGATTTCCTTTGCTCTAAAACCCTGACATGCTTAATATCACTCCAAGACTTGTCTGTAGGAAGTAGGGGGCAGGTATAGAGAAAACTGGAAAGACTGTGAACATGGCTCAGCTGGGGAGGAAGTTAGACAAATAGAGGTTTATTTTTTAGCCAGGATGGTGAGGCTTGACTCAGAGTAACTCTTCTAAAACCAAGGGAGTTCTTCTGACCCATCAGCAGAAAGATGCTCCCATAATGATTTGAAGGAAAGTGAAATATTTCTTTCTCAAAAAAAATATCCCTTCAAACTGTATACCTTCCACTCCTTCAGGAAATTGCAACATGATTGGTCAGATGTCTGAGGAAGCTGCAGGAACCATCTCCAGAAAGTCAAAGGTAAACTTAGATGTTATCCAAAGGACTAAGGCAAATTCAAGGTCCTGTCGGTCAGTCACATTGTTGGCAAGTATTGGTTTATTATTACATCAGCAAAATGTTGTATAGGAAACTAGAAAGCACTGAGGGTGACAGGCAAATGTGGGTGGAGATGAGGCTAAGGGCTGTACCATACAACTTGGGGTAGACAAGGATCCTCAGGAACCAGACTGTACACACTGACCACTTTGTAGTCATATGTCAGAGATGATAGGAAGGGCATGGGCACTGTGAGGAAGTGTCCTAACAGAATCAAAGGTCATCTGTGTGGTGGTGGCACAAGCCTTTATTCCCAGTACTCAGAGGGCAGAGACAAGTGGATCGGCAGGTTCAAGACCAGCTTGGTCTACATAGTGAGTCCCAGGACAGCAAGGGCTACACAGAGAAATCCTGTTTCAAAGAGCCAAACCAAACCCAAACCCAAGCCAACCCAAACCAAAAACCATCAAAGTTTATGTTGACTATCTAGTTCATTGTCGTGTCCAACTCGACCAGCAAGCAAAACGCAACCACTGGTTCTTCTTAAAGCAGTTTTACTCAGTCAGCTTCTCTTTAAAAATCCCCCAGCCTCTCTGGTTACAAGTGTTTTTCTCCACTCCAGCCACAACCACGCCCCCACCAATCACCACAGGTCACATCACCTCACCAGGCAGGCTTGCTCAGCCAATCAGGGATTAGGGGTGTGCCATCCACCAAACATGGGCTTGTTTACAGCCTGGAATAGTTTTCCATCCCGCTGGCCAGGAAGTCCTGAATGGCTTCCCACAGTACATCAGATCAACTAGTTATGTAAAGACTTTGTATTACTATTATACAAATACGAAGACATTCTACTACAATTATAGTGGCCAGGTTTCTCAAACAATTGAGACTACATTTTATGGGAAGGGCTTTGAAGAAGTAGGATCTCTGTCAATAGAGAGGGAAAAAGACCATCCTGGCTCAGCACTGAGTACAAGCAGAAGCTCAGAGTGATGGTGAAGGGTCCTGATCCATGCCTGAGTAGAGTGGGGTTTGGATCAGAGCATGCATACAGACATGAGTTGGAATGGACGCTGAGAACAGTACCTTCGGTAGAGAAGGACTGTGGATGCTGTAGGCTTTGCCTCTGCTCTTGGTCACTAGTTGGAACTTGATGGTAAGTAAGACCTTGTTTCTGAAGACATCATACACTTTGATCACAGGACATGGAGAGATACATGTCCTGACCTTCAAGGTTCTTCCCTGTTGGCTAGCTTTCATGGTGTTGGAAGGCGTTTTGCTAGCTGTCTGGGGAGAAAAGCCAACAATCGTCTGATCCAGCTATGAAGTCTACAAGCTAAAATAACGAGCAGCCTGGCAAGATATATGTATTAGTGTGACAGCAACATTTTCAACAGCTTTCTAACTGGACCTAAAGCTTGCCCAGAGGAGGAAACTCATGTCTGGCTAAGGACCCATGGCTGGCGATCTCGTAGTCCTCATAGCCAAATACTATTATTTGTACAAAGGGTCATCGTATCACAATGCTTTGTTAATATGTATCTTTGTGCCACAGATTAGTGTAGCTCTCAGCCTTACCAGAGAAGCTTCCTTATGCGGTGGATGGTGGTGGATGCAGAGACGTGCAGCTGGCCAAGGTATAGAGAATAAGGGACAACAGACAGTGCTCAGCCCTACATGGGATACTTACACCATAAAGGCTCGGGGAACATAGTGAGGGAGGGAATGGAAAGATTTGAAGAGACAGAAGTTGGAGGATTGCTGGGACAGTGTCTTCTGGATGTGACAGGGTCATTGCTCTGATGGATTCAGAGCATGTGGCTGCCTGCTTAAGACATACACAAGACCAAGCCACTCAGTAGACGGAGGAGGAACTCATGAGGAGCTATTGGCAGGGGATAGTCAGAGGGAGGTGGCGTGGCTCATGGTAGGTTGTGTCCATTCTCCAGTGGATAATGCCCAATACTCTTGCAGTACAGGCTGCAGTAATTAGACTCAGTGGAGAGAAAAAAAACAAGAAGTTTGGAGGGGGATTATGAGGGAAGTCAGGGAGGGGTTGGAGAAGGAAGGAAGCGGGCTGGATATGATCTAAAAACACTGTATGAGGTTACCAAAGTCTGAGTAAAATCTTTATTGAATAAATAAAGAAGGCAGAATAAGAACCTAAAATATTCTAACAAGAGAGGCCCATGGCAAACCCTGCAGAGATGTAAGGAGGAATTAGTGAGGGGGGGGGGTTTCCAGGTGGGAAGGCAGTGCAGGATGCCATTAATCCATTATTGCTAAAGGAAGAATTTTATTCATGATTGTGATGGAAACTGTCATTCTTCCTTTCTCCTCCTCCTCTTCCTCCTCCTCCTCCTCTTCCTCTTCCTCCTCCTCCTCTTCTTCTTCCTCTTCCTCCTCTTCTTCCTCCTCTTCTTCCTCCTCTTCCTCCTCCTCTTCCTCCTCCTCCTTTCCCTCCAGTTCCTGTTCCTCCTGCTCCTCCTGCTTCTCATGTATCCCAGGCTAGCTTTTAACTCACTATGTAGCCCAGGCTGGCCTCAAATTTGTGACAAGCCCCCAGCCATAGATTCCTGAGTGCTGGGCTCACAAGCATGAGTCACTACCCATGGCACGTCACAAGCATGTGCCACTACCCATGGCACATCGCCACCTTCTGTTTAAGATACTGAAATTCCATTTTAGTAGCCAGAAGAGGAACGGAAGCCCCTGTGATGATGCCACTCAGGTTGTTGATTTGAAGCCATACTTGGCCCAGATCTATCTTTCTCACTCAGTGGCTGGTGGTTGTGTGGACTGCAGGGGGCAATGTTCTCCAAATGTCTAAGAAGCACACAGGGCTGACAAATGTCCACATTCCTCTGAGGACCGAGAGTTTGGACTGGTTACTCCATCCTCAAAGGAAAGGGACCGGATCTGTGAGTGCTGTGGGTGCTACTTGAATTTGGGTAGATGTGAATACAAATCATTTGCTAAGAACTTTGAACATCCATGCATTTGTGATTTCGAGTTCCTTCTAGAAAGGACAACTTCATTTTACCATTATAAGTGCAGCCTCAGAGTGGTGATAATCCTATCTTCAGTCACAATGAGATTTTACTTTTGTTTTTATGTTTTTCTTTTTTTTTGAGAAAGGGCCTCACTGTATAACCCAACTAGCAATCCTCCTGCCTCAGTCTCTTGACCTCTTGAATGCTGGGATTAGACATGAGAGCCAACTACCACATTCGGTTTAAATTGAGTTTCTTTTTAAATGTTTTTATGTGTAATATGGAGGACTAGAACAACTCAATATCCATAGTCACCACTAATTACTAATAAGTTAGGACTTTTCTAGAGACTGCTTTAAACAATTTATATGAATCCCCCCACTCAGCTTTTCTAATGACCTTATGAAAGGATCAGAGATGTAATAAAAATTCATACACGAAGACTCAAAGGATCATAACATTATTAATTATAAAGCTTGCATCAAGAGCGCACCCATACAGTTAAAACAGCAGGTAGGTTCTTACTGATTTGGCCTGGATCAAATGCTGGTTTCCTTCTGGTAGAATGGACACGGGTAAGACTTTCCTGGTTTTTCTTTGTTTGGCTTTGAGACAGAGTCTTGCTGTAAAGCTCAGGTTGGCCTTAAACTCATGATCCTGGTGTCTCAGTTTCCCAAGTGCTGCGATTACAGGGGTGTATCTCCACGACAGGCTTGGAAGCTCTTCCCGAGGAACAGTGTCACTCTCCAATGGAATCTTCACTCTCCAATAATCTAGAAATGTGAGGAGAGGTCTTGTCTCACAAAAAAATCATAACGCCATAGAGATGTGGCCAGAGGCTAGCCTTTACAGTGTTATTTATTATTCAGTAACACAAGAGGCCAGACTACTGAATGAGAGCAGGTTTCTGGAGGATTTTTAATTTGGTTGGGAGGAGGGCTTTCTGGAGGATTTTTAATTTGGTTGGGAGGAGGGAAGTAATGACTTCTATGTTCATTTTAATTCCCTTGGGAAAAAAAAATCACATTAGAACATTTTAAAATGCTCAAGGAATTCGAAATAGTTTACCTATTACTTTTTAATGCTTTATCTGTATTTGTGTGTCTCTGTGTGTGCACACGTGAGTGCAGGTGCACGTGGCAGCCATATAAACAGAGCCAGATTCCCTGGAACTGCAGTTGAACGTGGTTGTGAGCTACCCAAAAGTGGGTTCTGGGAATTGAACTCCGGTCCTCTGGAAGAGTCGCAAGCTTTCTTAACCACTGAGCCATCTCTTCAGCCCCAGAATTAATATTTTAAGAGTTATTCAAATTTTCTTAATTTATTTTATCAGTGCTCTACTATATTATATCCATGTTGTGAAAGAGTAAACATGACTTAGCATTTTGTCAGTTAATCATTTTGTCAGCCGAATCAGCAACCAATCATCTTCAGAAACATGAATTTAAATAGTAATTACTCTATGATAGTGCCCGTATCTATATCCATATAACAGCCCACCAGACAATTCATATTACTAATTAAATTTTTCCTTTTGAGTAGGTTTTTTTTTTTTTAATACACTTGATTCATACTGGACAAAGCCAGTTCTTTGGTTTACTGCAGTTTCTTTTCTTAAATTTTATGTGACTTTTGTTTGAATTTTGAATAATGGGAAAGAAGGGATTTGAGCGGGTAGCCAACCTATCAAGGGTCTCCTCCCTCCCACTCAGATGAAATAGAAAGCAAATAATTATCTTGAGCTCTCATTCTGCTTTCCTTTGCTTCTACCGACTCTGTAGATTTTACTTCCCCTTCAGTAGACAAGCATGGTTTCACTTTGTATGGTCTAGTGTGCTCCTGGTTTGAATTTTTCTATGCACCTGACAGTCAAAAAACCAAACCAAACCAAACCAAACCAAACCAAACCAAACCAAACCAAACCAAAAAAAACCCCCAAAACCAAAAACCAAAACAAAACCCTCCTAGTTTCTGGAAGGCTTGCGTCAGGAAGCAGTTTTTAACGACAACAAATTGAAACGTTTGCCCGAGGACGTGTTGCTTTTATAAGTGATGGGAAACTTCAAATTTGATTACAGGCAACCTTTGGCTTCCTATCTGTTCAACAACAGGCCATGTTGTTAAGGGCAATTTCCATGCACAGCATGTGGGTCCCATTTTTCCATCCTTAGACATGGTTGTTTACTGTTCGGCACTGTTTATGCATTTTAATCAGCCCTTTTCAGTCTCCCTTAATAAATCACTACAAAGAGAACGCACCAAAACAAGGACCATTATGCTGTGTTGGTTACCCTTACACATAATTCGCGGCTTGGAGTTTCCTTCAGTACGCAGATTTAAAAATAAATAAATAACAAGAACAGAAATCTATAGCCGAGAGTATTGCATTTCGAGTTGCTAAATAACCTCTTTGAGCTCCATTCTCTAACAGCAGGAGTCTGACTTTAAAATTCAGTTCAAGCAAGAATGACTTAACAATTGGAACCTGCCCTCACTCAGTCCTTGGGACTGGAAAGTCTTTTCTTGACGGGATGGAGCTGACAGCCTAGTTCCTGCCTGGCAGGCACTCACATGAAATGAGCCTGTATTAGCAATAGATAAATGTTTTGACATTCAGGTATCTTGCTGTCTGAGGAGAGTATTACTGTTAAGGCAACAGTCAGAAAAGAAAATTAGTTTCGGGTCTTTATGCCTGAGCGAGGAAGGACAATGACTTCTTTTTTTTTTTTTTTTTTTTTTTTTTTGGTTTTTTCGAGACAGGGTTTCTCTGTGTAGCCCTGGCTGTCCTGGCATTCACTTTGTAGACCAGGCTGGCCTCGAACTCAGAAATCCGCCTGCCTCTGCCTCCCAAGTGCTGGGATTAAAGGCGTGCGCCACCACGCCCGGCTCACTTCTTAGTGTCATCTGGCACCCAGGCAAAGGCTCAACTCGAGCTATCGCTCTTTCTTTAAAGGCAAACTTTGATTTTTCTCTTAAATGAGCTTGGTAAAAAGTGCATTTTTTCCCTCCAAGTTTTTTTTTTTTCTTTTTTCTTTTTTTAATGAACTCATTGGACTTTCTTAACTTTGTTTTCTAGCATGAAGCAGATGTTCTATTAAGACGTACTGTTTTAAATCCCAGGATAGGAATGTGAATACCACGGGGGAAAGGAAAGCCAAGGGCATTGTTTAACATGGATTTAAATTCTAAGACATGATATGGCACTTTAAATTTGAACCCGGTGATCAATACTGGCATATGCTAGAAGTATCACTAGGAAATTAATTTCATAAATATGTGTTACAATTTAAAGCTTAGGGAGGTAGTATAGGAAATATAGGAATTGTGTGAAAAATAATTTAAGTAAATGGGAACCAAACCAAGCAATGATTAAATGTATATATTAAGTTTCCTTTCAAAATACATTGTATAACTCTTGGACCTCAACTTACAAAATCCCCTAGAGTCCCATGGAATACAGCAAAGTAGGTACTTCGCACAGGTCCTCAAAAACCCAGTTAGTCCAAATTCCGTATGTCATGGAAAGGCAGTGAGCTTTGTGAAGAGATCAATGTGCTGGGTAGACACATGTCTGTGACCTCAGCTCTTAGAGAGCTGAGTCAAGAAAATTGGTGAAAATTTGAGGGCTGCCTGGGCTGTAGATCGCGATGCCGTCACAAAAGGCAAAGACCAAGAAGGCAAACCGAACAAATCAGACACAAATGGCAGAACAAACAAACAAACAAACAGAAGAGGTGAACATGAGTGTTTGGGGACCTCCAGAAGCATTCGTGTGAACGTGACAGGCATCCTTTGCAGGGTGTTCTGGTTTTAATTCTTCACACCCATCAGCACCAAACAAACAAAAAAGTTTTTAAAAAGTTTTCTAAACCATCAGGATGCAGATCATTTTATTTAGCTCCTCCTTCCCCCCACACCTTAGTCTTTATTTTTAGATCTTATTTCTCCGATCCAGGCTTTGAACCTTTGATCGGCGAGCAGATGTAACCTTTGCACAATGTTGGTCCTCATTGTTCCTAAATACATGGATCTTAAGGACATAGACAGGTAACTCCTGATATTTTCTTTGGTGAGTAAAAACCAATTTTAGTTAGGCATATTTTATACAGTTACAAACAAAACCCAAACCCCCTACATTTACCAACCTTTCTTATGGGTGGGCATGGCAATATGGTTATGTTCTGGCAAATAGTGTATCATCAGAAATACTGTATAAATTCTCCTAGAGGTTATATTTAAAAGTGAGTGTTTTCTCTCTATCCCCAAACATGGAAGTACTACTGTTTGTACATTTACAGGCATAGGCTACGATACGTTTTAAAAGATATACTTTTAAACTACTTCCAGTGAAGTAGTCTTAAATCCAGCTGGTTGGTTGCACCTCTGTCATTATGCCACAATTACGAGTGTGGGTGCATCTTTTCTGATGTGCATACCACGTTAGTGTGCAGGTTCCATAGCCAGTCAGGACTATTGGTGACAATTCCACCCCAGCAGATTTCATGGTCTCTTCTGATCCTTCAAATGTTCCCATCACAAACACAGGACTTACGGTTTGGTCCCAGCTCATTTTACCCCCTGCAGCAGGAGCAGTCAGTACTTTTGCTACTACTGAGCGGAGCTGCTATTTTATTTGGATTGTGATTAGAAGCAGTGGCAATAGCCTGTGTTGCATACAAAGCTTCAGGGGCTCCCCTTGCCAGCAACTTGCAGGAAAGTAGCTGTGGTGGTTTGAATGAAAATGCATCCACACCCCTCAAACCTCCTTAAGCTCTTGTCAGCACCATGTCTGCCTGCACACGACAGGACTGTGCTTCCCACTATAACAGTGATGAACTAAACCTCTGAGATGTAAGCCTTTCTAAGAGTTGCCATGGTCCCAGTGTCTGTGCATAGCAATAGTAACTATGACATCAATTTACCCCTGACATTGGTATTTTCATGTCGTCTGTGTGTGACTTTTTCAAACTTTTCAAAGCACCTTCTAAGTTTAAACTTCCTAACTGCTGTTTGTACATTTACAGGCATAGGCTACGATACGTTTTAAAAGATATACTTTTTTTCTTGGACCATCTATTTCTTACACAACTGTGAAACTCCCAAAGATGTCACAGCTGTGTCTGACCCTGAGGATACAAATGCTGGCTGAGATCTCTAAAGACCAACTGCCATCTTTTCTAAGCAAATGTTAAAATGGTTGTAGGATTTAGTGGCTAAGGGGATATTTTTTAAAAAAGCAAGGTCCCTTTTCTCCACATACTAGCTAGCATGTGCTGTCCCTTGAGTTTTTGATTTTGGCTGTTCTGATTGGTTTACGTTGGAATCTCAGGGTTGTTTTGATTTGCATTTCTCTGATGACTAAGGATGTTGAGAATTTCTTTAAGTGCTTCTCAGCCATTTGAGATTCCTCTGTTGAGAATTCTCTGTTTAGCTTTCTACCTCTCTCTCTCTCTCTCTCTTTTTTTAAATTGGGTTATTTAGCTTGTTGGAGTCTAACTTCTTCGGTTCTTTATATATTTTGGATACTAGCCCTCTGTTGAATGTAGGGTTAGTGAAGATCTTTTCCCAATTTGTAGGTTGTTGTTCTGTCCTTTTGATGGTGTCCTTTGCCTTACAGAAGTTTTTCAGTTTCATGAGGTCCCATTTGTCAATTGTTGATCTTAGTGCCTGAGCCATTGGTGTTCTGGGAAACTGTCTCCCATACCAATGAGTTCAAGGCAATTTCCCACTTTCTTTTCTGTTAGATTTAGTGTATCTGGTTTTATGTTGAGGACCTCGATCCACTTGGACTTGAGTTTTGTGCAGGGCAATAAATATGGATCTATTTGCATTCTTCTACATGCAGAAATCCAGCTGGACCAGCACCATTTGTTGAAGATGCTTTCTTTTTTTCCATTGTATGATTTTGGCTTCTTTGTTGAAAATCAAGTATCCATAGGTATGTGGATTTATTTCTGGGGCTTTGATTGTATTCCATTGATCAACCTGTAGACAGCACATGCTGGCAAAGATGTAGAGAAAGAGGAACACTTCTCCATTGCTGATGGGATTGCAAACTTGTACAACTACTTTGGAAATCAATCTGGCAAATTCTCAGAATGAAAATAGTTCTACACAAAGACACAGCTATACTGCTCCTGGGCATATACCCAAAAGATGCCCCCCCCTCCATTCCACAAGTATACTTGTTCTACTATGTCCATAGCATCTTTATTCGTAATAGCCAGAAACTGGAAATAACCCAGGTGTCCCTCAATTGAAGAATGGATACAGAAAATGTGGTTCATTTACACAATGGAATACTATTCAGCTATTAAAAACAAGGTTATCATAAATTATGCAGATAAATGGACGGAACTAGAAAATATCATCCTGAGTGAGGTAACTCAGACCCTAAAGGACATGTATGTGCTCGCTGATGAGTGGATATTTAGTCAAAAAGTACAGAATATCCATGATATACCCCACAGACCAAATAAGTTAAACAAGAAGGAAGGCCCAAGCAAGAATGCTTAAATCACACTTAGAAGGGGGAACATGGGACACAGAAGAAGGGAGAGCCTGGCTGGGAAGGATAGGAGAGGGTAATGGGGGGAGTAGGATCAGGTGTGGGGAGAGATAGGAGAGAGGTCAGGAGAATGAATGGAAATCTGCAGCTGCAGATGGGGTGGGATGGGAGGGGAGAATCTCTAGGAATTCCAAGACACCTGAAATGGGGGAAGCTCCCAGAAGTCAATGTGGGTGAAATGCCTAACAGTGGGGACATGGAACCTGAAGAGGCCATCTCCTATAGCCAGGCAGAACTCTCAGTGGACAGATAAGAACACCAACTCATCTACAAAACTTTTGACCCAAAATTTGTCCTGTCTAAAAGAAATGTTAGGACAAAGATGGAGCAGAGACTGAAAGAATGGCCAACCAATAACTGGCCCACCTTGAAACCCATCCCATGGGCAAGCACCAAACCCTGACATTATTAATGATACTCTGTTATGCTTGCAGACAGGACTCTAGCATAACTGTCCTCTGTGAGGCTCCACCCAGCAGCTGACTGAAACATGTAGAGACCCACAACCAAACATTGGACAGAGGTCAGGGACTCTTATGGAAGAGCTGGGGGAAGGACTGAAGGCCCTGACAGGGATAGGAACCCCACACTAAGACCAACAGAGTCAACTAACCTGGACCCCTGGGATCTCCCAGAGACTGAGCCACCAACCAAAGAACATGCATGGTCTGAAACAAGCTCCTGGCACATATTTAGCAGATATGCAGCTTAGACTCCATGGCTACTTTCTCCTACCTCAGTGGGAAAGGATGAACCTAACCTGGTAGAGACTTGATGAGCCAGGGTGGTGGGGATACCCAGGGAGGGGGCCTACCCTCTCCATGGAGAAGGAAAGGGACTCTGGGAGGGGGAACTGGGAGGGGGAACATTGAAGAGAGAAAGAAAGAAAGAAAGAAAGAAAGAAAGAAAGAAAGAAAGAAAGAAAGAAAGAAAGAGAGTGAAAAGAGAGAGAGTGAGAAAGAGAGAGAGATGGAGAGAGAGAGGGAAGGAGAAAGAAAGGAGGGAGGGATAGAGGGAAGGAAGGAAGGAAAGGAGGAAGGAAGGAAGGAAGGAAGGAAGGAAGGAAGGAAGGAAGGAAGGAAGGAAGGAGGAAAGGTGAATACAACATGAGAAAATTCTATGACTTGCATCAATATTTTCCGTAAAAGAATAAGAATGGGAGGCATTTGTTTATCAAGATACCATCCCATTCATCATATAGCACCCCCTACAAGGCTTCTGCACACCGCCCCACCCCAAGGGGTGAAGATGGGGTTTATGGCTCACATTGCTTATATTGGGTCTTGTCACCCTTGCTATGTTTGCCACTTTGCTAGAGCTGGCCCCCTGGGTCTGACAGACTCTAGGCCATGCTGGTTGGTAATTCTGGCTGCGGAAAGGGCTCCCGACTAGGTAAACAATCTGAACTCTCAGTATTATTATTTTTTTCCTAGCAGGGGAGAATTATACACAGCACATGCTTGGAGTTAATCTTCCACCTTTGGGACAGAGTGTTTTTTTGATTGTACCGTAGACATCTTTGCCGGGTTAGAGATATATTTAGGAGTCATTGTGTTCAGCTCTTCCCCCATCAGCTATCCGATGACTGAGGTAATGCACGCAAAAGAACTGTAATTTCCCAAGAACCTCATGCTGAGAGAAGAAGGGAAAGACTGAAGCCTGGTGTCAATTCGAGGAGGAACTTGAGGGTCCACATGGTTCTGAGTATGCACAGTACCATATTGTAGTAGAGACAGGAACTTAGACCCTGGCCTGGGCTACCTAGTTAGGCATACCTCTGATCTATTGAAGCCTGAGGCTTGCATGGACCCCAGAGATGTGTTTTATGAGGGATCCCGAGTGTCTTTGTTCCTCTTTTCACACTGAGTAAGTCTGTTTATCACTATTAGTTATATCTTGAGTTGGACTATTGAAGATGAATGGCTGAGTCTGGCTTGACAGGGCCCAGGCTTTGAACTATGATTTCAGTAATGTTTCTGCTTTATCTCTAGCCAGCTAGAATTCATTTTCTCAATTAGTGGCCAATGGGGAGGGTCCAGCCCATTGTCAGTGGTGCTGTCTCTGGGCTGATGTTCATGGTGTTCTATAAGAAAGCAGGCTGAGCAAGCCAGTAAGTAGCACCCCTCCATGGCCTCTATATCAGCTCCTATCTCTGGGTTCCTGCTCTGTGTGAGTTCCTGTCCTGACTTCCTTTGGTGATGCACAGCAATGTGGAAGTGTAAGCTGAATAAACCCTTTCCTCCCCAATGTGTTTTTTTTTTTGGGGGGGGGGGAGGGTGTCCTGGTGCTTTGTTACAGCAATAAAAACCCTAAGACAAGTTGGTATCTGGGTTGTGGAATATTGCTGTGACAGACCTGACCATGTTTGGGGAGGATCGTGGAAGGACTTTGAAACAACGATCTAGAAAAAAACTATTGAGTGTTGAGAGCTCAGTAGGGAGATCTTGAGGAGCTTGAAATCTAAGACTGTTGGGAGCAGCATAGAGGATGGATGATTGACTTTCAGAGGGAAATTTAAAGGCTCCATCAGGGCCATTTGCTATTTAGAATTGAGATTCTGTCATTCTGGTCAGCTGGACCTGAAGAGTCAGCCACAATTAATAAGAGGCCAGCACTACTGAAATGAATGAAACCTTTGGATTTGGATTTCTGGAAAAGTTAATGCTGGTCAGCTGGGGCTAAGAAATTAGCAGTGGTTAAGAAGAGACTGGAACACCACCGAGTTGATATCTTCAGGGAAGTGTTTTTTTTTTTTTTTTTTTTTTTTTTTTGAGGGCATAGGGAAGCTGAGTTCTAGAGGCAGCCAAGGTTGTACCTCATTCTGGCAGTCAGACTTGGTAATGTGTAAGACTCACCTAGATGGCATTGGTTTTAAAAACATGAAGGGGTCACGGAGAGAAGCTGAGGCTTGGCACTGTGAGAGGCCAGGGAAGGCTATGGGTGAAGGTGCAGCCTCAATGACTGCTGAAGGTTCAGGATTGAAGGGGTCATGCAGAGAAGTTGAGGCTTGGCCCCTTGAAGAGAGCCTATGAGAGGCTACTGGAGAGAGTGCAGCCCAGTTGCAGTGGAAGACCCCGGCATTTGGAGATGCTGGTACTATGGGATAACCACTAAGAATAGCAGCAGCAGTAGAGTGGGGCCAATCAGACCTTACAAGGCAATCTGTGTGTGCTATGGAGGGCAGAACTGGAAAAGTGGCAAAGGTCCTTTCCAAGAATCCAGATCATGAATGGATCCCAGACAATGGACAGTTGGAGTCTGAGTTTGACTTGATTGTGACTGTGTCTCCTGGTATTTTTCCTCTTGAAGTAAAAGGTATTTGGTTTATTTTTTGACTTTACTGGAGTCCACAATTGAGAGACTTCGTATTTTAAAAGACTGGATTTTAAGAGAAATTGGCCATAAAAAGGTCTGAAAATATAATCTGTCAAATTACTTCTAAATGTAATGTGGGACTTTTAAAGTTACTTATGTTTTTAATATGAGCTCTTAGGAATGAACAAGGTTGTGGCTTAATAGTAAAATGTTTGTGTGTCAAGTTGTCAAGGTTTCAGTTTTACTGGTTGGTTTTGTGTGTCAACTTGACAGAGTCAAGAGGAAGGAGTCATCAGAGAGGAAGGAGCCTCAGTTGAGGAAATGCCGCCATGAGATCCAGCAGTAAGGCATTTTCTCAATTAATGAGCAGTGGGGAAGGGCCCAGCCCATGGTGGGTAGGGCTGCTCCTGGGCTGGTAGTCCTGGGTTCTATAGGAAAGCAAGCTGAGCAAGCTATGGGAAGCAAGCCAGTAAGCAGCACCCCTCTGCATCAGCTCCTGCCTCCTGGTCCCTGCCCTGTTTGAGTTCCTGTCCTGACTTCCTTTGGTGATAAAAAGCAATACAGAATTATAAGCTGAACAAACCCTTTCCTCCCCAACTTGCTTTTTGGTCATGGTGTTTTGTTACTAAGGCAATATCCATCTACTGGTGTTCACTGCTCCTGAGGCTCCAAAGCTTCCAAGAATCAAGGCCTATTTAGTGCCAGCATCTTCCCAAACTGAAATGTTCTGTAATTAAAAGTAGGGGATCACTTGTCAGGTCACGAAGTGGGCCCCAAAAAGGCCAGTACTGCTGACAGTAATGGCTCAGGCTGAACCCAGGCTGGATTCTTACTGGGGAACTAGAAAGATTCTTACCAGGTAAACAGAAACAGAAACTCAGCATTGCTCAGAAGCCCCCTAATGTTGATTTCTGCACATCAGGAAAGGCACTACCTCTCTTCACCCCTGAGAGTCAGCAGACAGGGCAAAACACATCTTATTCCCAGTTAGCCCATGCAACCTGAGTAAGCTCAGAGATTCCCAGCTGTCAACTACGGTATAAAACCTGCTTGTTTTCCAGCCGAGCAGCTGTTGTCTGTTGTCCCCAATAAAGTGTCTTTCTACCCACAGAGTGGTCTAGTGCAATGAATTGTCTTTCCAGTCTCACATTTTGTGTCAAAACCAGGGAGGGATGCCTGGGCCCCCGAAGACCTGGTCACTCCTTTAACTGAACCAAACCACTGATTTGGCCTTCCTGTGGGAAAAGATACTTTGTCTCTGCTGGCTTCTACTGTCCTCCATATTCAAGTTGAAATTTAGAGTCTGTCTCTTTGGCCTCTTCTCTTCTCTACTCACACTCAAGGGAAAGATTAGGGTCTGAACAGCTGCCTAGGTCCATGCAGATCTTGTCCACCATAGGGGTGACTCCCATCCAGGGGAGGCTGACGTAATTCCCTGTTCAGACTCCCGCTGGAATTATCAGGTCAATGCTGGTAATCAGTCCTGTGGCAATACTGCCTGAGACAAAGTGATTACTTGGTTCCTCGATGGGCTCCAAAAGGCCTTATGTAAGGTGCTTCATTTTTATAAATTGAGGGGTAGTCACCAGAGGCCCAATTAAAAAATCCTGCTGAGTTTCTTACCTGAGTCACCGAGGCTTGATCTACACCAAGCTAGATTCTAGTTCTCAAGAAGGCATGTTTAGTCCTTAGTTCTCACTTCCTTTCCCAGTTAGTGATATTAAAAAAAAAAAAAAGGAAAACTTAAAAGACTAGATGATGGCCCTCAAATCCCTCTTAGAGATCTGCTGAATATGACATTTGGGGTCTTTAATGAGACGGAGGATCAAGAAAGGACAGAGAATGCTTCCCTTGTCAGACAGCAATACCAGCTTCTGCCAGTAGCCCTGGGGTCCGTGCTAATGAAGATGGAGAACTGATAGACTCCATCTGGATCTGGCTACAGATGTGACAACAGCAGTCACTGACTAGACAACTGCCCTTCAGCTCACCTGCTGCCAGGACCCAGCCCAAACTGTGGACAGGCAGGGCCCTGGAGGGTTGACTCCCCTCCTTTGCCTTGGCAAGGGAAGTGAATTTCAAGATTTTTCTTCTACAGGAAAATCTTTCTCATCTTCTAGACCTAGCAGCTAAAGCCTGATGCTGCCCTGAGACCTTTGCTCCCAACAAGACCATCAGTACTGCCATCAAGGAGCCCAGGGTAACTGTCTAGCTGTTGGGTAAGTCTATCATTTTTAACAGAGTCTCAGGAACTACTTAGTCCATACTTCCTGATTATTCTGGAAACACTTGCACTTCCCAGGTCTCTATGATGGGTGTGGGTGGCCAGCCTCACTAGCCAGGAATGCAGATCCTCTCCTCTGTTCCCTCTTGTGTAGGAGGAACTGAGCCAAGCAGGTCCAGCCACAGTGCTGGCATAGATGTCACTGATACTTCCTTCCTGAGCCAACCTAGAATCTTCCAGTACAGCTAGAGACTGCTGATGCTGGATCAGGCAATGAAGTGAGCCACGGAGAAAAAGACAGCATCATGTCTGGCTGTGTGAGAGCCAGTGAGATGCTGGGAGGGGAATATAAAGGCTTGCCCAGTTCCTGCAATAAATGAGCCTGCTTTTGCCACTTGCCCCTCCCCACAAATCAGGAATTTGCATTGTCCAAATGCTGAAGGTCCTTATCTCCAATTAGTTGTTTTTTCCTTTCCTTTTTCTTTTCTTTATTTATATTTCTTTATTTACATTTCAAATGTTATCCCCTTTCCTGGTTTCCCCTCCGAAAACCCCCCATCCCACCCCATCACCCAGCTTCTATGAGGGTGCTTCCCCACCCACCCACCCACTCCCTGCCTCACCGTCCTAGTGTTCCCCTACACCGGGGCAGTGAGCCTTCACAGGACCAAAGGCCTCCCCTTCCATTGATGCCAATAAGGCCATCCTTTGCTTCATATGCGGCTGCAGTCAAGGCTCCCTCCATGTGTACTCTCTGGTTGATGGTTTAGTCCTTGGGAGCTCTGGAAGGTCTGGTTGGTTGATATTGTTGTTCTTCCTATGGAGTTGCAAACTCCTTCAGCTCCTTCATTCCTTCCCCTAACTCCTCCATTGGGTTCAATTGGTTTTTGATTGATCAATAAAGAGCCAACAGACAGTGGCTGATCAGGTAGACTGAAGGGAGAACTTTAGATCTGTGAGGGCTAGGGACTAGGAGAGAAGAAAGAGCAGAGATCGCCATGACGGGAAGAAGAAAGTCCAGATTTAAAGGCCTGCTGACGTGTGAGAATCAGGGAACATGGCCACATGGGCTACTTCCCCAGTTGGACCTGGGGTAGCAGAGATGAAATATTGATTTCTAAAAGATGTTAATTCAGAGTACCAGAGGGGAGTGTTTGGTAGTAGCTGGAAGGATTAGAAATGCCCAACCATTAAGCTAGTCAAAGCATACTAAAATTAACTCTGTGTGTGTGTGTGTGTGTGTGTGTGTGTGTTTTATTCGAGAATCCAGATAGCTTTTGGGTGGGTGTGCATGTGTAACCCATTGGGAGCACAAAGCAGTTTAGCTAAACTCACTGCAACAATATCTCCTTAAAGCATTTCAAGACTGTATAGGAGCTGAAGGTGTAGGTGAGTGGGAGACTCCAGGATTAGTATGTGCACCTCAGCAACATAGCAGAGAAGCATACAGAAGAACTGAAATGTACTAGACAAAAGCTGACTGCATCCCCCCAAATGCACAAAGCCATAGCTATAATGTACTATTATAAGAAGCAAACCAAACATAAAATGAACCAGGATAATAAAATATGCGATAAACATGAGGACATCACGCACAGGAATTCTACACTCTCCCTCCAAACCGCAGGAAGCCCATTTATTTTATCATGTTCAACATGTACTGGGCTGTAAGGAAGATGTCAAAAGCAAGGGGAAAGTCATGATTATTTCATTAGATGAAGGAATGTTCAGCCTCTATATAATTTAAACTCCTTTTGGTAAAATGGCAATGAGTTAGGAATAAGTAACTATTGATAAAATAGCACAGCGTTGGCAATATACTCCATATGGAGTTGATGCTTGCTTTCAGAATTTTCTACTTAGTATTCTACAACTATATTTGGCCATGGGTAACTGGAACCACAGACTCAAATCCACAGATAAGGGACCTGGCTGTGTGCTCCCTCTCAGTACTGACCCCAGAGTCTTTGGCACTCGTGACAAGATTCACAGCAATTACCAACAAAAATTGAGAAGCCACTGAATAAGCTAAAATCATCGGCTTACTTTTATAAAAGAATTATTTATAATATTGAAGAATTAAAAAAAAATCTAGTCTCACCATGCCTTTGAAAGAATTCAAGAGCCGCTTATCAGCTTTGAGGAGCCGGGATATGCGTACAAACCACAAAAGGTTTATAATAGGAAGAATAAATGTCAGTAAGCAGAAAAGGGGGCACAAAACACAAAGGCGAGTTTAAAAATAAAACAGCCACATCTTAAAATAAAACTCAGCAGCAAAGCTGAAACCATAAAATATGCCCATTCAGGGAAAAAGATTTTAAACAGTGAAATCAACTCATTTCACCTCATTAAGGACTTACACTCATGTATGTGCATACTGTTCAATTAAATCATAGCAAAATAATGTCTGGCAGTTGTTGGAATACAAGCAGAAATGTTTAACTAAGTCAAATCTCCTGAAATATTTTAAGGTTCGTTTAACCACCATCCCCCCTTTTATGTGTATGTGTATGTGTATGAGTGTTTACTGGTGCTCAAGGAGGCCAGAAGAGGATGCAGAAGCCCATGAAGCTAGAGGTACAAGTGGTTGTGAGCAGCCTGATGTGGGTGCTGGAAACTGAATTTATTTCCTCTGCAGAAGCAGGTCACACACTTAACCACTGTGCCTTCGTCTTCCCCGCTCCCTTATCTGCTTTTAGTTATAAGAAGAAAAATTAGTTTTCATGAGCACATGTGCACACAACATAATTAAAATTGAGCTACCTTTGTCTGTGGATGCTGCTCTGGATGGAATCAGTCTTCAGGGCACCATGATTCGTCACTGTGTTTTCCTATTAAAGGAATAACATGGAAACGGGAGGTGTCATTTTTTTGGTCACGTTTTGCACGGATTGCAGATTACTCTTCTCAGCCTTCTGATGTTCATCTGCAAGGCATTTGCCAGGCAAGTCTGAGATGGCCGAGAGTGAGTGAGGTGGATACAGCGGAGCCGCTTGTATTTGGGTTTTGTGTGTGTGTGTGTGTGAGAGAGAGATCTTTACCACCATCTATGTATTGGGTCGCAGGCCTCCAGCGAATAGAGGGGGATTCAATAAACTCTGTTCCTGTTGGTCTTTGGGCAGTTATAAGCACCGGAGAGGATACGGGCCACTCCATATTTGACACTCAGAAGGCCGTGCTCGATTGAAGGAACAGGTTACACAGAAGCAGGTGAATAGCAAGCCGAGCTAGGCAGGTTTTGAGATATATGGAGATGCATCCTAATGGCGTGAGACCTTCTTAGAGGATGCAAAGATAGGCAGGCAACAAGACCACAGTAAGGAGCAGAATCCGTTTGGGCAAAGACAGACAAACAGGAAACTGTGGGAACTGGTGTCGCTGGTAGGTGGGAGATTTTAAACTGGCGGGATAGAGGATTTCAGGGAATTAGGTTTTTAGATCAGATGGGAGAGGCAGGGTGAGCACCTCCTCCCCCAGCAAATCCCTCTTGTGCTATAAACACTTCCCTACTTGAGTCATTGTAAGAATACCAAGTCCTTCATGGTTTGGATTGGTAGTCATCAAACATAAGAATAATCTAGCCCACAAGCCACTCACCTCAGATCCTTAAATTACACTGTTTGGATTGATCACTGCCATCAGCAAGGTCAAACAAACACCCCACCCATGCACTCAGGCAGGCAGGCAGGCAGGCAGGCAGGCAGGCAGGCAGGCAGGCAGGCACACACACAGCACCACCCCCACCCCTACCACCAATTTAAAGAAACGAGATCATTAATTTGAGAGAGAAAGACTTAGAGTACATGGGAGTGGCTGGAGAGAATAAAAGGAAGAGGAGAGATGAGCTAATTACTTTTAGATTAAAAAAAATTATTTTTATTTTAAATTTTATTTATTGATTGATTGATTTGGAAACACAGTGTCACCATGTAGCCCTGGCTGTCCTGGAACTCACTATGTAGACCAGGCTGACCTCAAACTCCCCAGAAATCCTCCTGCCTCTTCTTCCAATGCTCGGATGATAGGGGTGTGCTACCATGCCTGGTGCTCTACCAGGATCTTTAACTTCAAACTCCGGAACTTTAGTCTTCTATAAGCTTGCCTCTGGATTTTCTTGTTTATTTGTTTTTTGTTGTTTTATTTTTTTTATTAAACTTTTTCATTTTTTAGTGACTAATATTTTTTGAAATTAAAACATTGTTAACATCTTCTCTTTTCTCTCTTCCCTCCAACCAACCACTCATGTACCCACTCTTGCTCTCTTTCAAGTTCATGGCTTCACTTTCTTTACTTCTTGTCACGCATATGTGTGTACATATGTATATATATATATATATATATATATATATATATATGTACAGCCTACACAGACAGTATAATGTTACTTGTATAAGTGTGGTTTGGGGGGATGCTAGTGTTGGATAACCAACCAGGAGAGTCTTCCCCTGGGGAGCTGGTTTCTTCTGTTCTCACCGTTCTTTGGTTGCTTATAGATTTTTCCCCCGAGGGTTGAGGATCCGTGAGATTTCCCCCTTCTGTGTTAGCCTGTTTGTTGGTATCCTCCTCATTCAAGTCTTGTTTGGGCAGCCACCGTGTTGAGCTGGGTGTAGCTTCTACAACATTTCCAGGAGATGGAATGTTCCAGAAAGCTTCCTACTTCTCTTACCATCCTTCTACACTCCTCTTCCTCAATGATTCAGAGTCTTAGGTGCAGGGATTTCATTTTAGATTGATCAGATGGGGCTGGGTACCACATGGTAACTTGCACTCTGCGTTTTGTTTGGCTGTCAGGTGTGGTTTCCTTTAATGGTCTCCATCTCTTGCAAACTGATGTTTCTTTGATGAGGGGTAAGACCTACACTTATCTTGGGGATAAGAATAATAAATACTTAGAATATAGTCAGAAATCATTCTGACTTAGTAAAATGGTAGTTGTAGATTCTCCTCTAAATTCTATAACTTCTCTAGTCCCAGCTAGTTGAAGGTCCTATTTGGGACTCCGGCTCAGCAATCTCCTCCTGTGGTGGCTGGTATAACTGCTCCCACCCCATCCCCCAGAATGCCACCTGCTCCCACCCCTGCCCTGGTGTGGCCTCTAGAATGCTACTTCTTTTCATTTTCACTTAGCTTTTCTCATCTGCTTCTGTCACAGGGAGACTTTCAACCCATTGACCTGTCAACCCCCTCAGGTTCTTACTAGCCAGTATACTTGTACTTGTGATAACCCAGAGTGTATCCCATGACGCATCATGGAACCACTCCTGCCCATCTCATTTACACATCTCAGCCCTCTCTTTTGCTGCTTCACCACTGAGAAGAACAAACCACACCTCAGTCAAACCTTTCTCTCACTGTGCTCCATGCACAGCTGACCTCAAGGACACAGAAAAATGGCCTCATGTTAAATTCATTCATTCATTTATTTACGTATACTGAGCTTGGGCATGGCTCCAGGGGCACAGACCTGACCGGGGTGGTGAGGGATTGAAGAAGAGATGGACGGGGCACCCATAAAGAAACTGAGATTGGGTCTTCCAGATCCTTAGATGCAGAAAAGCTTAGCGTGCTTTTTATGTGGAGTTGAGCAGGGAGTCCAGGTTGGTGCTTGCAGCTGGACAAGAAGAAGTAATTATTACATAGATACACAAGGGGCAGGTTTGAGGTATTCAGCCTGGCCAAGGAGACAGGTTTATCTAATCTCTGCAGGAGCAGTGTCTGTGGGCAGCAGTCGTTTTCTGCACACACTGTCAACACCCAGACATGAAGCAGAAGGGAAGGCCTTGCCATTTCCTTTGGAGCTTCACTACCTCTTGCCATTTGCCCGCAAGTCTGAGGCTGCTGCATTCTGGACATGGCTCTGCGCATGACAACAACACACAATCAGGACTTCACTTCCTCTGTTTTCCACCCCCCTTTTATTTTGTTTTATTTTTAAAGATTTGATTTTATATTCCCTGGGAACCTACAGTCCTCTCTGGCCAGGAAAGCCAGGTAGGCAACTGCAAAAATGTACCTCTTGTTCCTCTCTTCCAAATTCAATCCTCCAGTCTCACCCACACCTCCAGAGCAGACCTCCTGCTGCCTCTTCCCATCCCCATCTCCAGCCTGTCATACAGATCTTCTCCTCCAGCCTTCCTTCCCACTCATCCAGTTATCCCAGCTGCCAACTCTAGCAGGCATTCCCTGGGAACCCACCACCAAGCCTGGCAGAGAAGCAAGTAGACTGGCAAGAGAAGCAGGAAGGAGAGCTTGGGAATCTCTATCCCCCCTCCCCTCCTTCATGTCTGACCCCCCCCCCCCCCATCTCATTATCCACTGGGTAGCAGACTACCTGTTGTGAACTCTCTTTACTCTCTGTCCCTATTTCCAGGGGACTAAGTAGATCCTGGTGGAATACCTTGATCTCCTCCCTCTAGTGGACTCCCTCAGTCCCTACCTCCTAACCCATTCCCATTCCTAAGTATCAACTCCAATACCTAGCAAACATATTTTATCTGGAACCCCCAGTGGCCACAACAATCAGGATCCTGGGAGAGTTTCCTACAGGCAACACACAACCACTACATTCTCCCAAGAGATGACAACAGAAACAAGGAATAAAACATCCACCCAACAAAGACAAGATGATATCAAGAGATATCAGCATGTAGAATTGCAATTTTCCCAAACCTAGATGTCTAGATGCCATCATAAAAACACCATTAACCAATAAGAGCCAGGACAATATGCCTTCCCTTAGAGACTAGCAAACCTGCACGGTAAGAACTGCAACAAAGCTGAAGCACCCAAACTGAAAGAAATCTGAGAATGAAAAATATAGGAACTCAAACAGGAACCTCAAAGGCAAGCCTCGCCAACAGAGTATAAGAGATAGACGTGAATCTCAGGCATTGAAGAAACAATAGAAGAAATGGGTACATTGGTCAAGGAAAAGATTAAATCTAAATAAAAGGTCCTGTCACAAAACATCTAGGAAATCTGGGACACTGTGCAAAGACCAAATCTAAGAAATAAGGAAGGGAGAAGACACCCCGGTCAAAGGCACTGAAAATACTTTGAAGAATCATAGAAGAACATTTTTCTAACCTAAAGGAGGAGATAACCAGCAAGAAGCATACAGAACACCATCTAGAGGCAACCAGAAAAGAAATCCCCCTCAGGATGTAGTAACCAACATACTAAACATGTAGAACAAAGACAGAATATTAACAGCTGTAAGGGAAAAAGACTAAGCATCATGCAAAGGAAGACGTATCAGAATTACAGCTGACTTCTCAATGGAGTCTCTAAAAGCCAGACGAGTCTGGACTGATGTGCTGAAGACTCTGAGAGACCAGAGATGTCAGCCCAGACGACTATTCCCAGCAAGAATTTCAATCATGTTAGAGGAAAAAACCGATATTCCATGATGAAATCAAACTGAAATAATACTTATCTACATATCCAGCCCTACCAAAAGTGCTAGAAGAAAACACCAACCTAAAGAATTTAGCCACATGTAAGAAAATACAAGGAATAAGTATTCCCAGACCAGCAAATCAAAATGGGGAAAATACAGACATGCATACCACCACCACCACCACCACCACCACCACCATCACCATTACCACCACCACCACCACCACCACCACACCACCACCACCACAACATAATACAGGAATGAACAAACCCTACTCATTGATAACTTTCAACATCAACAGTCTCATTTCCCCAGTAAAAAGATATAGACTAACAAAATGGATACAAAAATGGACCCATCCTTCTACTCCATTCAAGAAACACACTTTAATATCAAGAATAGACATCACTTCCGGGGAAAAGGATGGAAAACTATTTCAAAGAATTCTAAGAAGCAAGCTGGTATGGCCATTGTAATATATGACAAACTAGATTTCAAATCAAAACTAATGATAAGATGGAGGGAGGAATATTACATAGTCACCAAAGGAAAAATGCACCAAGAGGGCATTGCAATTCTTAACATCTATGCACCAAAACAAGGGCACCCCAGTTCATAAAAGAATCATTACTACAGTTTATAACACGTATTGACCCTCACACACTGATAGTGGGAGATTTCAATACCCTACTGTTGTTAACCTCTGTTGGCAGACAAAACTAAAGAGAAATGCCGGAGCTAACTGAAGATATTTACAGAGCATTTCACCTAAACACTAAAGAATATACTCTCTTCTCAGCAGTTCCTGGAGCTTTCTCTAAAATTGGTCACATACTCAGACAGGAAAAAAGTCTCAGCAGTTACAAGAAAATTGAAATAATTCCACCCATCCTATCTGAAACCACCAGGGATAAAGCTAGATATCAACAACAACAAAAATGACAGAAAGCTTACAAACTCAGGGCAACTGAACAACCCACTAGTGAATGGAAAGTGGGCCAGGACTGAAATTAAGAGAGAAATTGAAGTATTTTCTTGAATGAAAATGGAAACACAACATATGCCAACAGAGGGAATACAGACAAGGTGGTTGTGAGAGTTAAGTTCATAGCACTATGTGCCGACATAAGAAGCTGGAGCTATTTCTTACTAATAACAGTTACTCATCTCCAAGACAAAAAGAAAAAAATTACACCAAAAAGAAATAAATAGCAAGAAATAATCAAACTCAGGGCTGGAATCAATAACATAGAAACAAACAAATAAAAAAAAATCAGTACAAAGAATCAATGAAACAAGTAGTTTCTTTGAGAAAATCAGTAAGATTGACAAACCCTTATCCAAATCAACTAAAAGGCAGAGAGAGACTTTCCAAATTAACATAATTAGAAACGAAAGGAGACATAACAGCAGACAGAAATCCATAAGTACATACATTAAAAACAAATATGTACTCACCAAATTGGGAAATTTTGAATATATAAAATATATATATATATTCAATTTATATCACTTACCAAACCTAGAGAAATAGAGACAGTAAAAGTCCCAACCAAGAAAAGCTCAGGGCCAAATGGTTTTAACACAGACTTTCAGAGAAGAGCTAATACAAACTATTAAAATTACTTCACAAAATAGAGACAGAAGGAACATTGCCCAATTTTTTAAAACCAGGTTGACAGTTATTCTGATACCTAAATTACATAAAGATCCAATAAAAAGAGAGAGTTAAAGACCGATTTCCTTTATGAGCACAGATGCAAAGATTCTAAATAAACCACTTACAAACTGAATCCAAGAACACATCAAAAATACCATCCACCATAATCAAGTAGGTTTCATCTCAGAGATACAATGTACATAAATTAATAAATATAATCCCTCATATATGCAGTCGAGAGACAGGAACTACATAATTATCCCATCAGCTGCAGAAAATGCCTTTGACAAACTCCAAATTCCCTTCATGATAAAAGTCTGGATAGATTAGGGATACAAGGGGAATTCCTCAATACAATAAAAGCAGTTGTGCCTTTTCTTGGGTTCTTTTTCTTTATTTTTTCCTTTTCTTCAATTCTAATGTGTTAGTTTTTGTTTTATTGTGTTATATTAATATAGCTTAGAAGCTGTCTTCTAATGAGAGATAGAACCAAAGTGGATCTGGATGGAAGGGGAGGTTGGGAGGAGTAGAGGGAGGGGAGATTGTAATCAGGATCTATAATACGAGGGAAAAAAAATCTATTTTCAATAAAAAGAAACAAACAAACTAAAAATTTATCTACCAAGATCAAATTGGCTTCATTCCAGAGATGCAGGGATAGTTTAACATGCATAAAGCAATAGCTGTAATCTACCATGCGATTATTTCGTTGAATACCGTGTTGGCGAGTGTTTTGTCGGGTCGACATGAGCTGAGCTAGAGTCACTCGGAAGGAAGGAACCTCAACTGAGAAAATGCTTCCACCAGATGGGCGTGTAGGCAAGCCTGTGGGATAGTTTCATGACTGATGATTGACGTAGGAGAGCCCTTCCCATTGTTGATGATGATGCTGTCCCTGGGGCAGCTGATCCTGGGGTCTGTTAGAAAACAAACTGAGAAAGCCATGAGACAGACCATAAGCAGCACTCTGTGTGGCCTCTGCTTCAGTACTTCAAATTGCCCTTTAAAATTCTGGTTGCCGGTGTGTGTGTGTGTGTGTGTGTGTGTGTGTGTGTGTCTGTCTGACTCTGACCATCAAATGGTGGCTGGTCACTTTGGCAAGAATCCCATTTCTAATCTATAGGCGTCTTCTTCCTCTTTCAAGGTCCCGTTGCCACCCTAGTACATGCCTTGCCAGTCCTGAATACGGTCTTCCTTATGCATTGCCAAGTAACCACGAACACATTTTTAAACAATTCATGATTGTAATTTCGGAACAGGTGGAAAAATTGGTGTTCCATTTCTCGGGTTCATTACTGAGCAGTGGCACATTTATGTTACAGGGAGAATGTGGAGTTGAGGCAGGGATTTTGGAGTGGGCTAGGAGCAGGTTTCGTGGGTGGAATTATAAAGAGTAGAATAATCTCTTGAGTATGAAAAAAATGGAGGTCGCTCGACTTTGGTAAGGATGGTGCTTGAAGATGATGCTGTAATTTAAATGTTTGTCAAACAATGTCTGCTTCAGAAGTTTGTGGTCTACCATAGTTTGCACATAAAATGGAGTTTCCAAATAAGTCAAAGCTGAGAAACTCAACAGAGTTCTGGGAGAGGGGGTTGTGTATGAAACCTGTAATATGGCATGACACATGCTTAACAGCGAAATAATACTCTAAAGCAGTGGTTGTCGATGTGTCATGACCCTTTGGGGTGGACCTTCCTAAGACCATCCGGCAGAGTAGATGCTTGCATTACAACTCATCTCAGTAGCAAAGTTGTAGTTATGAAGCAGCAGTGAAATTAATCTTATACTTGGTGGTCACCGCTGCAGGAGAAACTACTGAAGGGTTGCAGCCTCAGGAAGGTCGAGAACCACTACTCTACAGCAAGAGGAAAACATGTTTTGAGAGTCTCCACCTTAACTGCTACTCATAGAATTAGCTTTTGCATATTGTATATTTTTTTTTGCAGTAAATACAAAGCAAACGTTTAGCTGAAGGAACTAATTTGGTAAATCTGATGAAATTCAGAATTCAACCAGTATCCCTGCTTTCTTCCAAAGTAGTAGCTCGGGTCCAATTCGACCATTTGGTAAGATTTCCATTTGAATGAGAGGCACCTGTGCCTGAGGCCAGGCTAGGGAAGAGCAGCTGAAAAGCCTTCTGCTCCGCAGCATCCAGAGTCACTTCCTCACAAGCCCTCCAGGAACCTCCCACACTCCACTTGGGTCCAAGAGGCAGGAGTGGAAAACTGGTTCAAATTGATCAGTGAGCAAGGGATGCCAAGAGAGCTGAATGGCTTGCAAAGAAACTGGGAAGTCTCCCAGTTACAGAGAAGAATCAGCAAAGAGAGCTCGAAGGGCCCAGCGGAATGACGTACAGAAAGGCAAACAGGGCCAGCCAGAAAGGACATGTGCAGGCAAAGGAGAACAATCAGAGGAGGAATCCTGCCAGGTCAAATCGGGAAACATTTACAAACGCCTTTCAGGGCTGCTCCAGCTTGCTAGGATTTATTCCAGACACAAGACTCTTTGGGGGCGGGGGGGGGGGGGAAAACTGGAGAACATTTAGTGTGGATTATATAATTTAATGAATGACTAGTGACACAGTTGAATGTACTTAGCAAAGCCAAAACACTTGTGCTTGAAATATGTTTCCCCTTCTTTGGAGGGAAGAAGAACTTGAGAGTTAGAAGTGTCCTGCCCCAGGGTCTCAGTTGTAGGCGTTGGGCAGTGAGGACAGTCTACTGCTAGACGTTATTGGGATGCAGATCTCCATGGGTGGGTTACTGTGTATCAGCTAAATTCCCAGTGGTTTGCTATAAAGGTTACTGAAACGATCCTCTTAGTCATCTTTCTGTTGAGAACTCATGCGCTCATCTCTTTTTCAAAATAGATGTCTGACGGTTAGAGCAGCCGTTGACGTTGAAGCCGGCTTCAACGTTAGGGTTCACTATCCAGATTCTGTGTGACAGGGGCTGCGAGAAGGCTCTGTTCTGCCCCCAAGCGCAGTTCCAGGTAATTAGTGCAGCATGTAAGGGCATCTTCAGACTTTACGGCTGCTAATGATCAGCTTTAACCGCCAACTTGGTGCGGGTTTCACCAAGAATCAACTAGGAAACGTCACCCAGGGAAAAGAGTCTCAATGAGAGACTTTGTACCTTGTGCTGATTTATGGACATGTCTATGGGGAATGCCCTGAATGAAGGTAATTGATGCGGGAGGACTCATCTTCATATGGGTGGCCCCATTCCCTAGGCTGCAGAAGAGAGGCTAGCAAACAAGGAAGGATATTCTTGTTCTGCTCATGGATTGGAGGTGACTAGCTGCCTCGAGTTCCTGCCTTGACTTCTCAGCAGTGATGGACTAAAACCTGGAGTTGTGAGCTAGAATATATATATGTATATATCTGCAGCCTTAAGATGAGATGGACTGGACTGGGCACCTGTTTCCTAGGCAGGCATTCTTCCCCTTCCCTAGCAGCTGGATGATGCTTCCCGTTGCTTGCATCCTTGACTGGCCCACAGGTTTACTCCTCTGATCTGAAGAGACCCTTCTGCTGATATTCGTTTGGAGCCAGATTTCAGCCCAGTCTATGAAGGGTCTTCTGAGTTCCATCCCCAGGACCTACACGGTATAAGGAGAGAACCAACTTCACCAAGTTGTCCTCTAATCTCACACGGTCATCTGTGCAACACACACACACACCAACAAAATCATCATCACCAACAGCAATAATAATAATAATATGTAAGAAGACAAAATAGCCCAAAAGTATTTGGTTATTTTCAACTATGGAGTTCTCTTCCTTTGGTATCCATAGCCTCTAATAGCCTGCAGCGTACGGAGGCATTCCTCATAGACTTAACACAGGTAGTGAAAACAACCCTGTAGCTGAATGCTCTGCTACATTTCAACAGCTTCTGTGCAAGCGGGCACAGAGACCACCATAGACACTGTTTATGAGCTCCACGATGCCTTACCTCTCACCTGCTTAAATCCATTCGCTGTACAAAGCCTTCTCTTGGGGACATGGGGTGCTGCTCCAGATCGAGGCTGTTGCATCCTGGCTGGGTCTAGGATAAGGGGATTCTCTCTACAGGCTCTGCTAGAAATCAGGCAGTAGCCAAGACTCAAGCACTTGTGTGGTGCTCAGAAGGCAGGCTGGACCTGGGTATTTTAAGGGCAAATGCGTTTTTTTTTTTTTTTTGGATGATAAGACAGGTTCAGAATTACTCTGTGGGCTCTATTCCAGAAGCTATAGCAGTAGTTCTCAACCTGGGGGCCACAATCCCCTTAAGAGCATAGGGAATATCAAATATTTATGTTAAAATTCATAACAATAGCAACTTATAGTTATGAAGTAGCAGCAAAAATAAATTTATGGTTGGGAAGTCACCATAACATGAAAGGGTCACAGCATTAGGAAGGCTGAGAACCACTGGTTTATAAGCTTTTGTATAAATGTGGGAATACATTTCTCTATTACTGTAACTATTCATACAGTGAAAAAATCACTTACAATATCCACTGTGGTTATGAAAGACAATCTTCTGGTATTAACTGAAGATTAAGAATACCGTAAGTTCTGTAATAGCTGCTTCTTGATTATTACAACTTGATTATTACAGCCCTAAGGTTTATATAAATAATGTGCTGGCACAGACAAGTTCCTTAGGCGAATGAACATCTAATTATTCAGCACATTTCAGGTACAGAGCATTCGAGAAAGAAAACACAAGAAAGAAGGACAACTAAAATGGCTCTCCTTAGAAAATAAAAATGGTATATCATCAAATGTGGTTTTTAAAATTATATCCTTGTCAGAATTTAGACAGACATCCACTTAAATTCTCAATCAGATACGGTCCTATGTATGCAAATGCTTTGCTTTGCTTTGCTTTATACAAAAAATGTTGGTGGCAAGGTTGATACTTAACTGTAAAAATCTAGAATTATTTGTGCATATGACTTGGCTGAGGACCAAGATATGTGTAGTAAGCCTTTCCTGGGGTAGCCTCTGGCGCTTGAAAGGGTTTTACTACTGAGTAGGTAGCCATGTCAAGAACAACGGGCTCACAAGGCAATTTTGTCTGGGGATATTTTAAGGATGCATGATCTTGCTTGGCAAATTGTTCACAAGACACTTTTACATAATTAACTCTGCACGTGCCCTTGATAAAGGGTGAAAATATGTATTCAAGATCCATCTATCCCTGGCTCCAAAGTATGTGTTATTTTATTCACGAAAGGGGATGTATTTTTGTAGAGGATTTTTACTACAGTAAAAATATTTGTGTATACTTTTATTATCTTGGTGAACTGGATTGTAGGTGTCAAATATCCTTTTCAACTTGTTATATACTTATTTATGTAATATTTGAATGTTTGCTTGTAGGCAGACAAACATCTGCGGGATTTAATTTATTTAATTTAAGCTTCTCCTATATGGAATGATTACATATTTTATATAGGATTTGCCAGCATGTGCATGAAGGAAATATGGAAATATATACAGGAAACTGTTAGTTGCAGCTATTTGGGGAAAATAGTTGGTTGTTGAAAAGGACCTTTTCATTTTTATAGTGGAAAATAAGAGAAAAATAATCAAAAGCAGGGAAAATGGTATAATGAGTCCATAGCACCATCTCACTTCAACAATCATAAAATTTCCTGTTTCATTGATCACCTCTATAGCCCTGTGGATTAGTTTGCAACATAATAGTCATAGCTGTACACACACACACACACACACACACAGAGAGAGAGAGAGAGAGAGATACCGTTCATATGCCACAAACTCTTAAAAGCCACATACATTATTATATCTGAAACCAAACAGTAAATTTTTAATAGCATCAAATATTTAAGTCAAGAGTTCCTAGGTGTCTTTCTATCATTAATTTGTTTCAGTGAGGATGCAAGCAGTCCTGTTTTGTGTTATCAAAGGGTCTTAGATCCATCTTTAACCTGTGAGTTCTCAGCTTTATCAAGAAATCAGGTATCTGTTGCCTGTAATGTCTCATGTTCTAGCCTTTGGATTGGTCTCCCTGAGGAATGAACACACTTCTGTATTCTATGCATGACTTGAAGAGATTTGGTCAGATCCAAATATTATTTCAATTTCTCAGCAAGAGTCCATGAGAGGTTGGCATCTGGCTGGCTTAGGATGACCTCAGTTGGATCAGTTCTGTGCCATGTAGTGTGTGTGTGTGTGTGTGTGTGTGTGTGTGTGTGTGACCCATGTTTCAGTCCAATGACATAAGAAATTCCCCTGCATTTTCTCAAGCCCACACTTACTATCTACTTGGCCATGTTAAACAACTGTGTTAAGTTGGAGTGGAAGGGCCTATAGTCTGAAAAGCCAGCAACTGGGTCTTTGTCAGGAAACAAATAACATGACATTGTCTTGTGTTATTGTCTTGTGCCCCGTGCCTGATTATCTATTTTCTTTGTAATGATGAGACAATAATTCTGTCATTCCTTCTGCATTTGTTGTCACATATACAGACTCTTCTGTGAGGGGGGATCACCCATTATCAATTGCTTGATTATGCTCAAGTTCAGAATAATGTTCTAGTGTGTGTGCGCTAGTGAATTAGTACCTTAGCACTCAACACTGCAAAGGAAGTAGTAAGTTTTTGTATTGCTATTGTTATTATTATTATTACAGTTATTTATTATCATTAACCATGAACTCACAGTTTTAAAAAAAAAACTCTTGGTGTTCTTCAGTTTGCTGTAGTTAATACTCACTTTAGTACACAAGTCATTCTATCTTACCAGTACATGGTTCAGTTTGGTCCCTGTGCCTTTTCAATATGATCCTACACAGGTCTCCTTTTCTCTTACAGAAGTAGATCTTCTAAGCTCACTGTGTCATAGAAGCAGGCTCAGACATTTCTGAGCATGAGCCTCTATGTGTTGTGTGGCTCCTGAAGCCACAACCCGAGGTTTTAAACTATAGAAATCACGTAGAGATGACATCATAGTCTTGCATATGTGATGGATGGTGCACATAGTTGCTGTTTGTTTTAGTGTACCAACCCCTATTTCATTGTTGCAGCAATAAATATCACCATATCCTTGGACACGATGGTTTTTCTCACTAGTTGTTTATATCTAGTCATCCAACGCTGCCTTTCTAGGTCCAAGTGCAGGCATGTCATCAAAGCTTTTGCCAACATCATCTCTGCTGCAAATGGAGAAAATTAACTTGCCAGCAGTATTCTGAGACTGAAGCTCTGGGGTTGTCATTGACCCTGCTTTTCCTACCACGTGTAAGAAACTTGGCTGGGTGACCTTGGTGACTCAGTTTCTACAGGAATATTTCATCTAACGCCTTGACCCTTTATATCTCTGATTTCCTGAAATGTAACTTTAAGTTTTTCAAAGCTCTACTTTTAATAATGGCTCTTAAATGGTTTAACATCCCTTGTAGCCCACCACCCACCAGAGGTAGGGGAAACAAAGGATACAGGGAAAGTGAACCTGTTTATAAAGGTTCTTTGGAGCAACTTCCATCTGAGTTGTCTGGAAATCGGCAGTTCAGCTCACAGGTTAGCAGCAGGAGCTTGATTCATTCGCAAACACTTCATGGATACACCAGCATCCACAAACATTTGCTCTCTTGCACCAGCAGTCCAGTTGGAATAGCAAACAAGAATCAGTAGTGGGGGCACTGCCTAGCAGAGACAGCCAGGCCTCAGCCATGGCACTAGTCATTAGGAGGGACCCAGAGGGATGCCAGGAGAAGTTCTCTGCTGTTCCTCTCTCAGAGAAGCAAAGATCTGAAACATCCGTGGAGGTCTATTGATACTCCCCTCAAACATCACATTTTCTTCGCAGGTCTTGCCTCAGCATGTGAGTCTGTCTCATCTGATATCACTCTGCCAATCAGCCTGAGTCTGTGGAGGTGGCAGGAAGCCACAGCACATCACCAGAAGTTTTTTTTTTTTTTGGCGCTTTTCTCTCTATGGAGTCCTGGTAAATTGGAGCTCAACTATATAATGTAAGGCAGACCAAAATATGTGTGTCGTTAGCAAAGAATCCTTCATCATGCGTCCTTTCATGTGCTTGCTTTAGTAGAACATCCTCTCTCCTGTGTCTGCTTCAGTGAAACATTCCTCCATGTGCTTGCAAAACACCATCCAACACAACCAGTTTCTCAAAGAACCCTAAAGTTTCTACGTCACTGAAACCTTAGCCTGTCACTGGCTCCCTTGACTGTATACTGAACAGTCAAGTCTTATCAATCTGAACTTCTTTGTCTAGAAAATCTTAGCTCTTTAAAAAAATTATTCTTTGAAAATTTCATAGATGTAGACAATGCATCTTAATTATATGTGCTTCCTCTTTCCCAATAGCTTCAGGACTTTCTTCTTCTTCTTCTTCTTCTTCTTCTTCTTCTTCTTCTTCTTCTTCTTCTTCTTCTTCTTCTTCTTCTTCTTCTTCTTCTCCTCCCCCTCCTCCTCCTCCCCTCCTCCTCCTTCTCCTTCTCCTTCTCCTCCTCCTCCTCCCCCTCCTCCTCCCCCCTCCTCCTCCCCCTCCTCCTCCTCCTCCCCCCCTCCTCCCCCACCCTTCTCCTCCCCCTCCTCCTCCTCCCCCCTCCTCCCCCCTCCTCCTCCCCCTCCTCCTCCTCCTCCTCCCCCCTCCTCCTCCCCCACCCTTCTCCTCCCCCTCCTCCTCCTCCCCCCTCCTCCCCCCTCCTCCTCCTCCCCCCTCCTCCTCCTCCCCCCTCCTCCTCCTCCCCCTCCTCCTCCCCCCTCCTCCTCCTCCCCCTCCTCCTCCTCCCCTCCTCCTCCTTCCCCCCTCCTCCTTCTCCTCCTCCTCCCCCTCCTCCTCCTCCTCCTCTTCTTGTTCTTCTTGTTCTTCTTGTTCTTGTTCTTGTTCTTCTTGTTCTTGTTCCTCTTCTTCTTCTCCTCCTCCTCCTTCTTCTCCTTCTTCTCCTTCTTCTCCTCCCCCTCCCCTCCTCCCCTCCCCCTCCTCCCTTTCTCCCCCTCCCCCTCCTCTTCCTCCTCCTCCTCCTCCTCTTCCTTCTTCTAGAAATGCATTGAGTCCAATCAGTACCTATGGCACTGGGAGTATTCAATGGGATATTGACAACCTGCTATTGCCACCCCTTCCAGAAAAGTGACTCTTCCTCTCATAGCAGCCAACAACGGCGTGCAGCTCTTCAACTAGGGGTAGGGCTTTGGGAGCACCTTTCAACCTCATCCTGATCATGGTATGATCTTGTGCAGAGAGCCACAGTGGCTGTGAGCTCCATTTCTCAGACCCAACCCCTACCATTGACACCCTGCTTCCATGATGCTCTCTGAGCCTTGGGGTTGGGTGGAGAGCGTCTATACGGATGTTCCATAATCCTCATAGTTACTGAGTCTCAGCATTTAGATCAGTTATGTGTCTCTGCATTAACCTTTGCCTTATTAACCTAGCATTGAGAAGCTTCTCTGCCAAGGTTGGGGACAGGGCAAGTCTATGGATAAAACTACAAATCTTTAAAGACCATTGTACAACTTGTCCCTGTAACAAAACAACATTAGAAGGTTCCTCTACCTTGGGCTGATGAGTCCCTAGCTACAGGCTTTGATAATCTTACTTCTCCATGATCATAACCATTTATTTAATAGTCATTCTTATGACAGTGTTTCTGATATACAAAGTGTATAGCCCCCTGACACCACTGGTCTCTGCCTCCCTAAGATGCGTTCTGTCTCTCCTATCTCTCCTCCCCAGTCTATACCGTAAGATCCACATCTTCAGTGACAAATGGTGTTATCTAGGTCCCTTTGAAAACACAGCTTGCTAGGAGAATTAACTCACTATGAGTGTGGCTTATCACTCCTTTTTCAACTTGAAGGTCCTTTTGGAACAGATAATAATTGTCTGTTTGATGAAAAAACGAAACACAACTGCAAACTTAATGTTCTCAAGCCTTAGCCTGGCTTCTACCAGTTCTTCTCACTCACACGGACTCTACTCTCTTGCTTTTACCCTCCACAAATAACCACTGCTTGTCCGAGCATAATTGAAGATTGTTCTCCCTAGATGGGCAGTCTGTTCTTGATCCTTTTCTGCTCTCTATAAAATGGTACTGTGTGGGAGGGGAAGCAGTTTTTCAATATATGAACTTTTGTATGGATTTTTTTTGTAATAAGTGATCAAGGTTACAAGGTCTTTTTTTTTTAAATAGAAAAGAGAAGAAAAACTTTGCAAGAAGGCAATATTAATCTAGTCATTATGTAAACACTCTGGATGGAGGTTCCACAGAGCTGTTGGATGGTCATCTACTTCGCTTAGATTTTTGATTCATGAGGGGAATGGGGGCAGGTAGGGTTAGGGTGGGGGAAGGCTTTCTCTTCAAATTTGCTAGTTGAATTTTTAAGCTAGTGTAACATGCTTAAATTTCTTATCTGACATTAACAAATAAAATGCTGTTTTCTTTCTTTCTTTTTTTTTTCGAGGCAGGGTTTCCTGGCACTCACTTTGTAGACCAGGCTGGCCTCGAACTCAGAAATCCGCCTGCCTCTGCCTCCCGAGTGCTGGGATTAAAGGCGTGCGCCACCACGCCCGGCTAAAATGCTGTTTTCTTATAAAAACACACACAAAAAAAACCCCAAACCAAAAACCTCTCATTTTAAACTTCATGTTAACCATGACTGCAATTTGATCCAACTGACAGTGGCGTCATTGAGCAAGATTTTAAAAGCAAAACACAGTGCAGCAGCTTTCTGAGTGAGGGATAGATGCATCATTACCATAAGGAAACAGATTCCAAGGAAGGCAAAATCCACTATCCTGAGTGTTCAGTACAATTTAAATAATAACCCACCCCCAACTCTCCAGTTTTAAACAGTAATTGTGTGGGTCTATTGGTTGGATCCATTGCTCTGGGATGTGCTGCTAACTCATGGAGCTATCGTCAGTTGGGGTCTGGAGATCGTTCAGCTCTTCTCTTGTCTTCTTCTACCAGAAAGTACAGGAATCCAAGAGAGGAAGAAGAGGCTCCCAAGTACTTTTTCAAGACTCCACTTCTCATCCTGGTGAGATGACTGGGTCCAGATGTAGAACAGCAGAGAATACAAGATATAGAGAAAAAGCAAGCTGCATTAATTTGGACTGTAAAGGAAGCCAACCCACTACACAGAGGAAACACCAGAACAGGTGGCTCCCAAGTCCAGCCCCTCAGCAAAGGCCTTCTCTTCTCCACAGCTTGTTCTCTAAGGAGACAGTAGCTGCAGGGCATGAGCAAGCCTCTTGGGGTCCTGTTACACTTCCCCACATTCTCTCATGAAAGTGCAGAATGTGTTCCTTCCCCCTCAATTTAAGTTGTCCCACTTGAACTATGGACGCTGCTTTCTCTCAGCCTTTAAGGACAAGGATCTTGGTCATTCAAACACCCTATCTCTGCTTCACTTCAGTTCCCATCAGAATAACCTCTTTCCCCTCATCATAGATGTTTGTCTCTTCTTTCTGATCCAGAACTCCCTGTGTGGGAGCACTGCCTGGCCACTGCCATCCTGGGATCAGCAGCTGTGATTGTACACACAAAATTTTCACGAAATTGGACCTACTCATATTTTCTCATGGAAAGGATGAAGAGCTCATGGACTCAGAAGGCAAGACACAGGGGGTTCATGAGGTGGTCCTACTAAGTGTCTCACATGTAGCATCAAGCCCCACTCTTCCCTGAGACTATATAAGCAGTTAATGGTTGTTGGTAGGAGACAAGATGTCCCCTCAGCAGCTCATGCTCCTATAAGTAAGTCCTCATCCATGCTTCTGAAAGGAACCCAAGGAAACTCACTGGTTCACCTAGCTCCATGTTTTTGGGCTGTTGGTGGTTCCCTGTCTGGGGTGAGTAGACACTTGTGTCTCCATGGAAGAAGAGAATGTACCATTGCCTTTAACGTTTCTCCTATTTGCTCTTCACTTGCTTACCTCTTTATTCCCTTCTGTTAACTCTTAACAAACTTTGTTCTTTTGTTTGTTTGTTTGTTTGTTTGTTTTGTTTTTCAAGACAGGGTTTCTCTGTATAGCCCTGGCTGTCCTGGAACTCACTTTGTAGACCAGGCTGGCCTCGAACTCAGAAATCCGCCTGCCTCTGCCTCCTGAGTGCTGGGATTAAAGGTGTGCGCCACCACGCCCAGCTGCTTTCTTCCTCTTGAAAAAGTTCCCACTTAAGTCTTTAAGGATCAAGCTGTTCTCGTTCTCTCTCTTCCTCCTTCCCTCCCTCTCCCTCCTCTCTCTTTCTCTCTCTCTCCCTCCCTCCCTCCTTCCTTCCCTCTCCCTCCTCCTCTCTCTCCCTCCCTCCCTCCTTCTCCCTCCTCTCTCTTTTTCTCTCTCCTCCCTCCCTCCTTCCCTCCCTCTCCCTCCTCTCTCTCTCTCTCTCTCTCTCTCTCTCTCTCTCTCTCTCTCTCTCTCTCTCTCTCTCTTTTTCTCTCTCTGAATGTGTGTGTGTTGGGTGTATTTCTGGGATAGCATATTAGAGTAGTCAAGGATACACTTTGGAGAGTGATCCCTGAATCTTGACAGCACTATTCAGAGTTATTTTTCATGAAGGTCCTGCAGGTCCTGATCTACAGGTACAGTTGTTTATTGGTCTTCTGTGGACATGGAGGGTTTTGACTAATTCTGCCTTTGGTGTCAGCATTCCCTAGGAACCCGTGGTGGTTCTCAGCTAGATCTCTATATCTAAAGTGGACAAGAGGGCAGAAAAAAAAATCACATCTACCTGGATTTCATCAGACATAACCCGTCCTATAAGGGAGATGGGTGCACTGTGTCTGGCTGTCTTTTTGATAAAGAAAAGCCCTAGGAATATAGTCCTTCCTAACCAAGGCCTCCCATCCTTTGTCTTGAAGCATCCTCATTGACATCATTGTCTCTAACTTTCTGACATAGTCTACTTGAATTTTCTTTTTTACAGCAGAACAGCACACTAGGTAATTTATAAAATAAAGAAATATATTTCTCAGAGTGCTGGAGGCTACAGAGGTCTGATGTCAAGCATCTTGCCAAATCCTTCCTGTGCCATCCCTTGGCAGAAAGGCAAAGTAAGGGTGGGGGATGTATAAAGAGAGCTTGAAGCCTTTTGTGTTTTCGTAATGAGTATCCATCCATTCATGAAGACAGAATTCTCATGGCCTCCGTGTTTGCATTGTAAGGATTTCTACCTTCAAGTCCTTGTTGCTTCCCAGGCTTGCTCCTAGGTTCCTTTGTCTATCCATCTCTTCAAATGTTGGTATTCTCCGCCATTCTATTCTTGATTTCTCTTCTTACCCTCTTATCACCCATGAAGACTTCACAGACACCAGACCATCTCTTTCTCCATTTTAGATCAGTTTCCCAATGTAAAACTTTACCCCATTCTGCAGGTCCCCAGGCTAGCAAGAGAGTTGTCTCTGAGTCATCAAACCATAAAAGCAGAAGCCACCTCACCAATTCCATTGTCCTCCATGATCAAGCTTCACTTGGCCGTGACACTGACAACCGTCAGATCAGACAATTCTGTGCTGTGGGAGCTAGCCACAGTTCAGGCTAGCACACTTCACCTCTATTTACAAAATCCTAGGAGACATGTTCCTGTCACATGTTCTGTCAGTACCCTAAACCTCCAGAGACTATTGAATATCGTTTGCGGAACAGGCACCTGGCCCTAATTCAGAGCTCCAGTCGTAGACTCAACCTTTGCAACGTGGGTCTTTGTGATTCCTTTCTTCTTGTTGCCAATGTTATTAAACTCCCTATCACTTTGTATCTAGATTTCTCCAACAGTGATGAGCGCACTGGCTGAGGGAACAGTCAGTCTTGATTCAGATCTTCCTTGTTACTGTCCACCAAAGAAAAAGGAAGGCCTCATTTTTCATCCTCACTTGCACAGAGACATAGGTGACCATCCAGGACGGCCCCTAGGCTCACGAAGAGGGGCACAGTCAAACGAAATGGTTGAGAGCAAAGCTGTAGAATCCTCACTTGTGATTTAGCTCAGCCTTAGTATAGTTTTGTCTCCGTCCTACTCTGGCAACACTGGGCTAAGCGACAGTACCACCCCAATGGTACTGGGAAGACAGTGTAAATGAGCTAACATGGGTAAAGCACATGCTACCATGCCTGGTACAACCAGGATGAAAGATACCAGAAAGGAAGAAAGTGGCATCTCATCTCTTCCACCGCTCATCTCAATAGTTACCACTCTGCATGCTCCCTTCAAATACTACTGTCGTGATGTCGGAGTCTCAGTTCTGGGGAGGCTTCCAGAAGGCTCTACCTCATATAGTCCCCTCAGTGTGAACTCCCCCCACAGACGTTGCTTTTCTATTGCCACTAGGCTGAGAGTTCCTACAGGGTAAAGACTAGGTCTTTTCTCTGTGTTCCTAGAACCACTGTTTTCAATACATTAAATATCCCATGAAGGTCTGCTGATCAAATCAATAAGTGAATGTATATGGATGGTACGTACCAGCCTTGCAAATAATTTTGCCCAGGTACCATGGTGATAAAGCTGTCTATTGTATCAGAAAGAAATGGCAACAACTTCTTGGGTTTGGATATTGGAGGTGATCTTGGAGAAGGGATCTTTATAATAAGTATAGTATTTATTCGGTGTCAGTAAAGTAACCAACTCATTGAGATGAATTGAAACATTAGCAACAAATTGTACTTGTGGTGTGTGTGTGTGTGTGTGTGTGTGTGTGTGTGTGGTATATGTGTGTTTGGTATGTGTGTGTGTGGTGTGTGTGTGTGTGGTATGTGTGTGTGTGGTGTGTGTGTGTGTGGTATGTGTGTGTGTGTGTGTGTGTGTGTGTGTGTGGTGTGTGTGTGTGTGTGTTTGGTATGTGTGTGGTGTGTGTGTGTGTGGTATGTGTGTGTGTGTGTGTGTGGTGTGTGTGTGTATGTGTGTGTGTGTGTGTGGTGTGTGTGTGTATGTGTGGTATGTGTGTGTGTGTGTGGTGGGTGGTGGGTGGGGGTGGGATGGGTGGTGTGTGTGTGTGTGTTTGGTATGTGTGTGTGTGGTGTGTGTGGTATGTGTGTGTGTGGTATGTGTGTGTGTGGTATGTGTGTGTGTGGTATGTGTGTGTGTGGTGTGTGTGTGTGGTATGTGTGTGTGTGGTGTGTGTGGTATGTGTGTGTGTGTGGTGTGTGTGTGTGTGTGGTGTGTGTGTGTGTGTTTGGTATGTGTGTGTGTGGTGTGTGTGGTATGTGTGTGTGTGGTATGTGTGTGTGTGGTATGTGTGTGTGTGGTGTGTGTGTGTGTGGTGTGTGTGTGTGGTGTGTGTGGTATGTGTGTGTGTGTGGTGTGTGTGTGTGTGTTTGGTATGTGTGTGTGTGGTGTGTGTGGTATGTGTGTGTGTGGTATGTGTGTGTGTGGTGTGTGTGTGTGTGGTATGTGTGTGTGTGGTGTGTATGTGTGTGGTATGTGTGTGTGTGTGTGTGGTGTGTGTGTGTGTGTGGTGTGTGTGTGTGTTTGGTATGTGTGTGTGTGGTGTGTGTGGTATGTGTGTGTGTGGTATGTGTGTGTGTGGTATGTGTGTGTGTGTGTGTGGTGTGTGTGTGTATGTGTGGTATGTGTGTGTGGTGGGTGGTGGGTGGGGGTGAGATGGGTGGTGTGTTCGAGGAAGCCAGAGGAGAATGTTTGGAAGCCAGTTCTCTCCAACCACGTGGATTCTAGAGATCAAACTTAGGTTACTCGGCTTGGTGGCAACTGCTTCTATCAACTGAACCATCTTGATGATCCCCAAAAGATGAAATCTTAGAAGGAAATTTAGCTTTCTAACCTGGCAACTCAAAATAGACATTTAAGTAAATGGAAACCAAGCCCAACTTATTTTTAGGGGCAAGGAGTAGAGCTATACATTTGACTCCAACTTTGCAGAAACTCTAATGAAGTCTTATCCTAAATAAATCTGTCTAAATTAGGGAAGGAGAGTAAGTGTTAATTGGAATCACAGTTTTAACACTCTATCGATAGTTTCCAAAATGGGAAGTTTTTAAAGCCTTGTAGTTAAAGGCCTGCCTCCCTCTCCCTCCCCCTCGCCTTCTCCCTCCCTTCCTCCTTATCCCACCCCTCCAATATGCTTTTTGTTTGCCCAGTCTCCCACTGGCATTAGTTAGGGAATAAGATAAAAAAAAAAAAGGAAAAAAAAAAGAAAAAGAAAGAAAGAAAGAAAGAAAGAAAGAAAGAAAGAAAGAAAAGACGTCCCTTTGTAGGCATGCACACTTGTAGGTGCCTGTGGATGCCAGAAGAAGACATCTAATACGGTGGAGCTGGTGTTTCAGTGGGTTGTGAGCTGGGTGCTTGTAAGCGAACTCAGGTACTCTATTAAGAGCAGCAAGCATAGCTAACCACTGAGGCACCTACCTCTTCAGCCCCAAGTGCTGCTTCTTTAGATCAAAACCGATTACATCATCTCTTCTAGACTGCAGGTGTGGCCACCTTCCTCCAGAATCCTTAAAACAGATCTTATAAAACCTGAGATGAATCACTGAAAACGGATTTTTGCCAAAAAGCCAAGAAAAACACATTTCCTTTCTTCTTAAAACAGAGGCGCCCATAAAACCTGCAAAATGAGTTATCACTGGCACTAATATCAACGTTTTCGAGTCTCCCTGATGACAACCACGCTTCAGCGACCAAGTACACGTCCCCTGGAGCTCATGATAACCAATACCAGAGGGCCCAGGACTCCAGCAGCAGGGTCAAGGCTTGGCAGGCAGTGTGGCAGCGCCCCTTTCCCGTCCCCTCCACGCCCACCTCCTCAGCAAGAGTCCCCTCCCCTCGCCGGAGCCGGGACTCTCATTGCCTTCATTGTTGGCCGCATCTGTCACTTTGTGGGCAGGATGACATGAATGGATGGGCCGGACACACCTTCCATCCCAGTCCTGAAAACCCTGTCCGGATCTGCAGACCGTTCCCGGACACTGCCAGAGGAGCCGCTGAGGGCCAAGGACTCACCCCGCAGCCCCATCCTGTCCGCGCCCTGTCCCTGTCCCTGCGTACTCGCTCCCTACGGCTCCCCGGGCAGCGGGCGCGCACCATGCTGCCCAGCGCTGTGGCCGCCCAGGCCGGAGCCTACTGGGATGTGGTGGCGTCCTCAGCACTCTTCGGCCTCCCTGCGCCCGGCTTTGGCAGTCTGGGCAAGAGTTTCCTGATCGAGAACTTGCTGCGCGCAGGGGCCGGGCCCACGCACGCACCCCCGCCCCCACGCCCAGCGCCGGGTCCTGAGTGTCCGCAGCTGCGGCCACTGCCTGCCAGCCCAGTGCCGCTCAAGCTGTGCCCGGCCGGACCCTTTGGTGTGCGCTGGGCCTTCCAGATGCCCCCTGGCCGGGCTCCGGGGGAGCGGGACAGTGCCTTCCAGCCCTCAGCCCCAGGTGAGCTTTGGTCAAGGGGAACCTCGGCCCAGGAGAGCCTCAGTTCTGGAGAACCTGGACCAAGGGGAGCCTCAGTTCAGGGGAGCCCTGAACCAGGGGAACTTCTGTCCAGGGAAGCCTCAGCCCTGCGGAGCCTCGATCTGATCTAGAGGAGGCTCAGCCCAGGCGAACTTCAGTCTAGGGGATCCTCAGTTTGGGAAAGCCTCAGCCCAGGGAAGCCTTGGTTTCAGGTGGTCCACAGTCCAGAGAGAGCCCTGTGGCCAGCACAGTCCCCACCTGTGAGCCCTTCACAGCACGAGTGCTGACCTGGGTGGCCCACTGCAGAGGGCTGAACTGGGGTGCAGATGCCGTTTGTGGACACTAGTTCTGATTCCTTACTTCTCCACCCCATCCCATCCCGCACTCCTTCCTAGCATCCTCCCTCAACAGGTTGACTGGGCTACCTGGGCAGTTTGATCACAGCGGGTAAGCTCGGGGTGAGGGGTGGGGGGTGGGGTGGGGCATTTGAGGTTTCTAGCTGACTGGCTCCTGTTCCCAAAGTTAGCATCCTCTCTTCTGCGGGAAAGTTGCTGGCAGGGTGGTGCTGCGGGCTTTGCTGGCGGAGACCTCGCCGCTGGTTTGATAGGGGTCTAATGATTTGAAAAAGAGTTGCGCAAACTTTGGACTTTCCTTCCTTTCACAGTTTGGTGTACACTGGGGTGTAAAGTAATCAAGGCCTACGCTTGCATCAGGCTGAGATAGCTGACAAATGTTGAATTGATAACTAAATTAGGAAGTTCACATATAAATAGGGCACTTCGGGTTTATTTCTATGCTCACTGAAGAAAACCTAACTAGTAGAATTGGGAGGAAGGCTTTGGGCAACTGAGTTAAATAAAGGTAAAGGTGAAACCAGCCATTAACAAAGTCTCCAAGCAATTGGGAAACAGAGATCCAACTGGTCCCCCCCCCCCCCCTTACTGCGTCCTTAGACGATCTTAACTCATTCTTTTAATCCCGGTGGGTTTGTCTGGAATGACTAACACGCCTTTCAGCAGTTTCCATTGTCCCAGCAAACTGCCAGATCAAATTTATTGCTAATGGCTTTATAGAACTTAGCATGTTTAGAACCTGTCCTGGCCTTTCACTTGAAATGGCCACTAACAGAATGGAACAAATGAAATTATTAACACCGGTCTCATTCACAGAGTGTAGAAACTAAATCGCTGGGAAAGCCATTTTGCACCCTGGGAGAAGAGCAGACTCCAGTGAAGGCAAGCTCTGCGCGCCTTGGCCATGTTTGTACGCCTGAGAAATGTGAACGCTGCTCTTTTTGAAATACTATGAGAAGTTAGAAATGTGTGAGATAGGGTCATGTGACCACGAATATATAAATAACGTCACCCAAATAACAGTCCAAGGCAATTTGGTGGTTTGCATGATTTGTTGGTTTGGAGTTGTTGTGATCATAGAAGTTGTTTTTAAAAAACTCTTAAGTTGCTGGTGACTGACTTTCAGGCTTGTAAAATTACTTAATAGGAACCGCTGTTGACTTTTCAGTGGTCATACTAAGTGTAGATTAACATGGATAGATTCAGTTACTCACAAGATTGTTTCATACACACATTTATTCCATTCTAAATATTGTAATTAATGGAGAAAGGTTTTTCAACATTCATTCACAAGAGCATATTAATTCTGGTATGCTTACTCAAGTGTCCTAACGCAAAAAAAAAAAAAAAAAGTGCTTTTTAAGTAATTACGAGGGTATAATTTGAAATACTCCACAATAGTTTCCATGGATGTTTTACCAAATGTTTTATTCAATCCCCGTTGGATGGAACAGATTCACTTGTTCCATTTTCTCCTAGGTTAATTTTAATTTGAACAAGCACACCTTTTGTTTCAAAATGCACTTTTTGTGAAGAAATGGCCCACTTTTTGAAGCTACAAAAAGTATCTAAAGTCAGTGGGAAAATAGCCCTGTAAATCCGTGACTACAAATATGCTGCCTAATACGGGATTTACACTCATTTATGTTTGTAATCTAGAAGAGAATACAGTTTTTGGAACATGGCTTCCCTTTTAAATGGTGCTGTCCTGTTTCAGTAAATACAGGAACCCTTTCACCTATTAGTTTTAAGTTGTAAATTGACAGTAGCTTTAAGGATGGATCAGCAGGAGATCAGGTGAGGGGGTGTGGCTGGTCTCACTGCCTCAGTTGGAGGCTGACCTCAAAGTCTTGCACACGCTGTGCAAGCAAACTGCGGTGCAGCCCCAGCTTGTAACTGATGTTCTGTAGGTTTCTTAGAAGAGCTCTTCCCCTCTTCCAAAGACAACAATGTATCTGTTTTGGAAATAAAGAGTGAGCAATCACTAGCTGTGTTCTTTTGTTTGATTAGGTTGGTTTTGGTCTGCGGTGGGGATAGAAAAGTGTCTCTTGGGTGGCAGGCGAGCATCCTGCTGTTTTGCAGACCTAAATTTGTTGACTGCTCTCAATGAACTGGGGGTAGATTACCACAGTTGCTTTCTATAAACCACACTGTCCAAAGTCGACAGTCCTATCCACTGTCTGTGTCCTTACTTCATTAACTTAGTTATGTCCTGTTACTGAAACCATAAATCTCATTCACTTGGCGGCAAAGCTTGAGGTCTGTGGTGTGTCCACCTCTGTTTTGGGTGGTTGGCACAGTCAGTGAATGAGCAGCGACTTTTTCTGCAGTGCTCTCAGTTAGCAATCATTTGCACAATGGCTAGCTTCTTTAATCTTCATTGCAGGCCAGGAGGTAGCTTGTTGGCCTGGCAATTGCTTTCTGTAATAAACTTATTTCACTCGCTAACTTTGTTCCTGGCCTAAGTGCCACTTTAAATATGTATGGACTCCCAAAAGATAAAGCACTCCCCCCTAAAAAAAACCCAAACAAAAAGCCACCCCAGTCTTCAGTCTGCTACCTCTACTTAGTCTTGCATGCCCTGTGGGAAAGTAAGAGGGATATCTATTCAGACATCATGGAATTCAACCAAAGGAATAAACCAGGGAAAGGGACTGTAGCTGAGAAAGGGGTCTCCAGCCCCCCAGGACAGGGGTGAAAGCAGAGCTTCCCTGCTTAGTCCCTGAGAATCAACCAGTTTGAATACTTTGGGGAGAAGAGTTGCTCTAAGCAGCTGTCAAACAGTTTCTGCATTTAAAACTGTCAACAGCTCTCTGAAGGCTCCGGGGGACACTTACTGACAGCAGGTGATGAAGAGAGTCACTTCTACTTTTTATCTGAAAGAAGGCTATCTCCAACCCATTTTAGTTTATTAGTGGGAGTCAGAAGGCTTTGTAAATGAAACTCTAAATAGGAAAAGATAACACCCCCAAAGCTTGTTATCTGGAAAATACTGTGTATCTTAGAATGTTCCATGCCTTTTATATTTAAAGGAGAGTCTTGAAATTTACAAAAGAAAAAAATATGAATTTCCCTTCATTCTGAGAATAACAATGGGGATCCCCTGTGGGTGATTGTGCCATCGATTTTCTTCCAACTAAATATAACAAGTAGCTGCATTTTGATGACATTTGTTTAAAATGTTTAGTAAGGTGTGAATACAAAAGTGCTTTACTAGTTATTAAATCCATTTGCCTATTGGAAAGGATTGGAAAGCAATTTTTAACCCGGATAAGTGAGTTTACATTCTCTAACTTGTCTTAACTTACATGTATTGTGTAGCTCAGAAAAGCAAGATTGGGGACTTTTTTTTAACCTGTCATTCATCTGGGGTTGCTTTGTCCTGTCAGACATGTTCTCACGTGTTTCCTGACCATCTCATTCACCATTCTTAACTCCGTCTTACCTATTGCATTATGAATGAAGTTTTATTCTCCCTTCCCTGAGATACACCAAGACTGTGACTCTATAGGTGTTTTAGGCACTTGGTGAGAAATGGTTCCGAAGCCTTTAACATCGGATTCTGCCCACAGCTTGCCGAGCTTCCTGATAACGTCTTCTCTAGCTTTTGGCGAATTGAAACCTTGGGACCGGGAATGTTAATGATGCTGACCAGAGCCAGGGCAACAAGAGCATGGGATTCAGAATGAGATGGTAGCGAATTGCTGCTCTTTGCCACTGCCTCTGCCAACTTTGCCTGGGAGTCACAGAACCGTATTCTTAGTATATCTGCATGTTTTTGTCACCTGCTTAGCACATCTTTGTAGTTTACACAGATATGACTTGCAGAACTCGTGAAAAATTCTGAGCTGCGTAAGTCCCCAAGTTAACCAGCTTCTTTAGATTCAAGAAGCAGTTCTTATCGTAGATAGCATTAACAGGCCCTTTAGTGCTCATGGAGAAAGCCACCCTCCCTATAAAATAGTATTGGATTTGGAATAATGAGTTCATGTTACAGTTGCCTCCAACTGCAGCACCTACTTGCCTCCCATCAGCAAGCACAGGCTTCTTTAAGCTGATGAGGGAAACTTCTATGGAAGCCATTGCTATTTTGTAATACAGTGAGCTGGAATAAGCGACCTAAGTAAGTCTTAGTTCTTCCACATATTCCCCTACTTTCGTGACTTCAGGGGTTAAGAGGTACAATGGCTTACATATACATCTCATGGAATTTAAACAGAATGGGAGGGAGCATCAAGGCTGCACCAGATAAGGATGCTGTGTGTGATGGGCAAGTTGAGGAGCTAATCCAGGGTGATTTTATCTTTCTGCTGGTATCATCTCCTCTTCTTTATCTGTTTGTGTCAGATTCCTCTGCCTCTCTCTTCAGTGTGCTGCCTTCTTCCTGTCCTTGTTCTCACCAGAAAACATCTCTATTTAGTCTAGTACTTAGCCAGGTAGAAATGATGGCAACTTGTTGGCCAAGGACCGCTGTCCGTGCATAAGTTCTGCTTAGTCATTGTGTACTAAAATGTTTTCCTCTTCTTTGGTTGCAAGAGTACCTGAGGGACATTTTTCTTAAGCTATTTAAGCAAACATGTCCCTTGTTTCAAGGGGTAGTAGTTCATTTACTCTGCCGTCCACTCTTTAACGACCAGATTTGTGATGTGGGCATTGCCTATCACATCAGACTCCGTCTTAGTCATTTGGATTTTTAAACCTGGATCTCACAGCGTAACCCATTCTGGCTTGGAAGTATTTCTATGTTCTACCGATTTATATCTTTGAACTCGTGCCCCTCGGTCCCCTCCCACCCTGGCCTCTTATGTGCTGAGATTGCAGGTGTGTTCAATCATGCCTGGGTGCACAGGTAACTCTTCTTCGTCTCCTCCTCCTCCTCCTCTTTTAAAGGAACGATTCGCCACTCTTAAAGTTTTCTCTGGCTCACACTGCCCCAACCCCCGGCTTGGATACATATAACAAAGTGTTCGACATTTTAAAGTCAGCATGAATAAGTTTTCCTTCGAATGCACCTGGCATTTGCCAGGAGTAAAAAGGCAAAGTATAAACGGAAACAAGATGATTTTTATCTGAGAATGCTTGTTATAGTCCTCATTTAAGATTTCATTAGATCATTCTTCTGTTTTATACAATCCGCGTAAGAAATTGGATTTTTGCCTTAATATATAACACGCTCACTGGGCCCTTGTATATTTTATTCCAAAGCACTTTATTTTACTTTCAGTAATGTTTCCACTTCTAATGGAATCTCCATCCTTCTCTCTCTTTAGCCTCCAGTCAGTACTTAACTTGGCAACGCTGAACGATCCATCACTTTATACAAGGTTACCATAACTCATTTCCTTTTTAATAGCATTATTCATTGTTGTCAACCGGCTATTCGTTGTGAGTATATCGGGGTTGTATTTTTTGTGAGTTATGTGAACAGTAAACTTTAGGCACTAAAATTCTTTCTGAAGTCAAAGATCAAAAAGCTGCTGTGAGGTTTTAGACCTCTGGTCTTAGAGCGACTAGCGGCTAGGAAAAGGAAAGGAGAAAAAAGAAGGAAGAAAAGGGGCCAAGAAGTTTGATCCTTTTTGTGTATATTGCTGAATACTTAATAACTTTCTTCTTTATACATAGTCCTGAGAGGGTGGGATTTCCAGTTTTCTGTTACATGTGCAGGGATCCTTGGTGTCCTTAATTTTTTTAATTCTAAGTGACCATTGGAAGTAGAATGAGTGGTATATTTAAAGCCGGGACTGCCAGCAGATTTCTAGTAGACTATCCCAAACTTAATTGAGTCACATCCATTAACTCCATAGTTACACTGAGCCTGAAGTCCAAAATACCCTCTGAGCCTTAAAAAAAAAGGACAGGACCACACTATATATTTCCATATTTTCTACAGATGCTTTGCACTGTAGATCAAAACCCAATGGTTGTAGATACCTTCTGATACACAGAGTCCTAGATGTTTACTTTCTAGTCCATGAAATTTTGCCAACCCTTCATCCAAAGCATAAATGGCAAGTAGTTGAGGATATTTTAAAGTATTGTATCAAAGTCTGACTCTTAAGCTTCTAATCATGACTTTTTATTTTATTTTATTTTGGTTTTTCGAGATTGGGTTTCTCTGTGTAGCCCTGGCTGTCCTGGAACTCACTCTTTAGACCAGGCTGGCCTCGAACTCAGAAATCCGCCTGCCTCTGCCTTCCGAGTGCTGGGATTAAAGGTGTGCACCACCACTGCCCGGCTCTGACCAGGATTTTAAGGTCTCGATTCAAGTGGTTCATGTTGCTGATCATGTCGTCCAGAGTGGCTCAAGATGCCTCATTTCAAAATGAGGACAGAGGTCAGCAGCAACACTGATCTTTCAAGCACATGTCTCTAAGCCCCTTGGTAAGAGACAGGAGAAGAGGCGAGAGGCACTTCCTCTGTTTAATCATAGCTAAAGAACATTAAGAATCCACATGGACATTTTGTAGATTGGAAAAAAAGCAATCTATTATTAATTGTCCTTTCTTTGGTGGACTGACCGAGCTCAGCTCAATGGTTCTTAATTGGGATGTCCTGAGGCTGTGGCTAGATGTCCAGGTTCTGTGGGCTGCAGGTCCACGGCGCTGTCACATGACCTGTGGTTGATATTGGCTGGTGACTGGGTGCTCAGCTGGAACTTGTCATCTAGAGTTGGATTCTTCAACGCCTTGACCTTTTTATTGCATGGTTTCCGGGCTTTAAATGGGAGAGTTCAGAAAACAAGCCCACATGGCTTTGGACGTCTGGGCATTCTGGAGCCTCTAACGAAACACGACCTGCCTTGGAGGTTCTAAAACGTGGCCCTGCCAACCTCTTGATTGAGAAAGTCACCAAGACCATTCTATGTTCCAGAGAGGAACAAACAGACTGCACTTCTCAGTAGCAGGGAGACTATCAGATCACTGTAGCCATTTAAAACCAGCTGTTGGATCCAGCTTCAGGGTAGACCTGTATAGGAACTGATCATTGAGTGTTAAGTAGTTGGGATTCAGGGAGATTTCACAGAAGTGATGTCCTGGGGGCTACAGATGCCATTGTTTTATAGTATTCTCTGTGACACCAACTTTATAGTATAAAGAGTAAGACACGGCCTCAAATCCAGCTCATTTTCTTGGAGCTGTGTAATGGACCATGCTTGGTGAGACAGCAGAATCTGTGGCCCCTGTGATCCAGTCCATAAGGATCCAGTGTGCTAATAGCTTGAGGGGAAGCCAGGCAATCCACTTGTTGGTCTTGGGTCAAGATGTTGGTGCAGATATTTAAATATATGCTCATTGGCACCTATTGCCACAGTACAGTGTCACTAGACTAGGCACTTGGGGCCCTTTTCAACACTGAGCCAACCCTGTCCAGAGAGACTTTTTTCTCCCTATCACAGAGCTAGTCTTGAAACCACAAATTATTCCTTTGACTGAACATAGATGAAAATGCTTGCTTTGGGATGAAGGCCTTTGCCCCAGTAGCTACGCTGAGATTTTCATAGCTGCACTTCACACTCTCCTTCCTTTGACCTGGTCCCATCAGCTGGACTGCTGTCCTTAGCCTGCCCCACACCCCATTCCTTTGTACAAGTGGCCTTTCCTAGCTAGAGTGCCCTCCTCTTTGTCCTTTTTGAGTGCTTTCTAAAGGATTTTCAGACATCCAAGGATGGTTTTCATGCCTAAAGTCACCATTAGCCATAGTCTTCCTAACCGTAGGTTTTTGGTTTTCTCTCCTCCCCCAGCCCCCGCATTTGTACATTTCTGAATGCAGAGATTACAGGTATGCAATCTCCGTGCTTGCTTAAATATTGCATTAGAAGTCCAGGCTGTACCATTTGGTTTCCTGTGTTGGCTCAGAATCTCCCTTCACTCACACATGATCTCGACAGGGGGAAGGCTACCATCAATTGAGTGCTACTGTGTGCTCGGTCTTGTTTTGTGTTCTTTCCAGTGATGCCTTCCTGGCTCAACACTATAATCCCCTGGTGTTTCTGAACCGATGATATAAGAGGGGAAGGCATAGGAAGCCAGATTTAGCCTAGTTGGTGTGGAGCCCAGGCATCAGTATTTTTGTGTAGTAATATCCGGATGACTCTAATGTGCATTCAGAGAAAAAGCAAATTCTTTGATGGATGGGAAGTTTCCCCTTTGTCTTTGTAGTCCTTGGCACTTGGTAGAATGCAGTTCATATTTGCCACGGATTTCAAGGTCAGAATCAAGGGCATGGCATTTTGCTGGAATCATCTTCTCATGAGCTGTTTGCATACATGAAGATCTCTTATTTTCTGTCTGTCAAATACTTGAAGCAAAGCCCCAAGTGCTCCCTTCTGCCGCATCCTGGGGACTAGGAAGGTGAAGGGGTGGACTCTAACGTGTTTCCCTGTGGAATGAAGGTGGAGTGTGCAACTGGATCACACAAATGGGTTGCTTCAAAAACTGACTGTGTGAGAACACGTAGCCTCATTAAACAACGGGGAGTTCTTAGGTCTGACTGCGCTAGATAGAGGTTTGCTGCCCTTTAAAGCTTTGTTTTGGGGTTCACCCTAATCTGAACAGTCTCTTGCACTGTGTGCTATTTTGAAGTTGCAGTTAGATTTCTTTTTATTTCCAATGCCTGAAAACCTGGCCCTTAAAGGATATCATAAAAATGTTAGAAATTATTAATTTTCCACTATGCTTTTTCTACAAGTTTTTGTTCGTTTGATTTTACATTTGGCTTAGTAAGTGAGTTTTCCCCCCTCTTCCTCTCAAACGTACTGTGCAATCCACAGATCGGGATGTGTTCCTGGGATTTACGCCTTACCAAGATCTCATTGGTGAGCTTTGTATTCTTTACCCGAGAAAGAACTGGCACCGCATCTTAAAGGCCCTGCTTTCACACTGCAAAGATTCACAGTGTTATTACTCCATTTACTGATGTTACTCCATCAGTAAAAATAACAAAAAAATTAAAATGAAACTTAGGACAATAAAAGTTTGAAAGTTATTCTTCAGCAGAGGGCTTATAGCTGCCTTTGACTGTGGGACACTTACGGATGAAGCCAAGGTATTTAATACACATTAATTAAAACTTATTGTGCTTGTTTTAAAGGCTGCTTCATCATTAAATCAGCTATCAGCACTTAACTGATGTTCTAAGTGTTGGCACTGTTGTGAATTTGTTTCTTCGAGTGAGTATAATATGCGGTTAAAGAGAGCTGAAGGCTCATGAGTTTTGTGTGCAAATGTCTAACTTTGGTTATTCGGGAGCAGATAGATTCCAGTTTAACTCCAACATGTTTGACTTATTTTGTTTATAACACAAGTTCCCCATACACACAGGATATTAGACTTGTCAGTGTGCTATGGAATTAGATATGTCCTATTGGTAGGCCACAACATTGCTGCTGGACAACCTAAAGCTATTTGCTTTTCTCTTCTGGCAATCCTGGCCATAATTTCCTTTCTAGAACCCACCTCTTATCTAATAACTGGGACATCCCTACTCTCCTAGCTAATAATCAGTCATAATGTGAAAATCAAGATGGTTTATCTTGCTTGTGTTTAATGTTTTTTGAAAGAATTCAGTCACATTTCAGATGTCTGTTGCTTTGAAGTGTGGTGTCAATGAATGGAGAGAGAATCTTCTAAATTCATGGCCATTCCAGGGCCAGCTAATGACAAGGACTTCACAAATGCTATCACTACAGCTACTGGTCAGGGAGTGTACCGTGATAAATGGTGAAATAGCCACATTCGGACTTCAGTGACGGAATCTGAAATTGCCCCTTTCCTGCCTTTTCGAGAGCAGTTGCTAAGGACCCAATGCTTGCTCTCCTCAGCCTTCTGTTTGTCTTGTACTCATGACTTAACAAAAAGTATGTTGTTTACAAATATTAAAAGTGTCACATCTATTTTGAGGGTGTTGGGCTATTTCCAACGTTGAGTTCCTATGGCCGTTCAACACTCTCGCTGTCACAGACTCAGATGCACTGGCACTCGGCTTCTGTCAGATGTGAAAAAAGGGGTACTTAATTGGAATTTCACAGCCCTTTCCACATAAGCCAGCCTAAATAAGGTGTATTTCTGTATAGCAAGCAGGAACTGACTAATCTCCTGTTAAATGTGCGTGTCAAAGAGATGATTTGAGATGGTGAAATCGTTCCGCACAAAGGAACTGCCAGTCTGCTCATGTCACAATGTGGAAGCCAGTTTCTATTGCCCCAATTACAATGGGTACTGCAGATCTTGGTTATATTTCTGCCGTCGAAGATTTTTTTTTTTTTTTTTTTTTTTTTTTTTGGTGTCAGTCTGTTTACAAATTTCAAGTGGAGCAATGCATGGCATGATGGCAGACTGTTCAATGGAAGCTTTTCTGGTTTAACATCAGATCATACGCTTTCAAAAGCACACTGATCACAGGGGAGTTTGATGGCTGTCTTGTCTCACATAAACATTTTTTTTTCAATCCATTATTTTTCCATCGGTAGGACTACAGCCTAAGCCTGGGAAATATTTTCTTAGAATAGGACAATGTGTACTTTATTTATGCCTTGCCTTGTTTTGTGTGTCCCTGGTGTGTGGTCTTCTATGTCCTAAACTTGGACAAACCCCAAAGGGACATACACAGTTTTGATACATCCAGATAACATGTTAGATGCTTAACATTATATACATCGTTGCAACATTTTCCTACCTAGTAAAAACAAAGAAGAGCACAAAACCCCAATAGCCATGGTTAATTATGCAAAGAACGCTCATTTTAGAGAGCTAACAAGTTAACAGAAATGCTTGAAAATAAACTAAAAGATGCAACCTTATATGTCCATAGTAGTAATGGAGATGCAGTCTTTAAAAGATTATACTGGGGCTGGTGAGATGGCTCAGTGGGTGGGAGCACCCGACTGCTCTTCCAAAGGTCCAGAGTTCAGATCCCAGCAACCACATGGTGGCTCACAACCATCCGCAACGAGATCTGGCGCCCTCTTCTGGAATGTCTGAGGACAGCTACAGTGTACTTACATATAATAAATAAATAAATCTTTAAAAAAAAAAAAGATTATACTGTTCTTTAATTATTTTTTTGAGAATTTCATACAAGGATGCTGTGTTTATATTATTTCCAGTCCATATTCTCTGCCTTCAACCATCCCCCCATCCTCCTACTATCTCCCAACCTCAGCACCTCTCCTTAACGTAGGTATGCTGCGCCCCCTTGGTGTTTAAGGCTGACCACTGGGATTGAACACCATATCAGGCAGCTCACCCCCAAGAAGACTGCGTTTCCCTCTCCTAGTGGTTGACATTTGCTTGTAGTCCTTCACCTGGGGGTGGGGCCTTGTGAGATTATTTTTTTCCCATCTATGTTGGAATGTCAACTGGTGACATTATGCAGATCTAGTTTAGGTGACCACACTGTTAGAATTTCATGGACTACTTTTATAAAATGTATAATCCAAATAAAATGATCATTTCTTTGATGGTTTTACGGTCAACACTAGTAATAAAGCTGTTCATTTTGGAAAACAAAACTAATGTGTCCTTTCCTCTCCTTGACCAGTTACCAATTTTCAAAACAGCACTAAAACACTTTATGTTTTATAGAAATTCAGACATTAAATAAGTAAACGCAATAATATTGACATCTCCACATTATGTGATGGGGGAAAGATACTGGATTTTTAACTAGTTTACAATTTTGAGGCCTCTGGGAGTCTACAAATACCATAAATATTCCTCTTGGGCAATCTATTTGCTTTATGATAACTTTTAAAAGACATTGGTTAAAATAACTACTTGCTTTTTGGTTTAAAAGTACAAGTCTGAAAATATCATGTTCTCTAAGCAGGTGTGTGGGCATAGCAGAATGAGATTATCTAGTGTGATCAAGAAGAGGAGAGATGTTTGCCACATGAAGAAAAGAGAAGATAGTAAAAATATTTTCAGGTTGAGATTTAGATTTTGAGGTCATCAGTCTCAAAAGATTCCATATTTGAGGGTGTCCTGGGGCAGAGAACTCAGTGAATGTCTTATCCCTGTTCCCTCCTGTTCTTCATTTCAAAGATCATTTATCCAAGTATTAAAAATCTGACTACCGTATGTCAGGTAATACTGCCATGGGTGTCAGGGTAAAAGCAGGTGTCCACTGTCTGGCAGGATGACCTTTACTTATGCTGCACTAATGCATTTTATTAAAGAAGATGGTATGTCGAAGCATTCAACCATTAATTACATCATTACATTAATTACCATCATTAATAACAACAGTCTATTAGAGTCCACGGCAGTCTTTAGAGTTGGGTTTCTACGGAGTGAGGAGCAGAGATCAAAACTTTTCTGAAATTATATTTAAGTAAAATGGTTGCTGTCTCTGTGATATGGTGTAGTCAAGACATCAGAATAACATACAATAATAATAAAAAACATCATTATTATTTAGATGCCCCAATTATTCTCCTTCCCACACATGAAGGATTCCATTCCATTATGAATCCTGTGTTTGAATAAGCTGAGCAGAAGAGAATTAAGGGCTGACTCACTACGGGGTAAAATTGCTTTCTGGTAACCAGATTTGCCTTGAGAGGCGATGGGATTGTTTGTACATGCTTTAAGACACATGGCTGGGGTCAGAAACAGCTCTCTTACCATGGAGCTGTTCAGTAAATCCGCTCTTAGCACCCTGAGAATCCAGCTAGCCACATCTTTCCTTGAACCTGAAAATGAGCCCTGAAGATGATATAATCTCTTCAAAACAACCAGACATTTAAAAATTGTTTCTTGGTAAGTAGAATGTTTAGAACCATGCCGTTTAATATTGTAATCCTTAGCCACAAGAGCCTCTTTAAATTTAAATGAATTTGGTCTGAAGATTTAGTACCTACTCAAGCTAGCCATCTTTGAGCTTGGCAATCGCCTTTGGCCAGAAGCTGCCATGTTGGCCAGGGCAGATGCAGAGGGCTCGTCCATCATTGCAGATGTTGATTGCATACTATTACCCTAGTGTTCCTTGTATAAAAGAACAGTCGCTATTCATTATTTGTAATTACATCCACGCAGGCTTGAATCTTTCCACCACATCTTCCAAATCCCGAGGAGAGTACTAGGCAAGAACTTTGACACTTTAAAATGACTTTAATTTCGGTAAAGAGTTAGAATGGAGGGGAAGGAAGGTTCAGCAATGGAGTGCCTTCACTCGGGGGGGGGGCTGGGGGGGCTGGAGTTTTGAATGTTGTGTAAAAGAAACGGTTAATCAATGGGATCAATGCTTTCTCTGCAGTGCCTTCCAAACCCTTTCTTCTGAGCGCCCCGCCATTCTACTCTGCATGCTGCGGTGGGTCCTGCAGGCGCCCAGCATCCCCCACAGCTTTTTCAAGTAAGTTTTAATGCTTCATCAGCAATGCCTCAGCTATTCTGTAAACCAAAGCAGCAGGATTTAATGTGCTCAGGGAAGCTAATTGGCAGTGCACCGGCAAGGAGCTAATTCCTCACTAAAAATCACAGCGACCCCATTCAGGAGGTTTCCAGAGATTATCAAACCTAGGCACAGTGAGCGATTGTGAGCTGGTTTTCGGGCCACACTGAGCCCGGAGCTGACGCGCCAAGGCAAGAGCCTGTTTTCCATTTGATATAACAGACCTCAGAGGGACCAGTTTGACACTTTCTGAAACCTGCAGCCACACTCCATTTAAGAAGGGAAGAGGAGGAAAGCAGGCAAACAGAGGGCGCTGTGTGGTGTTTCCATTTGGCTTAAAGTGACTAAAAAGTCACAGGTCTAGAAAATAATTAGAAACTCGGAATCATAAAAGGGGGTAAATATTTTCAGGGCAGGGTTCTCTAAACGCTCTAAAAGCAAAATTCATTTGTGTCTGGGAAAGGAGAAACTGAATGGGGCATCGTGGTGCCCACGCTCTCTCATGCACACAGGTGTCTTGGTGTGTCAGTAAAATCAACACACAGAGGATGAGCCACAGAGAGAGTCAGGCGGGGGTGGGGGGCAGGAGAAGGCACTTGCACAGGTACACAGCCACGCGACAGGTGAGAGTGGAGAAGTGAGTGTGAGTCCCCAGTCCCAGCCTCATAGTGGGTTTCAGGCCCCATGGCCCCGTATGTGTTCTTGTGCTTCATGGAAGTTTCAAGGGGAGCCGTTTCCCCACAGAATGACTCTGGACAAGCGAAGCAGCAAATGTTGCTGTTTAATGAGCTGCAGGCTTCTGAGTTTCTCTTTAGGAGGCCGATACTTTCCCACAGAGCCCTTTACACGCCTGGGACGCGGCTACAATGGGCGACAGACCCATGACCAATGCTCACTTTCGCTGGACTCATCCACACGCGACCTCACCACAATTTTTCACTCTGCAGATGAACTTTAGGGACCGTTTCACAGCGAGAGGGCTTGGGCAAGGGTCATTTGTCCTTTTGTGTGGTCATAAAGCCAGGCTCTGTGTGTCAGTCCTTTCTCCTGCTTCACATTCCGAGTGAGTTTCTGGACGCCATTTAAAGCCCTTGGCTGAAAAATAAAACAGTGAATGGAGCTGACTTTTATAGACTCGTTCTAGCTCATCTTCCCATATAGCCCTGTTCACCTGAAAGGGGATTTTAGTGGCTGAGCTGAGTGTATATAGGGACTCGCTGAATACACAAGGGCCCATTATCAACTGTGGGGATTGTGTATTAACCAGGACCGATACACTGCTATTTTGGCAGTGACCTATTAATTGTCGATTTAACTAGAATGTATTGCATTTGAATAGTGAAATAGAAACCATGACGAAACCTTTTCCTCGCTCCTTCAAGGTGGTCCTCTATGAGGGCAATTGGAAACTTGTGCGAATCAAGGCACCATTTATCATCAGAGAGAGGAGTGTCGGGCAAAGATGTCTGGAGAAGATGATGTTTAAACCCAGATGCTTAAACCCCATCCCAGTGGCACCTCCATCTATTGAAGAGGTCTCACACTTAAGTTCACTTGCTTCATCTTGATATCGGTTTACTTTAGCAGGTTGCTAGTGCTACAGCTCAGGGCGTGTGGAACTGTTTCATGTCAGAAGGATGCTCAGGCATGTGGGTATACATGGCGGTGCAGTGTATTTATTTTAAAGCAGTGTTTTAAGAGTCTCTAACCCATAAACGTTTGGGCCAGTTTAATGAATAAGAAAAAAAAAAAAAAACGCATTGGTGAGGTTTACTAGAGCACGTCATCTTCCCAAGAGCGCCAATGATTATTTTAAGAAGGTTGTGGTTTTTTTCTCATTATTTCTCAACCCTTCACACCCAGTGCCCTCTGCAGAGCTGTGGTAAATGACACTCATCCCTCAGGGCTCCAAGCCCCATGTTTATCTTGGGGTGGGGGCGGGGAAACCACTTGGCTTGAAAGATCAGTGTGGTTCAGATCAACGGTAGAATATACTGCCCTTGACTTGTCTGCCCTCCGAATGTTGGCCTTCGAAGACCATTTAGAGAACCCACATGTGTTTTTAATAAATGGCGCCGTGTCCCATTATTACTTATAACTCTGAGATGAATGTCTTATTTTCCTATTTATAATGTTCATTCACATTGGCAGCAACTAGTAATACGGTGCTCTCTTGATGTCCGTAAAGAATTCTCTAGAAACAACTGGGTTAACCAGGGTGTGGCTAATGAGCTTTACATACATCTGCAGCGTTTTTATAAAAAGAGAAAAGAAAAGAAAAAGCTAAAGGAATTTACTAGACTTTCTTTTTTTAAAAAAATAATAAGTGTTTATGTCCAAGTCACTAAATTATTTTCCATTGCAGAAAGAAAAAAAAAAGAAAAAAAGAGAGAGAGAAAGAGAGAAAATGAACTGTTCAAGTAAGCTTGTGTTAAGTTTCCACTTGGACAGCCAAAAGTAGGGATGAGAGCTAAAACTCTGACCAAGCGATGAAGCTGATGGCTACCATTCTTGCCTCAGAAGGTTGACTCTGCTCTTTCCCAGAGCACAGGAGCAGCTCAGCACATCTGTAGCAGGGCAAGGGAAGTGTTGCTTCCACTCTCAGTGTGATGTGCTTGCTTAACAGCTTCCATTGGAGTTTTCCTGACCCCTCAGATTTAGGGCTGACTCCCTGTTGCAAATGTGGAAGCCATTGTTCGCTCAATGTCCTTCTCACATGCAGTAAACACTTTAACAAGACACTGAGAACAGTAGAGAAAAAAAAAATCGAAAGGCACCCATAAAAGGTGGTCCCTCCCCTAAAGCATTGCATGGAAAAAAAAAACCTTTGATATTACACTCATAAACTCATTTTCAAAAAGAACACATTCCCCAGCTAAAATGAAAGGGAAACTTGTGTAAATGATGTAGATAATGACTTAAAAAAAATCCACCTTAAAAAATGAAATCTTAATTAGGTAGGCAAGCAAATTGAGTTAATTAGATGATTATTTCATTTTGTCTCTGAGTACCCAACTTGACCTTTCAAGAAGTTTATGCCCTAGAAGACAGAGCTTGGATTTGGAACCAACTTTATGTAAGTCTGAGCGGAGGAAACTCGCCACCAGGGCAAACGGCTCTGCCCTTTCCTGAAGGGGCACTTACTTTTGACATTTCCAGCTCAGCGTTGTCCCTTTTTCTTCTTTGTTAAAACTTAAAAGAGCATTGTATCTCCCTAAGTGTGAGTATAGCATTTTGTGGACAGCGGCAGGCAGGGGCATTAGTTTTGCTGGGTAAATTCAGATCGGGTCTGTGGGTCTCACTTTCACAGACGGGCAATGCACTGATTAATAGCAGTGCCATCTGACTTGAGGGCTGGCTTTACCGCTCTGAGCTTGAGTGATGGGTAGTCTGGGAAAACTGGCCAGAGCTGTGGAAACCTAGTAAAGGCCGAATGAAATTCCTGTCACATATACCCAAGCAGATATAAAATAGTTAATATGCAGAGAGATTTAATTTAACCATTCTAAGATCTTTGGAGGGACACGTTTTTGTTTTTGTTTTTTTTGTTTTGTTTTTTGTTTTTAAATTAAGAAAGAATCTGATTATATTGCTTAGAAGATAATCATTGAATCCGTAGCTCATTTGAATATAGGTATTGACGTCTCGAAAGTGACGGAGTGGTGTCGCAGAGACGAATGACCTCCAGTCAACCAAGAAGAATCTTGGTAGATTCAGAGACTCGACACAATAGGCTTTCCCAGCTGACGGCTCCATTCAAAGCTCCAGAGAGGCAGAGGCAGAGTCTCATTGCTAAGGCTCAGGTTTTTCTTTTTCTTTTCTGCCTGAGCATCCAGCCCAGATGGTAACAGTGGGGACCTCCCAGGTCTGCAGGCTTCTTTTCTATAACCCATTCCCCAGGTATCCCATGACGTCAACTATAGAACAGCTTATAAAAATCTCTTGGTTCCCTAAAAGAGTTCTGAGTTACAGAATAGAAGAAAGTCATGTAATGCCATCTCTGTGTGTGCAGAGCATCATCGGCATATGAGGTGTGCTTTAGCCACAGGCTGTGCAGAGGAGGAGATCCCAGTCCTACTAGACTCCCCCTCCCGGGTTACCCCTCCAGAGACTCCCATGCCATTCCCCCTCCTCCCTCCCTTTTGCATCTATGAGGGAGCTCCTTTACCCACCCACCCACTCCTACCCCACTGCTCTAGCATCCCCCTATGCTAGGGCATCAAGCCTCCACAGGACCAAGGGCCTCTTCTCCCATTGATGTCAAAAGAAGGCCATCCTCTGCTACATGTGTATCTGGGGCCATGGCTCCCTCTGTGGATACTCTTTGTTTGGTGACTTAGAGCCTGGGAGCTCTGGGTGGTTCAGTTAGTTAATATTGTTCTTTCTATGGGGTTTCAACCATCTTCAAATTCAGCTCCTTCAGTCCTTCCTCTAACTTTTCCATTGGGGTTCTTGGGCTCAGCCTGATAGTTGTCTGTGAGTATCTGCATCTGTATTGGTCAGGTGCTGGTAGAACCTCTCAGGGAACAACCATACTTGGCTCCTATCAGCAAGCACTTCTTAGCATCAGCAATCGTGTGGGGATTCGGCGGCTGCCCAGGACCCATTCTGGGTTAGGCCCATTGAATAGAAGATACTCAGGTAAAACCCAAGCTAAGAGGAAGTCAGAGAGTGAAAGACCTTTACAGTTACTCCTATCCTCCTCATCAAAGGAGAACTGACATCAGGAGACAGACTCAGATGTAAATAGTGAAATCTGAAGAAACACGCAACAGAGGCTAGTGGTATTTTAGCTGGCCTGTTGGAGAGGCCTGGATGAAGCAAATTGCTTCTCTCTCTCCAGGTCTGAGAAGCTACTGAGTTCATTGGAAGGGTGAGAGAGCTTTCATCCTCCAAGGGCTGTTGGTAGCCTCCAGTCTGAGTTATCCTGAAAGAATCCTAGAGTCAAAACTGTTCCCCATACTCTTTACCTTCCTTTCAAAGCTGTGGGGTGGGCTGGCTCTAGTGGTCTATGGATTTGGGGTTTTTTAGTGTGGAAACTGAACAGGGCTTTTTAGGAGTGAGCTGGGCTGTATGACCCTTGGGTAGCCCACCTTGGAAACAGAGCTTGTGATAAAACATGGCAGGGTTAGCGACCCCAGGAATGACAAAGGAACACTGCCCTTCTGAAGGTTGGTCCCGTGGTTGCTTGTGTCTACTAGAAAACAGATCCAAACATAAAATGAGCAACAGCATGCCCAGGTTACTTGTCCAAACTTCTATAGTGGTCTACCTTGGTGCTTACATTTGATATTCTATCTTTTCTCCTCTGCAGTTTTACCTACCTCTAAGCCCAATGCATATTAGTAGTCGGGGGGGGGGGGCATGAGGAGCATGTATCTCTGAAGAAGCCTATTTAAGACTTCCTGTAAGAATAGGCACAGGAATGTTTCCCAGAGTGGGGTCAGGTAGCCCATGGTAAAATAGCATCTGTGTAAGATTGGGTAAGGGGGGGGGTGGTGGGGGCACCAATGGGAGAGACACATAGAAAAGGCATGAAGGATACACTGTTCTTGGTGTTTGATACACTGTTGCTGTTCATTGTTGTTACTGTTCATTTTCAGGCACTCAAACCTGAGAAACTAAAGAAAGGAGGCCCAGAAGTTAATACCTGAACTTGGTATGGGTCCAGGGGGAGGTTTGCTCCCCGAAGCGTGAGGTTTGGCTTCAGTGCTTGTCCCCAACAAGGGTAGAACTGCATCTATAGATCCTCTACAGGACTCCCAGTTTTTCAAAAAAATTAACTTGTTAGGACTTATATTGGAAGTTTTAGGGGTATCATTCCCCCATTGCCTTATCTTAAGACCTAGAACTTGCCATAGGCATTGAAATCATTCATTTTTCTAAAACCACCTTTGTAGTCTATAAGGTTCCTGTACGTTACATATAAATGTAGAAGTTTTTGTTACATCAGAAATATTTACTTCCCTGTGGTCCTGGGTTCATCCTGTCTTTGAGCAAGGCCCTTTTAGTCAAGTTATATCCAAAGCTTGTTTCACACACCCTCTCAGTGGCTCTAACTTAGCCTCCCAGTTATCTTCTGTCCTCTTCTTGGTGACACTCTGCACAATGGAAGCACCAGGCTGTGTGTGACTCCTCAATGTGGCTTCTTCATCACCTGGTGTCGCCCGGCGTCATGCCCCGGATTTCCTCCCGACACTGGGAAGGAATGAAGATGCTCTTCTGGGGATTGTCTAGTCGGCCTCCCACTCGGGCTGTTTGTATGTTGACTGTGGTCTCTCCTGTTCTGGCTGCTGCTCCTCTGTGGCTCTGCACTGTCCGTGATGGTCATGTGCTTGCCTAACTCTCAGAGCCCTTGTGCTTTTCCTCATCAACTGTGAGCGCCTTCAGGATGTGTTGGATCCATCTTCAGCCCTCACCTATGCCACAGCCAAGTTGTTCCTGGCTGGGAAATAGATCCAAGCTTAGACTGTAGACGGTGGGCATGGATTTTACATCCACATTCCCGTGACGGTCGTGGTGGTGTTCACTTTGGCCATTCAACCTCTTCTCCTTGGTGCCTTTTTCCTGGTTGTAAGCACACGCTTTAAAACATCACATGTGGTCCTTCCTTTGTTGCTGTCTGTCCTTCGTCTTCATCTTTAAAGGTTGGATAGTTTATTCCCTTCTTTGGGTAGTTGCCATTTTCTAATTTTTGATACTTTGGGCTACACTGTTAGATTGGCTACAGCTTATAAATCAACGGTGCCAAAGTGCAAGAGGAAAGAGCCAGGCTGGACTGAGGATGTCTGGGCGGTGCCTCAGCTTTATGTCCTTTGCATAGAATTGGATCTGCATCGCTTTAAGAACTTTGGAAGTAACTGGTTGTGATATGTATATGTATACATACACACACACACACATGTGTGTGTGTGTGTGTGTGTGTGTGTATTTGTATATTGTCCTTGTCTCCACTCCAGGCCGGCGGGTTCACACAGCAACTTTACTTCAGGCTTTTTCTTTTACAGCTCTCTTCCTTACCTCTGCTTACTAAAATTTTCTTACTTACCATTGCCGACCAACGCAATGAGTTCCCCATACGGGCTACCATTTGTACAGGTCTCTGGTCTCCCCCTCCAGCCCGCAGCGACAGGAACGACATGGATGGACTACACGGCGGGTTCACTCAGGAACGTGTTTACTTGTGGTTTTTTTCCCCTACAGCTCTTTTCCCCAGCAGCTTCTTCTACTACCTCCATCCTTCTTGCAGCAAGGGCTAAACTCCTATTACAACAGCTTCTCTTACTACTACTTCTACTCACAGCAAGGGCTAAACTAGCTCCACCCCACCTCATCCAATCAGAATTCACACACACACTCCTTGCAGTGCTCAGGTCGTTTGCAGATAGACTGACAGGTCCCGATCAGGAGGAACAGTCCAGCCTGGCAGGCAACCCACGCATGCAGCCTCACTGCGCATGCTCAGGCAAGGTAGTAAACAAGTGGGTTTCACAGGGCCTGCGGCTGCACCCGCTTCCCGCAGTATATGATATATATGTATATGATATATGTGTGTGTATGTATATGTGTATGTGTATGCGTATGTATATGCATATATATCTACCAGAAAGACCAAGTGAGAAGCAGATTTGTGGGACTGTTGATTAGGGCTGGGCTTTGAGCTATCTTTGTACTGCTTTATTTACTACTTAGGACATCCTTCCATGATCAGCATTTTTCGGGTCCTCAAAGAAGTCCACTACTCAGATAGCTTAAGCAACATAGCTCTTGCTGTAGAGAGAACAGCCTGCCACCGTGTGAACTATGAGGTACCACTGTTCTGAGAGTCCGAGGGCTTGCCCTCTCTAACCCTGTGCCCTTTTGTATTTCTTGTCTCTGCCAGGAGAAGAACACGGGCTGCCTCTGCTGACCCAGGACTCAAATTCCAAAGCTCGCAGGGGGATTTTAAGAAGAGCTGTGTTCTCAGAGGACCAGAGAAAGGCTCTGGAGAAAATGTTTCAGAAGCAGAAATACATCAGCAAAACAGACCGAAGGAAACTTGCGGTCAGCTTGGGACTGAAGGAGTCACAGGTACAGTGAGGAGAAAGGTGCATCCTAGTCCTACTTTCAACAGCAGTGTGAAATTTGTTTTTTTTGGCAAATATATCTTGTGCCAGGTTTGTACCCCAAAGCGTTCTGAATTTTCAGTAGGTTGAGGCCCATGGGACAAATCCTGTGTGAAGACAGGATCCACACACACTGGGGTGGCAAAGCAGAGCCACAGAATTCAATTTTTTTTTCTGAAGTGAAGGAATATATACATGTATGTCCTTGGTATTGTAGAGAGAATCTCTTGTACCCTGTGTAAAAGTGTCCTATGGAAATGAGCTGAGGCAGGCAGTAGAAGGTGGGAGTTCCAGGAGAGGGAGGGGGGAGGGGGAGAGAGGAGAGGGAGAGGGAGAGGAATTGTGGGAAAGCAGGCACAGAGGATTTTCCTCAACACTGGAGGAGACTGCCACATGGACCTGAGGAGAGGGGTGGAATGACTTAGACTAGTTTAAACAGGATAAATAAGTTATGAGCTAGCTGAAACATTTCAAAGCTATTGACCTAGGCATTTGTTCATATATAAGAAGTTTCAGAGTTGTTATTTCTGGGAACAAAGAAACTAGGTGGAAAAAGCTTGTGGTTACAGGTATTTTATATATATGAAATATATAATATATAATTATATGTGTATATATGTATGTATATATAGTATATGATGCATCCATGGCATTATATATTATATATGTATGTATATGCATGTATATATAGCATATGCATTCTTAGTGTTATATATATTATATCTATTATATATGTGTATATGTATATATAAATTACATGATACATCCATGGTATTATATATTTTATATATATGTATATATAAATATCATATTATACATTCTTGCTATTATGTGTGTGTGTACATATACGTATATATGTGTACATATATATGTGTGCTTATTGTTTTTAATCCGGAGAAGCAGACTAAGTAATCACCTTCAAAAGCAGGAGCCAATTTTTCCTGTCTTCCTTTTCACTTTCAACCCCAAATCGGAGAGTGAATGGGAGGCTCCTGGACCCCTCTGGATGGGATTCCTTACTCTGTGCATTTCATGTCTGCAGCCTCTGCACCTTTCTCATTCACTACTGTTCCACACAGTTATGAATGCACAGCTCGAAAGCACAGAATACTCTCAAGATGGCCAATTAGCTCCTAGAACACTAGCATTTCCTTCTTTCATCTTCCATACTGAAATCCTGCCCAACTTCTAGAGGAAGAAACGCAGAAGACTGAATGTAGGTCTGGCATCATGTGGCAAAGGTGTTTGGAATGTCATTTCTATCTCAAGCAGCCTAATAGGAATTTCTGGTTTCCTTGAGCCACCGTCTGCAGCTGTGCAGGGTGTCCACATACAAGGGTATCTCAGTCATGCTTACCATTGCTGTGATGAGCTGGGATGACCAAAGCAACTTGGGATGGAAAGGGTTTATTTGACGTATGCTTTTTTACACATCACTGTTCACCATTGAAGGAAGTCAGGACAAGACCTCAAACAGGGCCAGTAAATGGAGGTGGAACTGATGCAGAGGCCACAGTTGAGGTGCTGCTCACTATCTTGCTCAGCCTGCTTTCTAACAGAACGCAGAACGACCAGCCTAGTGGTGGTACCACCCACAATGGGCTGGGCCCTTCCATAACTATCACTAATTAAGAAAATGCCCTACAGGCTTGCCTACAGCCTGATCTTACAGAGGCATTTTTCTTGACTGAGGTTCCTTGCTCTCAGATCACTATAGCTTATGTATAGTTAATGTAAAAACCAGCCATCATAAAGGGCATGTAACTGAAGGTGTCTATTGTGTCAATAGAAACACAGCAGGCACACCCCACTTTCCTTATAGGCCCACATCCACCAGGATATTTTGAATTGGTATAAAGGAACTAAAGTAGAGAAGACACTATCTCAAACATGTCCTAGTGTGTGAAATTGCTCTTTCCCCTGGGAAACGGTTCATTCCACAAGCTGCTATGCTGTCCTCAATACTTGTTAGTGGTAGGAACCAGTCTGTTGTGTGGCAGAGGACAATTAGTCTATAACCTTAATTGATTGCTTTGAATTTCATGAGTCTCAGAGCAGTTTAGCATATGGATGGAACCTATGCATTATGGCTGTATCTCCAGGGTCTACTTTGTAACCCTGTGCTGGGTGGGCTGTCACAGTGTTGGCATCCCAGGAAGTTACTTAGCCAGTGGAAGTTAGATAGCACGATTAGGGGGTTTGCTTTGGTGCATCAGGCCAGTAGGGGAGGTAGACCAGTAGTTGTAAAGCTTTTGATAGGGCTGCAAACTGTGCCTCCCATGCCTGGAGATGGCAGCCTAGGGAGTGGCACTATTAGGAGGTGTGGCCCTGTTGGAGTAGGTGTGGCCTTATTGGAGTAGGTGTGTCACTATGGGTGTGGGCTTTAAAACCCTCATCCTAGCTGCCTGGAAGCCAGTATTCTGCTAGCAGCCTTCAGATGAAGATGTGGAACTCTCAGCTCCAGCTGTACCATGTCTGTCTGGATGCTGCCATGTTCTTGCCTTGATGATAATGGACTGAACCTCTGAACCTGTGAGCCAGCCCCAATGAAATGTTGTCCTTGATAAGAGATGCCTTGGTCATGATGTTTATAGTGTTAAAACCCAAATGAAGACAATGGTCCTCAAATCCCAGGAAGTCAGGTGACAGACCTTCCTTATGGCCCTGAATTAGGGTGGCAGGTACCTCAGTAGACCTGGTTGGGGTGCCACAAGTAGGGACAAGAAGACCCGTGGTTAGAGAGGAGAACACGGGAAGGTCAGGGTTTCAGGGGGCTCAGGGTTATCAGCCTGAAGCAGATTCAGAGAGAAGGAAGGAGTGCTTCGTGCTGAGCAAGTACAGAGACACTTTGGTATCAAACCCCAGCCTTTTAGATGCGACAGCGATGGCTGCAGTCTCCACACCAAGGAAACGGCTTTCTTAGTTACACACTATCATTTGGCTCTTAAGCCGAGCACATAGTTTTACTTCGTTACCTTGTTTTCAAAGTTCAGGTATCTCAGAATGAATGCCTTTTGGATTTCGTGTTGAATTTTGGGGAGCTTTTAGTAAGCAATTTGGCATTTCATTAACTTCCTTGTTTTTCAGCTATGCAAAACAAGAGGGAAACTAGTGAAGTCACAAATGAGAGCTCATGTTACTTCTCTCCAATCCAGGTTAATTTCTATTACCATTTACCAATGCTCCTTGGTTCCATTTGCTGGAATATCCGTTCTTAACATGAATTTATGTATGGGATGGATATGCAGAAATTGAGGTTATGCTCTAACATCTGATGTCCTTTAATGCTTGGAAGGATCCTATGAAGAATCTGCTATTTGTTATATAGGATATATTCGTTATATCCCTCCTCTACAAATAAGCTGGTACTCGAATGTGTGTGTGGGTGACTACCTATCTATGCAATTGAAATAGGCTCTGTGTGTTCTTTGGGCGTTTCACAAATCATCTCGATGATGATGATGATGATGATGATGATGAAGCAGTAGAAGACAGAAACCCTGATAGCCCCTTTCGGTCGGCCTGTGCCCTCCAAGACCACACACCATCCGAGCTCCCAGCAAGATAGATGAGCCTGGTCTGTGTTTCTGCCACTTGTATAAACAGATCCATTCAGCCCAAGTTCCTTGTCTGTGCTTTCTACAGCATTTTGTCAGGGAGATTCTTCATACCACGGCAAATGTTTCTGTGCTGCTTGGCTGTATCCCCACTGCATGGTGCACACAAGCCATGTTGATTGCTGTTGATTGACAGGCATGCACTTCCCCCAGCCTGGGCTTGTCATGAGCAACACAGTTGGCCGCATGGACCGGTCTGTTTCTTTTCTCAAGTGTTATGGGATGGGTCCTTTGTGCCTGTCCTGTCCATCTTTTTCATTTTCTCTCACGTGAGCCTCGATGTATATCATCCTGTAGGCGTATCAGACATTCCAACCATTTGGTTTCTCTGCTTTGGCATTGCATTTCTTTGTGTACTTAAAAAAAAAAAAATTTGGTAAGACAGGGAACCAGGAATGGGATTTATATGTTAAACTGTCATTGTATATATTGTGACAGATTAAAAATTCTTTCCAAACAGTCTTAGATAAATCTGATCTGTAGAAAATTTCTACTCAGACAAGCCCTTTTATTGCCAATGCTTTATCCTTTACTACTTTAAAAAGCCTTACCAGCCTTATGGACAATTGTATTTATTATTCTTTTAGTTTGAATTTTCCTAGCTACCAGCATTTTAGAGGCTTTTGATAATTTATTGACAATTTAAAGTATATTAATTGGCATTTTCCCACAGAGTCTCCTCTTGTTGACATGCAGCAATTATTTTGGATATTAATCAAGATATTTAGAATATTAAGAATATTGAGATTAGTTCTAGTTTTCTGTTACAGCCATCATAGCATTTCTCTCCACACTTGCGCGTTTATATTTAGTGTGGTAAAATACGTATGTGAAATCAATCATTTTTAATCTTTAAAGCTCTCATTTCACGGGCACTATGTGTGTTTATCCTGTTGCATAATCCTTACTGCTGTTCATCTCCAGAGCTCTCTTCATCTTGTAACACTGAAACTCTGCATCCATACCAATACCTCCTCCTTTCCCTGGCCCCAGACCCCTGCCAACAACCTCCGGTATCTAATGCCTCCTCCCTCCTCCTACCCCGGGCCCTTGATAACTCCCCTCCTATTTTCTGCTATAGCACAGAGGCATATGAGTATAGAGTATAGCATTGTGTATGAGTGGGGCCACACAGCATTTTTTTTTTTTATTACTTGGATTACTCTATTTAACTTAATGTCTTCAGGGTTCATCTGTACTGTAACAAGTTTCAGAATTACCTTCCTTCCTCAGGGTGAATAATGTCCCACTGTATGGATGAGTCTTATCTGCATAACTGCTCATCTATTGATGACCTTGCTTATTCCCAATATTTGGATATTTTATCTGCTGTTGTGGAGATACGTATGCAAATATTTTGCAGACTCCTGCCTTTCATTCTTTTGCGCTGTTTGCTGTTTTTCTCTATGTTTATAGCGTGTTTATTTGTACAGAAATTTCTCAGTTTTATGTAGCCAGTTCCATCCTCTCAGTTTTATTGCTCTGGGTATTTTATGGTTTGCTTTAAAGAGAATTTGTGTTCTAAGGACTCTAATTATAATCTCATATATTTTCTTCTAGAACTTTTGTAGTCTCCTTTTTAATGTTCAGCTATTTAATCTACTTGGAGTTGTTTTTGTGTTTGTTGAGAGAGGTACACCTGCGTATTTTACTAAATATATGCATCTGTCCATTGGTTGTAAAGACAGTATTTCATGTTTTTTTTTTTTTTATGAAGAGATTACTTAGATCAAGACCCATCACTCTGCCTATCTCTCTCCATGTACGTCACACACATATCTACACTCTCTCTTACACACACAGGCACATACCTGTGTGTGTATACATGCAGATGGACACACATGGACACATACACAGACACATACACACACATACAGATACACACACAGACAGTAATACACGCACAGACACGTAGTCATTATGCACATACAGATAGATAGATGGACACAGACATATATACACAGACACAGACAGCCAGACAGCCAAACATCCAGACACACACACACACACATACACACACACACACTAAGGAAAGAAGAAAACGAGTGTGTTGAGCAAAGCAAAAACATCCATGAGAAGCACACTGTCTTGGTGAAAATGCTCTAAAGACTTGGCAAGCTCTCTAGGAGCAAATGCTCGCTGCTAATTATGAAAGCAACCAGAGTAGAGCCGAGTGCCCTGGTGTGGATGCTTTAGAGCTATTTTCCTAGCAAAACCTTAATCTGAGCATTGTAGCTGATGTGGCTGTTGTTGCATTCAGTTGTCTGGAGTGGATTTCCTGTGCTGACATTTCAAAGGGAAAGGTGAAGTGACTCTTGTCAGCGTGGAAGGACTGTCTCCTGGTTTGCTTTCTTCAGTGTGTGTGTGTGTGTGTGTGTGTGTGTGTGTGTGTGAGAGAGAGAGAGAGAGAGAGAGAGAGAGAGAGAGAGAGAGAGTGTGTGTGTGTATGTGTGCATATAGTTTATCTAATGTAGTTTAGGCTGACCTCAAACTTCCTATTCAGCCAAAGATGACCCTGATCTTTCCGTGTCTACCTCCCCAGTGCTGGGGTTGCAAGCATGTGCCACCATGTTTGGTTTGTGTGATACTGGGGTTTGAAGGTGGGTCTCACACGTGCTAGGCTAGCATTCTATTAACTGAGCTGTGTCCCCAGTCCTCCCCGTTGTAGATTTTGATAATTATTGTCTTTTAAGTTTTATAGTTTCCAATGGGAGTCTTTTAAAAACAACTATTTGTTTGTGGACAGTTCCATACGTGTTTGTCAGCAGTTCTAAACCTGTGGGCCTCTCTTGATCCCTTTCAGGGTTACACATTAGATAACGTGCACATTAGATATTTACATTATGATTCATAACAGTAGTAAAGTTACATTTATGAAATAGCAGTGAAAATACTTTTATGGCTAGGGGTCACCACATCATGGGGAACTCTGTCCAAGGGTGGGAGCATTAAGAAGGTTGAGAACCACAATGTATAAAGTCCATTCTCATACCAGCCATCTTTCTCTAGTCTCCCTCTCCTCCCACTGTCCCCCTCACCCCACAATGACCTGTCAACCCTTCCTTTTCTAGACTCATTGAGTTTAACTAGGGATTTTGTTTGTTCATTTGTTTCAAAATGAAAATGTAAAATAGTTGGGACAGGAATGTAGTGTCGCAGTGGTGACTGTTTCTGCTTTTAAAACGTCAGGGAAGTAGTTGGGAATTCTCCCGCTTAAGGATGGCTGAGTGCACAGTGGATGGGGGTGGTTCATCAAAGAGTCAGGCTGGGTGTGTTGGGGAAGCTATGATTCATATCCAACCACCATCAAACACTCTGGCTTAATTACATCCAATTGTTATTTATTGAGACTAATTATCATAGTTTGATAAATCCTGGGAGTAATCAAAATTTGGAAGCTGTAGAAAGCCCACATTTAACTAAGCGTTGCAAAATGTATTGTTAATTCAATGGCACAAAGCTTGTGGTGAGGCCTGCATGTTAACACAGCGTAGGGACCAGGGGCTGAAGTTCTTCAGTTTGCTCTCCTGTGTGATCTTGAGTTGGTTAATTCTCCAGACCTGTTTCCTTAGATATGAATGACATGACAATTTCATCAAACCATACAGTCTACCTATAGTATATATATATACACACACACACCCCATATACACATACAAATACCCTACACATACATACACATAGATAAACACCACACACACACCCCACATACACATTAAACACCCTGCACATAAACATATGTGTATGTGTATGCATATACATACACAGATACCACGTGTGCATATTGCATGCTCATGCATGCACACACACACACAAACACATGCACACACACACTCCCCGATGCAATCAATTAACCAACCAAATCAAAACACATAGGTGCTCTATTCGTCAATTTTTCTTGCAATAATGTATCAGAATAGATCAAATATAATGATGTTTAAAAGTATTTAAAACTAAGTTAATTTCAAAAGCCACAGAAATACAGAGTGTAATCAGTGCACTACACTCATCCTACTTAGAAAAGTGCCTGTGGTGTCTGGTTGATTTCTCAAGTGCTTTTGAAGGAACCCACGGGAAAAGCCACAGGGAGTCTCTAGTTAGACTTCCAGAGTAGGAGATTCTGCAGTACCTATAGTCGAAGCAGTTAGCAGTTGGGGATGTTGAAGAGGGATCTGAATATGCAGTTACCCAGCATATATGAGGCCCAAGTCAAAGAAATAAGGAAAACACTCAAGTGCTCTATGTGGAATAAGGACTTCTTTCCTGATTATTTTATCATTAGGTGAAGATTTGGTTCCAGAACCGAAGGATGAAATGGCGGAATTCCAAAGAAAAGGAAGTACTCTCCAGTAGGTGTCTCCAAGAAGTGAGCCTTCAGGAAGACAGGCTGGTACGGCCTGCCGTGGGCTGTCCTCCGCAGTGCCCGTCAATATGGGAAGTCTCCCAGCCACACTCAAGTCCAAGCTGGAGGGAGGAGTCTCCAGAATCTGCAGAAAGACTGACCCAGGAGAATTCAGGGGTTCCAGAAGCGGATTCACTCCGAGGTGCCTTGTATCTGTGTCCTGAGAAGGGACCTAGAGACAAGCATGGACTCCAGAGCACCATGTGACGGGAACATACTCCGTGTACATCTAAAAGAACCCTTAGCCAGTAACACTTGGATTAAAGCCAGTTAGATTGTGCCTCAAAACTGCCTTAAACTAATACCTTGGCATGATGCCTGAGCTGTTGCCTAAGGAGAGCCACTCTATTGTTTATTATTTAGCCCTAGACTAAGGCTCAATGCATACATGGAATAGAACCTTCCACAAAGTGTGATAAGACTGAAAGAAGAGCCAGGATCAGCCCCAGAGCCTGTTCTGAATACGTGTATATATTCGTGTGTCTGTGTGTTTGTATGTATATGCTCATTAAATACATCATCAGAAATCAGTTCTCTCCAAGTTTCATATGGAGCAAATTCATTTCATTTTGTATGAAGTAAAAAAGAAAAACATCAAGCAAATATTCATTTTTCTAATAGTGTAAAATCTGGGCTTCTGTGCTGCACAATTAATTATGCCTGTATAAATTCTCCACTTCTGGCCTCTTTGGTATCGACTGTCAATGAGTTTTAGCAAGCTTAGCAACCCTAGCCGAGTTAGCTGTGGTTAGACACACACACTGAAGAGAGACAAGAGGAACTCCACAGGAAAGTACTAGTTTTGAATATAGTTATCAGTACCTCTAGCCCCCAGCTCTGAGGCAGCTGGGGCCATCAGTGAAGAAGGTCTACACTGAGGCATTGATAGTCTTCAGGTCTCTTGTCTGGCTGGGTTTCCTAGGCCAGAGTTTTCTAAACACAATAAATGCCTGAGTGGAAGGAAGAGCTTGTCAGGTAACTGTTTGATTGTCTGCACCAACGAGTTTATAATCAGCGACCAAGATGAAGTCAAGACCCAGGGTCACTGTTCTCAAACAGTCTCCAACAGGACTAAAAATCCCAGGGCTGAAGGGCTCCGTGGTCAACGCTGATTGCACACTACATACCATCTGAATTTCCCACCTAGCTCGCTCACACTACATATGTTATGTGGTTTTTGTATATTAACAGACACCACCCAGATGTTTTATGATTACCCTGTAATAGTCTTTGTGTAAAATCACATTTCTGGTAACAATTTTCTTAGTTAATCCAAATATATTAATTCTAAGCCCACAAAACAAAACAAAATGTTTTACTTTGCAGGAAATGAAGCAAAAAAAAAAAAAAAAAAAAAGGAGGGGGAGGATGGTGTGGCTTTTGAATGAGTCTGTGGACAAGCGCACAACTTGAAGTCTTTATGGGGTACTTAACTAGTGAGCAAATGAAGAAATGATCCAGAATGCTAGTTTGCTTGCCTTCTCTGCTGCAGGCTTCAAGGGTTTAGTGTGAAGAAGAAAGACCACAAGAGAAGATAACAGCTGTAATCAAAAACAAGAACTTATGTAGTTTTTTTGTTTTTGTTTTTAATGGAGTTTGGATTAGTACTTCAGCTGGTGTCTTCGTCACCTCTATGTTCCCTAGGGGTCATGTTAAAAGGTTTGTCTTTGAACCCTCTTACGGGATGTAGGATCCAGAGGTCCGATGACTGTTTACACTTGAAAACCTGTTCGGAAAGTGAAATCTTAGCGTGCTTTAGGGCTAAATGACTGCATTTGTCAGATGCTCTTGATTGCCAGAGGCTATGCTGAGCATTCAGGGTCTATTAGGTCATTTAGTCCTCATGGCTATAACCCTGTGACATGGACTGTGTCACTGCTCAGGGTTCCTGCTACTCCTCGGAGGCAGCCAAGGCACTGCTTTACAGAGGTGATCACTCGAGAGTCTCAGCGTTAATGTAGTAAGTGTTCTGTGCCCAGTTTCATGACACAAAATCATACCAACTCCATGGGACCCAAAGGACCATGGATATATTCACACAGGCTATAGGATGCTGTGTGGGAGAAGGCTTTGGGGAACTACGGTAAGATTAACTGAAGGAAGTCAGGAGTATGCATCACTTTACAGCCACTGGCTTGGACAGACTATTCTCACTCATCCATAATTCTCATTTCTATTAGAGTTTGAAGTTTAGATAACTGCAAATCTTCAACTTTGAAGCCTCAGAGAAGTACCACAGTGCATGATTCACCCATGAAGTCCTATGTTGTATGTAATCAGTATGTCTTGAGAATAACTGAAACTTGGTTGAGGGATGGGCTGTACAAATGGGTGAATTACTGCCTGAATCACTTCCCCTCAGGAGCTCTGAGATATACCATACCAGACTGGCATGGTGCTCAAATATGCAGGTCAGTATTTTAATTGTCTTCCACATGGAGAATGTATCCAGGCTTATAAAAGTCATAGTTTAGAAAGTCAGTTTAGTGGGGCATAGTGATAACACACACCGTGTGCCCTCACACGAGCATAGACAAGTACACACATGTGTGCCCTCATATACAAACATAGCCATAGTACATACACATGTGCCCCCACACAAAGCATGGCCAGTGTGTGTGTGTGTGTGTGTATAGGCACAGACATGGTACATATATAAGTACCCTTACAAACATAGACACAGTATACACACATATGTGCTCTCCCACACACAACATAGTCATGGTACATACGTGTACTTTATATGTGTAACATATGCACACATGTGCCCTTACACAGAGCTTTGCCACAATACACACATGTGTACATGTATGTGCCCTCACACCCATAGCCATAGTACATACTCAGCGTCCTCACACCCGGCATAGCCCTTCTACATTTTCTTTGTGTTCTCTCATCTGGGCTGGAGGAGTGGCTAGGGCTTTGCTATAGGGGACTCCCTTCTTGTCCTCTGCTTGCCACCGCTTCAGCCAGGTCCCATGTGAGCATTTTCTGTTACTTAGATGCAGATCCCTTTCTGGAAGGGATAACATATGAATATATTTCTTATCTTCTTTCCTGAGAAATACTGCTGGCAATTAATACCAGGACCAGAGAATCCTGGCAAATGAAATATTAAAAAGAACAAACCTCAAGAGACAATTTTAATTGGTTTATAAGTAAATGAAATATATATATATATATATATATATATATATATATGTATATATATAGTATTTAGGCATTTTAAATATATAAACAGGTTAGAGATGACCACAGGCTCTGGAGACAATGAAGGCAATTATCACCAGTATGTAAAAAACAGCTCTGCCTTTTTAATAATAAACAAGAAAACCAATTATTTAATCAAGTGATTATCAGGATTTAAAACCCATCCAAATGACCATGTCATAACTGCTCAACTCCCATAGTACCCATAATTCCCTCTTCTAGCACCCATACTCCCCTCCCCCAATATCCACATCCCCCTCCTCCAGCCCCACACGCCTCCTCCAGCATCTATACTTGCTATAATTTTCTGACTCCCCCAGCATCTATACCCCCTCCTCCAACATCCTAATTCCCACTAGACTCCTCCAAATCAAAACACACAATTTTTTTTACTTCAAATATAAAATTATAAATATTCTATCCTCTAAACCACCTTTCTGATGTCTCCATCCCTAAACTGGACTCTTCCCAGTGTTCAGCAAGACTCAGCCATTGTGGTCTTTGACATAATGAAGCTTATTCTATGTGTATTGGTTTTGTGGACTACATCTCTAGTCACTTGAACTCTCTCCCTCAGTCGTTTTCTTCCTTTCAGCATCTACAGTACATTGTGTACAAGGCCTTTTTCTTCCTTCAGTGTATGTGTATATATATATATATATATATATATATATATGAAGAAGAAAAAGGTCCCTGTCTTCAAAGAGCTTCTAAGTTAGCTGCCTTGCCACATAACATTTAAACCATTGTATATTACTCCTGGCAGACGTCATTCATTTTAAGGTGAAAAGCTAGCACCTGCAAACCTCACCTCTCTGCAGTGAGAGCTCTTACACGCTCTACTAATCAGGAAGCACAAGGCATCCAGCATTCCCTCCAGACACTGTCGCCACGAGAGTTAGGAGTTGGAACGGCTTCCAGGAAGAAGAATGCACTAGCTTCCTTTGTCCACACTGAGACCTGTCTCGTTTTTTCTTTCTTTTTAAGTTCCACTTGGAAGAGAGGCATGAAAGTGGGTGAAATCGGGGTGGTGAATTCTTGAATATACAAGGGAACGGCTGCGGGATTAATTTATCTTTTCCCAACCATTTCGGAAACAAGCATTTACCATAACGACATAGTACTTGACCCACAAAGACAGTTCTTAGCATCTAGCTATGACTCAGGCTACACTGTGCCATTGTTTTTGTTGGTGGTTATAAATAAATGCACTTGAAAACAGCTAACAGAGGAAAAGTTATGAAACCCCAGTCGTGAGTACTCTGGAGAGAGAAAGGCAACTTCAGTTACTTTCTAATGCACAAGTATGTAAACATGTATGTCTAATCAGATTTGAATTGTAGTGTATATCCAATTTTCTCTTTTATTCTATTTGTTCATAAACTATCTTCCCACATCATTAAAATGAATCAAAACTATGATGGATGCATTGTTCTATTGTAGCTTTTTTAGTTCTTGGAGTGAACCAGGGAGTGGGCCAGAAGATGACAGGATGTGGGAAGAATGACCACAGGACCTTGTTCTTCAGAAAAATAATCTATTGTGTTTTTAATAAAAAAAAACTCAGCAGATGAATGAAAGTTGAACAAGTGTGGTATTGTACTCTCAGCGGTGTTCAGTCTCATGGTGTATCAAACATACCACAGGGACAGTGGGTGCTAAAAGGCCACAATGAAGTCTATTAGGATATTCTCTATCCATTTATAGGCCAAGCAGATGTAGGTGCTTGGTTATCAATGGAGCCAGCAGCAGAAGTCACAGTGTGGAATGGAAGTTCACCTCTCTCCATGTGTGTGTGTTTTGCTGTCAGATTGCTGCATTACTTAACTGTATATATTCTTGGGTCAGAGTTTTGAGTCTGTATTGCTGTCCTCAAAGTGAATAGGACAGACCTTCAGAGGGCTGTGTCATCCGCCACCACTTTGAATGCGTATACAAGGCTGGTGTGCCCACACCACCTTGAATTCTCACAATTTTGTGGTTCTTTTCTCAATGTTGCTTAAATGGAAAAAAAAAGTAGGGGTGTGTTGAGAAGGCTTTGAGATCAGAACATTCCAAGGTTAAACAGAGAGCTAGGTAACCTTGAGTATTATTCAAACACAAAATAGAACCATCCAGTCTGTAATGTTAATTGAAGCTGAGAAACCAAGCATGCCATATTTGAATAAAATACAATGATATGATTATTTCAGAAGTCACACACACACATGCACACACACACACACACACACAATGGTATTACTGCAGGAAGAAGACCCTGCCAACTCCTAGTGAGTCATGATTTAAATTATATGGCTCCACCTGTCTCTCTTAAGATGGTGTCCCCTAGATGTCTCTTCTGTGTCAGTTTTTTTTCTCTGCCTTTCCCTTATAAGGACACCTGCCATTAGATTTAAACTAAATCCCAGGTGATCATGTCTCAGAATCCTTAAACATAATTGCATCTTCAAAGGCATTCTTCTCAAATGAGGTCAAATTCACAGATCTCAGACTTTAAACTGGCATATCAGATATAGGACCAGTACAATTTATCCCAATGCATGTCTCATAGTAAAAGGTCCAGAATCAATAAAAGTGAAGGGCAGCTCCTTGCAGCGCTCTTCCAATGCAATTTAACTTACACTGCGTTGATTTAAGCTTTTATAACAGCTGAGCAATGTGCTTCTTGTAAGGATATTTGAGCAAAGACATTTTTGTAAAATTACTTTCATTTTGGATTTTTCTTATGCACAGGAAAAATTTAAAAATATGCAACGCTAATTTTTAAAGCTCTCACATGGATTCCAGATGTTGACCATTTTATCCAGGAAGGTGTTTCCATATTATACAAATGTGGTGCACATTAAAAAAATTGGCATTGTTTAATTTATGACTCACACATGAACTATTGTTTTTGTGATATAGTTATTTTAAGTAATTCATAAACTAAACAATATTTTGGACACATACCACATTTGTGTAATGAGGAAACACCTTCTTGCGTTAAATAGCCAACATCTGGGATCCATGTGGGAATTTTCTTTGAAATTTTAAATAAAGACAAATTAGTATGTCATAAAACTAACATGGCAAGTCAGAGGTGCAAGGATCTGGTAATCAAAGATGACATAATCAAAGATGACGTAATGTGACAGGCCTGCTCTGAGGCATAGAGAATGGGGATGACATCAACAGAAAGAGCCCGAAGTGTTTTCCCAATATTAGTGAGGACAGAGAGAAATGTGACATGGGTCATGCTGATTCCGGGATCAAGATTCAGCCCAAGTGTATTCTTAGTAGGAGGGCTCTTCATTCACGAATCCAACGGCAACAACAGAGATCTAGAACCAACTTCAAGTAACGCCCAACGTTTTCTGAAACAGTGAAAGGGCTTCAGCGGAAGTGGCTAGCAGGGTGGTTGAGAAATTATGTGAAGGAAAAAGACCTTAGCCTCATGAGTGATGCCGCTGGTGTGGGAGTCGAAGGCCGAGGAAAGTTCTGTGGACCGAGCAACAGAGTGTTGGTGATGGCTTTGACGTAACCAACCTTAACTAGAATAGGGAGGAGCAAACGTCAGAGTGGGCGGGCTGAGGAGAGGATGCCAATCTAGAAAGGGGATGGGACACCTGTGTGTCTGTAAAGGAATGGAGAGAGGGTGCAGGCTGGATATGTTTGCACAGTAAAACCACATAGCTCCCTTTCTCTCTTTCGGTTGGGAATTACCAGAGGATGCTATGATGATGGGATGGGTTAGCTAGGGCAGAAAGTTCTAAAACAACTCAACGTCTGAGGTCAACGAAGTCTTAGAATAAGGATGTGGAGGGGCGTGGCTAATAGAATGGAGGAAAGCCATGGGTGGCAGAGAGAGAGCGGGAGGCATCTTGTCAGTTCTCTCCTTTGTTCTGTGTATGTGCAGCATGTGTGCGAGTGGGAAGCCTAACGGTGTTGCGAATCTTCTTTGGCCACTCTTCCTCTTTATTCTTTTTGAGGCCGGCTCTCTCAGTCAAACCCAGAGGCCGCTGGGTAGCAGCTTGCTCTGTGGATCCCCTGACTGTGCCTTCTAAGGTTGGCATTAAAGGCAGGCTTGATACATCCACCTAGAGATTCCATGGCTCCTGGCAATCAGAACAAGGTCTGCTTGTTTTTACATTGAGCTCTTTAACCATGGAATCATCTCTCCAGCTCTGTCACTATTCTGGAGTCTAACTTTGGTAACAGAGTCATATATCTATATCTATATATATGTATATTGATATATCTATATACATATAGATATATATATAGTGAAACAGCCTCTACTTAGCTCACATTTCATCTTCCCTGACCACTACGCATCTTTCCTCCAAACCAAATTAACTGTATGTTTGTTCTTTTGTACTCTTTGTTTTGCCTCTAGGGCTTTATTAATGTTTCTCCCCCCCCCCATTCTACCTAAAACATTTAGCTTCGTTTATGTAGATTTCCTAGGGAAGAGCACTCCAGACAGAAGAAAGAGCTATTGAAAGTACCTTCACGAGTATTTTGCCAGCAGCGTTCAGATGAACATATAGAACTCTCAGCTCCTCCTGCACCATGGCTCCTTGGATGCTGCCATGTTCTGGCCTTGGTGATAATGGACCGAATCTCTGAACCTTGAAAGCATTCAGATGCGGCACACAGAATGATGTGGAGAAGAAAGTTTACTACAGAAGAGCATGAGACATTCTTGAGAGAATGAAGACCTGGTTTGTTTCAAAGATATCAAACCAGCTGCACTTTATCATTATCTCGTGGTGCCAAAGAAGCATATTGGAAGTTGCAAGGATCTAAACAAAGATCACATAGAAATGGTTGAGAGCATGGTAGCTGCTGGGAAGACAATTTCACAGACTTCACAGATGTAAGAATGGGTTTCCATGTTCCTCCATTCTGTTCCATCTCTCATCTACACCTTCATGTGATAGCACCAGTCAAAGAGTTTGGCTTCTTATCAAAGCTGGTTTACAGGCAGGATTCCTACTGGTTTGTCACAGTTGATTACTTGCTTGAAAAACTAAGAAAATAAAAATGTGAACCATGGACAAGTTCCTTACCTGATTCAGAAGAACTGTTGGTTTGTTCTCTTTGCAGGCTAATTACAGTCTGAAGGTTTGCTGACTCATACATGACACTACCACTGAGTAGCCTTACATTTTTCCTGCATATCTGTTTTTCTGACATATGCCATAGTTATGTGAAAATTTTCTCACTGACTTCTTTCTTTTTTTTTTTCTTTTTAAACATTTATTTGTTTATGTATATGATTACACTGTAGCTGTCTTCAGACACACCAGAAGAGGGCATCAGATCACATTATAGATGGTTGAGAGCCACCATGTGGTTGCTGGGAATTGAACTTGAGTTCAGTTGACCTTTGGAAGAATAGTCAGTGCTTTTTTTTTTTTTTAAATACAAATAATTTTTATTTGAAAATATTATGGTAGACGTGATAAAAGGCTTTTGAAATAATTTCATACTACAATATCTTTCTTAAAATAAATAGAAAAAAGTAACATATACTTTAACATATACTTCCTCCCCTCCCCCTGCTCCCCAACCCACCCACTCCCACTTCCTGGCCCTGGCATTCCCCTGTACTGGGGCACAGAATCTTCACAAGACCAAGGGCCTCTCTTCCCAGTGATGGCCGACTAGGCCATCCTCTGCTACATATGCAGCTAGAGACAAGAGCTCTGGGGGTACTGGTTAGTTCAAATTGTTGTTCCACCTGTAGGGTTGCAGACCCCTTCAGCACCTTGGGTACTTTCTCTAGCTCCTTCATTGGCAGAGCCTCACAGGAGACAGCTATCTTATGGTCCCGTCAGCAAAATCTTGTTGGTATATGCAATAGTGTCTGGGTTTGGTGGTTGTAATATGGGATGGATCCCCGGGTGGGGCAGTCTGTGGATGGTCCTTCCTTCAATCTCAGCTCTGAACTTTGTAACTCCTTCCATGGGTATTTTGTTCCCGCTTCTAAGAAGGAATGAAGTATCCACACTTTGGTCTTCCTTCTTCAGTTTCATGAGTTTTGCAAATTGTATCTTGGGTAATCTAAGTTTCTGGGGTAATATACACTTATCAGTGAGTATATATCATGTGTGTTCTTTTGTGATTGGATTACCTCACTCAGGATAATATCCTCCAGATCCATCCATTTGCCTAAGAATTGCATAAATTTATTGTTTTTTATAGCTGAGTAGTACTCCATTGTGTAAATGGACCACATTTTCTGTATCCATTACTCTGTTGAGGGGTGTCTGGGTTGTGTCCTGCTTCTGGCTATTATAAATAAGACTGCTATGAACATAGTGGAGCATGTGTTCTTATTACAAGTTGGAACATCATCTGGGTATATACCCAGGATTGGTATTGCTGGATCTTCCAGTAGTACTATGTCCAATTTTCTAAGGAGCCGCCAAACTGATTTCCAGAGTGGTTGTATCAGCTTGCAGTCCCACCAGCAATGGAGGAGTGTTGTTTCTCTTTCTCCACATCCTCGCCAGCATCTGCTGTCACCTGAGTTTTAGATCTTAGCCATTCTGACTGGTGTGAGGTGGAATCTCAGGGTTGTTTTGATTTGCATTTCCTTGATGATTAAGGATGTTGAACATTTTTTCAGGTGCTTCTCAACCATTCGGTATTCCTCAGGTGAGAATTCTTTGATTTGCTCTGTACCCCACTTTTTAATAGGGTTATTTGGTTCTCTGGAATCCAATTTCTTGAATTCTTTATATATATTGGATATTAGTCCCCTATTGGATTGAGGGTTGGTAAAGATCTTTTCCCAATCTGTTGGTGGCCCTTTTGTCTTCTTAACATTGTCCTTTGCCTTACAGAAGTTTTGCAATTTTATGAGGTCCCATTTGTCGATTATCAATCTTAAAGCACAAGCCATTGTTGTTCTGTTCAGGAAGTTTCCCCTGTGCCCATATCTTCAAGGCTTTTCCCCACTATCCCCTCTATAAGTTTCAGTGTCTCTGGTTTTTTTGTGGAGTTCCTTGATCCACTTAGACTTGAGCTTTGTACAAGGAGATAGGAATGGATCAATTCGCATTCTTCTACATGATAACCTCCAGTTGAGCCAGCACCATTTGTTTGCTGTCTTTTTTTCCACTGGATTGTTTTAGCTCCTTTGTCAAAGATCAAGTGACCATAGGTGTGTGGGTACATTTCTGGGCCTTCAATTCCATTCCATTGATCTACCTGACTGTCACTGTACCAGTGCCATGCAGGGTTTTTTTTGTTGTTGTTGTTTGTTTTGTTTTGTTTTTTAAATCACAATTGCTCTGTAGTACAGCTTTAGGTCAGGGATGGTGATTCCACCAGAGGTTCTTTTATTTTTGAGAATAGTTTTTGCTATCCTAGGTTTTTTGTTATTTCAGATGAATTTGCAAATTGCCCTTTTTAACTCTGTGAAGAATTGAGTTGGAATTTTGATGGGGATTGTGTGAATCTGTAGATTGCTTTTGTTAAGATAGCTATTTTTGCTATATTAATCCTGTCAATCCATGAACACTGGAGGTATTTCCACCTTCTGAGATCTTCTTTAATTTCTTTCTTCAAAGACTTGAAGTTCTTGTCATACAGATCTTTCACATCCTTAGTTAGAGTCACACCAAGGTATTTTATATTATTTGTGACTATTGTGATGGGTGAAGGGACTCGCTGTGGTGGGAGTACTGGGTTCTGATGATGCCAAGTGGTATTGGTTCCTGTTAGTAAGATTCTTATGTTTGCTTTTCGCCATCTGGCAATCTCTGGTGTTAGATGTTCCAACTGTCTCTGGGTAGAGCTTGTTCCTCATGTGAGTCTGTTAGCCTCTCTCAGCACTCCTAGGAGACCAGCTGTCTCCTGAGTCCCAGGGGTCAGCAAGCTCTCCTCTGTTGGGAAAGGTGCACAGAGGTCTGAGGATCAGCTCAGCCTCCTGGCTGAAGGCCCGAAGGGACCCTCCCTGTCCAATAAGCTCTGTGGCTTCTGTGACCCGAGTGATCTCCTGCTTGGACCAGCCTCAGAGAGATCCCGGATAGAAAACAGCAGTCAGTGCTCTTAACCACTGAGCCATCTCACCAGCCCGACTTCTTTGTTTCAGTGCTCAGCTATGTAAGGTTTTATGCTTAAGATACTATAGCTAAAAGCCCATTTAATACAAATTCTGCTAATTAAGATGCATCCTATTTTTTAATTCAAGTTTCATTTATTAATGGTAATAATAATAGTTTGTGATGAATTAACTGGCATAAAAATTTTGAACCTTTTTCACAGTGAAGGAGAAAGCTTAGCCACTTTATGATAATTCTGTAGTCTTACACATAAATTTTCAAAATAAAGAATACCATGCCACCAATATTGTCTTATCAAGATGATAGAAGCAGTTATGTATGTGTCATTTTAACTTGTTTCACACACACACACTTGTTCATTTCCTCTTAGCCATAGGGAAGAGATTCTCTGAGTCACTCAGTGAATACACAAAACCCAGGATAGTACCAAAACCCATAATATATCCTGTGCTTTTTCATTATATGCATACCATACATAGTTTATAACAAGCATAGTAAAAGATTAATAACAATGTTAATAAAATAAAAGTTACAACAGTTTACAATTAAAATAATGCCGATGTGCATGATTGTACTTGGTTGCCTTATTACATTGAATATAGCCACTCTGATACTATGACAGTTAATCTAGTAACTGCAGCAGGTACTATAATTGAGTAATGTATATACACTGTGTGGATGGCTCTCAGCCCAGGTGGGGTAGAGACAAATGATGTGAGATTTCATTTTTGTGTCCAGATCTGCATGTAATTTATGATATGTGGATTGTTTATTTCTGGCATTTTCATTTACTATTTGGTATTAACCATAGGTAACCAAAACTATAAAAGTTAGGTCACAAACGCTGAAGGTCTAAGTAAGAGGCAACTACGTAAATGTACTTTTAAATGAGTGTTTATAATAACCAGCAACAGTTTTTGTTATTTTAACAAGAAGAAATGTGCAGTTTTCCATGTCAGGAGAAACACAAGGAAGAAACACAAATTAGTAATATATGAAAAGTGACAGAAATTGTTGTCATATGGTATGTTTTTTATCAAAAGAAAATGAAAGTAAATAGTGGTTTGATCAACTCTTACAAAAAATACTCGATTTGAAATTGAGACATAGATAAAGAAGTTTACCTTGATAACATACTGCTAATACTATTGGCATAGCATTCAGTGATAGAGTGTTTTGGGAGTTGTTCAGGAGGTCTCATCAGACACAGTAGTGACCGAAGAGAGGTTGAGGTGGTGAAAGCCAATTCTACAACGTGCCAATGTCTAGTAGTGTTATGCCTGCGTGCAGCAAGAAAGAAGCATAAAGATCCTAGAGATCCACTAAGATTTCTGGTTTTTTTGATTGTTTGTTTTGGCATACTATTATGCAATTTTAAGTAACACACTATTGCAGTGCTGGATTATAATATCTATAGTTAAGTGTTGTGTAGTATGATTAAAATTCATTAATTTAGCAAATAATTTTTAATATTTAATGAGCAACAAACACACTGGGATCCAGGACTAAAGAAATAATACCATTCATCCTATGTTTGGTTACCGATGCTACGGGACTAAGACAAAAATAATTTATTAAATTTTAGTGTGTTAAGAAGTGTGGTAAAGTCCAGACGAGTGGCCATGAAAGGGAGACCTCTGATAAGAATATGTAGTAGGTAGCAGATATTGAAATTCAAGGCTCAATGTTAGGCAGACTGATGATGGGAAAGCTGAAAACCTTGAGTTCTGTTTCCACTGTTAATTCATACAAACTTCTAAATGTCAGTTTACTCACTAGAAATAGAGAAAGGGGCTGTGAGTTCTCAAAATTAGATTTATGGGTTTTACAACTGCCTTGTGTAATAGCTTTCTGATTATTTATATAGCTGACAATTTTTCTATAGTAGTAAAAATATGACAAACTTTGGGAAAAGTGCAATCTTTGAATGTTTTTCCGCTGTGAATTTGCAGTGATGCAATTGGTCCCATGAATGATCGTACAGGGAAGGTGGTTAAGGGGTAATTAGCCAGTTGATTCTGTTTGTGTAGGTCTATACTGTCTCACAGGGGTGCAGGGATGTGTTGCATACTGCTAGGTGAGGAAACCGTGAAGGACCACCTGTGTGGGATCTCTGGACCTCTGGGCAGGTGCAACAGGAAAATGAAGGAGTCTACAAAGTTGTCCTTTGACCTGCACAAGTGACCTCTATGTATTGCTCTCCCCATGCCTGTAAATGGACACAAACACTGGTGATAACAAAAATAAAATATAAAATCCTTAAAAGAAAAAAAAAAAAAAGAAAGTACCTTCACTGGTTACTTTTAGTGTCACAATGTGATGCAGTCTGGAGTCACCTAGGAAGATAGTCCAAATGAGCAATTATCTAGATAAGCTTGGCCCTCCAGAATGTCTGTGAGGGATTGCTTTAATGGTTCGTCGACGTGGGAAGGCCAGCATTGAATGCTGGCAGCATTGTTTAATGGACTGGACTCTGAATATGTAAGAGTAAAGAATGCTAGCTGATTGCTAATGGAGCAAGAATGTGTTTATCTCTTTCTGCCCTTTATGGTGGGTGTGATGTGACTGGTTGAGTTCCCATGTAACTTTAATTTTTTTCAAAATCTATTTTTAATGATGGTTCTTAAGTGCTTTAACCTTCCTTGTAGCTCACCACCCACCAGAGGTAGTGGAAAGGAAAGGATATGGAGGGGAGGGGAAGTGGACCTGTATAGAAAGGTTTTTTTGGTGCAACTCCCATCTGTGTTGTCTAGAAATCCGCAGTTCAGTTCACAGGTTAGCAGGCAGTGGCAGCTTGATCCACTCACAAACACTTCATGGATACACCAGCAATCCAGTTTGGTAGACTCGGGTTAGCAACAGCATTGACATAGCAGGCTTCTCAGCTGAGGCCTGAGTCAGCAGGAGGAAACAACAGGAATGCCAAGAGAAGTTCTCAGGTGTGCCTCATTCAGGGAAGGAAGCAGAGATCAGTGAAGACAGGAGAGCCACAAGTGTTGCACAGCTAGCTGTACCAACAAGCCAAGCTCTGTCTCTGTCACTCCATAGAGTCCTATTTATACCCTCCAAACATCATGTGTCCTCCATGTGTATGCACGGCTCTTACCTCAGCACGTGCATCCAATCAGCCCGAGTCCTTGGAAGCCGCAACAAACTGCAGCACACCACCGGAAGTTTTTGGTGTGTTTCTCTCTACGGGAGTCTCGACAAATGCAGCTCAGCTACACAGTATAAGGCAGACCAATACATGTGTGTCATTAGCAAAGAATCCTTCATCACGTGTCCTTTCACGTGTTTGCTTTAGCAGAACATCCTCTCTCTCGTGTCTGCTTCAGCACAAACGTTCCTTCAGGAGTCTGCCTTAGCCTTTCACAGCTGTGCCCACTTTAACGAAACTTTCCTTCATATGTCTGCCCCAGCAAAACCCCATCCAACCGACTTTCCAAAGAACCCTTAAATTTCTGCTTCATTCCCACCCTGGCTTCCTGAAATGTTGAGCTGAAACAACGGATTGTAACTTGGAACTGTAAGTCGAATAAACCCTTTCCTCCCTTCGGCTGCTTTTGGTCAGGATATTTTATCATGGCAACAGAAATGAAACCCAGCCCAGTAACTAAGAGAGAAAATGGAGTCCATAGCTGTGGATGTTGGGAAGTGTGAGCTTTGTAACATGCTTGGTTCAACAGAGAGCAAAGAGTGCAGCATGGATGTAAAGTACCAATAGTATGGAGTGTGGTGAGAGAGGTCAGAGGTTAAGAGATTTAGTACAAACTCTGTGTTTTACTGGAAGTGAGTGAGAGAAGAAGCAGGCAAATGCCATGAGCTATTATGTCTTTAAATGGGCACTTAGAGTGGACTAAAAAGAGAAGGGTGTTGGGCAGTCGGTCAGGGGGATCATAGAATAACCTTCCAAATAGAAAATGGTCACCTGGAACACAGTAACAAGATTGGAAGCACGTAGAGGTGGTTAAATTCTAGATAGATTTTCGATACAGACAGAGCCAACTGTGTTACCCGACAAAGACGTGTGCAGAGCTTGGGGTGGTCTTGCACATGTGCCAGCTTCTAATCCCCTTGTGAGAAGATTCTCTTGTAGCCGACAGAGAGCTGAACTTGGTTTTGTCTAATCCACCTCGGCCATAATGATACATACTCATCACAATTACTGATACTTCTGGATAATGTCTTACATGTTTGTTCCTACCTGAACTGCCTCTTAAAGCTCTCTCCACAGTGTAGACTTTTTTTTCTCTCTAGCACTACAGCCTTTCTTTTATACCAATAATAATAAATAAAAGCACTTGGGCAGAAGTCTAGCTTTTAGAATCTCATCTCACTAAGTATAAAATTGGAAGATATCCCTAGTCTGCCTTCTACTCCTGGGGAGGCACTATGACCTGGACTTTCTCATTCAGATTCAGCCCTGTATGGTAGATGTTGCTCTCTTCTCCAGAGGAGGAAGAAGAATTTATTTTATCAGTGAGCACAAAAGCATACGGTTTAGCAAGCTGGCTGTGGGGACTTTCCCTACACAATGGCTGTAGCATCTAACCATGACCTGGTGCCTGTGATGGATTGTATATGCTTGGCCCTGGGAGTGGCACTATTAGGAGGCGTGGCCTTGTTGAAGTAGGTGTGTCATTGTGGGTGTGGGCTTTAATACCCTAGTCCTAGCTGCCTGGAAGCCAGTCTTCTTCTAATAGCCTTTAGATGAAGCTAAAAATCTCTCAGCTCCTCCTTCACCATGCCTATCTGAATGCTGCCATGCTCCCACCTTGATGATAGTGGACTGAACCTCTGAACCTGTAAGCCAGCCCCAACTAAATGTTGTCGTTGTAAGACTTGTCTTGGTCATGGTGCCTGTTCACAGCAGTAAAACCCTAACTAAGACAAAGCCTTTTTTAATATCCATTCTGTTGGCTATGCCAGACGAATTCAGGCTATTTTCATAGTGATTACAGCTGCCTTCCAAAATCCATGCTTTGGGCACACAACAGGGCCACACTTCTCAAGAAGCCTTGGAGTTTGTATGCATGTGACTTTGTTCTACGCAGCACATCACTGCACAGCCTGGCCTGCATGTGTGTAATGTGCTCATTCCTTCCTGTTCTTCCATCCTACAGGATACATGGAACTGTGTGATACAATTATAGACTGTCCACCAGCTTGTGTCCTTGATGATGACACAGAGAAGGATATTCTTCCCCTCCCCCATGGCTAGCAAGTTGAAATGTTCAGGTTGATAGCTTTGGGCTGAGAGGCCTGGGGTCAGTTCTTTCACCGTTTTCCAGGTGATGGTGACACTTCATATAGCTGTCCCAGAATTTAGAAAACTACAACTTTAGGCAAGAGCAGGAACAATACAAGCAAGAAATATGAAAGTCTTACAGACTGCATCAATACCAATAAATATGAGAAAAACTAGTAAATATCTAGAATAGACGTGGGAAGGGACAGGCTAGCAGAGAAGGTGGCTCTGCATCTGCACAAATGCAAATTTGCATTCCCCTAATTGCTTTCTGTTCCTGTGTTTTCCCTTGAAATACTAAGATTGGGGAAATCTCTAATTAGGAGTGAGCAGGAGAGGTCTCTTGGTCTGCTGATGGTGTTAGGAGAAGAACCTTGGAGGGATGTTAGTCTCCAAGAATTAGATTTGGAGACGAGTTCAATACAGAAGGTCTTGGTGGCAGTCTAGCTTCAAAGGGGAAAGAGAGTTGGGCAACCACACTGTTCTGTTCTTCACCAGCATTTCAGAGAGGCAGCTAAGGAAACTATGCAGGCTCTCTACCACCCAGAGTACCCAAGACCTGCACGTGGAGCCAGACCTATATGGAACAAAGACTGCTTTGCAAAGGAGTCCAAGTTCACAGTGGAACAGGAGCTTACTGGCCTCTGTCACCTCTGAAGTAGATCTCTGCGGCAATAGGTCTAGAATAAGTTGTCTGGGAAATCAGGACATCAAGAAGCAGTTCCAGAGCTGTCTTCTTCCCAGGAGTCTTTGGGGGAATGCACTCCCATAGCCAGTGTGTGATTCACACTTCACACAATCAGATTTGAGTAGGTTAGATGAATCAGGCCCTGGATTAGGCCCAGGAGAATCAAGTCAAGATGGGAAAAAAACGGAATCCTTGAGTCAACCAACCTAAGAGGTTACTAAGACTCTTATCTTTAGATATAATCACTAAACATTTTGGCAGTTGGGAAATTTTACAACATAGTTTCTTTCTTTCTTTCTTTCTTTCTTTCTTTCTTTCTTTCTTTCTTTCTTTCTTTCTTTCTTCCTTCCTTCCTTCCTTCCTTCCTTCCTTCCTTCCTTCCTTCCTCCCTCCCTCCCTCCCTCCCTCCCTCTCTTTCTCTCTCTCTCTCTTTCTTTCTTTCTTTCTTTCTTTTTTTTTTTGGTTTTGCGAGATAGGGTTTCTCTGTGTAGCCCTGGCTGTCCCTGAAACTCACTTTGTAGACCAGACTGGCCTCGAAGCAACACAGTTTCTTAATGAACTGACACTTATGTATCATATTTCTCAGGGAGACACACCAAATGGGGAAAACCCACTACTCTGTCCTGCCTGTGAATTCCAGCAATGGGTTGGGAATTTTTGGGTGAAATCTGGGGAAATTTCGAGGAAGTGATGATGATCACACATGCTGATACCGTTCTTGATGTGTTTGGATCCTGGTAAGAGCTAATGACCTCTCCGTAAGTCAGTGGTGCTCTGAGAATGTTGTGGCTTTTAGAGGGGTTTTGGATAGTCATGACTGGAACTCTACTGGTCATATCCACCATAGGGGGTGATGCTCAGCACTCTAACGGTGCACCCACACACACCAAAGCATCATCTGGCCCAAAATTTCAGAAGTGCCAAAGTTAAGAGTTCTTCTTTGAACACATTTTCGGGGATTTTAGGGACTTCCTGAGGCTTAGTCACACATAGCCTCACTTTGAGTCAACTGGTCCTGGAACAAAATGCCCAGCCGAAGCTCTCTAGTGGGTCTTCATTCAGAAAGCAAAAGCAGAGCCTCACTCTAAACTACTGAAGTTACTGTAGAAGAATGGTAGATTTTTGCAACACATTTCTACTCATTTTCAAATCCATGTGTATGTTAATTTAAATATGGCCATCATGTTTGTATTCAGATACTAAGCAATCAAAGTATTACTTTAAGCAGGTCAGATGATGTTAGCAAAGTCTTTTATTTTTTTCTAGTAAGCCCCAAAGGGTCTTTGAATTTTAAGAGAAGGTTGTATTCTTTTTATTTTTATTTTTTTAGATTTATTTATTATTATATGTAAGTACACTGTAGCTGTCTTCAGACACCCCAGAAAAAGGCATCAGATCTCATTATGGATGGTCGTGAGCCACTATGTGGTTGCTGGGATTTGAACTCAGGACCTTCTTCGGAAGAGCAGTCAGTGCTCTTAACCGCTGAGCCATCTCGCCAGCCTGAGAAGGATTTATTCTTACCCTAGAAACTTCCCTAATGCATATTCAGGCCGTAGCCACATGCACAGTTCCATCAGGATTCAGGGAAGTCCTGTAGTCTCTTCCTTATTTTGTCCTACTTATTCAGAACACAAATGCGTGGGGAATGACTCACTGGGTGCCGATTAGGGAGCTTGGTTCTAGGAAACTGCCAACAAAGCAACATTGTAACCACTGCCCCATTAGAGCATTTAAAACAGTCCTGGAAAATGGCAGGAAGCTCATAGGTGACAGTTGCCTTATTAACCTTCATAAAAATCTCACTAATTTGGAATTTACAAAACTCTCTGCTGTGGTTTGGGGATTCATTAAAAAGCTGGCCATGTCGCCCAGCTTTTTACATGAAGACCTAATCTGCTATGATGTCAAACATATTCTATGAAATCATCCCTTTCATTGCTTATTATTCTGAGACTGAAAAATCAGTAGGTTTATGAAAACTGGGCTCTGAGTCTATACACTTAATGCCAATAGCTATCTAAGGGATACCCCTTATGCTTTGATTTGTGTGCACCTGTGTGTTTCTGCATGTGTTCACGTGTGCATGGGGATGTATCTCTGAGTACATGTGTACATATGGTGCATGCATGTGGGCAGGACAGAAGTCAATGTTGGGTGTTGTAATGGTTTATCAATGCTTGACCCAGGGAGTGGCACAATTAGAGGCTGTGGCTTTGTTAGAGTACTTGTGCCACTGTGGGTGTGGGCTTTAAGATCCTCATCCTAGCTGTCTGGACACCAGTATTCTGCTAGCAGCCTTCAGATGAAGATGTAGAACTCTCAGCTCCTTCTGTACCATGCCTGCCTGGATGCTGCCAGGCTCCTGCCTTGATGATAATGGACTGAACGTCTGAACCTAGAAGCCAGCCCTAATTAAATGTTCTTTTATGAGTTGCCTTGGTAGTGGTGTCTGTTCACAGCCATAAAACCCTAACTAAGACAGGTGTCTTCAATTGAACTCTATCTTGAGTTTGGGAGCTTCTAGATTCAGCTAGGCTGGTTTACCAGTGAGCTCTGGGGATGGAATCCTCCTGTCTTTGTCTCCAGCCTTGGGCTTACAGGGGCATAGGACTACATTCATATTAACCCTAGGCTCCAACCTAGGTCCTAATGCTTGCACTTGACTGACTAGCCCTGTATACGTTTTTTTGATAGAACATGAAGACATGCCATGTTCATCTTTTCCACTCTTAATATTAAGCTTGAGGTCCTGGGAATTATTATGATGTTTACTGCTAAGTGTTCATTCACCTCCTTCGAATGGGGAACGCGGAGGCATTTGGAGAGATTTCATCCTTTATGTAACAGATTCAACAAATCTTCCTTTGCTTGAGGCTACTGACTCAGAGTTTGAGGGCACAAAGAATGCATCAAATAATGTCATCTATTTGGGGCAGGAGATCAAGTAGACAATTCTCTAGACATCTGTCGAGCCTTTGTTATATTGCAAGCACAGGCTTAGGCCCTGCACATCTGTCTGGGAACTCCAATGAGCCTAACTGCTGCCTTCCCAGTCACCCTGAGTGATGATGGTTCAGATCTGACAATGAAACAATAGGCAGGGCATTCCTGCCGAGGAAACGTGAGCAAGAAGCTAGCAGCACACTTTCTGTTTGCTCCAGACATGGATAGACTTTCCCTCCGCATGTCCACTAAAGAAAATATACTGTAAACCCCAAACAAATAATGTAGAGCTTCCAGAGATGAAAGGATTCCTATTGTACCATTAACTGAATTTGAATAGAATTCTAGACAGAATTCTTGGTCTGTATTTAGACCCCACAGTCAGCATGTAGGTAGACACTGGTCACTATTAGTTCTCAAGTGGAGCTTTAAGAAAATTGACAAGGCAGTATCTATGGAATATAAAGAACAAACAGGGAGGCAGAAAATTATTGAGGCTTTGCTTCGCCACGTGTGTTTGTTGGCTTGGTAAGACTGCTCAAGAGGCTCCTCTGCTCGTGGTGCTAAATTTGTTCATCATCTATAGGTTAGACCTGTGTGTGTTCCATTTCATACTTGGTTTTATACTTTCTATAGATGCATCTTAGAGAACCTTTTCATTTCCCTGAAAATCTGTAGACTAGACTAGCAATCTTATCATCTGTCCGATTTCCATCTCAAGACAAATCCCAGTGTTATTTGAGCATCAACTACTGCAGCTCTCAAAGACACAGTGGGGCATGCCCCAGGTTTGGCTGATGATACTGCCCTAGTGTTCTGACCTGTGCTGAGGAAGGGTTGTCAGCAGTTATTGTCTGCCAGAACTACTGGGAACACTGCTTCCTGTCTGAGAAGTTGCTAAGCGACTAAAAGAGACAGAGAGAGTTGAAAGGCAACAGATTTGTTTAAAATTGTGCTAAAGAGAGATTTCCAAATTGAAACACCATAGTCGGTGTGATTCTTTGTGGAGAAAGGGTGGAAAGTTGCTAAAACTAAAATCAATATGTGAATTTCACACAAAACGATTGAGTGTATAAGGCATTGCACTGGCACATTGAAGGGCTAACTCTCCATGGGAGGAACAGTGAACTCTTTGACGAAGACATGTCACACCTAAAGCTAGAGTCCCAGAATACCTTTATTTGTTTAAGCTAATGAAGTCTACTTAAGCTGGCTTGCGTTTGGGTTTTATTAGCTAACAGTGCAGAGTGTCTTGGCTTATAATATGGCTATGTACCCATGTAACACAAGTTTTCAAGGGGAATTTAGAAGTCAGTATATTAGAAGCATGCATGAGGGAGATGGTAGAAACCAAATTTACAAGGGAAGGTTGCGGTAAGGTATTTAGGTCTTGAGTCACAGAACACATTCGTTTTTGTTTTTTTCCAAAGGAGAGAAATGGTCTCTCATGAACTCACAGCCTCACAGAGGAGCCATAGAGTCAAGTTCATGAATGCTATGAGGACAGTATGCAGCTGGGTGAGGACTCAGAATGGAATGCTATATAAACGAGCTGCAGTTACTGTGGTGGAACGACAGATGGAAATAATGAGTTGAGTCGTATTTGTACCAATTCCTTGCCTCCTACCATAGACAGTAACACAAATGACCTGATCTCCGCTATACCTGTGTGTCTAAAACTGTGAAGAGTTCTGTCTCCAAGAACTGGGAGTTGAACAAATAGGACTGATTGTTTTCTGAGAAGAGGTTCAGAAAGGTTTCTATGAAGTCAGAGACCATGTTTCTCTAGTAACCGGTAGAATGCCCTTTCATCGTTCTATAAATAGAGCTGCAGTTGTCATTTAGCACGTGTTATCGGTAGCTGTGCAGCTGGCAATGTTTGCTTCCTGTAAATGACATCTACTCCAGTTTGTTTTCATCTCATTGACTCCATTCTCAAATTATTTATATGTAAATGACATATATATTTTTTTTACTAACCAGTTGGGAAACTATTATAGTTTGAGCCTTACTTGGTAGTAGGCACTGTGCTAAAGGCTTATACATTGCCTGTTTGGCCTGTCAACCCTGAAAGGTTGGTACTGCTGTTGCCTTTTTGAGGTTGAGTCACTCTTGGATTAGACCTGAAGCACTTGATTTAAGATTATACCACTGTGACATAGTAACAAAGACAGCATGGTAAGGGCACAGAAATGGATCCGTAGAAAAGTGGAACTGAATAGAGGATCTGGAAACAAAGTCACAGATCTATGGCTACCTGACTTTTTTTTGAGGAAGGTATCAAAACAAACTATACTAGAGAAAAGACAACTTAGTCAATAAAGGTGCTGGCAAACCTGGATATCTAACTGAGGGAGAATGAAAATCGATCCAGAGCTCTCACTTTGCCCCAAATCAATTCTAACTGGACCAAGGACCTTAACTTAAAGTCCAAAGTGCTAGAACCCCTAGAGCAGGGGAAGTTCAAATGCCCTTTCACAGGGGACACCTAATACCACCAGAAACACAGATTTTTTTTTACATTATGATTCATAACAGTAGCAAAATTACAGTTATGAAGTTGTAACAAAAGTAATTTTATGGTTGGGGTTGGCTACACCATGAGAAACTGTACCAACAGACCACAGCATTAGGAAGGCTGAGGACTACTGTTCGAGAGGAAAACAGAGAATGTATTTCAAGTTACACACTCACACACACTCTCACACGAGCGCGCGCGCGCGCACACACACACACACACACACACACACACACATTAATATGTATATTAAGGCCAGAACTTTCTGAGCACAACTCTGGTAGCACAGAAAAACAGTCTCAATAATTAACAAGTATTAACAAGACTCATTGAAATACAACAAAACAGCAAAGGAGGCTTATCAAGTAGAAAAAAATAAAACCAGACTGTATAAAGAGTGGGGGAAAAGCTTTGACAGGTGTGCTTCAGACAAGGTTAATATCTGAAATATATCAAGAATTGTCAAAATTGAGCACTCCCCTGTAAATCTGCCACTCAACAAATGATCTAATGTAAAGAACAAACAGATCTCAATAAAATAAACACAAATGGCCAATAAGTGCTTATAAAGTGTTTGAGACCTTTTGCCACTAGAGAAGTGTGTGCAGTAAGTACTGTGTATTAAGAGTACTGTGAGTGTGCACACGTTGGCAGCACGTATAGTAATATTGGAATGATATGAAGATTAGCATGGCCCATGTGAAGGGATGACATGCAATTTTGTGAAGTCTTCCATATTAAACAAAAAGAGTCCACTGTGAGATTACATCACCCCTTAGTTAGAATGCCTGTCATGGAGAGAAAGGACAGCAAAAGATGCTGTTGAGCATAAGGGGAACAAGGAATGTTTATTCACAGATGGTGGGAATGTAAACTACTGCAGCCACATTGGAAATCAGTAAAGAGTATTTCCCAAAAAATAACAGAATTAGAACATCCACAGACCCAATTATACTACCCCTGGGATTGCACTCAAAGGACTTTATAGTCCACATCAGAGATGTATCAACAGAGATGCATCTCTGTCCACTGCGGCATCATCGACAGTAATAAGGACCGAGTCAGTTTAGGCATCCACCAGTAGATGGATGGGCAATGAGAATGTGGTGCGTATACACAGTGGGATTTTAGTCCTATGCAAAGATAAATCGACCATAAAATCTTCAGGAAAATGATGCTTCTGTACCATCTTACATCTAAACAAGATAACTCAGATTCCAAAAGACAAGAACTGCGTGTTTCTTTCGTAAGCAGATCCTAGCTTGTATTATTTATATGAATGGGGTTGAGTATGGGTGTAGGTTATGAGAGTAAGAAGGAGACAATGAAAAGGGAGAAAGGAGGTGTTGAGGGAGGGAGGTCTAGGAAACAAAGTGGAAAAAGAACTTCTATTCTTCTGAAGTTGTCTGTGGGGCTTATCTCCTCTGCCTGCCAACCTAGGGCTATCCTGGCAGCTTCTAACCTCCATACGATCATATCTGGGCTCAGAATGTCTTCAGCCTCTGAGGCTTCCTGTTGAATAAGCTCACCCCTTTCTAGTTCTTTCTGAACTCTGGTTAACTGTTCAACTCAGCTGTTCTGGATCAAACTTCTCTCCAAGCTGACTGATTCAGTCTGGCTTCTCTCGGCTTCTCCTGAATTGCTCTGATTGGCCTCATACTAACTTTGGCAATCTGTTCTAATCTTCTGGCTCATTCTCATTCTCTGGATTGCTCTGTCTTCACCTGTGTCTAGCTTGTTCTCTGTCTGTAACCTGTTTCTGTAAAATTCCCCTGGTAAAACTACCTCCTTCTCTCTCGGTGCTGTTCTCTTAAGCAGCTTCCCTTTCCTCTCCTCCTGAGACTTGGGTATGTCCTATTCTGTCAAATCTTTCTCTGATTCATCACTTTGTCTGCCACTCAATTAGACATCACTTTCAAACATGAGTGCTTCTATCTACAAACTAACTTCACCTTCATTGTTTGGGATTAAAAGTGGGTACTAAGAGGTTTATTATATTCCAGCCAGAGGGATTAAAGGTGTGTGCTAAGGATGAGCCACACCACAGGTATTTTCAGTAACACAATCTCAGAGTTCACAGTGTGATCAAATATCCTGCAACAACAAGAGACATGAAAACAGAAAGGAAGCCATAGGGTATGCAGAGAGGTGTAAGAGAAGCATTTGGTGGGGGTGGGGTTGAAGAGAGGTTGAAGAACCAATAAAACATTTTGTTTGAAAATTTCACAATAAAACGTGATAATGTGCATGATCCTTAAAAGTTATTAACATAAAAATTCAAAAGAAAAGAAATTGATTAAATGGAGGATAAAAGAACAATAAATAAAATATACCAAATGAGGAGTTGGTCATCACAAAAAAACAAAAACAAAAACAAAAACAAAAAACCACAAGATTGACCTAAAATAATTAGGCCAAACTAAGCAAATGAAAGAGAAAACCCAAGTTAAGAAAAATTATGGATGAAAAGCTGAGATTCCTATGGAGACCAGTGAAATATAGAGAGTTATTGGGAAATATGTTAAAATGGTTCATTTACACAATGGAATACTACTCAGCTATTAAGAATGAGGACATCCTGACTTTTGAAGGCAAATGGATGGACCTAGAAAATATCATCCTGAGTGAGGTAACTCAGACCCAAAAGGACATGCATGGGATGGACTCACTAATAAGTGGATATTAGCCAAACAAAACAAAACAAACAAACAAAAAACAAACAAAACCTATACAGAATACACAAGGTACTGTACACAGAACTCAAAAAGGTCAACAAGCTGAGGATGCCTCAGTCCCACTTGGGAGAGAGAAGAAAGCAATCATGAGTGGGGAGGGAGGGAGGGATTTGGGAGGGAATATGGATGGGGTTTGGGGACAGTGGTGGGGGAGAGGGGAACCTGATCTGGTATTGGGTGAGAGAAAAGGACTGAAGCCCTGAGGGCCTGCAGAAAGAATGTAAACAGGCAACCTCAGGAAATAGGAGGGGGGGCCCTCAGAGTGCCCCCAGAGACCTGGGAGGTGAAAGACTCCCAGGACTCACAGGGAGGGACCTTTGATGAAATGCCCAACAGTAGGGAGAGGGAACTTACAGAGTCCGTCTCCAGCAGGAAGACAGGACATCAAGTGAGGGGTGGATTGCCATCCCACAGTCACACCTCTGACACATAATAGTTTCTGTCTGAAAGAATTACAGAGATGGAAATGGAGAGGAGCCTAAGGAAAAGAAGGTCCAATGACAGGCCCAAAATGGGATCCAGGTCAAGGGGTGGACCCAAGGCCTGACACTATCACTGCCTGACACTATCACTAAGGCTATGGAGTACTCACAAAAAGGGATCTATCATGACTGCCCTCCGAAAGACCCAACAAGCAGCTGAGAGTCAGATGCAGATATTTGTACCTAACCAATGGACAGAAACAGCTGACCCCTGTTGTTGAATTAGGGAAGGCTGAAAGAAGATGAGGAGAAGGACGATCCTATAGGCGGTCTTTCAAACACTGGACCATCAAACAGACAGCATATACCACCTGATATGAGGCCCCCAACACACATACAGTAGAGGACTTCCAGGTCTATGTTCATTCAGAAATGATACACCTAACCCTCAAGAGACTGGAGGCCCCAGGGCATTTAGAGGTCAGATGGGGTTGGGGGTGGGGGCATCCATGTGGAGATGGGGTGTGGTGGGGAGGAGGTGTGGGATGTGGAACAGTTGGAGGGTGGGAGAGGAGGGGCGGGGAATGGAATATGGAGTATAAAAAATGAATTACAAATAAAATTAAATTTAAAAGATGTATTTTTTAAAAACCTAGAAAATCTAGAAGAGATGAATAAATTTCCAGGCTTATCAAAGTAAAATAAGTGAAATTAATACAGTGAGTAGGAAGCTCACCATGGAGTTTTATCAAAGGTGCAGAGAAGAGCTAACACCTATGCTTCTCAAACATTTCCATAAAATACGAGGGGGAGGAACATCACCGAAATCATTGTACAGTTCAGACGATCTTCCATCACATCTAAGTCGGTTTTCATCCCAGGGATACAAGTTAGGTTCAGCACGCTGAAATCAGGAACTAATTCTGTACAGACGTAGACCATGGCAGAAACCACACTGGCATCTCAACTAATGCAAAAACAACCTTAGACAAAATTTGCACTGGGAAAGAGGCAACTGGGTCTGCAGCCAATGAACTGAAACACATCGAGTTACACATCCAGGAGGTTTCACCTCGAAGTGAGTCAAATCAAATATGGTAGGCTGGCCTATATGATCTATTAGGAAAGCTGCCTTCTGTCAACAGTGGGGACACTGAGACTTCTTTTTTTTTTTTAAATATTTTTTTATTACGTATTTTCCTCAATTACATTTCCAATGCTATCCCAAAAGTCCCCCATACCCTCCCCCCCCCACTCCCCTACCCACCCATTCCCAAGTTTGGAGCTGAGACAAAAGGATGGAACATCTAGAGACTGCCATATCCAGGGATCCATCCCATAATTAGCCTCCAAACGATGACACTGAGACTTCTATACATAAAATACGTTGTCCTGTAAGAACCTGATATTCTGGATTGAAGTGATAAACCCAGAGGTCAATGTGTGACTTGGAGTCAAGCATCTAGGCTAATCATGGTATACAAAGGACACACATATTTTCTGGCTATCCAGATATTTTTCGTAGAAGGAAAATTGAGTGCAGCTATACCCACTGTATTGATCAAACAAGATCACGTGGTCACATGGAAGCTCAAACAAGCCCAGAGGACACTCTGTTAAGCGAATATGCAAAGGAGTATGAGGGAAAATGTTTTGTGGTGAGAACTAACGGTGCCTTTAGAAGGAAGAAGACATCTAAGTAAAATAGGCTTTCCGTGTATTTGAAGCAGCTCGAGGTTGCCGTCTGGGATGCATATTCATAAAGGGGATCCGTTGGTGTTATGGATCAGAGATCTTGCCAGAGTGGAGTGATCTCTTGTTAAAAGTAGTTGAATGGGGATGGTATTTAAAAGAAAATTAGTGACGAAGCTGTCATAGTTTAAATATGCTTTGCTTGGCTTGGGGGGGGCACTTTTAGGTGTGGCCTTGTTAGAGTAGGTGTATCACTGTGGGTGTGGGCCTTAAGATCCTCATCCTAGCTGCCTGGAAGTCAGTATTCTGCTAGCAGCCTTCAGATGAATATGAAGATAGAACTCTCAGCTCCTTCTGCACCATGTCTGCCCGGATGCTGCCATGTATTTGCCTTGATGATAATGGACTGAATCTCTGAATCTGCAAGCCAACCCCAACTAAATGTTGTCCTTATAAGAGTTACCTTAGGTGCTAGAGATCTTCCAGAGGTCCTGAGTTCAATTCACAGTAACTACATGGTGGCTTACAACTATCTGTAATGGAATCTGATGCATGTGATGGAATTCTGGTGTGTCTGAAGACACCTACAGTGTACTCATATACATAAAATAAAATGAATCTTTTTTTTTTTAAAGGGTTGCCTTGGTTCTGATCACAGCAGTAAAACCCTAACCAAGACTAAGCCTTCCTGTATAACAGGGGATCTTTGCAGAGAGACTAACCCCTTTATTACGGTCTATTTTCTTGAAAGATGAGCTATGCATTCAAGAGTAAGTTCATTCTCAGAGATCTTTAGGTTTTAAAAACTTGATTCAGTGGCTCTATCTAGTAGATATGGTAAAAAAAGACTCAAGGAATAAATACGATTAAATAACCTCATCCTTTCTATCACCTTTAATTTACCTGAATCCTTTATAAATCACATCTTCAAGAATAGTTAGGTCACTTTAGATTTAAGCAGATGATAGAAGCATGGCATATTTTAGAGATTATTCCAGGATCACGTACATCGCAATAGCGGAACACTAGCTTTTAGATATATTTCAAAGTCACAAAATAAAGTGGAAATTCAGTAATTCACAGGAATTCCCTTTTAGGGAGGAAAAACAGGGTTTTCATTCTTTCTGCTGTTTGAAGCATTTAGCAAATAATGATCAGAAACTACGCGTTCCAGTCTGCAAAGAGTCCATCATCATAAAAAGAAACTATGATTTACGTATCAAAGGTTTGGCCTCTCCACGTTGCATCTTTAGCAGACTTTCTGGCTTTCATTCTTTATTGAGTGCACCAGATGTTGTCTGCACGTGTAAGCCACACTAGCTTCATAATGTTTTACAGTAAAAAAAAAAAAATTCTTGGCACAACCTCACTCCTTTCTTGTACATGAGAGCTCTTGGGAGAAATAACACAAGTGAATTTCAACAGTGGATAATTCCTTCAGATTTTCTGCTCAATGATTTTTATACAAATTTCCTCCCTTGCCCCATTCTTACTGAGATTATGACTAAAAAGTTGTGTTAAAAACTTCAATCCCTATATAAGAGGCCATGAGAACATTATAAATTCAAGGCATTTCAAAGTGGTTCCATTATTCAGGAAGCCATTAGGGGGCTTTGAAATTCACTGCCAAGTTTCCTAATTACTTCGTCTTAAAATGTTAAGAAAGATTTGCTTCTTTGGACTTTCACACAGATGTGTGTGTGTGTGTGTGTGTGTGTGTGTGTGTGAGAGAGAGAGAGAGAGAGAGAGAGAGAGAGATCGGGACTTATGAAGGCCAGAGACAGCAGGATATTTTAATTAATAGTAATTCACAAGAATGTCTCAGGTTGATGACAATATAGTAAATATTTCCCTTGGTGTGTAAGTCGAGGGTCTCCAGTGTTTGTCTAAGAGGACTCATTTTCTTCATGGGGTCTACCAAGAGTCCAAGTAGAGAAAAGGAACACCACCCGTGAGGCATAAGGTCTGTGTGTGGATTCCCTCTTTCCAACTTCATGTGCATTTATCTGTGTGTTGATGCTGAGGAATATTACTGATCAAGATTCACCTCTCAAAAACTACAATATTGTCTGCTATGTCATTATGCCAAAAGTTTCAAAGCTTACACAATAATAATAATAATAATAATAATAATAATAATAATAATAATATCTAAGGCAATCTGTATCCAAATACTCACTAGTGTCAATCATATTCTTGAAAGCCCTTATGTTTTAAGTCTAGGACCCTACTAGAGATCGTGGTTTTTACTTATTTGCCTTAGCTCTTTAATGTTTGTTAATGGAAAGCAGTTCTTGGGCCACTGTTGATCTTTCACCTTTCATGGTTTAGTGTTGGAGACTGTTCCTTAGTCTGATCAGGTTTGTTGATTTTTTTGCGCCAAACAAGAGTAACTCATCTGATATAGGCCCAGAAGCTATGGCGTCCTTGTATCTTGGAAACTTTGTATCATGGAAACTTTACCATCACTTGGGCATTGCTGACATTTCAGGCCATCTCTAAGGGAATTATCCAATTCTCTGGGGAAGTTCAAGAATCTGGTGTGATAGCTAGAAGTAGGAGTCATGGTAGCATGTTCATCCCACACTCTTCGGAGCCTTCCAAAGTCATTTGGAATTGCTCTTCCAATTGTTAATATCATGGGATTTTTTTTTACCTATACCATGTCATCTTTTCAACCTACGGACTTGTGACTGTGAGACCAGAAGTTATGTGCTCAACAGGCATGCTGCAATAAATTTGAATTCTAGCCATATACGACAATAATGTAAATGGTGACCTTGACAGTAGCCATTGGAAAATTTTATAATCTTTCCACCCCTCCAAGACAGGGTCTTACTGTAGTCCAGGCTGGCCTTGAGTTCACTCTAATTCTCCTATGTTAGTCTCTTGAGTGCTGGAATTCCAGGTGTGAATCAGTGTGCTGGGCTTAAGGGTCTTTACCTCATCAAACCTGTTCCTTTACTCAGGTCACAATATTATTGTGATGGTTGACATAAACAATGTATAGGAAGGGACATATTAAATAATACATAATTGCAGCTTGTAAGCCATTAAGTGAGATGGATTGCAGATGACAAATGCTTATACAGACTGCCCATCTCTGACTTGAAAACTTGCTCTTCCCCACCCCCCCTTCCAGCCCTGCTGAACTCTACACATATATGTGGCTTCTTCCACACTGTCTCCCTCTGTCTCCACTTCTAGTCCCCCCCCCCCGCCCCGATTTCTTTTCACAAAACCCGACGCATCGCAAGAGCTTGGCAGATGTTGAATTGGTAAGTAAATTTATTAATTCCAAGCTCTACTTATTTCCTTTTTATTACCCAAATAAAATAATCTTTCATATTTTTCCTCCAAGAAATCACGGAGAGATACTGATTAAATTCTAGGTCGTGCCCTGCAGGGAAAACCAAGGTCAGCACACATACCTTTTCTCTTCAGACTCTTTCTTGCTATCCGGGGACAGGGCATATTCCCTGCAGCTAAGTGCTGTGTTGGAAGAAAGAGCCAAATAAGTTCCAAGAAAGGTAAGAGTAAAATGTGGTGTGTGTGTGTGTGGTGTGTGTATGTTGCAGATGCATTGAAGAATGACTACATTGGTTAGACACAATAGAGCAGAGTTCAGAGTTCAGTTCATGCAATGGGAAGAGTCCTGGGGTAAATAGAGACACAGAGAGAGGGTGTGAGTAAGTGTTTTATCAGGGGCACAGAATTCATGCAGGGGCACAGTGGAATGCTCAGATGGAAAGGCAGATAGGAACCTGCCTTGATTAGCTCCACCTAGTGGCTTCAGCACTGAACTTCCCGGGAGGGAGGGAGGGAGGAGGGAGGGAGAACTCACTAGTTATCAGGTTGGACTGTGTGGGCCACTTCCCTTTCTTCCGCATCCTAACATTTACTTGAATTATCGAAACCCATTTTCTATGCTTACAAATAGCTCTTCCGAGTCTTTTATGTGCTTAATGTGGAGATACATGGAAACTCTCATAAACCCGTGATTCAAATTATTTGCCCACTTGCATTCCTCATAGAATGGTTTCGGCAAACACAGAGATACAGGCAATACACGTGGTTGTGGCCCTTTCACAAAATACAACATATTTCCTGGTATTTGTTCTTATCAGCTAGATATGCCTAAAGGACAGGGCGGTAACTAATCAAAAGTTTAATAGTTGTGGGTTTTAAACAGTTCAGTCTTATACAGGAAATAATACACTTAAAAAATGTTTGGCAGGTACGTAGGTTCAGTATACATGGATGAAACTGTTGAAAGACTCTATGAAAGAGAGGGAACTCTGGTCTAAGTCTACAAAAGACTTACACAAGTTTATTCTCAACCAATGCACTTATTCTTAGTGTTGGGTCTGTCTCAGTGAGTGGTCCAACAGGAATGCTATATAACGACTACATTTTGTTTCTTTGGGTTTTGGTGAGGTCTATGTTGCCTAGGTTATCCCAGAGCTTATGTTCAAAAGTAGTTATGTTAAGTAACTGGGGCTCTAGTTGCATACCACAGTCCTCAGTGGTGATCAAGTATCTATATCTTCCTAGAGATCCATAAATATTTACAATGACTTATTGCATGCAATAATATCACAATGTTGCAGAGGCAAAAACAAAAATAGAGAGGAATAATTTTCCCAGGATAATGTGTGGCAAATAAGTAGGCTGGGGTTTCTAATAAGTCGTGACAGTCCGGTAGGCTTGTGTGTATGTTCCTGTACATGGATGGCCCCACGCATCTGCTATCTTTTATTCTACAGACTTTTCCACATTGAGTTTTCTAGAATTCCTAGCTGAGATGCCCCAAGTGCTCTGGGCTGCAAAATTCTCAGCAGACACCATGTCTTGGGCATTCATATTCCTGGGTTCCTTTAGTGAAATTGTCACCCTGCTGTCAGAATGCCATGTTTCCATTCTTATTTCTGATTCCAGGTGTTTTATAATCTGCTCTGGGACTGATAAGTCAATCTAGGTAGCAGCTTATTTGCATGGAGGCTGAACCCTTTCAGGATGTTACACAGAGCTGCGTGTCCTTATGCCAAGATCAAGATGCAGGATTCTGAGAAAATAATTTTGAAAAAGGAGAGGCAGCAATGAGTTCTTGTATCCCAGAAGAGAGTGAAGATTCTGGAAAGAGCCCACTTATTCTCATCTGAATCCATGCTTGTGTGGCTTGCATCTGAGTCCATGCTTGTGTGGCTCCCATCTGAATCCATGCTTGTGTGGCTTGCAAGATGCCTTGTCACACATTGATGTGTGACTCATCGCCTCAGTCACAGAGTCTCTATTTCCTTTGCCAACAGCCACCTAGCTTTTCTCCCAGGTCAAAATGGCGAACATGTTGAGCTATAGCAATAAGGTTCATGAGAACTCACTATTGTGCTTCACACATTTACCTGCCCTTAATAAAGCAGAGTTGTAAGTAGCTGTGCAATGAATGAGTCGTTTAGGAATCTGGTCTCTTCTTTCCCCACAGACGGGAAAGTTTATATGAAGAATTCCTAGGAAATATTTTTCAATATTTTAAGAAACAACTTATTTTATTTATTTTTGGAAAAACTTGTTTACTACTTTTACTTTCTCATCAACTAAAAGCAGAATTTATGTTTATGAGAAAACAATTTGGCACACATATAAGCAGAGGAGGGAAAATAAGAGGACTCAGAATTTCATTAGGCACATATAATACAGTGACTTCTTAGTGTACTATGTAATCCTTCCTGACATATTATTTGCCTTCAACAGGATATGTCTGTCTGTCTGTCTGTCTGTATGCATGTAGTGCAGGATATTTGATCACACTGTGAACCCCGAGGTTGTGTTATTTGCTGGAAAGAAACTTTCTAGTCTTTCTAGTCGTGTTATGGCTCAGCCTTAGCACACATCTTGAATCGCAGAGCTTTTTGCTTGAATATTGTAAACAGGATTAAATAAAGTCACCCATAGGTCCTGAGGCTGAACAAGCAACCAGCTGACAGGGAGTGAACATAGGGAAAAAAAAAAAACCATAGAGAGTGAGAGGGAGTCAGGAGGAAGAATAGAGAGATGCACAGGGAGTAAAAGGGAGAGGCATTCAGTTTGAAAGGTTTGTTGTTGTTTTGGTTTGTTTTTTGTTTGCTTGTTTGTTTGTTTGTTTGAGACCATGTGAGAGGCAGGCATTAGTTCTGGGATATCTGTGAGAAGGAAGATGCTTTCTCTGCCTGTCTGAGCTAACAGGCTCTCACTCCAGTATCTGGTTTTTGAGCCTTCATTGGTAAAATTGTACAGTTGAAATTTTGTTAAAAAACAGCCTCTATGTACCTATGTATGTACATACATATGTATGTATGATCTATCTTCTATCTATCTACCTATCTATCTATCTATCTATCTATCTATCTATCTATCTTCTATCATCTCTAATCTACCATCTATCTCCCCATCTATCATTATCTATCATCATCATTATCATCATCATTATCTATTTTTCTATCATCTGTCTATCTGCCTCTGTCTAGAAAGCGTTTCAATCTGTGTCATTCAACTCTTGTTTCTGCACTTGTGTTGCAGCAGTTCACAATGGTGGAGGGGGCAGACCAACTTTATGGTGGCTTGACTCCTGTCACGGAGGGGAGGGAGGGATAGAGACTAGGGCACCCGCGTTTCACCATTTCCTTTAAGGACATTCCCCTAATGATCTTACTTCCTTTCACTAGAGCCTATTTCCTAAACGTTAGAACACAGTAAATAACACCACTGGCTGGGGGTCAAGACTTTTGGGTCTATTTAAGACACAAACCAATACAAATATATGCATATATCTATATGTTTATATAGATATAGATATATCTATGCACAACACATGAACATATATATTTTATATAACTACTTAATTCCATTTGTTTGGGTTTTGGTACAATCTATGTTACCCAGGCTGCCCAGAACTCATGGCCTTAAATGATTATACTAAGTAGCTAGGGTTATAGTCGTAAAGCACAGTCCAGTCTATGTTATCAATTATCAAGTACCTACATCTTGCTAGCAATTATGTATAATAATATATAAGTATATTATTATAAATATACATAATTAGTATATATTAGTAGGAGAAATATAAATGAAAAGGCAAGAGGCCTATTGAAAGCAAAGGGAAGATTCTTCTACCAAGCCCTTTTTTGTCTTGAATGTTTCCTTTAACAAATTGCGTGCTCCTCCTCAGTCTTGGAAATGTACACAAATCCTTTTAAGACTACATGGAGGCTTGCCAACATTTTGACCCAGATCTATATTTCTCTAAGTGTTGTCAGCCATCTCTCTGTAGACCTTTAAGGAAACAACATCGTGATCTCCCTTGTGGGAAGGAAAGAGCCTAACTTTGGGGGTGCCGTACTCTAAGTAGCAGAAAGATATGAGAAGTTTGTTTTTCCTCTGGACAGAGCCAGCTAGTGAAAATAGATGGTCACAATAATCTTCAGGTAAATTTAGGATGAATAAACGTGATATAAAGTTTTAAGGCAACTAAATTTTCCATGAACTTGAGATTCCCCTGTCAATATAATAAAGAAAACACTTATTTTAAAATTTATTTATTTATTTTTCATATGTGTAGGCACATGGATGTGAAGACATCAGAGGGAAACTTAGAGGAGAGTGTGGCAGATATTGCTTGTTTACTTGAGAATTGTTTTGCTTGCGGTCACATAAATATTTCGGCTGTCTAAGCGGTAAGATATCATGCCTTTGTGGAGTGCTCAGAATACGTGCCACATGCGTGTTTAAAGCTGACTAAATAATAGAGGAAGGGATGGCAGGACACACTGCATGGTTAAGGCATTTTCTGCTGCCAAGTTTGATAATCTGAGTTATATCCCTGGAGTTCACAAAGTAGGAGAGAGCTGGATCCTCTATGACATCCTTTGACATCAACATGTCCTATATATGTGACCCTCCCAATAAATAAACAAATATAATTTTAAATTGTAAATCAATTTCATTTATGTGTGTATGTATGTATGTATATATGTACATGAGCATACCATGAGATCCAGCTGTAAGGCATTTTCTCAATTAATGATCAAGGGTAGGAGGGCCCTTTGTGGGTGGTGCCATCCCTGGGCTGATAGTCCTGGGTTCTATAAGAAAACAAGCTGAGCAAGCCAGGGGAAGCAAGCCAGTAAGGAACATCCCTCCGTGGCCTCTGCATCAGCTCCTGCTTCCTGCCCTGCTTGAGTTCCTGTCCTGATTTCCTTTGGTAAAGAACAGCAACGTGGAAGTGTAAGCTGAATAAACCCTTTCCTCCCCAACTTGCTTCTTGGTCATGATGTTTGTGCATAAACGGAAACCCTGTCATTAAAATGGAGTTTTTAGACAGAGGAGATGAGTGGTGTTTTTATGAAAATTGAAGGTGCAAATGACATGAGATGCCTTAATGAAAATGTCCCTCTTTCCCAGTCCCATTCTCTAATTTATTCACAGCCATTTACTCAACTTTGGTATTTTTCCCTTTTGTTCCCCTTGGTATAATTTAAGAGCATGCTAAACTGCGCAGTTAGATGAATTTTGACAGATGTGTACTCCAGGGGACACCCACACAAGTAAGATACAGCATATACCCATCTCTAAAGCCTTTCCTTGTGCCCCTTCCTGGTTACTGCTCATCTCCACTTGCTGAGCAGCTGCTGATCTGCTTCCCCTCGGTGTAGACTGCCTTTGTGAGGCATTTCATGCTGCCTGACATCGTCTGCATCTGGCTTCCTTTGCTCAGCGGTGTGATTTCAAGAGCCCTCCAGTTGGGTCATTTCTTCCCATGGGCGAGCAGCATGCCACAGTGTAGACTCACCGTGAACATTGTGTGTTCATTTGTCAAGGAGCATTTAGGTATTTTCTATCTGAGGCTATTATTAGTGAAGATGCTGTGGCTATGACAAACAAAGCGTTGCCTAGGCAGACGTTTTAATTATTGAAGAGAAAAATCCTTGTGGGGTGGGGATTGCTTGGTGTGTTAGCTTTCCTGTTGCTGTGACAAAACACTTGGCACAGACAAAGGGGGAAGCGTTCATTTGGGTCCCTGGTTTCAGTCCTTCATGATAGGAGGAGAGTGAGAGAGGATGCTTGTGATGTGGTACTTAAATATGCCTCCCTCTTGTTTGTTCCATCTGGGTCCCCAGTCCACAGGATGCTACTGTACACTTTAGAGTGGCCCTTGCCATGTTAGTTGATCCTCTCTGGCCTCCTTTGTCTGTTATCAAAGCATGCAAAGGGGTAAACAACAACAATAACAACAATACCCAAGAAGACCCTTTTACAGTGTCCCTTCACTGTTTCTTTGATAGCAGCTAGAAAGTCTCTCTCCTTTTTAAGACCATTCAGTGATTAGACCAAACTGTTGCATCAACTAGGCAATGTCCCCACTATAGGGAGGTCCTTCACCTTAATCATCTCTGCAAGGTTCTTTTGCCTTGCAAGTACATAACCAACAAGACCTGGGGGGTTCACAGTACTGTGGTTGCTCTGGTCTGAATGTCGGTGTCTCCCTAAATTCAGATGTCAAAGTCCAGGTGATGGTATTAGGAGATATAGTCAGGTTGGAGATATGGTCAGATCATGAGGGTCTGCCCTCAGCGGGGAGATAAGTGTCTTTATTAAGAGACTTGAAGGAGGCTGTAAGTTCTTTTTGCTGTGTGAAGACACACATGGTGATTTGAATATGCCAGGGAGTAGTAGTATTAGGAGGCATGGCCCTGTTGGAGTAGGTGTGTCACGGTAGGCATGGGTTTTAAGACCCTCATCCTAGTTGCCTGGAAGCCAGTCTTCCAGTGGCCTTCAGATGAAGATGTTGAACTCTCAGCTCTTCCAGTCCCAAGTCTGCCTGGATGCTGCCAAGCTCCCCACCTTGATGATAATGAACTGAACCTCTGAACCTGTCAGACAGCTCCAATTAAATCTTGTCATGGTGTCTGTTCACAGCAGTAAAACCCTAACTAAGACAACACAGAAGCCCCTGCCTGTAAGGAGGAGGCTGTCAGCAGACGCAGAGCCCAATGATGACTTGACTGAGAGCTTCTCAGCCTTTGTAGCTGTCTGTCTGCACCACACTTATGCCATTCACAAGCTATGCAGCCTCTGTGGACTTTTATTGTAGAAACTCAACTGCACTAAGTGGACCATCTTTGGAGGCTATTTGTATGCTTTCATATAAGGTGCCTGTTTTTTAAAAAAATGAGAATTTATGAAAATGTTGTGAGTCTCAGGAGATTATAGGAGAAAATATAGATGGGACTCAAAGTTACTCAGGAAGTATGAGGACTATTGGGATATTGGTAATGATCACTAAATGCTAATGATCACTACATGCTTATTTTATTGTGTGCTCTCTGTATCAAATAAATTCTTCGACATTTACACTGATTTCTGATGATTGTGCTAAGTTACACTTGAGAACGTAGGCTGCAGCATGTAGGTCACCGGTTCAAGGCCACACATTAACAGGGGGTGAACAGAGACTCCACAGGCTCCAGATCTGCTTTAGAGCCTGAATAACCTTGGAACCTGTATTCTACATGAAATGGAGTTAAAACCATGGACTTTTGCAAATATGACATTAAAAAAACCCAAAATCTTTAGAACTGGTTTCTGAAGGAGTAGTGACTTAAGCAACTTTTGAGATAGCCTTCCCCTATAGCCATCATGTGGCCATATGCTCAGCCTACCTTTTTAAAGACAAGAAAAGCACTTTAATACAGATGCAATAAATCTATTTCCTCACTTTAAAAAACTAGAATGTTTGGGGGATGACTCTATCGACTTTCAGAAAATGTGTGTATTTACTGGGCGCATGAAAATAATTCTTCAAGAATTAGGAAAAAGCATTTGCAGTGTTGGAAATAAAATAAATGGCCTAAATTGGAGTATGCAGAATCCAAGAGCAATTTTCTTAGTTCTGTCCTAAAATAAAAATTCAATGTATAATTATTTTTTCTGCAAAAAAAAAAACCTTTTAGAACTAAGACCATTAACATAGGAAATTTGGACATTTAGTGTTTAGACAACTGACCTTTCATAGAGAAAATGTGCAAGGACCCAGCTTTATTTTGAACAGTCTCCAGCCCTTCCCATGTTCGTCTGACTCTGTCTCACTGCCCTGCTGGTGCCATTATGATTTAAATGACCTTTATTTCTCCCCAAATCTCTAAAATATCTTCTGGCTTTCTCCCACGTCTCCCACGACCTGTCCTGTCTATTCTGCTCACAGCAGACAGGATGCCTCTTTAAAGTTAATTTGACCACAACACTCCTTTTCTTAAAGCCCTGTAGCTGTTCCCCCATCCCCAAAGTTCATGACCTTTTTCCATCAAAGCCTCAAGCCTAGATTTGAGGCTCCTTCTCTGAGGTCATCCTGGAAACCCCTTCCTTTGGCTCTCCAAGCTCCAGGCCATAACTTCCCAGATGCACTCACTCTCCTGAATTTTAGCTCCTACTGTTTACCATATGCTTATGATAATGCCAGGCACACAGGAGGCACTCAAGCCATATTTATTTAACACATTATTTTTCTGAAGATAGTTGTTTTCTTGACAAATAAAAGCCCAGTGTTAGGAATGTGTCACCTTTTTTAGAGTTGTCGGTCAGGGTGGTCCCATAAACCCCAAAGTATGACAAGGTACTGCCAACCCTCTTGGTTACTCTCTAGAACTTGACAGTCAGAGCCGATTGCTGGAGAGATCACAGGTTTGAGTCAAAGGCTATGGATATATTTGAAGCTGGAACTAACTTGGGAGCTTCCTTCTGACCCGTGAGCTTCCACATTTCTAGGAGGTGCTAAGCACGTTGCTGGGAGAGAGAAGAAATCAGCAGACTTTCCCAGATGTGAAACCTGAGAGCCACAATAAGGACTGGTCTGGCAAGATGTGCCCTCTGGTTTGACAGTGGCACAAATGACATGGGAACTGCCAACCACCCTCTCTTGGACATAAGGCCCACTCTCCTAGTGGCATTTGTATCTAACAGTGTTATTGGGACCAAGAATAGATTGCTAAGTAGGTTGCATTCCTACCAGTAAATATTATTTTAGAAATTATGAAAAACATTACATAGAAAAAAAAAAAGAAAAAAGAATGTTACAAAGAGCATCTGTTTTCCAAAATATAGCTACTGTTAGCAATTAGTTGGTTTTCTTTCAGGTCTCCATAATAGTATATTTTATCTTTTGGTAAAATTAAACATATTCTTCACATAAAATTTATAGACAGCCTTAAGATATGGCATTATGCTGGAAGCATCTTAACATGATGGATACCTTTTGTTTCGACACTTCCTTTGCTAAAGTATAACATTTGCTGCTCTGTTTCTTGTTTCCAAGTCACTCATATGATTAATAAGTTGATTGTAAAAAAAATAGGTTATTTTATATAGCTTAGTAAAATAATAATTGTGTGTTAATTATCTAAAGAGTATGGGGTGATCGACATCATTTAAAGTAACTGACATTAAAACAGAGATTCACTTCATAGAGTATTAAATATATCAAGTAGTTTTGAAAAAAAATGTCTGTAGTGGCTGACATAATTTCCTGAAGGAATAATTTTCCAAACCATGTTTACTGTGTTGGCATGTCAATATTTCAGGTGCTGGGCCTACTGAATTTGTACTCGGACACTTTAAAATTGTTTTATATTCAGTTCAGGCATTACCAAAATAGCAGCATGCTTTCAGTTACCTAGAAAAATGTACGTTATTAAAATACTCTTTATATGCAACCCTGGGAACATATCCCACGCATAATGTATTCATAAAAAGTTCATTTTATTTACTGCTTGTCACTTAATGTATCACAGGGAAGCTCAGTGCTGATGCACTTCAGTTGAATTATGTTTTTCTTTTTGACAGAATGGGGAAATATATTTGCAAAAATGAATAAACACACCTTGAGCTGTCTAATTTTTTTTGAGAAGGAGGCAGAGAGAAACACATTAACATTATTCTGTTATTAAGACATCGATAGCAAGAGACATTCCGGACAGTTAATGGCTATTTGTTTTCTAAATTGGGTGCCTGAAGTATTTTATGTCAAAACTTGATGACAGTGACTTTAGCAATCAGCAAACACACAGACAAATATTATCCAGAGTTGCAGTTTTGTAAAGTGGATATGGAAGGAATTGTTGGCTTTTCTAGCATCTAGTCTTTTGATGTTTAATTCAAAGAAATTGAGACATTAATTTTCATAATTGACGGCTATGGCAGATTTTCTGTTCTCCCAGTTTGAATAGAGACAGTGATTATTTCACGGGACAGAATGTGTCGGTACAACATTTGAAAATTTGTTTCGAGCTACATTGGCACGGAACTAGTCAAATTAAATTTATTTCCCCACTCATCTAGTTTTATTAGTGAGAGGATAGAAGGAGAAGAAATGAGCCATGCAGCTCCTGTAACCTTGAAGATGAGTGCCAATGTCTGCAGTTACAGTGCCTCTCTGATGGGTGCTAAAATCCAGGTAACATCCCTGTGAACTACTTAGAATCCTTTACAATGTGGAGACCTGCACTCCACACGCCCCCACCCACCTCAACTTCCCCCATTTGGAACAGTGTGCCAGAGTTCCAGGAGAGAAAACGAATAGACTGCTCACTGGAATCCTTCATCATTACAGGAAACAAACAACAAAGTACAAAGCCAAATGCAAAACTCTAAGCATACCTTATAAGCCAGCATTTCAGGGCCATATCAAGAATCATCAAACGAGGAGGTTGATATGGCTGATGTTAGGATGCTTAGGAGGCAACCAGGAGACTGAAGATCAAGAAGTCACCATGGTTTGGAGAGCAACTTCCAGACCTGAGTTGGGTAGCTTCAGTCCTCCCACCACATATGATAGATACTCCCTGCGTTGATTTTGGCAACTGCAGTTGAGGAAGAGGATCTTGGTACCTTGAGGGAACCAAAGTTACCAGATAGATGTGGGAGCTCCAATTTGACATGATGGTGCTCTATACAAAAATTTTAAAAAATCTGTGCGGGAAGAGTTCCAGGGGATCTGTGATGGTTTGTATATTCTTGGACCCGGGAGTGGCACCATTTGGAGGTGTGGCCTTGTTGGAATAGGTGTACCTGGTTGGAGTAGGTGTGTCACTGTGAGTGTGGGCTTAAGACTCTCACCCCAGTTGCCTGGAAGTCAGTCTTTCACTAGCAGCCTTTGGATGAAGACATAGAACTCTCAAGTCTGCCTGTGCCATGCCTCTCCTGGCTTGCTCAGCCTGCTCTCTTATAGAACCAAGACTACCAGCCCAGAGATGGTCCCACCCACAAGGGGCCTTTCTCCCTTGATCACTAATTGAGAAAATGCCTTACAGTTGTATTTCATGGAGGCATTTCCCCAACTGAAGCTCCTTTCTCTGTGATAACTCCAGCTGTGTCAAGTTGACATACAAACCCAGCCAGTACAGGATCTAAAACCATCTTTCAGCCTTGAGAGCACTGCACACGTACACATAAAGACAAAACACCCACACATGTAAGGTAATAAAAGAAAAATTTAAAATATGTAAGAAGTACAAAACACAGTAGGTCCAGGAGAACAGATATTGTCACACATCTCCTATGACAACATTTGTGGTCTGGAGTCTGGGAAGAACTCGACATATATCAGATTCTAATAACAAAAGCTGGAGACAGCAGTGGACAGCACCACCCAGGGTCTCAGAGATTCTTATTGTATCACGTTAGAAAAAATATAGACAAAACCATATATATATATATACATATATATATATATGTGTGTGTGTGTGTGTATACACACACATCTATCTATCTATCTATCTATCTATCTATCTATCTATCTATCTATCTATCTATCTATCATCTATCTATCTTCTGGTATTAAGTATTTCGTTTCCAGACAAGGAGATTAAAGCTTAAGCCCTGGATGTGTTAAATATAGTTAGTTCTCTGTAATCTGCAGAATCTTTGAGCAACACTGCACCATCTCTTATACAGCAGTTTACATTGTATTTGGGACCCTGTGCACAGACTATGCAAATACCCTCGCTGTTTTACTTTATACAAGGACATGAGCATCCATCCACCACAAGGGACCTGGAATTAATCTCCTCTGGATTCCAAGGTCCCAAGCGTTCTTTTATTTTCTTGTTTTGAAGTAGGTTCCCCACCCACCCACCACCTTCTTCAGTGTTATCATACACACATCTTGTGGATGTGTGGAATGCCAGGAGCCCAGACAGAAAGGACATTTGCTGCTGAGCATGTCAGGCATCAATGGAACAGAGCTATCTCTGTCTTTTTCTAGCGGTTGTATACTGCTTGCTACCCAACGCTCCTCCCCCCACCCCCATTCATAGGGCACCTGTTAGTCAGTTTGTAGTTGGTGATAAACGCTTTATTCCCAGTCTGGCTTCTTCCACCGCCTTCAGAGGGCAGCCTGAAGCAGCGGTCCCCTTGAGCTCTCTGGTGGGTCCAGAAGAAGTTCCGCCCCCTGCTGGCGGAACTTCCTCCAAGCCAGGTGGATGTTGCCGCGGGAAGCAAGGTGTGGTGACACCGCCCAGAGTCACCCCTGTAGCTTCCCTTTAGGTGCACGGGAAGTATGACCATCAGCACTGCCCTACCTCGCCAAGACTTCTCAAATCTGCCTAGTGTAGGCTCTGGGATGCTCCGAGGAAGGATCCGTCACTGAGTTTCAGAAAGAATCAAATACACGTATCCAGAGGATGTGGCGGCAAGTCCAACACTTATTTTTGTGTGGTCCTCCAAATGCCCAAAGAGGCTTATCAAACTTGGCTCCCAGAAACAGCTCCGGATATTTTATATTTCCTCAAGGTAAATGTTTAATTCACTGGTAACAATCTTGGGTTACATGGGTAGTATACTTACAATTTTTCTAGGATGTTTGTGGTTTAAAAGGCATCCTTAAATATCATTGGCAAAATTTAGTTTAATGGGGAATGCTCAGGTTTTCTTTTTAGTTGAATATAATGATGATATAAACAACTTTCTTGTTATTAATAAAACAATTCTATATTTATTATTTTAATATAAATGAATGTGCATTTAAGTATATTTGAACATATATCTAATTATTAAATATAGTTTTGAAGTATATAGGAATCGTATTATTGTGATAATAATGATAAACCTGCCAGTATATTTAGGAAAAGGTAGCTGATACTTTAAAAAGTCACTGGTGGCTGGCAAGATGGCTAACTGTGTAAATGAACTTGCTTTCAAGCCTGGCACACTTGAGTTTGATTCCCAGATCTACATAGAAGGCGAGAATTATCACTGCGAATTATCCTCTGACCTTCACGTTCATGCCCACCTTCCACATAAAATAAACAAATGTAAAATTTAAAATTTTTTCTGGATAAGATTTTGCCATATGTTTTCTTTTTAAATATTCCCATCTTAACAAAATAGTAAATAATGTTTTAATTAGGCATGTTCTGTTTCAAACTACCCAGTTATCCACTTCACTGAACAAATGGAGGCGAATTTGATTTGTTTGGGAAATATTCCTGAGGTAACTCAGTATGGGTGTTAAGTCCTGTTGAAGATATAAGTGGGAATGTGGCTCCTAAGGCCAAAGTTCTCTACGAGCACAGAAGACGTCATGTACAGAGGGGCGGTAGATGGGAGGACTTCCGGGAGAAAGATTCCATCCTGAGTGCTTTTGTGAGGCGTGTCTTCCACTGGCCCCTTTCATGCACTCACAAACATTCTTGGCCACAGAGAATCAACAGTAGCGTTATGTCATGTTAGACTTAAATGAGACAGGAAACAGTTCAGTACACCAGAAGAAATCTGTTTCCCAGAATGCCATTCAAATTGTGGGAAATAATCCCCTCCTGAAACCAACAGCGAATACTAGCAAACCAACAAGTCTCTTGGGAGATGAGCACAGAATGGCAATAGCTGTACCTATGACAGAACGGGACGGTTTTGAAATGTTAAAGATTGTAACATCATCCTGAGTCAGGAGATGGGACTGGGATTATCATTTTACCCCTTTATCCAGAAAATACCTCCTGCTCACCGAGGCCCAGGGGGTGGGACGTCAAGAAGGCTCTTGGTAATCTTGGCAGAGTCAGGACTCTTGTTTGGCGTGTGACCACCCGCCTGTACTCACCCTTCAGTGCTGAAGTCGTTCTACTAATGTCTGTGCCAACCTTTTCCGTTTGGTTAACGTTTTTACATCTTTCCACACACTCCCTGGTTCGTGGACACAATCTAGCACTCAATTCTTTTCAGATTCCTGCCCTTTTCTCTAGTAGCTCATTTTGACCCCCTAACCATAACCATAGCTGCTAATTTTCATGGTTTGTTATTGTGAGTGAGTGTACCACCCTTAAAATGTCAATTTCTAAAATGCTGTCAGCAACTGCTATTTTTAGCTCACTGCCTCTAAGACAGTTTTCTGCCCCTTGGGCAGTTGCAGTCTAGTGACCTACATTATTTTTAATGTTGCCCCGCCCTCTAGCTCCTGCCTTCAGTTTATTCATCACCTTCAGATGACATTGCCCATTAACTGGCTTCTTTGCTCGAGTCTCTGCTTGGGTAGCATCAGTGATTTGCATAGATATCCTATGGTTAAGGGTGTGTCTCTGGACTTGATCTCATGGAGTCTAACATCTACCAGGTATTCCATGTTGGATAAGCTTTTTAGCTGCTGGGAGCCTCACTTTTCTCATAGCTCAGGAGCACGTTGTGGGCTGAAAAGCATTTATAAAATCAAAAGGTTAAACTAGTGTTTGCCACATGATAGACATTCAATATGTGTTTCCCGAGCTTGCAGCTGGTGATTGCCGGTGAACCCAGTAGACAAGCCTCTTAATTTTCATGACAGTCTTTCTCAGGGGGATCCTTAATAGTTCTGTGAGATTTCGTTGATGGAAACTCCTGTTTCCTTATTGACTTCTGTTTACACTCCCATAGAGATTTCTAAGTGATACATTGTTTCATTTTCTCAGCTTACCAACTCCTTCCTGTCCCTCATTCTTAGTTGATGGCTTTGCTTCTTGACTCAGTGAGACAGAGACCCCTCAGAAGAGCCTTCCTCACCTCCTCACCTCTGTCTCCTTCCACAGTGTATCCCTGCCCCACACTTTACAACTCTCTCTCCACTGGGCACCGGATTCTGCATCTTGATTTTCTCCAGAACTCTGCTATACTTTCTGTCTCACCATCATATCCTAGCATGCTCTCTCTCCGCTGCAATGGGCTGTCATGTAAGTCAGCCCAGAAGAGAAATTTCTCTTTTCTCTGCCCTCAGTAGCTACCAAATTGTTTGGCATCCATTGCAGCCAATGTCTTTATAGTTTCAACTTTCTTCCAATTAAACTTTCATTTGGGTTGGAGTCTTCTCTGGGCCTTTAAATGATGATTTGGAACTATTAATTCATATCTAAAATTCTTCTAGAACTCAGTTCTTAACCACCTTGGTCTTGGGGTTGATTGCAGAGGCCAGAACTGGGAGATATTGTTTTCATAGGCTCCCCACAAGGCCATGACAGCTGTGTCATGAAGGGAATTAGAATCTGAGGGAACAGGCAAAGCCACTCAGCATCATTTTATACTGAATTCTATTTAATATGAAAAAATTTAATGGAAGCAGTTTTACTTATGATAAATTCAGTCCCCTGAAATGTTTTCTGGGCAGTGGGGAGAGGGAGAGCTTTAAATGACCAGGCAGAGGCTATGTGGTGATTTGTTCTCGGAATCGGGCTATTATCCTATTTTAATTAATGACAGACTGAGAGCGACATCAGTGTTAGAGGTGCGACCAGAGTTCTTGGTCATTCCAGGTTTTTAATTAAGGTATTTGCCTCCCAGATTGAAATACAATAAAGAACAAAGTGTGGCTGGCTGCAAGTTTAAAGGGCATTCAAGTGGGAAATTGCACGGAAGGTGATAAAAGAAACCACAGAACACAGCTTCCCTCGGCCTTTCCCGCTTAACTCCTGAAGAGCCCGCTGGTGTTCAGTCCCACAGGTCTCAGGACTCTCCAGACAGCCACACCAGGATTCTTGGTATTGGTACAATTAGATTGTTTCCTTTGGAAACTGAGTTTTGTTGAAGAGTCAAATAGAATACAAGGGGATAGTTGTAATTTTATTATTATTATTTTTTTACCCCAAGTCCAAAGCGGACAGTTTAAAGCAAATGCTTGATTTTAAAATATCATTATAATAAAATTAGTTTTAACCACTTTATCAATTTTCTGTTATACAACACAGACTTGAACATAATCTGTCTATTTAAACATGGGTTTGAGGAGTTCTCAGAAAGTTGGAAGACTGGACATATAATTTACATAAAAATACCCCAAAATTAGTGGCAGGAGATTATCAATCACTTATAACTGCTAACTATACCTTTTAGATATTTTATCTAGTGAAGTGACTGGCCGAGATGCTTTTACTCCCTTTCACAGTAAGAGACTAATTTCAGGAATGATTGATAGCTCTTTTTTTTTTTTTCATGAAAATGAGAAGCATGTTCACAATGCTTTTACTCCTGAAGGGGAATAATGAAATACTAGGTCCTCTATGCGACTCTTTTGAGCCACTTTCTTGTTTAACCACAGCCGGAGTTAAGAAGTAGATTACGTGAGCCTTGTGCTTCATGCTTTGGGTTGCATGGGTACAGGCCTGAGTGGCATTTTCAATTAGAGGTTTCTGCAGTGCACTGTCAAATGACTTTCTCCATTCGGCAATGTGTTTTGTATGTGATGTCTAAATCCTTGAACTCCTGAGAGCTCAACACATCAAGTTTTATACTCGTATACTTGTTTATTTCTTCTCCACACACAAACTTATGAGAGTGTTGGTTTCCGTCTAAGAAAACGGAGCTGCTAGAGAGTGGATGTTTGATCCGTGCATGCAGAGAGGCTATCCTGACAACCCTTTCTACCATCATCTGAGCCCCAGCAGATGTTGGCCCTCTTGAGCTTTCTGCTTTTCTATAGAAATCATCACATCCATTTGTTGGTTAAGAGTTGGTAAGTGATTTTGTAGTCAAGAAGTAATGTAGGGGCCAGTCTCTAAACGTGGCCAAAAATCTCCCATAAAAACCAAAAATACAAGCCTGAGGCAGAAAATTCAGGCATCAAAGTGCTTACGGCGCAAGCTAGGGCCTGCGTTTGATTCCAAGCACCCACGTAGAAAGCCAGGAACAACACAAGAGTTTATAATTCCAGTGCAGAGGAGGGAGGCAGAGACAGCAGGTCATGGACACTCTGAGCCATTCTAAGACCCTGTGTCCAAACTAGGAAGCACACAAGCAAGCAAGCAAAGCAACCAAAACTCCAACAACAACAACAACAACAAACCTAAGGCAGAGGACTCCCGAAGACCCACACATACCCCCTCTTCCTGCACCACACAGACTTTCCACATGCATACACACTCATATATAACTTCTCTACCTTCTTGCTCCTCTCGCAGACTCCCCACGTGCACACACACCAACATTCCTCCCCTACCTGCATCTCTCACAGAATTTTCTTCCATGGCTGCTGCTTGAATCTGCTGCAAACAGATATTTATGCTTCAGGCAAGAGTGTTGGGGAGCTAGGCACCGAGAGGACCCCACTGAGACTCAGGGCATCTTCCTGGAAGTTATTATGTTCTCTAGCATGATTTATGGAGGGAGGGGTTGAGGTTTCCGTCATGGAAGCAAGCTGCTTCTTTAGTTTTCTTTGCTTAAAGAAGGGGGAAAAATAAGGTTTTTCAGACAAACAAACCAACCTCCAGAAGTCCTCACTGATAGACTGTTTTGCTGGCGAATTCCAACAAAATCACACCATACAACAGGTCTCACATGGGAGGTTTATTAAAGGGAGGGGTAGGGCGGCACAGAGGCTGCCACTGGATGGAGGAAGGGAAGACAGGAAGGGGAAGCGGGGCATGGTGTGGCACATGCACAGGAGGACATGCAGCAGATGCCACAGTGAGAATGTGTGGCCTCTGAGCAGATAGTGAGGATGTGGGTTTGTTTTTTCTGGTTTTTTTTTTTTTTTTTGGTCTGGTCCCTTTGGGCTGATGTAAAGGTGCCTGATGGTCCCACTGTCACAGGGTCCCTCGGGGCTGACCATGGAGGAGCCTGAATGCCAACATTCCTCTCTTTTTCCTATCATAAAGAGAGAGCTAAAGGGGGAGCCATGGCAAGGCAGGGTAGGAGTGTTGACTCTCTTTGTTTCCGGCTGTCTAAGGCCATTGCCCATTTTGGGGTGCAGTTGATCCTTGCCATCAGGACACACTCAGTAGTTGTTGGCATCGGACTCCTCTCTGGCCAGCTGTTGGTGATCCTAGAAGAGGAACTGATTCGTGAGGAACTGATTTGCTGTTTGGTCGAATTTTTTTTTTTTTTTTTTTTTTTGGTTTGTCATTGGAGGAATGTGGAGAAGAGGTTGATGAGGTAGTGTGCAAATAATAAAAGCAGAAAAATATGAAGAAGAGGGGTCAGGAAGGGCAGTATGCATTTACACGTGGGGTTTTCAAAGGTCCAGGGATCAGAGGCATTGAGCTGTTCCTTATACGTTTGGAGGTCTATATTTGAATTTTGTTTTTTACTATACCTGACTGGTTGACATAGAAGCAGCATTCCTCTTGGAGAAAAAGGCAAAGGCCACCCTCTTTAGCTGTAAGAAGGTCTAATTCCCATTGGTTTTGCAGCACCACGGCAGCCAGGGAATCGATCTGTCCTAGGAGAGTAAGTGTTGTCTGGGCCACCTGTTAAATCCTAAACAAACTGGGAAGAGGAAAGATTGTTCCCAGGTTAGAGAGGTGGCCAGCCCCGCTGTCCATGTGGCAACACCATAGTTCCTGTAACAGCCAGAAGGGGCAGGGTTTGAATTGCCCTTTTACTATGCCAGGAAGCTGTTGAGTTCAAGACTAGGATAAGTAGGGTCTCCTATCCATGTATCATTCCTAATTTAGACAGGAGAAACTCTAGTATGCAAACTCTTGGTCAGCTGGCGGGCAGATGATGATACACCTGAGTACCACAAAGAATTGGCATGTTCTGGACTGTAGGGCACTGTGGTTGAGCTGTGGTATTGGGAGTTATGGTTTTGTTACAATCTAGGGAGCGTTAAGCTTCTATGGAATGTGTCCCGGATGCCCTAAAGCAGTCTGCTATGCCAAAGAGGCTGACGTAGAAAAGGTAGAAGGTCGTGGCAGTACCAGGGTCAGGGCAGTTGGTAAAAGGTGAAGCAAGGTTACGTGACAGGGTCACTGGAGAAGCTATAAGTGGCAATTATGAGCCGGTTCCAGGGGCACACATAGCCAGCCATCTTTCAAGTGGCCAGTTTGGGTGACATTAAGGAGCTGATAGGATGAGGTCTGGGTCTGGAGAAGAAGGTAAAGTGACAGATTAGTACTATTTAGAAGAGGGGATGTCAAAGAAGTAATGACCTTAGAGAAGTGTTTAATTCTCCCATTTCTCTTACTTCCAGAGATTGGATAATTAGGACTTTTTTTTTTTTTTTCTGGATGTGAATCATGCTTTTCAGGAGCTCAGATTTGTTGGTGTGGTAGAATATATTACCACAGTGCCTGTTTCTCACCCGGGATTCCATGAATCCTGGATATAGAAGAGGGTCTGATGTTGTAGAGAGAAGAGATGATTGGTCTGAGCTGTCGACATATGTAGTTGCCAAGGCCAATATGGGCAGCTCCCCATATCTGTCTGGCCATTCCTTACAACAATCCTTTGGTCAGAAAAGAAGAAAACAAAACAGTCATGATATTTAGAAAGAGTAGTAGATATAGGGGTGACGGTAATTCTGATTGTCTTCTGCCATCGGGCTAGAGAGCGATTCTCTGTTCTTATCTGGATAGACTGTCATAAAAGAGGATTTCTTGAACCTCAAATCTCTGTATGTAAGGGTTATGCTGAATAAAAATGAACAGGAGAGGGAGAAGGGGAAACCCATGGCCAGTAGGGCTGAGCACAGCTACAGGAATGGAGCCTCATTCTTACAGAATTGAGGACAAGGTTTTAATGTCTTCTGAAGTTCCATGGCGCAGGGTCCTATTGGAGTTGATGTGTAAGGTGTGTGAGAGGTGGAGGAGTAAAGGGATTGAGGTGGGAGGTGAACCCAGTGAGAGCAGCCCTCAAGCTTAGCAGCTGTGGGGGTCATGAGAATTACCTTGAAGGGGCCCTGCCATTTAGGGGAAATGGGTGAGGTGTGATGGTTCGGAAGGGAGGGAAGGACCTGATCTCCAATGCTGATAGGGAGTGGTGTAGCTTAAATGTTCCAAAGACCTACTTATAATGAGGGTTCATAAACACTTTACCATCCCTTTTTGCCCACCACCCACCAGAGGGCGTGGAAAGGAAAGTTATTAGGTTACAGGGGAAGTGCACCTGTTTAGAAATTATTCTTTGAGCAAATTCCATTTGCCTTGTCAGGAAATGAGTTCAGTTCACAGGTCAGCAGCGGCAGTTCAATCCACTCGAAAACTTCACAGATATACCAGCAGTCCAGTTTGGTAGTGTTGGGACAGCAGCAGTGATAGCAGGAACAGTCAGGCCTCAGCCATATCGGTGCGAGTCAGCAGGAGGGATTAGGACCAGCAGCAACACCTGAAGGAGTTCTCTACTGTGCCTCTCTCAATGAATTGAAGATCAGAGAAGACTGAGACCGACAAGAATTGTACAACTAGCTCTATAAGCAAGCCCGCCAAGCCTCCATCACTGTTGAGTCCTATTTAAACTCCCTACAAACATCACATGTTCTCCACATGTCTCAACTCAGCACTGAGTCTCTTAGCAAAAGTCCAAGTGAGTTTGTATCAGCTGACATCACTCTGCCAATCAGCCAGCGTACAAGGAAGCTGCAAGAAGCCATAGGAACCTTTAAAGTTTTTTTGATGCATTTCTCTCTTTGGAGTCATGAAAAGTGGAGCTCAATTACACAATACATGTGTGTTGTTAGCAAAGAATCCTTCATCATGCATCCTTTCATGTGCTTGCTTTAGCAGAACATCCTCTCTCCTGTCTGCTTCAGTGAAACATTCCTTCACAAGTCTTCCTTGGTCTTTTATCTGTGACCACTTCAGGAAAACACTCCTTTATGTGTTTGCCCCAGCAAAACCCTATCCAACACAACTGACTCTCCAAAGAAATCAGAAGTTCCCACTTCAGAGTGGACAGGAGATAGTGCGTGACTATGGTAGACAGTGACCAGTAAAGTTCCATAGGAGGGAGGGAGCAGAGATGACAGAGCTAGTAAGTGGGTGATCAGGGAGGAGAGAGGGTTTGTGTGAAAGACTGGGAGTCATATATATATATGACTCCCAGTATATATATATATATATATATATATATATATATATATATGTATGTATGGCAAGTGAGACTATAAGATTCTTTAATAAAGGTGGAGGAGCTAGAGGTATAGGATCCCAGTCTTTTTTCTATTTGTGAAAGTTCACTGAATGAAAAGGAGACATGTACCCTTATTAGACCATATTAGACCATCTATCTCAGCAACTTCCTGCAAAGGAAAAGCCAACGCTGGGTTAGGCTGGGTAGGGGAAGAACAGGGAGGGGGCATTGGCTGGAGAGGGAGGGAGGGAGGGAGGGAGGGAGGGAGGGAGAGAGGGAGGGAGGGAAAGAGAGAGAGAGAGAGAGAGAGAGAGAGAGAGAGAGAGAGAGAGAGAGAGACTAGCGTGGGACTGTTAGAGCTGCCTGTAGCTAGGGAGGGAGAAGAGGAGTCTGGAGAAGCCGGGTGAGGAGAGGAGACTGAAGAGGCAGCGGAACAGGGGAGGCTGCAGAGGAAGCTGGGAGCTGTTGGTGGGGGATGGTAAGGAGGGGGTTCATTAGCTGGGTCAAGGACAGTGCAAGTTTCATCTGCTTGAGATTTCATAGCTAGGAGGAGCTGCGTTGGGGAACAGGAAGGACAGAGAAGGTCAGAAAGAGCCTGAGCATAGGAAACCCTCCATTTTCTGAATGGTTGGCACTAGCGGTGAGGATCCCTTGTAATAATAGGAACAAAAAGTACCACTAGACAGCCATTTAGAGATGTTATCTAGCGGGTACTGAGGTCAAGTCTGACTGCAAAGGCTTATGAGTCTGGAAGGTGTAGGCATTGGAGGTTCTCCAGGAGGCATCCCAGTGGGGAGCCTGGGGGTACAGATGAAGACCCAATTCCCATGCGCGAGAAAAAAAGGTCGTTATTTTCTACCACTAGCGGCAGCCCCAGGGTAGAGAAAATGATAACAGACCAAGTGGGGTGCAAGCTGCTGAACAAGTTGTCCCAAGGCAGCCAGGGACCAATAGGGCAGACGCTTGGAAAAGCACAGGTCACCTGGTACCAGGATTTTCTGGAGAGAAGGGAAGGAAGAGCTGTGCCTTGGAAAGAGAAATCTTGCCCCGGGGGACGAGGTCCTACAGTGGGGGTGTTAGAGAGAAGGGCCAGCCTTGGCTGTGAAGACTGTGTCTGGGGGGGTGGGGGTGGCCTCAGTCCCAAAGGACACCAGAGGGACTCCAGGAGCTCAATGGTGGATTCCTCAGGTCCAAGGGGGGAGTTTACACAGACCAGGAGGTGAAACTCACCAATCAGCCTGAGTTGAATGCAGTGATCTAGTGATCCAATGGATGGAAAGTGAACCCCTGTAGCAGGCGGACTTGTCAGGATAGGGTCCCGGCATGTGGGTTTACCCCACACTGACCGGTGCAGGTGCACCAGGACAGAGAATCTGAGTCTCAGCACCACTGATGGAACGAAACAGTGAATGCCAACCGAATCACACAGTGCAACAGGTCTCATGCGGGAGGTTTATTAAAGGCAGGGATAAGGGGGCGGGGCACAGAGGCGCATCTGGATGGAGGAAGGGATAAAGGGAGGGGAAGGAAAGCTGGCACTCTTTTCAGGGCCCTGGCGCATGCACAGGAGGACATGTGGCAGAAGTGACAATGGGAATGTGTCTCTCTGGGTAGCTAGTGAGGGTGTGTTTTGTCGCCTGGTCCCTTTGAGCTGACCGTGAAGGTGCCTGATGGTTCCATTGTTTCAGTCTCCCAGGGTTGGCCTTGGAAGTGCCAGATGGCCAACACTCATCCTTACAGCATTGCAAATGGACAAACAAAACAAAACAAAACAAACAAAAAACCCAACAACTTTAATCTCTTTGGTCAAGAGATGAAATTATAATGACAGATTCAGAACCGGAAGCCCCCTGACAGGAGCTTGATAAAGGATAGTCAGGAATAAACGAGCTTCCCAATTGCTTGGTGCAGGTGTGGGAGCTGTCCGGAGACCTTTAGAGCTTTCTCTCAAGTGTTTATCAGTTCGGCCCAGCACAACTGCTATTGCAACCAATTCCACCCAGCAAATACTCTAAATGTCATGCTTCCCTGTGGTTGGTGAGGGAGTGAGACAGCTTTGCTTTTCAAAGAGCTGATTAGGCTCTAGGAGTAGACAATCAAACAGCTGTCTATAATGATTCAGAAGTTCAGTGGGCTTCACGTCGATAGTCCAGTGGATCGGAGTGAGGCATTCCCAGGGCATTAGTGAAACACACTGGGTGGGTCTGTGAGGGTGTTTCCAGAGGGGGCTAACGAGGGACGAAGACCCCCATTCCCATGCCAAATGTGGCAGCACCACTCCAGGGCTTAGGGGTGCTCTAGTCTTGAATAAAAAGAAAAAAAAAAGGAGGAGCCTTTTTCTCTGCTTCGGAATTGGTGGAGCCTTTCAGTTCTATCATCATAGTCTTGCGTCATGTCGTCGTGTCTCCCACCATGTCTTTCTTGCGATGATGGACTGAACCCTCAAACCATGAGCCAGAGCACGCTTTCCCTTATATTACTTTGTTCAGGTATTTGATCAGAGCATCGAGGAAAGTTAACTAATACGAATTACTCGGTAGGGTGTGGATCACGGTGTGCTAGGGAGCACAGCGGGAGAGGGTGTTTAATTCTACAGGTGCGAGGGAGGGCGTCCTGGGAACTCTCACTCTCTCAGGGCTTTTCGGGATCCACAGTAGTACCGAAAGTGTGTTGAAAGATGTGTTGGAGATAAGGTGATCCAGGATTGCACATCTGTGTTTGACCACTGGTGAGAGGAAGTGAGTGGAAAGTATTCATCCCTTTCTCTTTCATGTAAGAGTCTAAAATATCCCATGAGCTCTCTCTCACACTGGCTTAGGACCCACCCAGTCCTTCTGAGCTTTCTTCTGCCTTAACACATTCTGTGACTACAATTTCTAAAGTGTCCCGAGGACGGGCTAGGTATTTATGGCATATATACACGTATCTTTTCTTTTGTTTTGTTTTGTTTTCTCCTGAGGCTACCAAGTAGCTCACAGCAGCATTTTGATAACTGGTTAGATGCACTGAGTGGAAGAAAAGAAATGTATGTTTCCTTCCCGTGACCTTGCTTCTTCTCACACATGGTTAACTCACTCCCTTTTTTCTGATGACAGATATTAAAGGCAAAATTCCATAGCAAATTTCTAGAAACTCTGTCTTAGCCTCGCTCCATCTTTCTTTTCTTTTTTTATAAAGAGGAATGGAAAAGATGAGACCTCTGCATTTATTCTTGTCCCGGGCTTTATCTCTTTTCAGATTGGTTCTCCGTTTCCAGGGAAACCACTAATAAAGACATTCAGCTTGTTATTTTTCTCATTCTGTAACTCCGAAAAATCACCTGGCTTCTAGATTACATCGGATAATGGAGATATTTACTGCTTGACACATGAAATAATCAATCATTCAATGAAGCAGGAATTGACCATGAAATTCAATTCTGTTTCTTTTCTAAGAGGATCAAAGCCTTTCCCTTGATACTTTTGTCCACAAGATGGCGCTAAAGTCCTGCTGATTATTTGGACTGTCCTAGCCCAAAATGGTGCTGTACTTTTAAAAGAGGCCCCCCTTTCCTCTTCCTTACACATAAAAGTGCCATCCAAGAGAGAACACAAACAGCCATTTCATAGTAGGCCACATTCATCACACAAGTTTGGAGGTGCTCATAATTACAACCATAGGCCGGCCAACAACATGAATGGACACACCCTAGATTCCAAGCAGAAATGAGTAACAGGCTTTGAGATTGGTGTTTTTACTTCAAAAATTGCTTATCAAGGAAAATAAAGATAGCTAAATGTAATGTCTAGTTAGAAATCATTTTAATGGAATCACACATAGCATGATGATAGTTTTCAGTCTCACTTGAGGCTTGAATGCTATTGAGACACTGGACATTTTTAGAAGTCTAAAATAATAATTATGATAGTAGGTAATTATTGTAATAATTTCTATGGGGGTGGTGCATTTATTTTTTCTATTTTTTTTTAAAATTCACTGTGTAAATGGTGATTGCCGTGAACTCACAGAAGGGCCATCTCTGCCTTCCCTCCACCTCTCTGATAGCTCACCAAGGACAGTGTTAGCTGTGTCTAGTCTAGCAGCACAGTCTTCAGAATGCCCCCCACTTCCAGCACCACAGAATTTTTCCAGCAGATTCCCAGTGAATTTGCATTTGAATTAGTGTCCTCAGGATTTCTATCCAAGAGGACAAAATCTCCTTATGCCACTGTAATTCACCAAACCCGAAAATAAAACAACAACAAAAATAATTGCTTGTAAATATGTTCAGAAGACAAAGATGCAAACTGCTTGCCAGAACATTGTGTTTGAGATCCCCATGGGCTGTGTTGGATCCGTTTAGTAGAATTTATAAACTGACCCCCAAATATTACAGATTTAATTAATATCAGAATTCGGTCCTCCCTATGAGACACTTATTAAATAAAAAGTTTAAGTACCAACTCAAAATAAATCGACTGACATGTGAAATTCTCAATTATGTCTAATTAGTATGTTTGTCATGCATTTACATTCATAAGTCACTTAAGTTGTCAATGTCTGGGACAACAGTTTGTGTGTATGGCTTGCACATTTGTAGGAGTGACATGCTTAATGTGCTAATTAAAAAACTCATGCAGAAGAGAGGACGAGTCGTGGCTTACTTTTCTCTTCCTGTCTGCCTGGATCTCATGGTAGTAAGAGGAGAAAAGCTACCGTTAAGACTCTTTGAGCACACAGTAGTTGGCAAGCCCATGCTTTTAGTTATACTTGAAATAGCAAATTAACGTACACTCATATTATGGCTATTACTAGTTTTGTTTTTGAAGGCACACTGTATAGTGGGCATGTCAAGCATTCGCTTAGCTAATTCACACAGTAGTGCTATGGAATGGCTAATGTTATTTGGCTTTCACAAGCCATGATCCTAAGACTTCAAGAAAGATAGTTACTGAAAGTCTTGCAGCTGGTGAGCGAGGCGGGGCTGGCACTTCGATAGTCTTCAGAACGGTCACACCCCCTACCCTCAGAAAGGCTCACCTGTAACTGCATCTAAACCGCATATTGCGTATGTAGCTACCATGCCAGGTAGTGTTCTGTGAACTGCCCTGACTTGGGATAAATTATCATCTTGTAACGTGTAAGCAAGAGCTTGGCTTCCTAAGTGTCTGCTTAGGGTATAGCAAAGGTATTTGAAAAGGAATCTACCATGATTCAGGCAGTAAGTCAAAGCATTTCATAGAGGTTCCAGAATTTCTACAGGAAGAGACAGGGCTCTTGGAAGTGGAAGACTTGGGTAGCCTCATCTTGTTTCTCCTTTCTTGTTCTTATCCTTTAATTTTATTTAAGTAATTTAAAAAGACTTAAATCCTACTATTATCTTATCACAGACTTGGTCAAAGTTGAAGTGTTTCTGTTCTAAAATACTATTATAGACTTAAAGAATGAGTTTATTTTTCAATATATTCAATTAAATGAAAATCTGTAGTCGGAGAGCTCTGGGAAGATTGTCTATATACTCTGTTGTAAGTACCCAAAATTTATTGAAGGAATCATAGCTGGGAATAGCTTTTAAGAATGGATAGGCTACCCCATTGTGATAGGCTCAGGTTAAGTAAAGGATTTATGAAGAAATACAAATTTTAAGGTTTTTTTTCTTTTTTTTTTTTTTTTTTTTTTTTTTTTTGGTTTTTCGAGACAGGGTTTCTCTGTATAGCCCTGGCTGTCCTGGAACTCACTTTGTAGACCAGGCTGGCCTCGAACTCAGAAATCCGCCTGCCTCTGCCTCCCGAGTGCTGGGATTAAAGGCGTGCGCCACCACGCCCGGCTTAAGGTTTTTTTTCTAACACTGAGTATAACCTCAGTCTTAGAGGTTTTTTTTAAACATAAGACAAAGCCTCAGAAGTCACCCTGAGCTGCGACAGAACTTTATGAAGCATCTTCATGAAGCTACAAAGTGGAGTAGTACACACATGGTGACGGAAGGCCTTCTGAGCCCGATGGATAGGCTGGATCAGTCTCGCAGTCACTTGGTTATAAATCTGTCCAACCTCTGTTTGACAGTGACATAGTAATTAAGGCAAATTCAGTTCAGTATTGATTTAGACCTGTTTTACAGATGCCACGTAAAGCATTGACAGTCTTAGCCTGTACACAAATTCAATAGTCAATGTGTTTGCTCCAGCATGTAATTATATATTATGATACCATGGATTCAACCATTCTGGGTTGTAGACTTTGACTTTCTGTTTTTCAGTTGTTTTGGTGGGTGATAATCTGTCAGTTGATAGGGGATGAGATAGGGCTACTCAAGTGACTGAATTGTTCTACTTGTTTCATTCAAAGGAATTGGTGTTTGGTTTAGATATAATCATGTATTTCACAAATAAAATGTAATGGAGTATGTACAGCTATCTTAGTGCACTCAACATATATTAGGCACTTGGTGGGAAGCAAACTCCATAAGTTAGTGCTTTAAGTATTGACTTTCTAGAAATGGAGCAAAACACATGAATTATCTTGGGAAAAACCACTATTGTCTCTGCTTTTTTCCCTTCTATGTAACACAATATGTAGGTGGGGGCTCCTAAATTCAAGAGTAATCCCAAAGTTTTACAATTTAAGGATTGGGTTTATCTCCTGATACTGGTCATGCATAACAGATCGACGATAAATAGAGTTAAGCAAATAAAAATATATAGAATAATCATGACAATGCCAACCGTGTATCATTTAATGCCTGCTCATCATGTACAGAGCATTGTCTGGGTACATGTTTACAATCTATAGACTGGGCATTGCTTCATGCAGTTCAGAAACACTCTGAGGAAGATACTCAATAAGCTTACGAGCAGGACAGTAAGTATAGGTAGCAGCAGGTGCTGTGCCGGGTAATAGGACAGTGTGTGCAGACAACGTAGATAGAGGAGGCGTCCCATGTCAAGATCAAAGGTCACAGTAGTCCAACCACTGGGGGAACAATATAAGCAAAAATTTTGATGTTGTACATAGATGTTCCTTTTCAAGAGACTGACAGATGGCTGGTGAGTAAAGAAGGTAGTTAGAGGTGAAGCAGCAGCTTCCAAGTGCTGGCTAAAGGGTGTCGAGTCTTCTGGTTTGTATTTAAGAACATTTATTTAAGTATGTATTTATTCGCCTGCATGTCAAGTGTACCTTATGTGTAGTGCCTTCAGTGGTCAAGAGAGGGCATCAGATCCCCTGGAACGGCAGTTATAGGTGGTTGTGAGCCTCTATGTGGGTGCTGAGAACCGAACCCTGGTTCTTTGAAAGAGCAGCTAATGGTCTTAGTCACTGAGTCACACCTCCATGACTTCTTCACCCCCAGTTTTGGATTTTGTTTCTAATAAGAACTGAGAGGAAGTCTTAACGATCCATGTAACTGTCCTGCTATAGAAATGTGTGTCCTCAAATCGTGGGTCGAGGGGCACAACTTAGCCAAAATGTTCTCTTTCTTCTCTGTGTGCATAGAGATATTATCTCATCTTCTCTTTGAAATCCATTTCTGAAAGTGTTTCATAAAGCGTAAATATCTGGTGTTGGTCACAAATTAAAGACAGCGATTTCCCCAAAGTACATTTTGAAAAGCAAAAAGCAAATATGGTAAACTCCAAGAGGAGATAAAATATATTCATAGCCTATTTTTAGAAAATGTTGATCTCCAAACTCTTTCTTATTCACTGAATTTTCTGGAGCAGTTGGAGCTAAATCTCTATCTTGTGATAAGGTATTAGGAATCTGCAGTTTTCCCTCAAGGTTTGTGATACTGTGAGCTAAGGAGAATTGCAGATAGACCCATCAGAGAAAAAGTTTACATTACTACACGATAAATGAATGTCCTTAATATGACCCCCTGCAGTAACAAAGAGAAAGAGGGGTCTGGGTTCTGAATTGAAACCCACAGGTGCAAGGTCTGGGATGTCTGACAAGTGAGGGGTCAGCACAGCCCCTCTCCCTCTAGAATCTCCGGGGTAGGGAACACAGCTTCCTTGCTTTCTACCTTTTGGTCTTTGTTAGCCTCCTTTGAAAGATATTTGGACAGTCGATGATCAGTGTCTCCTCTTAAAGGGAACTAGCTTATCCGGAATAAGGTTTGTGTTATGATGATAAACAATTTCTAACTTGATACAGCGCTCACGCCCAAGGATGAAAAGAGAAATCATTACATTGCAATGGCACATAGTGGCTTGAACTAAACAACATTGTAACAGTTATGTAATTACCCATATTACAATGTGTTGCAGACAGAATGCTTTTGACCTTGTTTCCCCATGTTTGGAAAAAAAACCTAGTAAGTGGCATATTAAGATACCTGAAATCCCCAAATTTGCACACTTTTATACGATTAACATGATATTAAGTTTATAAGTGATAATGAAAATACATGAGAATATTTATGTATTCCACTAATCAGTGGTTGAATCTGAGATGATGGAAGATAACACAATTGGAGTATTTTAGAAAAGAAGACTCTCCAGTGATTAGTTATGCATTCATTTTTGTTTTGCGTACAATAATAAAAGGGCTTAAAATATGTCATTCTTCCTCTGAATGAGGTAGATTTTAGATCTCATAAACAGTTCCCAATATCAGCTGTCTCAGAAGCAGTTTCTGGAAAGAAAATGGTGTTGTTGCCTCCTGTGTGTGTTTTCACACTCCCGGGACCCGAGGATAGCTCTGTGAATTACTCATGCTATTAAGTCATTGCTGACTCTTGCCTCTCTTTAAGTTCCAACCGCCTCAATTCCCCAAACACAAAGCTGAATAGGAAGAGGAGAGTCAGGGTGGGGGAAGGCCACAGGATTTTTATCTTGTGGCAGTGACCTTCCTTGGGTTTCTTTGTATGTATATAAAGGAAGCTTGGATGCTATAAGGCACATGGATGTCTTCTGTGAGGAGTGTTCATTCAAAACGTGAAACTGACAAATGGGAAGCAAACTTGCCAAACGATTCCACTGTTGTAGGTTTATCATTGATAGACACATGTGAGTCCAGTTAAAAACATTTTTAAAGATTTATTTTTATTTATATGAGTATACTATAGCTGTCTTCAGACACACCAGAAGAGGACATCAGATCTCATTACAGATGGTTGTGAGCCACCATGTGTTTGGTGGGATTTGAACTCAGGACCTCTAGAAGAGCAGTCAGTGCTCTAAACCACTGAGCCAACAGAGAGGAGAAGGTCAAGGAAGTCTGACCAGAGATCATGCAGAGGCGTGAGGTTAAGGACACAGCACTGCACACCATTCAGGATCTTCCTTGCCCAGCATCTTGTTTCTTGTCTCCCTCCATCAGTGCTGGAGGCTTCTGTCTCTGCTGACAGAACTGTGGTTCCTTAGATTTGCATCCTAGCTGCTACCCAGACTCACATTTGCCTGTGACCTGCCTTCTCAGCACTAGGGAATGGTGTTTTGTTGGCCCTGTGGCTCAGCATGGTGAACAGGACCTCTTAGCCTTCCCCTACTTGGTTTCTTTCTAATTCCTCAGGGAGAGAACGGCTACCTAACAGCGCACAAGTCTGGCCCTCCTCTTTCACTTTTCCACACGTTTTCGTTTTTGACTAAAGCCTTTGAATTTGCCACCCCCTTTCCATAGCCAGTTCCCTTGTCTGAGTCAGCTCCATCTCCTCCAGTCTCCCGTAATGACCTCTGCGTAACTCCTTTGGCCCGCCAAATATATGTGTCAGTATGTAAGCAGGCAGCATAGAGAAGAAATTTGTAGTAGATATGAACACTTCCTTTCTTTCTTAAAACTCTGCAGAGGTTTCCCATCCTTTAGTTGAAGGTGCACACTCTGGACTGCAGCCCGTGCTGTGGTGTGGCCCTGTCTTCTTTCAGAATTCTCTTGATTGCTTCCTGTCACTCTGTGGGCCCCAGACATCTGAGCTATGGATTTACACTTGTGCCACAGGCCCTTCCTATTTGCTACTGTCTTTGTACAAAGTGTTCCTCACTGTCTATCTTTGAGTTAACTCCACCACCCACTAGGGATCAGTTAGCTCCTAGTCATTGCTCTGGTGAGTCATCATTTATGACTTTGACCTTTTATTAAAGGGCATGTCTCTTTAATGAATGCTCTTCATTCTGCATCCCTTTTCTTTTAGCCATTCATCCATTCACCTGAGGAGCACGGTTGCAAAGACTACACTTCATGTGCTGGGTCTGGGACAAGAAGAGGCAAAACGAATGGGACAGTCTCACATAGCAGCATCGTTAGGAGGAAAATGGACTGTTGCGCTAGAGAATTGTTTGAGAGAGATACTTGGGTCAGTGTGTTGGCTGTTGCAACTGAGTGGATAGTGGGTGCTTCGCTCTGCAGCTCTTGGCTTGTTCCTAAAGCAGAAGCTCCCAGAACGTTGTTGTTCTTGCTCACACTTGGTCAGTGCTCAGCACACAGCAGATTCAATAAGCATTGCTGTGTGAAGAGCTCCAGCTACTGGATTCGTTTCCAGAGGCTAATGCAACAAAGCACACTGCGTTGGCTGGATTAACAGAGCAGACACACTCTCCACCCTAGCTCTATCACAGTCTCCAGAACTGTGGCTGGAAAGGGAGGTGTCAGTGGGGCTGCTCTTCTTCTGGAATCTCTGAGAGGAGACCACGTCTTTGCCTTCTACCTTTGGGTTTGCCTACAGCCCGGCTGTAACTGCGGGACTCCTCACTGCCTTCACCACCAGGTTGCTGCTTCTTCCGTGTATTTGGTCAGCTATCAAACATCACTTTTCTTACACGGATATAAATCACTGGTTAGAGCCCACTCTAGTATGCCCTTACCTTAACATGATCTCATCTAAATAGCATTGCATTGGCAGGAGTGGGTAGAGCATTTAAGGTTAGAACCTAACCTATGTCTTGAGAGATGCCATTAAAATCTCAGCCTGTTGCATCTGCTTTTCTCATTAAAAGGGCATATGAAGAGTTATACAAAACTGTTTATGTTTGTATAGTCTTTTAAAATAAATATTTTAATGTTTCTAAAGTACAAACATTTTAAAAGGCATTGATTATTATTTTCCTTCGTAAAAATTATTTTGATTAGTTTGAGACTATTTGGATAAATCTTAATTATAACACTCTCCTTGACACTGTAAAATCAGAACTCTGGCACGCACTAGATCCGAGCTATGCTCTCTGTTCCCTCGTCAGACAAGAGCTTACTTCTTCGTATATTAAAAATGAATGTGGAAGGGTATCTATGGCACTCACATCATAGAAACTCACCCTGACATTTTTTAAAGGCTGTGTGTGGGATGCTGACATGTTTTTGTTATAAAAATGACAGTTTTAGAGCAAGTTGTCCTTCTGGCCAAGGAGACTGAGCAAGCAGAAAGGAGAAAGTCACTGTACTTACCCAGTGGGAAGGGAATCCTTCAAGCAACAGATGGGTGAAGTGCCTTGAAAAAGGCAGAGAAGTCCCCTTCATATATGGTCGGTGGGGTGAGGGCTGAGGGCTGCTTTATGCCATCGATTTAGAGGTCAGACTTCATTTCCCATCAAATGTTATTGTGTATCCTTCCAGTTCGATTTGCCTTTAAACAAGGTTTTCTCAATCGGTCCTCATGCTATGCTTTTTCCATGCTTATTGTGAGAGCGCTTTGCCTCTATCATCCCATCTGATGCCATGATACAATGTGGGGCCAAGTCACAGCGAAGTTGAAGATATTGTCAGTTGGAGTCACAGTTCATTCACACCCTTGGGCTGAGTTTGCGGTCTTTTCTCACGGCTGTGTGTTGGATATGAAGAATTTCACCCCAAACGCTCAGCTGTTAAAGGCTTGGTGGCCAGCTAGAGGGCTTTTAGGAGCTACGACTAGAGAAGTGTCAGTGTCCGAGCATGCTAGGGCTACAGTGCAATTATCTCACAGTGATGGAGTCCAGAAACCCCAGACCTGTTTGTCAGCAGGATGTTCAAGGACCGTGTAGAAGAGTGTTCTCTGTGGGTCTTGTGTCCCAGGTGCCATCTCATCCCTGCCTTCCTATTCTCATGAGTACTCCCTCTGCACGTGTCTCTGTGTCTGTTTCTCCCTTTTTATAAGGTTAGGGCCTACGCTAAACGAGGGTTCACCCTAATGTCTTAATTTGATTAAGTTCTAACCTGCATTTCTGTTTAAACCAAGGGCTAGCATTTTAACATTGGCGGAGGGCTTTATTCCATTCACAACAATACAATTTTACTCAACATGAAATTATTGGACACCTACATGGCTTTTCAGTATACAGTATCATGCTAACAGGAAGACTGACAGTTTACTGTTGTTGCATATTTACTATATGCTGAGCACTGCTTGTGTGCTCTGTGTCTTCAAATTTCAACAGCATCCTTAGGAAACAGGCCCTGTTGTTATTTTTCTTACTGCTATAGAAAACTGCTGGGGATTTGGCAAGTCACATAATTACTGGAGAGAGGCACGCACATGGCTTAAGATGCTTGTGCTTACAAGTAACTGGTCACTGAGCAAGTAGTTTACACAACATATTTCTTGTCTCATGCAAGGGGAACCTGGCACTGAGATGATTGAAGGTTGAGTCAAGTCCCTGGCTCATACTCTGTCCTCAATAATCAGTGTTCCTCGATATTTCAGTTTCCTGCTCAGCATGTTACCTTTTCCAGATCCTTTTAGGAAGGTGCCAACAACTTAGGTGGCCTTTTATAGATTGTTATTGCATATCTATATGCGATACAGTATTTAATACATGTATACAATGCATAGCGATCAAGCCAAATTATAGTTACATTTCTATCTTTTTGTTTAGACAGTTCAAAATTTTGATTTATTTATAAGGCTCAATGTGGTTTTTCACACACGTGTACTTGTGTGATAGTTCATACATGTGCAGGATGTATATACAGTCAAATTAGAGTAACTGATGTTTCTTTGTGCTCAGAACCTTGAAGCATATTTCTTTTAGTGACAGATAAAATATATCATAGGATGCGGTGACTCAGTTCACCTCATGCTGTAGAATGCTAGAGTTTATTACTTCTGTTTGAGTTTCGGTACTCACTATCAGCCTTTGCAGAGAACAGAATGTAGGTGCCTCAAGACCTAAAATTAGAGCTGCCATGTAATCTAAAGGAGATGTCAGCAGAGCAAAGAGTTACTTAGCAGCCCACATATTGCTGCAGAAGTCACAAAAGCCAAGGTCTGCACTCAGCTGAGTTCCTTATTAGCAGATGAGTGGATAAAGAAGCTATGGAATATGCACCCAATAGAATATCTATTCAGTGCTGAAGGGAAATTTTACTATTTGCTGTAAAATGGATAGAACTAGAGGCCATTATGGTACGAGATAAGTCAGACACCGAATGACCAAATACCGCATGTTCTCATAAGTGAATTTTAATAAAGTTGATCTGAATGTAAAGCAGCAATTATAAGCGGGTGGATTATAAGAGTGGGTGGGGGTAGGGGAAGGAAAATGCAGAATGCTTAGATAACGAGCATTTGTTTTATCCCGGCAGCCTCCACGGTGGGAACTGACTGGATGGAGTGGGTGAAAGGAAGCGATGAGTGATTGTCAGTGTGAGAAGAAGGGAGTGTTGATTTCTGTGCAAGCTACTACCAAAGGTCGCTGACAGCCTGGCTACTTTTGAAAGTTAACGTTAGATGGTACATATACTGTGGTATAGAATTGATTGATCATTTATGAGCAAAGATAGAATGAGCCTTCATAATGTGTTTTGATATGAATTGACTTGCTTCTTTTAGAAGTATTTTAGCTGAGCAAACATGGAAAGAAGTAAAACTCGAGTTCTTAGGTTCTTGTGGCTTTCACTGGCAAGAGAATTGGCACACACTCATACATGAACATCGATGTGTGGAGTTCATGTAAGATCAGACATGACATTATTGCCACTCTAATATCAATGCATATTTTAGCAGATTAACATAAAATGTTAGAGAGATGTTTGACCTAAAGTCTTCTTTTTTTAAAATATTTTTATTAGGTATTTTCCTCATTTACATTTCCAATGCTATCCCAAAAGTACCCCATACCCTGCCCCCCACTCCCCTACCCACCCACTCCCACTTTTTGGCCCTGGCATTCCCCTGTACTGGGGCATATAACTTCTCAAGTCCAATCAATTGGCCTCTCTTTCCAGTGATGGCCGACTAGGCCATATTTTGATACATATGCAGCTAGAGTCAAGAGCTCCGGGGTACTGGTTAGTTCATAATGTTGTTCCACCTACAGGGTTGCAGATCCCTTTAGCTCCTTGGGTACTTTCTCTAGCTCCTCCATTGGGGGCCCTGTGATCCATCCAATAGCTGACTGTGAGCATCTACCTCTGTGTTTGCTAGGCCCCGGCATTGTCTCACAAGAGACAGCTATATCTGGGTCCTTTCAGCAAAATCTTGCTAGTGTATGCAATGGTGTTAGCGTTTGGAAGCTGATTATGGGATGGATCCTGGGATATGGCAGTCTCTAGATGGTCCATCCTTTTGTCACAGCTCCAAACTTTGTCTCTGTAACTCCTTCCATGGGTGTTTTGTTCCCAATTCTAAGAAGGGGCAAAGTGTCCACACTTTGATCTTCGTTCTTCTTGAGTTTCATGTGTTTAGCAAATTGTATCTTATATCTTGGGTATCCTAAGTTTCTGGGCTAATATCCACTTATCAGTGAGTACATATTGTGTGAGTTCCTTTGTGATTGTGTTACCTCACTCAGGATGATGCCCTCCAGGTCCATCCACTTGCCTAGGAATTTCATAAATTCATTCTTTTTAATAGCTGAGTAGTACTCCATTGTGTAAATGTACCACATTTTATGTATCCATTCCTCTGTTGAGGGGCATCTGGGTTCTTTCCAGCTTCTGGCTATTATAAATAAGGCTGCTATGAACATAGTGGAGCATGTGTCCTTCTTACCGATTGGGACATCTTCTGGATATATGCCCAGGAGAGGTATTGAGGGATCCTCTGGTAGTACTATGTCCAATTTTCTGAGGACCCGCCAGACTGATTTCCAGAGTGGTTGTACCAGCTTGCAATCCCACCAACAATGAAGGAGTGTTCCTCTTTCTCCACATCCTTGCCAGCATCTGATGTCACCTGAATTTTTGATCTTAGCCATTCTGACTGGTGTGAGGTGGAATCTCAGTGTTGTTTTGATTTGAATTTCCCTGATGATTAAGGATGTTGAACATTTTTTCAGGTGCTTCTCAGCCATTCAGTATTCCTCAGGTGAGAATTCTTTGTTCAGTTCTGAGCCCTATTTTTAATGGGGTTATTTGATTTTCTGGAGTCCACCTTCTTGAGTTCTTTATATATATTGGATATTAGTCCCCTATCTGATTTAGGATAGGTAAAGATCCTTTTCCAATCTGTTGGTGGTCTTTTTGTCTTATTGATGGTGTCTTTTGCCTTGCATAAGCTTTGCAACTTTATGAGGTCCCATTTATCGATTCTCGATCTTACAGCACAAGCCATTGCTGTTCTATTCAGGAATTTTTCCCCTGTACCCATATCTTTGAGGCTTTTCCCTACTTTCTCCTCTATAAGTTTCAGTGTCTCTGGTTTTATGTGGAGTTCCTTAATCCACTTAGATTTGACCTTAGTACAAGGAGATAGGAATGGATCAATTCGCATTCTTCTACATGATAACCGCCAGTTGTGCCAGCACCATTTGTTGAAAATGCTGTCTATTTTCCACTGGATGGTTTTAGCTCCCTTGTCAAAGATCAAGTGACCATAGGTGTGTGGGTTCATCTCAGGGTCTTCAATTTTGTTCCATTGGTCTACTTTTCTGTCGCTATACCAGTACCATGCAGTTTTTATCACAATTGCTCTGTAGTACAGCTTTAGGTCCGGCATGGTAATTCCACCAGAGGTTCTTTTATCCTTGAGAAGAGTTTTTGCTATCCTAAGTTTTTTGTTATTCCAGATGAATTTGCAGATTGCCCTTTCTAATTCGTTGAAGAATTGAGTTGGAATTTTGATGGGGATTGCATTGAATCTGTAGATTGCTTTAGGCAAGATAGCCATTTTTTACTATATTGATCCTGCCAATCCATGAGCATGGGAGGTCTTTCCATCTTCTGAGATCTTCTTTAATTTCTTTCTTCAGAGACTTGAAGTTCTTATCATACAAATATTTCACTTCCTTAGTTAGAGTCACGCCAAGGTATTTTATATTATTTGTGACTATTGAGAAGGGTGTTGTTTCCCTAATTTCTTTCTCAGCCTGTTTATCCTTTGTGTAGATAAAGGCCATTGACTTGTTTGAGTTAATTTTATATCCAGCTACTTCACTAAAGCTGTTTATCAGGCTTAGGAGTTCTCTGGTGGAATTTTTAGGGTCACTTATATACACTATCATATCATCTGCAAAAAGTGATATTTTGACTTCTTCCTTTCCAATTTGTATCCCCTTGATCTCCTTTTGTTGTCAAATTGCTCTGGCTAGGACTTTAAGTCCAATGTTGAATAGGTAGGGAGAGAGTGGACAGCCTTGTCTAGTCCCTGATTTTAGTGGGATTTCTTCCAGCTTCTCACCATTTGATGTTGGCTACTGGTTTGCTGTAGATTTGCTTTTATCATGTTTAGGTATGGGCCTTGAATTCCTGATTTTTCCAAGACTTTTATCATGAATCGGTGTTGGATTTTGTCAAATGCTTTCTCTGCATCTAACACGATGATCATGTGGTTTTTGTCTTTGAGTTTGTTTATATACTGGATTACGTTGATGGATTTCCAAGTTTCTAGACTGGTACCAGGTACCAAAGTTAAATCAAGATCAGGTTAATGATCTAAACAGTCCTATATCCCCTAAAGAAATAGAAGCAGTCATTAATAGCCTCCCAACCAAAGAAAGCCCAGGACCAGATGGGTTTAGTGCAGAGTTCTATCAGACCTTCAAAGAAGATCTAATCCCAGTTCTTCACAAACTATTCCACAAAATAGAAACAGAAGGTACTCTATCCAACTCATTCTATGAAGCCACAATTACTCTGATACCTAAACCACAAAAAGACCCAACAAAGATAGAGAACTTCAGACCAATTTCCCTTATGAATATCAATGTAAAAATCCTCTATAAAGTTCTCGCTAAAGTCTTCTAAGATATATTTTGGTAGCTCTGTAATTAGCATCCCCATCAAATTGGATGTGTTACATTCCAGAAGGAAGAAGAGAGGTTTATTAACAAAAAGAATTTTGATGTTCTTTTTCTTTTTTCTAAATAGCACAGTATTTTGAGGGAAAACAAAGTATAATTGTATTTTCACCACCTACCATTACCAGCACCACCTTAGAGTTCGCAGTGCTGATGCTGTTTGCATGAGCAAGTGCTTATGGTGATGGTGGCACCCGTTCCTGAACCAGGCTCTGAAGGAGACAGGACCTAATGGAGGGTTGGTGTAGACCTTCCAGAAAGTATTCTCTAAAGTTCTTTTCAAGAGGAAAAAGCACTTAAAATGACCCCTCAAATTTTGCCTAGCAGGCTAGTTCTCTGGAGCCAAAAGTCAAATTATCACAGATTTAGTGGCTTAAAATACTAGGGATTAATTATCTGTATACTAAGCACTAAGTTTCTGATGTACAGCTTAGCAGGTCCTTGACTTATGATCTTTCAGGTTGCATTTGAAGCAAGGTCTGGACCGTATTTCCCTCTAGAGGCTTATCTGAGAGAGGATGCAGTCAGATTCACCACATCATTGGCCAAGTTTATCATTTGGAACCACAGGGCTGAGATCCCTGGCTGTTGCTGGCTGATGGCTAGAGATTGCCCGTGGTCCTTGAGTCCACCTGTAGTTTTCAGTCTATTCACAGCCTATCAACATGTCTGAGGTGACTCCCATGGGAAGTTCAAATCTATAACATCCTTGGTGATAATGTTGCCCTGTTCTTTAGTATGATGATCCAGGAAGGCCATAGACTAATGAATCTTTGAAATTTTTGAGAAATTGGTCCTTACATATTCTCTAGCAGTGATCTTGACACAGTGTTAATTGAAGTTAGTATAGTTCTTATCCCCAGTTGCACATTAGAATCATCCCCGGGGATTTTAAAAATATGCCAATTTTCTGGTACTATCTATCAGAATAACAGAATGACTTCCTGTGGGCTAACCCCTTTGGTGATTTTTGTTTCTCATGAATAAATGTCCTGGGTCAGGGTTCAGTCTGAATTATGTAAAAAACATTGTGTCAAGTCATAAAGATGTTTGAAGGTGAAATGGCCCATTTTGGAAGATTGTAGGCTCTCTGTCAGTCGGCATGGATTGTTAGACATGAACTCCAGGGTGAATGCTTGGTTGAGCTACAGAACCTTGAGAAGTTCCCTTGACCTTGAGTCTATAATTCTTTCGTGTACGCTGCATTCGGCTTTATCCCAGGAGCTCAAGCTTTGTTCGTTTTCACTTAAAAAAAAACAACCCAAAACAACCCCCAAACCCCAATGTAGTGCAGATCAGACTCAACCTGGTTATGAAGATGAGAATGACCTTGATGGTCAAGTGCTCCTGCCTCCACGTCCCAGTGATTGTAGGCATGCCTTACCTGACTGCTTTATGTGGCACTGGGATCAAACCCAGAGCTCCACGAATGCTAACCAAGCACCCTTCCAGCTGACTTACAAACAAACCCCTTCCAGACAGTTGTGCTGCTGAGGTGAGGGGGGTGGCATCTGTAGTTGCTCATTCATGATACGGGGACATGATGAATGCCAGGGAGATACAAGTGCTAAAGAGACCTGGGGCATTTTCCCACAAAAGGAGATCAGGGGAGAAATGCTACAGTGATGGATGACCTAATTAGTATGAGTCTCCACCACATTGCAGGAACTCCACTGCTTTCTCTAGCCCCATCTTAGTTATCCTAATTGGCAGTTTTTAAAGTGTGGGTCAGCTGTGCTATTTACCAGCAATTTAATTCTGATATGGTCAGATGCCAACCGCTGCCATGTGCCTGTGTTTCTAACACCTTTCAGGCTGCTTTCACATACGTGTGTGTGTGTGTGTGTGTGTGTGTTTCTATTTCACATATCCTTCAGGATGCTTTCACGTATGTATGCATGTATGTATGTATGTAATTCTATTTCATATACCCTTCAGGATGCTTTGCATGTATGCAACTTTTCTGTCTTTGCGCTTTTTCTTCTCATTTTGTTTCTATTTCCTTTAATATTGTCAAATTATTGCTTAGCTGCTTACTCTTGATAACATTAAGCCTGAGTTATTGGCAGTTTTTATACAGTTAAGGTTGGCCTGTTGACTGCTGAGTCAGCACCCTCTAAAACAGGTTGCATTGCCAATACTTTTTGATTTAAATGTACTTGAAATATATAATGCGGATTTTAGAAATTTAAATATAGCAGGCGATGAAATATTACATCTTGGGAAGCGGTAGCTGCGAACATAACATTAAAGGTGTTTGAGAAAGTGTCTCTATTGCTCTGAAGCTGGGCATCTTGTAGCCCAACCGTATTTTCATGGTGTTGAAATAAACTTTAGGGAGAGATGACTGACAGCCTCTCAGAAGCACAGTGAACCAACAACTTCACACACACACTGAACACAAACTCTGGAGCACGGTGCTGATGGTGCTTATAACATGTCCCCACTTTCCACATCCATCCCGAACAAAATACAGGCACTGGAGCCTGTGAGCAGTCCATTCTGCTGCTTACTGGCTGATTCTTAGTAAAGTGTTGTCTGACCTTGGGCTCTGCAATTATTTTTTTCCTTAAGACACTTCAGAGTGAGTCTCACATTATTGGAGAGAGAATAGTAATCTCCGCTTATTTCCAAGTATATTACTTTCAATTCCCTAGTGTCCTGCCAGTCACCAGAGCAATTAAATGGTCACAGAAGATGAAGAATAGAGATGGGAATTCTTTAGAAAGAGCACGTGGCATGTTTCTGTTAGTGTTCCCAGGTTGTTGTTTCAGATAAGATGGGGAACAGAAGGCAGAGAAAGCATACATATCCTGCATTTGCCGAGATGATGGAATAACCTTGACTATGAGACAAAACGATTGCAATTAGAAATAACTCCATTCCCACAGACTCCTGCAGCCAGCTACAGAGTATGCAATCTCCTTATGCCTCCTTTGCTGCAAGTTTTGCTAATTGAATGCTTGCAAAAACTTCACAATCTCATCACTATGCTTTTTCACAAAGTGCAGTTTTTTTGCTATTAGAATTTTCTGACAAATATTTAAAGAGCAAGTTCTCTCGAAAATGTCCTCATTACAGGACCATGTTCTTTATTTTTGATTCCCACCTTTACTAGTAACCAATACATTATCTCTTCAGCCCAGGCCACTTTCCAGATCCTGGAGTGTATATCCAATAGTCTACAGAACGTCTCTACTTTCATGCAATATGCCCAGGATACCTACTGAGTGACTACCAGGTACTCAGCACTGGTCTGTGCCCTGAGATTAAATCAAAGAATAAAAGAGAGAAATCTTGTCCTTAAGAAAATTGTCTTTGGCTGAGAAGGCATTGGAAGTGCTCACTACAAAGTTTGTTGATAAGATGATATTTGCACCAGGTCCCCAGGAGGTGATGAAAAGCCTGTCTGGGCTCCCGCTGGGAGAACACTGGAGGCAGAAGGACACGTAAGCTCCTGGTGCTCCTTCTGTAGACACAGTGAGGAGACCAGGAGAGCCTAAGTAGCCATGGAAACTCTGCCTTCCTTGGGTTGAATGGTATCCATCTGAGGGCTGAAAGGACAGGGGTTAGATTTCTAAGGGAAATGAATGCTGTTTTGAGACAGTCTGGCGGGAATAAAGTCAAGGCACCCGATTGGCTGTGACTGGCATGGCTCTGATCAAGGGGCTAAGTACCCAGAGTCTATTGAGCAGTAAGAACACTGCAGATGACTGGATGTGGGTCCTGAGAAAAACAATCAGAGAGACCTGATGCTTACTGAAATGGCGGCATGCTTAGAACTGGTTTGGAAGGAGAGACCTTTGAACATTGTTATTACAAAGTCTTACTAAGAAGACCTCCTATTTTAATCCTCAAAATGTGAGCCCTTTGGCCATTTTAACTTAATTAGCCCGAGCATAATTTTTAACAGTTCTGTAAAGGAGTTATAGTTATTTGAATTTTCAAACAACTATGATTTTAATACAAATCATATCACTTTTATTTAAAGCGTATCAACATTCATATTTCTTGTGGCATAAGATGTTTGAAATTTCTTTAATAAATTAACAACAATTTTGAATTTGCAACAAGGTTGAATCCTACCTTGGTCTATGTGTTGCTTTGAATGAGAATAGGCCCTGTAGGCTTACATATGAATGTTTGGTCTCCAGTTGATGGAACTGTTTGGGAAGGATTAGGAGGTGTGGCTCTGTTGGAAGAACAGCCTTGTGCCACTGTAGGTAGACTCTGAGGTTTTAAAAACCCATGCTATTTGCTCTCTCTCTCTCTCTCTCTCTCTCTCTCTCTCTCTCTTCCTCTGCATTGTGTTTGAGTAGCAATACATATGGACTCTTAGCTCCCACTCCAGCACCATGCCTGCCTGCTGCCATACTCTCCACCACGATGTGTCACGGACTCTAACTCTCTGAAACAGTGAGTCCCAATAAACTCTTTATAAGTTACCTTGATCATGGTGCCATGTCAGAACATAAGAACAGTAGTTAAGACAGCCTCTAACCTTTTCTGGGTATTATTTCTAGGCCAAAAGAGAAAAACATATTTGAGTTTTAGTTGCCTCTGTGAGATGGGCCAGTGAGGAGAGGCATGGATTGTTCTGAAAGTGGTGTTAGGGGTGAGTCCCATGAGGACTCAGAATGACAACAGAAGAGGGAAAGTGCGACTCTTAGCAGGAAAATGGCTCTGATGAGGAGGTTAGATAAAGCATGGATGATAGAAACCTGCTAATGAGACGTTAGATGGAAACCATCAGCAAGTATAAGAAGGAGGAATACTGTGGGCCGAATGGCTCAGTTGGTAGAATGCTTACTTCATAAGCCTGGCCATGGGATTTTGGTCCCTAATGCACATGCAAAGGTAGAGGGAGCGAGAGAGAGAACCGAGTTCACAAAGCCATCCTCTGACCTCCATGAGCACATACTAGCATGCATGCCTCTCCTCATGGGTGCACACACCTACACTAGTACATTTAAAAAGAAAGTAAATCAATAGTGGTCCAAATCATGTGACAAACTGTAACTGTATCTTAGGGATTTGTGTAAGATCCATTTTTAAGCATGGTAAGCTATAAGTTCTGGCAAAAAATATTTGAGCAACAAAGTATTTGGTTTGGTGGCCACTTTTAACTGCCTTTAGTGACTAGAGAAGGGAATATGGCTTAAATATAGATTTGTAATCAAAATAGAAACAGAGTGGAAAGTTAAAAGAATATCCCAACTTTGTCTGACCATGTGCAGTAAGAAGCCTGTTGTGGCAGAACACTAAGGGTGTGCCCGTGCAAGTGTTCACTGGGAACACTAAGGGTGTGCCCGTGCAAGTGTTCACTGGGGACACTAAGGGTGGGCCCGTGCAAGTGTTCACTGGGGACACTAAGGGTGGGCCCGTGCAAGTGTTCACTGGGGACACTAAGGGTGGCACTGTGCAAGTGTTCACTGGGAACACTAAGGGTGGGCCCGTGCAAGTGTTCACTGGGGACACTAAGGGTGAGCCCGTGCGAGTGTTCACTGGGGACACTAAGGGTGGGACCGTGCAAGTGTTCACTGGGAACACTAAGGGTGGCACCGTGCAAGTGTTCACTGGGAACACTAAGGGTGTGCCCGTGCAAGTGTTCACTGGGGTAGTATGGACGGGAGGAAGCTGGGCTCTGCTCAAGGCACTGGGAGGAGGACTCCAGCAGGCATTTCTGTTTGCTTAACACAGATCTGGACTGCAGGACGGCAGGATGGTTCCCGGACCTTCTGTGAGCTCATGTGCCCCGCTTCCCTACTGTGTCTCAGCGTACAGCCATCACTAGATGCAGGCGTTGGGCTGCTGGCATTGCAGGCTCCATAACAGTGAAAAAAATTAGAAATTACCCAGTCTGCGATATTCTGTTGTAACAGCAGAAAATAAACCGAGAAAACACTTTCTGTTGGAAATTCGAAATAGGCAAGGAAAAAGCGGAAACCGGAAGTCGATTCCTATCCTTTTCTCTGCTACCCATTTATTCTATATCCCGAATGCTCTCCACAAAGCGTGTGCAGAAAACAATCAGATCGGATGCTGTGCCTTGCTGCGCGCCGGGGCGGATGCTTGTTTCAGTAACTACCAAGCTTGAGGGGAAGTCCACGTGGCCTTGCTTTGTTTCATTTCCTCCAGACTATGGACAGATTGCTGATGTAGCAGAAACATTTCCTAGGGTAGGTGTTTATAAGATTTGGGGGGAAGAGAAAGAAAACGTTTCAATCACAGTAACTCAAGACTCTCCCTTCTTTTTTGTAAGTCATTTCTCTGGGCATTTTGTTTTGTTTGTTTTTGTTTGTGTCTCCCTGCCTTGGGGTGGCAGCTAAAGTCTCACACACACAGGCGCAAGAACGCCATGCCCAGCCGTGTTTCTGGCTCTCTTCATCTTTTATTCTGCAAGAGGGCCTCACGAAGCTGCCCAGGCTGATCTGAATCCAGGCCTGTAGTCCAGCTGCCCTTGAGCTCACGACTCGTCATGGACTCTCTGACTCCTCTTAGTGTACTAAAATTTGACTACAGCCTAGCGGGGTTGGAATATACACCTGTGACTTGCTTTTACGTGTGGGCACGGTCTGAAGAGTTTTTATGAGCCAGGCTGTGCTAACTGACGTCATTCACAACCTCAGCTCTCAGCACCTTCTGTTTGCAGCCGTGTTGTTATGACATAAAGGTCACTAGGAGGTAGATAGTAAGCCCGTTCCTCACAGTCTCTCCATCATGTGGCTTTTGTTGTGGTTTGTGTTTGGTTTTTATTTTTCAAGTCCTCAGAATATTCAACTGAGTGTTTCCTCATTAATTCTTTACATCTTCTCTCGTTATAATTACAAGCACAGTCCAGGGTATTTAAATAGATTTTTCTGAGTGGTCTTGGCCATGCATACTCATTTGCCTATACTTTGAAGATGCTAAATTTGAATATAAGAATATACTCTTCTTCCTGTCTCATTTTGCAAGAGCAAGCCTGAGCTCTGTAAGGAAAGAATTTGCTTTGTGCACAGTGATCTGCAGCTCCTGTTGCTTTTTCTACTGACCTCCGTAGGAGATTGCTCCCAGCACCCTCTTGGTAATAGGGAGGAGGCACAACTTCTTTTTAGTCTCCTGCTTTCGCCAGCATTGTTCAATGGGTGTCTCATTTTCTTAGGCTGGGATCTCTCTCTCTATAGCTCGGCCTGGCTGGAACAGAGGGTTCTCCTCTGCTTCTGGAGTGCTAGGATTACCAGTGTGTCTCTATGCCCAGCTTAGAAGGGCTTTTAAAATGAAGGCCAGTCAATAACATTGATATTTTTACTTGCATAAAAGAGGTTCTTTTTTGGATGATTCACTTCTGTCTTTAAAAACTGTCATCCTAATTTTTTTTTTATAAGAAGGATAAAATTATGTAAAGTAGATGTAAGATGTCAGACCACACACAGCCATGGTCTGATAGAATTTCCAGGGGGTGTGCCAGGGGAAGGTGGGTAACATGTCAGAAAAACTGGGTACAGCTTCAATCTTTATTTTCAATAGAAAACTAAAATGGGGAGCTTCCCATGGCAGAACAGAGGAAAAAGTTCAGTGGGACTTGGTGTCAACACCCTTGAGGGACTGAGATTGTTGGAGAGTTCTCCCAACACCTAGTGAAGAGACTCAAGATAGTACTTAAGACAGATAGAAAATAAATACTGTAGCTTTCAGTAATGGCCATTAATTAGTTAATTATGTGTGTGTGTAACCTGCATGTCCATACACTACATATACATTTGGTGTCCACAGAGGTCAGGAGGTAGATGTGGATCTCCTGGTTTTGGAGTTATGGGTAATTGTGAAATAACATGTATGGGCTGGGGGCTGGACCTGGGTCCTCCGGAAGAACAGTCAGTGCCCTTGCCTGCTGCACCATCTCTCCAGACCCCCATTTAAGTACACATTTAAAGGAGCAGAGAATGAGGGAGGAGGGAGACACAAGCTGCAGGCAACCTTAGCAGGAGGAGAGGAACCAGAAAACCTTTTGTGATGCTATTTTTTTTGTTTGTTTGTTTTTGGTTTTTCGAGACAGGGTTTCTCTGTGTAGCCCTGGCTGTCCTGGAACTCACTCTGTAGACCAGGCTGGCCTCGAACTCAGAAATCCGCCTGCCTCTGCCTCCCCAGTGCTGGGATTAAAGGCATGCACCACCACTATTTTTTAAGGAGAGCTCTGTTCAGGTGGTGGCTTGGCTGACCCAGATCATCTGCGAACACTCTCTTGGGAACACACAGACTATCATGGCGCTGTAGCCCAAAAGATGGCCAGCAGGACAGCTTCTGACAGTGGGAAAGAAACTCTGAATTAAAACAGTACATTCTTCAGCAATGTAGAATCTGGTTGGAGCCAGAGTCTGTAGGGGATATAGATATAGGTTCTAGGAAGGCACGGTGGGCATAAGGAAGGTCTACCCAGGCTGTGAGCAGCAGTTCCTGCCCAACCTGTGAAGAATCTCCCACTGATGAGACCAGCATCTATCACCTGGCCTTGCCACCCGGGAGATAGAATGGTATCCCAGAGCTTATGAAGGGATGCCTGGTACCCAGGGTGGAAGGAGTGACAAGGAAGAGACGGATGACCTAACTCAGTGCTCTGCCTCACTCCACTCTCAGTGCCAGCTCAGCTGCCAGCTCTGTCCTTCTAGTCTCTTCTTTATTCTCTTCTCTTCTTCATTTCTTCTCTCCCTTTCCTTCCGTCTTTTCTTTTCACCTCTTCATTTACCAGGCTTTCCCAAACGCTGTGGCCTGAGGGTTTGGGAAGCCTGTCTCCATTCTAGGAGCTGTAGTCAGTGTCGGGGCTGTGCTCCTTACCTCTCTTACAGTCTCATTAGCCCAGAGTGGCTTCATCTCTCCTCCCATTGTCCCCCCTGTGTGTCCTTTTATTTCCACCACGTTTTCTTTTTCAACACAATATTAGTCATTTGCTTTCCACCTGCTTTGTTCCTTTTCTGTTTAGACCAAAAACTAAAATCTCAATGCATATCGTGCTAACAGTGTTCCTTTATTTCCTAAGTGGCTGATTCTGAAGAGGTGACTCTTAAATTTGAGTATTTCTGTTTTGTTTGTTTGTTTGTTTTTTTAAATGTTCATTTACTGCCCAATTGTAGAACACAGTTGTAGAAGCAGAATTGTGTTTTAAATGAAAAAGAAAATCGCTGTATAAATTTTGACCGTGTTTTTTGTCAATTGTTCGTGTTCTTCCTCCGGTTGGAGTACAGCCAATGCTCATTACAGGCTGACAAAGTTTGTGAAGCGTTGCTGGAAAGTACAGAGCCAAATTCATTAGTAAGAGTGGTTGCATTGTGTCTGGATCAGGTGACTGGAGTCTTCGTACAGTTTCATAAGATTTCTGTCATCTTTTGATCTTGATCTTTTTATTTAAAAACCCTTCTCATTAACGAAATGGTCCATGCACAACTTGACTGACCAGATGCTAAATACACTATCCTGTGTATGTTTAGAATGACTTAAATGCTGCTCATATCTGCTAATATCAGTTCAAACATAACCTTGAAGCCAGTACATGTTGACAGTTAGAACTGCTTTTTGAAAAATATGAATGAGAGTAATGAGCATGACTTTCTGATACACACATACACACACCCACACAAATATGCATGTGTGCAAACACATGCATACACACACACACACACACACACACACACACACACACACACAGAGAGAGAGAGAGAGAGAGAGAGAGAAACATACATATACTTGCATGTAGTTTAACCTCATGGTAGTACTGGAGACTGAATCTATGCTTCAAAAATAGGGACTGAGTGTCTAACTCAGTATTTAGTAGAGAAAAATGATATTTCGACAATTTAGCCCCTCTTAAACATTACAAATAGTTCAACTGAAAGCATAAGGGTTATTGAAAGGACAAAAAGGAAAAAAGACTAGCCAGTGATGTACTCTGAGCCCCACAAGATCCAAAGCAGAAACACAAGAGCTATGGAAATCAAAGCAGCAGCACTTCTCCAGAAATGCTAATCCTACCAAGATCCCTCCAAGGAGAGGAAATGAGATAAGATCCTTAAAGATTCCAAGGAAAGAGTCTGTGCTTCCTCAGAGAGCTTAGGGAAGATCTAAGTAAGCTCTGGAATGATTTCCAATAAAACAGTCTTGAGCAGATAGCAGAATAAGAAAGAAGAATTCAAAAATAGGGCCTACTGAAAAAGTCAATCTGAAATACTAGAAACAAACAAACAAATTATGAAATCAAACGAACGTCTCCACGGAAGGCCTCAGCATTAGAATGACAGGGGAAATGGCTGAATGTAAGGGTGCCGTGGCAATCTAGAATGAATTGGAAGATCCAAACCACTGATATATTAATAAGAGAGTATAGCCAGAATATATGAGCTATGTGGGTCACCCTGAAAATCCCAAGTATACAAATCATGGGCAAAGAAAAAGAATCCCGTGTTAACATTATATAAAACATTCTCAGTAAAATTACCAAAGAACCCTCTCTCTCCACAACTATATAATACAGTACTTGAAGTCTTAGCTAGAACATTAAGAAAACTGAAGGGGATCAGGGGGCCACCAAATAAGACGGGAAGAAGTCAGAGTATCTTGACTTGCAGATCATATGATGGTATACATGAGTGAACCTAAAATGTCCAACAGGAAACTCCTACAACTGATAAACGCTTTCAGGAAAGTAACATGCTACAAAACCAATATGGGGGACTCAGAAGCCTTCCTATATTCAAATGACAAATGCACTGAGGAAGAAACCAGGGAAATAACATCTTTCATAATAGCCTCAAAAAATGATAGTATCTTGGGGAAACTCCAACCAATAAAGAGAAAGACCTTTATAGTGAAAACTTTGAAACACTAAAGAAAGAAACTGAAGAAGATAACAGAATGTGGAAAGATCTCCCACACTCATAGATTGGCAGGATTGTCTTAATAAAAATGGCAATTCTACCAAAAGCTATCTACAGATTCCATGAAATCCTCATTAAAAATTCCAGTACAGTTCTTCATAGAAATTGAAAGGACAACTCTCAACTATATGTGGGACAATGAAAAACACAGCGTGGCTAAAATAATTCAGACTCATCCCGCCACTTTGCAAGGATGTCAGGAAAGCAAGCTCAGACTGTTCAGCAGGTGGTGGCTTCTTGCAGGAAGCTGCAGATGTGGCAGACAATAGACTTTACCTAGGTCAGAAGACTCCACCCTAGGTGGGCTAGCCCACTGTGGCAGAAACAAGGTCTGATTCAGCCCGCTCAAGACTTGGGGGGGAAGGGCACAGAAAATATTTTTACCACCTGAAATTTAAATATCTTTATCAGATATTTAAATATTTTATAAAGGGATAATATCTAAAATATATAGGGAACTAAAAAAAGCTGGACATTAAGAAAACAACTCAAGTTTTAAAATAGGATACAGATATGAATAGAGAATTCTCAAAAGAGGAAACTCAAATGGCTAAGAAACACATGAAGGAATATTCAGTGTTCTTAGTCTTCAGAAAAATGTGAGTCAAAACTACTGTGACATTTAATCTTACACCAGTCAAAATGGCTAAGCGGAATAAAACAAATGACAGCTCACTGCTGGTGAGGGTATAGAGTAAGGGGAGCATTTATCCACTACGAACGCAAGTGCAAATGTGCACAGCCACCATGGAAATCACTGTGGCACTTCTTCAGGAAACTGGGGATAGATCTTCCTCCAGCTCCAGCTACATCAATCGTGGGCATATACATAAAAAAACTCTACATTCTACTACAGAGACACTTGTTCAACTGTGTTCACTGGTGCTTTATTCATAAGACCCAGAAATTGAAAACAGACTAGATATCCATCAGTAGATGAATAGGTTAAGAATATATGGTACATTTACACGATGAAATATTACTTAGCTGTTAAAAAATGAGATCATGAAATTCACAGGTAAGTGGACAGAAAAAAAATCTCGAGTGGGAGAACACAGACCTAGAAACACAAATATGTCAGCTATTCACTTACACATAGATGTCAATAAGTAGGCTCCCAGCCACACAACCACAGAGATTAGGTATAAAGTAAGAAATTAGTGGAGGTGGATGGGTCTCCCCAGGATGGAAAAATATAATAGATAGTTATTAATAGACTGGGGTAGTGGTGAAATGGAAAGATCAAAGACGGCGAGGGAGGGAATATAGGGAGGGGCAGATAAAATTAAAGGCTATTTGAAGGATGGCATGGAAAAATGATGATGGAGAAAATTTCTAAAACATATACATATATGGGGGAGATCTAAATGTGCTTAGCAAATAATGGGGTGTGTGTAGAGATGAGGCATTAACTAATTACCTCTCATCACCAAATGACACCTCCTGTTCTGGTAATGAATTGCATCTAAACAAGTTGTTGGTCAAAGAGTTGGATGCACCAAAACAACCTGGGATTTTATCAAAGCTGTTGGTTGGTCTTCAGCAAGTGATGGTAAAGTCCTATTGCTGAAGACAACAGCTACACAACTCAGTGAACATGGGGACGTTCAGCTGGTACCAACCTAGAACCTTCACCTTTACTATGTTTGTGGTACTCAAGTTACCTCACAGGCTGCCAAAGGAGAAATAAACATCAGCCTACAAATCTTTGATGTATAATGATGACCTATCTGTAAGATATGCTATTGAAATAACGGCACAAAGCTTTCGGGAGTAACCAGTCAATATCTGACTGGGTTTAAGGCTCTCTCTATAATAGGACTCTATGTAACTTTATATGTGCTAAGACAGGAAGTGGACAGAAGTCCTGTCCCTATCCTTAAACTCAGAAGCTATTCTCTAATTGATGATTGCTTGCAATGGAAAAAGTGGCTGTCTCCAACAAAGTCTACCTGGGTATACAAACCACTCTTAAGGGCAGGCTCCACACTCAGCAGCATAGATAGCCAACACAATATACGTTCAATAGCAATTTTGGAGGTTCTTTATATCATGGTGCTTTGTCAGGGTATTAAAAACAAATTAAAATTTTTATCTTATAGGTCTTATGTGTATGTCTTATGATTTATGTTGTGTTGTTTTGAGATTTCTGTGTGTACAAATGTGTGTCTCTGTGCCCGTGTCTATAAGTGTTTCTTGTGCTTTGTATTTGGCTTGTTTCTTCTGCTTTTTGTTTTATCCTATTCCAGTTTTTATTTGTTCTTGTTGTTTATTGTGATTTTGTTATTACTTTTCAGATGTCTACTTTTTACTGAGAAAGAGAGAGAGTGGAGAGAGAGGGGAGAAAGGAGAGGAGAGGAGAGGAGAGGAGAGGAGAGGAGAGGAGAGGAGAGAGAGAATTTGGATAAGAGGGAGAATCTGGGGGAAGCTGGTGGAAGGGATGATAAATGGAATTCTCAAAAGATTAACTACAAATGGGCAATGAGTGTATGAAAAATATGTTCAATTTCATCAACCGTAAGAGAAATGAAAACATAGTCTACTTTGAAGTTCCATCTCACCCCAGTTAGGATGACACACAGTCATTAAGAAGGCAAATGATGAATGCTGGTTATGTGGACAAAAGAGACCACGCCCACACTACTGGAGGTAATGAACAGTACTCCACTCACTGTCAGTATGGAGGGTCCTCAGAAAACTAAAAGTAATCTGTGTGCCCTGGCAGCATCCCTTCTGGGCATTTGCCCAGAAGATGGTAAGTCCACACACATTACGGAGATGCATCATATCACTGATTCACAATAAATAAGTTATGGAACTAACCCATATGTGCAACGACAGAGGAATGGGTGTAGCAAATGTGGCATGCTTGGAAAAAATTTTAAATTACATTTATTTAGTTGTGTGTGTTTATGGGTATATGTAGATATGTATATGCATGTATGTATGTATTATGTACTTACATGGGCATGTGTGCGGAGGTCAGAGGACAGCTTTTGGGATTTGGGTCTTGGGGGTCACACTCATTATCAGACTTGTGGCCAGCACTGTTACCCACTAAGCCATCTTGCTGGTCCACATAAAGGAATATTTTAGCCATAAAGAATAGTTATATTTTCAGGAAGCAGAACACAACTAGAAATAAATCATCATGCTGAGCGAATTAAGTCAGCCTTGGCATTGTTTTCTCTCCTTTGTGGCACCTAGATTTTATATAGACATAAAGTAGTGTGTGTGTGTGTGTGTGTGTGTGTGTGTGTGTGTGTGATGCCAAGGAAAGGAAGGAATGAGAACGGGAGTGTAGGAGGATATGGGGGAATATGCCCAGGTGCATGCGATACTGAGTAAGATGTCCTATTATTACCCAGGACCACATGCAGGGAATGTGTGTCCCTGGAAAATAAAAGTCAAAGCCTCACTTGGCTGTACACCAATAAGTTTCCTACATTTTCACCTTGTACGACTGGACTGGTGACACTTTCATTCTTCACTAGGGAGGAATGTTTGAATCTAGTGTCCAGCCATCTGTCAAGGTTTGTTTTTACCTCTGGAGCCTAGCTCAGGCTAGGTTCCTCCCTTCTCAGACTTCCCCTGGCCTCCCATTTCTGTCGGTCCCCTGAGCTCAGTACATCATGTTTTAGGTCTCGCTTCATCCAGCCATTTCCTCACATATGCATCTCATTGACTAGCCACACCTTCCTTTGGGGTGTGAGCCTTTGGGAAGTTACTCTTGTGTGTACCTCAGTCATAAAATATCTTAAGTAATTGCTAGCAGATTTTGATGACATTTTATAAATTTTGTTAGTTTCCATTATTTATTAACAAGAGGTCACTTAACTGGGCATCTGGGACTTTAGGAATCTCCTGTTAATTAAAGGGAGCCTATAAAGCCAATCTTGGCTGGATAATTTGAACGATAACATGTATTTTCCCTTTTTGCAAGCTTTGCTGTTTATTTAGTTTATGCTTACATAGGCATATGTATTTTAGCAACCATTAAGAATTTTTCCAAAGCTGCACAACTTTCAGCCTTTAATAACTGAGATCTATTTGTCTTCAAGTTTAGCCAAACATATACCTGTCCTGGGGGCCTCTATTCCCATCTTACTGAGTGGTCACAATTTTAACTACTTTGAGGAAAATATAACCCTGGAGTTTTGCCTCTCTCAGAGTGCAGTAAATGTCTCACTCCCCCTAGCTCAAGCCATCAGACCAGAGCACTCTATAAATAGGCACAGAAAAAAGAAATCTAAACATACGAGTGTTTACCAACATAGACACATTAGGTGGTAATGTAACACAGTGAATGCCATCCTTATTTGTATTGATTATATAACAACACCAAGCAAAGGTGGAGTGATTCCTCAAAGCTGTGAATCTCAAGGGGGAAGGAAGGCTGCGTCTGGTGATGGCGGTGGTAGCCTCAGATTTTGGGGGGGGCCTGGTAAATGAGATTTTAAAGTGTGAACCACAGAAAATAAAGAGGCATACATGTCAGGGAAACAGAGTTAAGAAGAGCTCCAGACCCTGCCTTCAGGGTTTGAGCATCATGGGATAGTTTATAGTGGAGATTTAGGACAAACTACATTTATATTTTTCTGAAGAAACATTCGGTGTCACCCATTATTGTGACTATAAACCGCTTATACAAATAAAAATAAACTATTGCAAAGCAATGCTAAGATACCTACAAATCTGCTCTGCTAGGATTTCCTTTAATTTCTGTGGCTTGCCCTTGCTCATTTTAACTGGATCAATGCAGAAATATCACGTGATCACCTTTTGCCTTGAGATGACACCCACTCAGGCCAGGATGTAGATGCTACTCGGCAGTGATGCTCCTGTGATCTCTAAGTGCCCGGGGCAAGGTTGTAGAGGCTACATTTCTCTTCAACATTGCTCTTTACATTCTCCATTTTCCTGTCTTTTCTTTGGACTTCTTTTACAAGCTGGCCTCATTTCCAGTCATCGCCCCACATAGTCATCCCTTTTTAGCCTGTCTCCATCCTCCGTTCACTGCCCCCATCCTCGCTCATTCATCGTCCTAGCAAACACCCACTGAATCTATACCAGCTGCTGTGTCTGGAAAGTGTGCCCTCCTAATGACTACATTGATATCTAATACTCAGTATGATAACAGGAACTTGTAGGACGTATAGGACATGGTTAGATTGGAAAGTGAGATGAGTTGCATTACAGAAGATCATCGCTCTCTCCCCTTAGGTAATCAAACTTTGGAGGTACCCTTCATAGAGAGTAAGTCCCCATCTGATGCCAAACTTACTCATTTCTGGTCTTAGAATTTCAATCTTCTCAAACTGTAAGCAACACATTTCTGATGTTTTTGTGGTTACAATATACAGTATTTTGCTATGGTAGTGGGAACAAGAATAATGTGTTTCCACCTTTGTGGAAGGAATGATCTAGGTAGAGGGGAAACAGAGGATGAAACAACGTGGTAGCACGGATGTGGTGTGGGCCACAACAGAAATAGGCACCCAGTGGAACAGGCATGAAGAACTGAATGAGTCAACACACCATGCTGGGAGAGAGGAGGGAGAGGGAGGGGGTGAGAGAAAATGCCCCTCAGGGATGCAAGTTTATCAGGTCAGAATGAACTGAGAAGAAACCTGCAAAGACAAGCAGAAGACCACTGTAGACATGGCCAGTGGTCAGTGTAGAAAACCTCACGCTTGTACTCTGGGTTCAACTTGGTCTCCTTCGTCTCTCTCTGCTTTCTCACCCTATCTCTCTCCACTTTCCCTTTATCCCTTTATTTCTCTTCCGAATAAAAGCCCAGGATCTAAAGACTCTATAAAAATGAGCCTGGCTGTTTGATCAAAGGAAGGAAGCATTTTCCACCTTTCCCATTCAATGGGTCTGAAAATATTACTTTGTATTTTTTAAGTAAAGATGTAAGCCCTTTTTGTGGCTGACTCTGTAAACAAAGAAAAGTTCAGTGAATCCTGACACCTTTAATGTTTGTGGCATTGGGAATCTGTTGATAAGCAAATGGGAACCTGGTCTGTATTCTTAGAATATACTCAAGAAGAGAACATATATCAAACACATGCTTGTAAAGTGAACACATGGAAGTATGTGAGGTGGAGGGCATGAAGAAGGTGAGAGTGAGAGGTGTATACACGGGAGGATGGACAAGCTGGGGAGGTTCTATAAGGTGAGAGGCTGGAGAGATGAGCAAAAGCTGACTCCCCTGTGTTCTGGTAGACAAAGGCTCCCCCAAATGACACCCGTTTACAAATTGCTTGTAATGAACTAACGTGTAAATACATAGAAATTCCCACTGCACATATACACTGCTGTGATTCTCTGCATTTGATCACTGGCTGCCACTACACTGTGTAGCTTAGCTTATATTGGCTTAGCTTATATTAGTTTATCCTCTAATGGTGCACCTGCAAGCTTAGGAAAGCAGTGTGGAATGGTGCTTGTCAGAGTGATGGAAACGCACTCCTCCACAGAGGAGTTCTTGTTTGGAGAAAAGTGTGAGTCAAGGAAATAGTTTGCTCAATAACATGGTAAAAATTGTAAGTTATGTTGAGCTTATGTGCAGCGTCCTACACTGCTGTCTTCATTATGTGACACTATTAAGGGTATGGAACTACTCATAGGCATGTTCTGTGTGCTGAGTTATGATTATAGAAGACATGCTCTGTTTAGAATATTTGAAGTGGGGAAGAAGCCATGTTTGTCCATTTTCATTGCAACAGAATGGCTCAGGCTGGATTATGTGCAAAGAAAAATGCTCCGTTTAGGTCCCAGACATGGGGGCCAAAAGCCTGATGTCGGGTGGCCTCATTTGCTTGGTCTGTGGTGTAGTCCTATAGTAGATGTCATCATGGCTGGTGCACATGCAGGAGGGAAAGAAAGATAAGACAGCAGGGTAAAGAGGGGTTCTGTGTTCAGGTTTGCTTTTTGTCTGACAACCCAGTTTCATGTGAACTAGATGAGGAACCAGGAGAGGTCCACCAATGCCCTAACTATGAGCCATAGACTTAACACTGCCACTGCAGGGACAAGCCTCCAATACAAGAATCCCTGGGAATACACAAACCAAGCCAGAGCAGAGACTTGGATTTTCTGTCAGATAAATCAGTGTTATCTCAGTGTTTGAAAGGCTATGGACTGGACAGTATAGGCTTACACACACGCACAGGCACACACACACACACACACACACACACACACACCTTCGATGCATTCAGTTATCTAGATACATAGATGCAAAAAGAATGTAAAATATCTTTTGATAATAGCCAAAATTGAGAGGAGCTTGGAAAATCAATTTCTGTAGATTGTTCAATGATAGCAAAGTTATTGGTGAAGTGCTAGATGGTCTTGGCATTATACATCCACAAGACATATCATCCATCCCTGATGGGCTTGAAGTGTGTCTACAATTTCTCTGTTACAAGATGCCCACTAAAAAGCAGTATATCCCACAACTCCTCCAACACTTGAAATATCATGTAAATTGAGGTACAGTGTTACATGAGATATTTTTATAATTATTGACTGATGGGGATTAAAGAACAAATTTGAAAATTTAGCATCACTTACCTTATATCAGATGGAAATTGAATTACGTGTAGAGAGACTGACTTGTGTATTATGTGTTAATGAAACAGTCATTGGAGTATGCTACTCCTATGAATAGCATCATCGCCAACCCTAGCAGGTTAACAACTAGAGCAAGCTTAGTGGCTGACATTCGTGGTGCTCCTCAGAGTGTGCAAGACAACCCAGTGCTGCGGATCGGTGCTTCCTCACAGTGCTTTGCTTTTGTGATAGCGAACGAGGAAAGTTGTGTGCACACTCAGCAAGTCTCCATTCTGTTCTGTTGAGTCCTCAGCTTTGATGCACTATTTACATAACTTCCACGTTGTTGTTGTCTTCACTTTTATTTTGATTTAAGTTTATTGAAATTGCAATTTTATATATGTTGATTTTGTGTGTCTTTTTAAATGTATTTTCCTTGATGTCCACTTTATTGTACCTTAAATATATAAATTTTAAATTCCGTAATCTGCTGATATACAATGTATATACACTTTAAAGAAGTTGTTTAGGGCTGGAGAGACGTCTCAGGGGTTAGGAGCATTTACTGCTCTTGTTGAGGATCTGGGCTTGGTCCTAACAGCCCACATGGCAGCTCACAACTGCATGCAGCTCCAGTGATTGGTGATTAAGCACCCTCTTCTGGCCTTCAGAGGTTCCTGCACACATGTGGTGAACATAAAATCATGTAGACAAGCACATATACACACAAACTAAATAGATAAATAAATAACATGTATCTAAAGATTAGTTTTTTTGCTATAGTTGGAGAAACACTTTTATAGACCAGGATTATATTTCAGGTACCTCCTCTTCAATGATAGCTGCCAGTCTTGTTTTAGGTCGCTGTATGGTCCCTCACAATTAGGAAGCCTGGGGGACTCAGCCGTCATTCTCATTTAGGCTCTGGGAATGAAGAAGACACGGTTCACCTCCAGTCCTGCAGCCAGCTTTCTTTGGGACAAATTGTTGTGTGATCTGTAGCGAGAAAGCCAGACTCTACCTTTTCCTTCTTGGAGCAGAAAAGAGGCACGAATCAGTGACATCAGGCCCTGACTTCCCTGTGCTAAAATAATCCTGTCAATCAAGTCAGGGTTTGCCATTTGTTCTAAACAACTATTAGCAAAATTGTGCGTTAATTACTGTGTTACTAGATATGGTCACTTTTCATTTGGAATAATAGCATCTTGGAGCTTGAAAGGTCTTAGCTCTAGAAATTATGAATACAGAGATTATTAATAATTCCATCCTATTGAGAAGGATGTGAAGTCCAGAGTGTGGAGACCTGCTCCTGTACCATTTTTGGAGCAGTCCCCACCTCTCTGCTTGTCACTCTGTCTGACATTGCTACTTTGGTATTTGGTAGTTCCTTCAAGGTCAGAATGCTATGACCACGATGACAGGACAGAAGGAACATTAGTGTGCCCTGTGAATAAGGCGTGCCTTGTAATGGGGAGATGGCCAGAGAACAGGGGGAAGTTGAGACATGTGTTATTCTAACAGCTTTGAGAGCTGCAGTCAGGCTGTCTTGAGGGGACCTGTACCCATGTTGCCTCTGGTCTCTAGCTCTGATACTGCCTACAGCATGGTCTTGGTAAAGACATTTCACCTCTCTGAACCCCACTCTCTTCTATCTGTCCTGACTATGCATCTATCCTGTGGGATGTTTCTAAGACTTAAAGGGTTCATGTTCTCAGAATAGTATCTAACACACCAACACTCAACAGATAAGCCATTAATCTTCCATCAGAAAAATGGTGCTTTAAGTTGAAGATGAGGTATAGAAAATAAAGCTGTGTATTTTTTTTTTCACAACTGAGTTTGTGAGTTAAAATAGCATATCTTCTATAGGCGTCAGGATGATTGTAATCAAAACAAAGCAAAACAGAATTAGATGTTGAGATAAAGAAAGAAGAAGCCGGGCGTGGTGGCGCACGCCTTTAGTCCCAGCACTCGGGAGGCAGAGGCAGGCAGATTTCTGAGTTCGAGGCCAGCCTGGTCTACAAAGTGAGTGCCAGGACAGCCAGGGCTACACAGAGAAACCCTGTCTCGAAAAACCAAAAAAAAAAAAAAAAAAAAAAAAAGAAAGAAGAAAGGCAGTGAGTTAACAAGTGAGCCTGAAACATTGGCAGATAGTTGCTAGTCACCTCGATGGCTTTGTCCTGGAAAGGCATCCAGGACACCCAGGAGGAAAGGAAAGGAACATACATGTGTTGAGGATATCTTGAGGCACGTTTTGTTTGTACAATCAATGAGAGCCAGAAATATTCACCTCACCAGTGAAAGTAGGGTGCCGTTTGACTTTCATTGTTAAGAAAACTGTATTACAGAAATTCTGCAAAATTTACACAGGATTCTTTTTTCAGCAACTTAGATCTCTATCAAAACCCACCAACTTGGATGCTTTCAGCCTCATCAATTCTGAGTAATAATTGGTGCCTACTGTACGTCAGACACATTAGGTGTATTTGTACACATTATCCCATGTTCAGGTGGCAAATGTCATGCCAGATACTGCTGCAAATATAAATAAGGAAGTAGGAAGCAGAATCTGTGGAGATTGGGTCTCCAGTCCTAGAGTGAGGGATAGAGGCAAGCATCACAGAAGCCAATGCAAGGCAAAAAGCTTGAATCCATGAAGGCAGCAAGGAGATCAGGCAGACGTGCTGGGCATGTGACATGTGGCAAGAGCTACGGCTTTATGTGGAGGACATTTGGGAAAGCCTCACAAAGGATCTCACATTTGGCAGTGGAGGAACACGCCATGGGCTGTTCTGCAGCACTTTCCAAACAGAAGTACTGAAGTATGCATAGCTCCCACAGCCGAACAGCCAGGAAGTTCCGGAATGGTGACAAGGGAGATGCCATGAGCGGGCAGTTAGTGAGACCTGGGCGGGGCAGTCAGCTTTCATGTGGGTGACTGTGACAGTCCACTGGGGCAGCTGTGGGATGAGCATGGAAGCACTGCACGGCTTCCATGAAGAGGCAGACCCAGAAATTATATTTGCAGTTTACTTTAATGACCCTTCAAAAAGGATTCTTTAACCAAAATCGTCCTTTGACCCAGGCATGAAAATTCTGTGACCCAAGGATGGTGCCCATCACGTAATCAGACCTTCATGAACACAAAGAAATGAATAATTTAGAAGGACACTGGCCAAGTCGACTCTGAATTAGGTAGCTGCTTATGGGGGAAATCCTTTGCCTTTTGTTGACTTGCATTGAAAACGAAGAACTTTTCACCTATTTCTATCACAGGGTTGATAAACATGGGCAATGTCTCCTAAGAATCCTTTGCTTCCTGTTGTGGTCCTAAGCCAGGAAGGATGAGGGCGACCCGAGGATTGGACAGCACCAGCGTTGCCTTTCTGTTCTCATTCTCAGGCTTAGCCCTTGGCCAGGAGTGCAAAGCTGGAGACAGACAGATCCTCCTCTGGCATGGTGACAGCCCTCTTGGGCCATTCCTTCCTTCTGGAGGATTAGATGGTGTGTGTGAACAGGCACGGCTTGAGCTAATGCTGAACCTGGGTCCATGCCAACCCTTTAAGATGCTAGCATACCTTATTCAGTCCCTAAGCCACACATCTGTGAAGCCTGCCTGAGCTTTTCATCTGCCAGCTATGTGTTTACCCAAAAGAAGATTCTAATGATAGCAGCTAAGCCCTAGCAGCTTGAGTTAGATGATGATTCAGGATTTTGAACCATTTTGTGTCTTGAGATTTGCACTCAATAAATTTTCTTTAAGATAAAGGCGATGCATGCTCTTAGAAAAATTAGTTTTGGTGGTAACAGAGGACGAGTCCCACAAAAACGTTCAGTTGAAGATGGAAGTATTAATGATTCTATTCTCAGTATATCTGGAGGTAAGTCTACAGGATGCAGAGAGGGAGCTGCTGACGCAATGCCAATCTCAGAATATTACTAAGAATGTGCTGGCCTTTAGCCCTTCAGGAGAGAGACACTCTTCTAATGCTAAGCATAGACTTATCCTTTAATAGCAGCCGCAAACAAGGCCAGGAGCCAGCAGAGCAGCTGGCTCCGCGAGGATGCTTCGTTCTAGTCCGATGAACATTAAGTACTGAAATGTGCTGGCAAAAGCAGCCAGTGCTCACCATGCCTGACTGTTGGCAGTTAAAAATAAAGGCCTGGGTGGCAGGATGAGTGTTTGAACCAATCCCTCATGGTGTCCAGAGACTGGTGCAATTGATAAGCCTGTAATTCAGACGACACAGAAAGCTATGTGTGCATTCTAACCTTATCCACATTCCCAGCTCCGTTTTTATTTTGTTTGTTTGTTTGTTTTCTGTACATTTTCCTATTGATTGATTCTAAGTATCACTATTTTCCACTGTGAGGACTGATTCCAATGTTGAATGACAGGGACAGGTCAACCCTGACCTGACATGGTTGCTTATGACAATAACAGGTGAGGCTGACATTCGTATACTGCCTGACAAGGTGGACTTGACCCTCAGCAGCTCTGAGGTGGGCAGGCAGAAGTTATATTATGAGACACTGTTAACGGGCATGTTAGGAGGCTGTGTCTGGCCCTGGAATGAAGGGGCTTCTTTCTGCCATGCTCCTCTAGAGCTATGTTTCAAGACTTGCTTTTATTTCCTAGAGTTTTAGTTGGGTTCTGTGGATCATTCATAGTATGTGTTGAACAAAAAGAATGTTGGTTGAAACCTGCTGTCCCCCAAGTCTTCCAAACAGGTATCTGTGCTACAAGGGAAGTGAGCAATGTCTCCCTATCAAATGTAACCATTTTGGCCTTATGTTCCACTGCTGGAACATGAGTCTGTGCTGCAAGGGAAGCCAGCAATCTCTCTCCACTGAATATAACATTCTGCTCGGTTGTAGTGAGTGGTCACACTCCTGCTGCATCTGCCCAGGAACTATTTTTGGATTCTCAAATGAAAGCCACACACACACACACACACACACACACACTAGATTATTTTTAACATGCCTTACTACCTCAGTGGCTGGGTGCTTCTAAGCTTCCTATGGCTAGGATGCCCTTCCCTCTGGCGCAACACCTTCTAAATCTGCTTTTAACTTTGCTGCCCTGTTACCTTCTGTGAAGCCCGTTGGGTTTTGCTGCCCAAGACCTTTCTGGGAAGCTCTTCCGGGACCGCTTTCTCATTACTCCTACATTTCCGATGATCTCCCCTCTGAAGCTCTAAATCTGTTCCTTCTCTCCCGGGTCATGGTGATTCTCCTTTGTCCAGCCATTGGCTGTATGGCAATTCTTTAATGCCAATCAAATCCAGCTGGGGGCAGACTTTCTAATTTAGCCTGCGTGCAGGACACTGGAAAGGGGTTTTTTGGGGTAACACAATCAGCAAGAGAACACCAGCTGCTACACTGTTCCTTTCTTCTCTTTCTTCTGTTTCTCCTCTTAGCTTCTCTTTCCATTTTACTTTTTTTTGTCAGTATCTTTTTTATCTTCTACACTCCTCCCAGTCCAGCTTTGCTTGCAGGATCTTTCTACTACTTTATGTCTTATGTTTTGACAAAATGTCACAGTCTTGAGGATAATTTCCTTTCAACCCCCATGTGGAGTGAGGGAGGCTTCAGACTGTAGGTGTGTGGGCTGAGACTGTCTGAGCTGCTCTTCCCTGTGAACTCAAGCAGAAGCAGAGATTCTCTTTTTTGTTAACACGCGATGAGAAGACTATGAACTGAGAGACCAGAGTGATGGTGCAGCAGGTGGAACACACTTCCGGCTGAGATCCATTCCTGGAGCCTGCATCAGGACCCCCGTGGGATTGTCTTCTGACCTCCACATGTGACATGTGCACCCCTGTCCCTGACACACACACACACACACACACACACACACAAATAATAAACAAAATATGCTTTATTAAAAAATGAAAGTGAGTCAAGAGGCCTCATACCACGTGCTTTGTATATTGGCTCAGGATTTTGCATCGCTGGCTACTATTCCACAGTGTGAATTACTACAGTTCACATTTGTCTGTTTGTTACCCATACTTGTTTAAAATAAATAAAGTGGTTTTGCACATGCTGAAATGGTGAGGGAATTTGTTTTCATCTCTTAAGGGCATAGAGTAGCGAGTGCCTTTCCCTGAGGGAAGCTTTCAGAGAGGTTCCAACAGACCCTAACCTTCCGATCACCAGTGGGGAATTTCAGGCTGGGTCACACTGTGTCAAACTGTTTTAAAATTTATTTTACCTTGTCAGTCTTTTTAAAACCTGTTATTTTTTTATTTTTGACAATTCTAGTAATAATCTGTTGAATTTTGGTTTGTATTTCTGTAAGGACTACTGATGTTGGGATATTGTCTATGGATTTCTTTTTTTATATTCTATATGTTTGTTTTTGGAAAATTGTTCATTCAAATGTTATGCTTTTTCATACGTATCTTTGGTTTTATTCAAGCTTCTTAATATAATTTGAAGTCAAGTCTTTTATTAGAGATATCTTTGAAAATATTTTCTCTTATTGTGTAAATTTTAACTATCTTAATGGTATCTTCCAAAAAGCTAAAAGTTTCCACTTTTAATGAAGTACAGTGTATCATTTAAACTATACATGCAGTTTATGTCCTATATAAAAATTAGTTAAAAACCCAAATTGCAGACATTTTTTTTTTCTTGAAAGTGTTACACTTTAGTGTTTATACTCAGGTTTGTGTTCCGGTTCAAGTCACAACTTGTACATATGTCTGTTTATCTGAATATCTATAGAACTTTTAGGATTCACAAATGAGGGCAAATGTTACATTTTTTCCTAAATAAACTTACTTCATTTAATACAATGTTTTTACAATCTCATTCATCTTCCTGCAAAAATGATATAACAGTTCTATTTTGTGGCTTCAAATTTTTCCATTAGTGCTTATACACCATGTTTCTTCTTCCATGCCTCTGCGTGGAACACTTGAGATCCCTTCTTCTCCCTGTCCCCATTTCCTACAGAGATGTCCAATTGTTCAAAAGATTGTTCCTATTCGTTGTTAGATTTTTATATTTTGTAAGTTAAATATGCATATACATACATCTGTTTCTGTACCGTTTGCTCTGTTTTCTATGAATGCTTAACCTCCAACCACACAGCCTGGATGTGTTCAGCATTATTGAGTATTATGGAAGTCACATGCTTTGCATCCTGTCATCCTGTATGGTACTTTTTTTTTTCCAGAAATGCTCTTGGCTTTTGTATTTTCTATGCATTTGATGATCAGCTCCTCACTGGGTTCTGTAGAGAGCCTTCTGGTTAGGATTGTCTTGACTCTTTAGCTCAGTATGAAGTTAATGAATACATTATCAACAGTAAATCCCATCCACGGGCACTGCAGATCTGTTTGTCCTTATTTTCTTAGCAATGTTTTACAGTTATCAATGGAAAAATCTTCCCTATGATTTTTTTCAGATTACTAAATAATTATTTTAATGCATTGTAAATGTTTTAAAATTAATTGTAGTTACATCATTCCCGGATAGTAATGTATAGGTGACCAATTGCTACATGTTTTATGTTCTGTATGTTTTGATATGCAAAAGTCACTCTTTACAGATTTTTCATGGGTGCTTTGAAATTTTCACCTGAGCTAACCATGTTGCTGAGGGGAGACTGTCTCTTATTTTATAAGACAAATGACTTTTGTTTTTTTTTCTTACTTTCAAGTTCATTACCTGCAACTTGCCATATACTCTTCTACTCGTAGGTAAGGTATAGCATCTTTTCCATGTGCCAATTAGATTATGTCATTACTTTCTAATTTTGCTCCTGAGAATATAATTTGCTATTTTACGATTAGTTGTTGAACTTTCTCAAATGCTGTCCATGCACCAGTTGATAAAATCATGTGATCTTCTATACATGATAAATTCAGCAGTTTGCTTTGATGGATATCAGAGAAATTAATCAGTTTTGCAGTATTAAAATGAAACCCTCATGTTTGTTAGTATTATTTTTAGATATTGGCGGTTGACTCATTAATATTTTGTTGAAGATGTTTTGTGCATTTTCAAAAGGTGTATTTTGCTTTTGTGGTCTGAGTCTTGCTTTTCTGTTACTTGTTTGTCTAATTTTAGTCTAAAATAGTGATTGTTTCTTAAAAATAGACTGGTGGATGTTTCTTACTCTTTTACTTTTGGAAAAATTGTGATTACCGGATGTTATTTCTTCCCCAGATGTCTAGTGCAGTTGGTGTTGAGCATAGATGGGACTAGAGATGATGTTACTGGATTATGAGAGAAGAAAACAAAACTTTCTAAATATTACTGTGGATTTACCTGTCTCTCACATAATGTCTGTCTCAGTTTCTTTGGGGATAAGTATCCCAGGTATTTTGATTCCTTGCTGCCAGGTGTGTGCCTTAGCATTGAGGTTGCCCTGTGTTCCTAGAAGGCTGACTACTTATGATAAGTGACCTTCCTTTTGAGTTGACTGTAAAAGACATTTGTTGTCTTGCTAATTTGTTTTGTTGTAAACTTACTTTCTCAATTTTATAGCCACTTCAACTCTCTTTTGATGTATTCCTGTTTAAGATACCTTTAAAAACCCTCTATGTTTAACTGAATTTACTTTCTCTGGAGTGATTACTTTTTAATCCCATGTAGTTAGCTAGTTTATATTTCCTGATCTATTGTGAAAGACCCCATTCTTTTCTTTTAGATCATTTACATTTATTGTAATTATTAACAGTTGAATTATAGTCTGCCATTTTATTATTTATTTTCATTTACTTGTATTTTGTGTCCCACATACCTTTTCTTTTTACTTTGATATTTTGTATCCATTATAACTATTGTGTTTTTAGACTCACATCTCTGTGTAGTATTTTAACCCATGTTCCGGAGTCTATCAACATGTTCCACCATCCATGCAGACACCCGTGTTACTATTTACATTAGAGTTAAGCTAGGTTAAGTTAGATAGACCTTACTATCCTATGGGTCCCTTTACTACATCTGGGTTATGATTATCTTACATATGAAAATCGATACCTATTTAGATAATTTCTAAGTATTTTAGCTATTAGAAGGATGCATACCCAAGGATAGCTATATCCTAACACCTAGAGTCTGGGTATAATACTTTACATGGCCAAGGGATTTCATACTTGTCATTAAGGCTAAGAAGGAGCAATTACCCTGGGATATGCAAATGGTTTTAATATTATTGTACAAATCCTGTTAGGCCAGAGAAGATTTTCAAGTTGTATTTTTGAGAAGTGGAGAGGTCTAATAAAACTTTCCTTACTGTGGGTGGCTCTAAAGACAAAATGGGAGAACAAGCCAAGGGGTGCACACACTGTTTAAAGCAGCGGGGGAACTCTCCTCCCCAGCTTGCAGAATAGATGTAGTCTCGTCAGTGCATGGAGAGACTGATGATGGAGTCACCATGAAGGGAATCATAAGATCACAAATGTTGTTGTTTTAGGCAATTACACTTGTAACAGTTTGCTCTGTAGTGACACAGAAACAACAAAACCAGCAGACATTTTCCAGGGCTGGAGAAGCCTCGTGTGGTTACCCAGCTATCCACCATTCTGCTTTTACTTTCCTCTTGATATAGCAGACGTCACTGTAATCATGCCAAGGTCCCTTCACTTGTTAAACTGAGCAGAAGTAGCTCACCCTTTCTGGCTTTGGTCATAGTCCATTATCTAGTGCAAATGATAAAATATCACCTTAGGGTTCCTGTGGCGTCTGGAACCCCGTGTCCCAGTTTGTCCCAATCACTCCACCAGCAAAGCTCCACCTCTCATCTCCTAGCATGTTGAGGAATTTCTTTTGTTAGTGTAAATCTCACTTATAAATAAAGTGCTGGGCATGAAGATGTGCTCATAGTGAGAGAGGACCCTTTTAAAGTCTAGTGTGGTCAACCATTTTGACCAAAATTTCATTTTTTTTTGGCCAGTTTATGTTTTTGCATATCTATGGAGCAATGGCAGGCTCTCACATAACCTAAGCTGGTCTTGGATTCACAAAGTAGCTGAAGATGACCTTGAAGTCTGATCTTGTCTTCTTCATCTTCTGAATGCTGAGATCACATGTTCCACATGATTATCTTTCAATGTGGGCTGCTGTCGGTAGAACCTATTGCATGCTGGGCGAGCACTCTTGTAGCTAATTATTTTTTAAATAGATATTGTCTAGGTAATAAATCAGAAGATTTGCTGGTTCAAACATGAGAGATTTGTTATTGGACATTTCTCTAGGACTCTAAAGGGGGTCTTACTGTGCTAGACCAAGTTCATGCCAACACTGCTCTCTGGAAGAGAGGCTTTTGTTTGTTTGCTTGCTTGCTTCCCTTTCCATACTAGAGGTTGCTGCAACTCTTTGGCTCATCGCTCTCCTTATATTGCTTCACTTGGATCCACCTTCTAATTCCTCCTTTTCCACAGGTAGGAATGTTGTGAGGATACTGGGCACTGCCTCTACTCACATCTCTTGTTTCTCTTCCAATCATAATTTAAATAGCACTATTCATTGATACACATTTTATGTAGCCATCCCTGATATTATATTGATATGATATTTGATATTATATTGATATATGTTGATATTATATTGATCAATATTTGAATATACTATTGTAGAAAGATCTTTAATTTGCACAAGAAATAGTTTCCTTTTCGTTATTTTATTTGGTGTAATTTAGCAAATTTGAGATGTTGCCCTTCAATCCTTACATGGGAGCATTGGAACAGTTCTCAAAGTTTGTAAGATTTTTGTCTTAAAATTTAGTGAAAATTTTGATTAAGGGGGATTAATAAATACTATCGATAAAGTTCCAAAATTCTTATCCCCCGTTAAATATTCCAAGAACTTAGGTAGACATGTCTCCCCACCACTACTGTGATGTATGTAGCAATGATGTATGCAGTGTGTGACATATCTCAGATTGCCTATGGCTTGCTGTGTTTGGTTCAGGTTAATTGGAGGAGGACTCAGAACTCTCTAGAAACAGATAGGCGTTTTACTCACTCTTGAAACTCTAACTTATCCATGACCGAAGAGAACTGACTTAAAAATTCAATGCAAAATTTAGGTAGCACTCGAAAACTATACACGTTGTCGATTTTTAATTTATTTATTCAGTCTTCTAATAATCACAAACAATCCCACTCTTTTAGTCCTAAGAATGTGTGAGGAGGGGGTGAGTAAGGTCTACGTGAGCATGGTCAACAGTGAGTGGGCTTCTTAGTCTCCTGGGCTCAATCTTTTACTTAATAAAAATATACTTATCTTACTATGTGTCTACAAACCTACTTATCAACCTACCTACCATCCTATCGTCCATCCTTCATCTATCTGTTCATCTACCATCATCCATCCATCCATCCGTCCATCCATCCATTCATCTATACATCGTCTTATCTGTATCATCTATTCATTCTAACGCGTACTGACACTTGTTTTTCTCAGTGGGTAGAATCCCCTTGCCCTGCCCTTTGACCCTTGCTGCTGTGTAGGGTCCTGGACTTTGGGTTTGGGAAGCACGCTAAGGTTTCTGGAGCTGTCCAGCAGCTCCTGGCTCTTGGCTAAGTTCTGTGTGCTGTCTGCGCCTGGAGGCTCTCCAGCGCCCCGCCCTGGGCAGAAAGCCTCTCAGTCAGGGCTGGCCAGGCTTCCCCTGCTCACTACCCATCTCCTCCGGTCTCCCGCGCCTGTCCAGCTTCACCTAGGAGTCTTGCGTGCTTTGGCTGGGTTCCTTTTCCCGCCCGGGAGGGGGTGCCCTGCGCCCGGGGCTGCCGTGCAGCGTGAGTGTCTAAGTGAGGGCTTCCCTCTTTTGCCCGAGGCGGCCGGGTGCCTTTCTTTGCAACCTCGCCTCCTGCGGCTGGGTGGTCCTTTCTCTCGCCGGGCTTTGGAGACACGCGCCCGATTTCGAGGGGGTGAGTGCAAACGCCGCCCATCAACTTGGCACCTGGCATTGAGATCCTAGGATCCCGAGCGGAGGCTGCGGTTGCCGGCTGGCGAGGGTGGTTGAGGACCTCTGCGGGCAGAGCTGGCTGGACCAGGCGCTGCGTGTGCAGTGGGGAAAAGAGGCCGCCCCGCCCGCGCCCCGGCTCGCGCCCCGCCCTCCCGGAGCGGTCTCGGCGGCTCCAGGCTCTCGCCATTGTCTCCGCCTTTCCAACAGGTTCGGGCGCGGGAGCGCGGGCGGGTGCGGGGCGGCCCGGCCCGGCTTTCCCGAAGCCGCCTCCCTTCCTCCGCGTGCGCGCCCGGGCCGCGTGGCTCGGCGGGGCGCTGCTCGGTGCAGGTCCCCGCAGGTCCCCGCGAGCCTGACCCGGCTGCGGCCCGCCGCGTGCGGGAGCGATGCGCGCAGAGGCGGCTCCAAGTTCGGCGCGCACCCGGGGGGGCCGCCCCACTCGGTCTTAGGTGTCTGAGCCCGGGTGGCGACGCCGAGGCGGTCGCAGGAGGGGCCAGCGCTGCTTTCCCGCTTCACTCCCAGCACCTCTTGGTTTTTATCTTTATTTTTAAAGAGGGAGACGATGGACTGAGACGATGCACGCCATGGAATCCCGGGTGTTACTGAGAACGTTCTGCGTGATCCTCGGGCTTGGAGCGGGTGAGTGGCCGCCGAGCAGGGCCGGGATGTTCCCCGCCATGGGGTCGCCGCCTGGTGTCCCTCTGGATTTGGGGAGCTCTGGAGGATTTGCATTTGGGTTCTTTCTGTGCTTGTCCTGGGGACAGCGAGGCGGGTCACACCCTTAGGGTCTGTGGCTGAGGGGGAACTTTGCACAGAGAGGGGCTTAAAGTAGGTCAGGAGATGGGACCCAGCGCTCTGCTATTTTAAGCTTGACAGCGCGTCCAGGTAAGGCTCTCCCTGTGGAGGAGCGAGTTGCCTCTTGTCAGCACTTCCAATATCATCGCTAAGACGCGTGCTTTCTTTGCTGCTGTAGAAGCTTGCGTTTTAATGGCCCCCTTTCTTTCTTTCTTTCCTACCCTTCTCCACTCCCACCAGTTTGGGGGCTTGGTGTGGACCCCTCCCTACAGGTTGACGTCTTAACAGAGTTAGAACTTGGGGAGTCTACAGATGGAGTGCGCCAAGTCCCGGGACTGCATAATGGGACGAAAGCCTTCCTCTTCCAAGGTATGGCCCAGTGTGGAGCCCCATGTGTGTTGCGGGGAGCTGGCCCTGCGGCTTCTGGTAACTTGGCTAGGCGCTGCACGGGGCGGGCGGAGAGTCCCAGCTGGGGCGAGGGGGTCTCTGTGAGCTCTGGGCCTGACTCTTTTTAAGTGGGTTCTTTCTCCTCCCCTCCTCCCCCTCGCATTCCTCCTCCTCCTTACTTGGTGCACTTGGCGGTTCTAATGGATAGTGCCTTAATTACCGACTAGAAACTCCAGAGGCAGATGGGTGATTTGGGCGTCTAGGGAACAATAAATTGTAACACAAACGCCTCATTTGGGTGGAATGGATTTGGGAAGGAAACAAGATAGCTCAATCTTGGTTAAAATACTGACCTCCCAAAGTTTCAGCGCTGTGGTGCCTGACCAGAGGAATTCCTTTATGGTATTTTTACTGCACATGTCTGTACTTGAAGCACGGTTACCATGGAACGCTCCCCATTCTAACGTTCCAATCAGCGTCGAGGGGTAGGCAATGGTACTGCTACGATTATTTTGAAATCATTTCAAGGGGACGTTCACAGAAGCATAGCCCCATATCACCATAATTGTACGTGTAGAATTTTAAAACTTTTTTTTTTCTTTTTGAACTCAGTGGATATTGGCTATTCATTACTGTCCAGACTTCAAATCATATTTGAATAACAGAACCAAATTTCAGGAAAAAAAAAGCCAGCCTGCAAATTGATTGAGTAAAGCTTTTGAAAACTTCTTGCCTTGTGGGAAGATGCTTAGCCCGAAGGTGTAAAAGGGGGCTAAACTGTCCAAGGAGATGGAATTTAAAAAGAGGCACAGGGGATGTCCTTTTTCCTGAAGATCAAGGCGCCCTCCCACCACCATACATGGTGTGTGTGTATGTGTTATGTGTTTCTTTTGCTATTGAGAGCTATGGCTTCAAATGAAGTAGTGCAACTTATAATTACTGAAACGTTGGCTATGCAAAATGCAACCAACCCAGCACATCTGCCATCAAGAAGCAGACATAGTATGCAACTTGGATGTTTCTGTGGTGGCGCTGTTGCCTCATTCAGCCAGTGCATGTCACCATGGACAGCAGCTCTTGGGCTTTCTGTAGGGAGAGGGAAAAACTGACATGTGTTGCATTTAAGAGGAATTTGTGTTCATAATAAATTAAAACGTAAGCTCTTTAAAAATGGGTTTCAGTTAACGTTGTTAATGAGTGTTTTTATTGTAACGAGTGTTTATGATATTTTCTTTACTCCGAGATGCTTTGGGGAGGGTGGGGCTGGGATACTGAAGACAATAGCTAAATGTAATCAAGGAAATAGAGCTCAATTGTCAGCAAAAATTCAGTTGAATAGAAATGTAATTAGGGGTAGGCTTTAGACTCATTCTCTGTGTTATTTCTATCTTTCAATTTTAGTCTCTTAGAACAGGAACTCGATATTTTAGGACTTGATAGTTTGGGTAAATAGAAAGCATAACAAGTTTCCAATAATCATCTGCATTGTATTGAATTGTTATGATAACCTCAAAGGCTCGCTTTAGCCTTCCTAAGGGTACTTCCTATACAAAGTGTCCATCTGTCACAAGTAGAAATTTTTATGTGGGACAATCGGACAATTACATATTGTATGACGGTTTCTAGGTAATAGTCTCAGGGTATCAGTTTCTTTTCTGGTTCATTTAAAACAATATTTATTTCGCCATAAATAGCCAGTTTCTTTAAGGTATGCATTGTGATAAAAAAAAATAACCATGGCTAATGCCATATGTTTTCTTTGAATTGTGCTCAGTTGGTGGATGTCAGTTTCCACCGGTGAACTTCTTTTGTTTTCTAGCTAATACCAAGCTCAATACTAGAAGGAGCAAATGCTTCACAAATAGCTTTCATTCAAAGATGCAAAAGTACGCTTCCTGCCACCTTAAGTCTCTTTGTGTATGAACACTGTCCGCTGTGTCCTTGTAAGGCATGCGTTCCTGATGTATTGATTGCACTTTAGTAACTTCTCTTACAAGATTTGAATTCCGAAGTCAGTGACAAGTGACTGATGGGTGGTTCTGCGTCTCCCTGGCAAGGTCTTTCCTGAGACGCCAGGCAAGCAGCAGGTTTGATAAGAACTCAGCCCTGCGCTGTGCTATTTCTCTGGATCCCACGGGGCTTAGAGGGACAAGAGCGTTCAGACCCGGAAGAGTTTCGAGGTTCCATTTATAGTGAATTGAGAACGCTGCCAGTATTTGATATAGTGTGTAAAATGTCATAGCAAGAATAGAAACAAATCAAAAAAAAAAATCTGTGAGGTGCTCCCAGATTTCACGCAAACTTCACGTACAAGTTTTCTGTGCTACCAGATACAGTCTAAAAAAGCTGAAGTGATCTCTGAAACATCACTTGCTTCTCCAGCAGACAACAAAGCTACCTGTCTCATCCCTTTGAAATAAGAAATCTCAAAGCACGTCGGCCTCATGACTTTTTACTTATTTAGTATTTTTCATTTTGGTTACTTTATTTTCTCTTTCTGGTTTCTGATATACATGTATTTTGGTATTTTGAAACAATGAATATTTTAAACTATGAATGTTTTTTTTAAAAACTACTGTGAAATACAAATCTACTATTTAACATTTTGTTTTATATTTCTAGTAAAACCTATACTTCCAAATCATCACCTTTTATCGAAACATCCACCATTTTAGTGTTGTTAAATTTTCATTTACAGTTGCTTTGAAAATTTAATGAGATTTCAAATCCAACCATTCCTTAATACTTGTGGGCTTTGGATTATGCCTGTTAGAATAATTACTTAATTTATCTGGGCAGTAGTTTGGGGTTCTAGTCATTTCTGGCTGTATCCTGACACATAGTCCCAAGCACCCTTATTATGCTTTTAAAGAATACAGCAGCATATGCTGGCAATGAGAAGACTTGCAGCAGGGTGTACGGACTTTCAGTTCTAAGGACGATTAAAACAGCGAATAGATTCTCCCTTCCTAGCGTTGGAGCCTCGCTCGTGTTTTGGCAGATAATGATCATAATAATTTTATTTTCTCTGTGTACATGAGAGATCATAAGGGATAAAGCATACACACAAACTTAGCATGGGTTTTAGCTCTTTGATCATAACAGTTCGTCCAGGCTCCCCAAAATAGATAATCTCATCAGCTGTCTTAGGAAAATACCTTCTGAAGTGTTGGTAGATTGCATAATCTCATTAACCCCCGAAGGGTAGATAAAATCAAAACATTTTCCCCCTTACTTGGTAACTTAAAAGTAATCTTAGTGATTCTTCTTAAAGAACTTTTACATCTCGAAGGAAAGGCATTCCTAGGTATTTGGTGGCAGGCCAGTGACACTGGTGGGTGACTTCGTTAGAGCTCAAGGGGGTGATGAGGGCGTGTCTCCAGCAGTGTGTGAGCTGCACCTCTCATGGGTGTGACGGGACACTTGAAGGAATGGTTAGTTTTAACTTGCAATTCAAGGGGGAGACACAGGGACGAGAGTGGCTGTGTCTGTGGTGCAAGGAGCATGGCGGTGAGGGTCAGGCATGGTGAGGGTCAGGCATGGTGAGGGTCAGGCGTCCTGTGTGGAGGAAGCAGAAGGGGATGAACGCTGACCTTCAGGACTCTCTATCCCATTTTTCTTTGTATTCAGCCTGACACCATAGTCTCTGGACCACCTGCATTCAGGGCCGGTCTTTCTCAGTGAAACCTCATTGAGACATACCCTCTCAGACACAAACAGAGGCATGTCTCAATCGATGGTAATCCTAAATTCAGTTAAGTTGACAGTGAACATTAACTGTTATAGTGGGAGCCTGTGAGTTTCAGGGCTATGGCTGTGGGTGCTTCTCTGACAGAGAAAAATAACACAGTGATCAGAGATGGACTTAGAGCCCAGGTAGACCCAGGCAAAATGTCACAAGCTGTGTGCTACTTGTGAGGACAGTCGTGAGGGTACTTACTTCTCTGAGCTTCAGTGCCCTTGATGATGAGGTGAAAGCGGTTATAAGTTAAGTCCATCCACCCAAATTGTTGTTGTATAACTACTAGGTCAGTGGAACTAATTTTGGACCTCTGACCTGAATTATGAAATAATAAATATAGTAACAACTGATAAACCTTGCTATGTTTTTTTCCTTTCTTTTTAATTTACCAGCAATAGGTAACTGATGTATTTTGTTGCATAGAAGTGGCTGCTTCTGTAAGAAATACCTAACCCTATGGAAGTAGATTTGGAATCAGGCGTTGGGCACATAGAATTCTGAGGAGCACGTCAGGGCGTCTGTATTTAGGCTTCACATCAGTTGAAGCAGTCTCTTGGGATCTTTAAATGCCGTGTGACCAGTTTTAAAGCTTCCTCCTTCATTTCTGATCTGTTGCCTTTGTTTTTGCTTACTTCAGGTGAAGCTTTGTTAGTGCTGCTTAGATTCACAAAACCTCTCTAGGTCTCAGTTTATTTGATCTCTCTCTCCTCTGATTTAGTCAGTCAGTCAGTCTGTCCGTCCGTCCATCCATCTATCCATTCATTACCTTTCTTCCTCCCTCCCTCCCCTCTCTTTCTTTCTTTCTTTCTTCCTTCCTTCCTTCCTTCCTTCCTTCCTTCCTTTCTTTCTTTCTTTCTTTCTTTCTTTCTTTCTTTCTTTCTTTCTTTCTTTCTTTCTTTCTTTCTTTCTTTCTTTCTCCCCTCTCTTTCTTTCTTTCTTTCTTTCTTTCTTTCTTTCTTTCTTTCTTTCTTTCTTTCTTTCTTTCTTTCTTTCTCTCTCCCTCTCTCTTTCTCTCTCTTTCTTTCTTTCTTTCTTTCTTTCTTTCTTTCTTTCTTTCTTTCTTTCATCATCTACTTATCTATCTATCCATCCATCTACCTATCTTTCTTTCTTTCATTCATTGTTCAATACTTATTGTTCCTTTCCTTCTATTAGCTGTGAGCTTAGTTTGCTATTCTTTTTCTACTTCATTGAGATTCTGCTCTGGTGAAGGGCATTCCTCATGGTTGGCTCCTATGTCTTCCTTATGGCAGAAAAGTCAACACTAACTCCTTTCAAGCTCTGTGTAACAACATTCATTCTTTCCGTGAGGAAGAGTGCTGCTCTCCCAAGGGCCTCCATTCATACTATCACTGTAGGTTTTACATTTCACCAACATGCTTTGAAAAGGCACAAATATTCAAACCATAGCAATGCCACTGTGGCTGGGGAAGATTTAATATTATGATAGGGTATTTGATATAACTGCTGGGTACATGTACATGCATGCACATGTGTTAAGCAGGCTTGTAGAGGTCAAAGGTCAAATATAGTTTCAATCCTTAGAAAGTATCCACCTTGCATTTTGAGACACTCGTTCTCAGTGGCTTGGGGCTCTCCCAGTAGGGTAGCCTTTCTGGCCAGTGAGTACAAAGGACGTGCCCAGCTCTGCTTCCACAGAGCTGCTAATGCCAGCATGTGTCACATGCCCAGCTTCTTCTCTTCTCTTCTCTTCTCTTCTCTTCTCTTCTCTTCTCTTCTCTTCTCTTCTCTTCTCTTCTCTTCTCTTCTCTTTTCTTTCTTTCTTTTTTTCTCATTATGATTTTTTGTTTGTTTGTTTAGTTAGAGTTTCTCTCTGTAGCCCTGGCTATCCTTGAACTTGTACTGAAGACCAGACTGGCCTTGACCTGGCAGAGATCTGTTTGAGATTAAAGGTGTGCACCACCATTTGGTTCCCAGCATTTTTTATATGGAGTTAAAGGACTGAACTCAAGTCCTCATGCTTGAAAAGCAAGTGCTTTACTGAGCTTTCCCAAGCCCCAGACTTGACACTTTTAGCAAACGCCTCATCCTTCGTTCTAGCTTTCCATGTCCCTTTCTGACCAACTGCACATTTTTTATATATTTCTGCTCTGTTTTGTTTGTTTGTTTGAATCTGGTTTTCACTGTAAATCTGGTTAAAACAGCCAGTGATAGTCAGGAAACATTCTGAAGATTGTGTTGACTTGAAACTTCTTTCAGATTAAGTAGTGTCTCCATTTTTCAACCCAGCTTTCTACAAAGTCTTAGGGTATAGACAAAATGTATCCAACTTTTTGCTAGATTGTAACACAATGCCTCCCAATCCAGCTTCCTTCTGAACCCTCATCTCTGGATCTGCATTCCTACCAGCATTCTGTTCTTCTAAGCACCATCCACTGAGCTCCACTGACTGTACTTTAAATGTTTTCAAACTCTTTTCCAATTTCTCACAAACATGTGTGATTAACTATTGTACCAGGAAAGACCCACTTCTTTTCTGTGTTAATTTCCTTGAAATGTGACAAAATATTTTAAAGAAAGAGGGCGGAAACTCCAAATTTGCTTCACCCCTTTTTGCTGTCCCCCCGTTTTTTCTGTCCACGATGAGCCACTGGTTTATTTGCTTTGGGACTGAGTTTAGCCAAGACACACCTGCAAGGGAGGAGGCAGCTGGTCACCTCCCAGCAGCTGAGACAAGATGTAACCTTCAAAAGCACACCTACGCTGACCTAAGTCCTGAATACTACCACTTCACACTCCATTCAGCTTTAACCTCATCAGTGGATTAATACATTTCGGAAATTAGGACCCTTGTGATCCAGACAGTTCTCAGAATTGCCACTAACTGGCAGGTCTTCAACACGTGAGTATCTGTGTGGACACTTCACTGGCAAATCCTAACCTTGTCTTGATCTTTGATGAATTGCTTGTCTGTTTCTTTCGAGGTTTTGGGGAATTACATCTTATTGAAGATTTCGATCTTTTACAAGTATTTTACACAATTTCCCATATTTGGAGAGTTTTCTCCAAATAAGCTGTTTCCTTCCTTTTCTCTCTCCTAAAGCCTTGCGACCCTAACATTTGCTTTCATGGCCTCTTGACCTGTTTCTTCATGGGCATGTTTTAAGAGAACACATCTTCAAGCAACCGTTTCTGATATTTTCTGCTCTGTTGGTTTTTTTTTTTTTTTTTTTTTTTTTTTTTTTTTTTGGTTTGTTTGTTTTTTCATTGTAGGTTCCAGTTTCAAAGTGAGTTTGAGTTTTAAAAAACAGTTTCAGTTTTCAGTTTTCCCAGTGAATTTCTGCAGTGGGTCTTTAGTTTTTCCACTGAATCGTCTCTTTACATTTCTTTTTACAAGCTTGTGTGTGTGTGTGTGTGCGCGCGCGCGCGCGCACTGCACACGCACGTGCATGTAAATGCATGGCAATGCATACTTGTAGAGACTATCTTGTGGGAATTGATCCTCTCTTATCATATGGGTCCTGGAGAGTGAGCTCAGGTTTTTAGGTTTGGCATCAGGCTCCTCTTACCTGCTCAGTCTTTTCATATTTCTTGAAGTGGAATGGCTTTCTTCAGAATAGTTACAGTAGCTGGTTTTGTTTGTTTGTTTGTTTGTTTTGTCAATTTAACCCAAGCCGGAAGAGTCACCTGGGAAGAAGGAACCTCAGCGAGGAATTGCCTCTGTCACATTGGTCTCTGGGCATGTTTGTAGGACATTTGATTAGTGATTGATGTGAGATGGGCCATCTAACTGTGGGTAGAGACACCCTTGGGCAAGTGTTCCTTGGTCATGTACAAAAATTAGCTGAGCAAGCTACAGAGAGTAAGCCAGTAAGCACTGTTTCTCCATGGCGTCTGGCTCAGTTCCTGCCTTCTGGTTCATGTCTTGAGTTGCTTCCTTGGTTTCCCTTGATGATGGAGTATGACCTGAAAGTCAAGCAAAAACCTTTGCCCCCCACCCCCAGCCATGTTTTGTCAGGGCTCATCAGAGTAGTAGAAGCAATCTTGAACAGTAATTTCTCTGAACATTTTTATAAGACAATTCATATTCTTCTGTTCTTTTCTGGTTCAAGAACTGGGAGAGCATTCTTATTTTCATAATGCTCCCACTCTGATTTCCCAGGTTTCTGGTTTCTGAATGTGCATTTGAAGAAGTAGGGGCTCACTCTCATCTTTGTAGGTTTGCTTGTGTCGAGGAGCTGTTCATCAGTCAGAAAGCCCTGCGATTTGCGGCAGGCCATTTGATGTCCTGTACGTGGTGCTCGTGCTAGAGTTCTTGGTAATTATGACCACCACATTGTAGGTGGTCAGAACTATTTCCTAGACCCACTAGTGTGGGTCTAAGTTGGTTGAATATATGGGGAAGATCAGGATTCTCTGCTTATAGGAACGGCCCGGAGTCCGAGTCTACAGAGAATACTAGCTGTTGATTTGGGCCTACTGTCTCTTTGTGGGGAGGCTGGAATTGAGAGTATCGACTTAAAAAAACTAAGACTGTATGCTGTGTGATTGCTTCATATTGGGGTGGATCTGATGCTCAGGACAACGGAGGTCAGCCCAGTACTGTTAGGGGCTGGGATATATGATGTCCACATATGCCCAGGCCTGCAGCCTGAGTCTGTTGAGTACTGGCCTCCTACTTAGATTATTTTGGGATTGGGGTCTCTCATGAAGATAGGTAGGGCTGAAGACCAAGTTTGTCTGGCTAACCTGAGCCTGGAATTGTGTATCAAACCCTGGTGAACAGGGTAGTCTGATGGTCCAACTTGTAGGTACTAGACTAGGTCCTGGGACCATGGAGGCCAGCCCAGTGCTTCATTTTACCATAACAGGCCTGTTTGAGGTTTGTGTTGCAAAGGTGGGTCCCAAATCCCTTTCTTCTAAGAGAGGAATCTGAAGACAGATTCTCCAGGATATGTTGGCCAAGGTTGGGAAGGAGTATGTAACAGAGATATAAAACTGCTTCTGCTACCCTCTTCAATATGTCTTCTAAAGTTTCTGTACTGTATCTGGCATTATAATCTGCTATTGCTTCTCTTACCATCTCAGATGGCATTGCCCATGTGATCATTGTCCAATTTGGTGTTCTTTCTCTATACCAGGAATAGCACTTTTGAGTCTTGGCCCACCATCTGGCTGATGTGTTCTTCCCAGGGCTTTTGAACTGATTTGATTTATATGATAGGCTAGAAAGATAGCTCAGTGCTGAAGAGCAATGACTGCTCTGCCAGAGGACCTGGGTTTGATTTCCAGTCTCAATAACAGTCCACAACCAGCTGAAACTGCAGTTTCAGGGGACATATGATTCTTCCTACTTCCTGGCATACTGCATGCACGCAAGTACACAGACATGCATGCAGGCAAAATACTCAAAACACACAAAATACAAATAAATACATTTTGAATAAAATTTTTAATAATTATATGGCTTTTAAAAGTAATTTATTTGATTTCCTACTGAGATAAGATTTGGCAATGGTATGGACATGTTGTGTTGAGAATTTGATGCAGATCTTTAGCAGCTGTGAGACAGTGTGGTAGGTTGAATGATAATTTCCCAACTGTCTACATACTAACTCTCATCCCCTGTGATTACTGTTGTACAGCAGCGATCTCTTAAGTCTGTAGATGCAATTAAGGTTATTTAGGTAGTCAGCTAGCTTTAAAATAAGAGGGTTATTCTTACATTAACATTGTCTGGCCTGTCTGGGCAATCAAAACTTTGTCCTGGTAGGGGGAGACATTTGAGTCACTATGAAAGTGACACAACCTAGAACTTGATGGTGCTTGCTGTCTTTGAGGGCAGAAGCAGACATGAGCCAGGAATGAGGACAGTCTCCGTAAGCTGTCAAAAGGAAGGAACACATGCCACTGACACCCTTGGCTTCCCTTCCTGAATCCCAGTTTGACCTTCTGAAGCCTGGACTATGAGGTGAATAGAACATTTGTCTGCTTTTGCCTCTATGCTTACTGTGATTTGGCACAGCAGGAGTAGTAGCATCTATTTTGGAACTGAGAATTCGTGGATAATTGAATTCAACTTTCTTTTGAGCCCTCAGCCAGCTCCCACAAGTCTGTCTGTATGGTGGCTCGAAACTTGGTCTTGAACTTGACAGTTAAAATTATGTTAATCATTCTTCAGAGTAAATACAGAGCTTGTACTGGATCCTCTCTAGGATAGCCATGTGCTAATTCTGAGAACAAACATTAAAAGTGAGTGTATATATATATATATATATATATATATATATATATATATATAATTTATTCACCCAAAAGTTAATTCAGGAGATGTAGTTAGAAGGAGAAAAGAAAGCATGAATATTTTGTTAGTGGGCTGGGCTGTTAGTATACTACTGGGCACCCTGTGAGTATACAAGTGCTTGGGGTTCTGATGGAGACCAGCGGGTTTGATTCTGAGCAGCTGTGGTCATATGGGAGGGCATGCCGTGATTAAAGTGTCACTTGCCTAATGGCCGAGATGACCTGTTACTGCCTTCCTTCGGTTTTATTTCACTTAGTCACTGTCCAGGTTGGTTGCAGACCACACTCTTGCAGGCACCAGCACTTTCTCATATCCTTGCTGTTATCTGTCTGTGATTCAGTACTTGCTAAGGTGCTAAATGAGGGCCCAGGCAGCAGGCGTTAAGCCCTTATGAGTGTGACATACTTCCTGTTGCTATACTTCCACTTAGCACATAGCACATATTCCTTGCTCCCCTTCTAGTTTAAGGAATTGTAGGGGAAGAAAAGAGCAGAACACAGCTTCTTTCTATCCCTTACAACCCACTGAAGGTAGCTGGAATCTCGGGCATGCATACTTGGAGCTGTCCTTGGTGGTACCTTTGCTAACAGTTTGTGGAAGAGGAGTGCCCTTTTGCACAAAGGGAAGATGTGGCATGAGAGATGAAAGTTCCCCTCAGCTGGTCTTAACAAAGGAAAGAAATTATAGCATTAATGCCAAGTTATTGTTCAGAGGCAGTAGCCTCTGGAGCTGGGCATTTTGGGGTCTAGTCTTAGTTCTGTATCAACTAGTTGTATGAGCTCGTTCATACTAAGGAGGCTCAGGCAGGAGGGTCACACGTTCGAGGCTAGCCCAGACAAGCCTTGCAAGAGAAGGACCAGGGATGTGCCTATGCACGGGGAGCCTCCATATCTTCAGCGTGCAGAAGGATCCATGTCTAAAGCGCAGCACCACAAGGAGTGCGTGTGCATATCACAGGCTCCCTGAGTGCTTCTGGAAATGGAAAGTTTAGAATTTCAGTCTGAAGAGTCATGAACGGAAGAGTTGGCAGGGGCACTCATATTCAAATACATGTACCAAGAAACATTTTGGGGGCAGACGAAGGCTCGTTTGGATTGTTTCTTCTGTGTCTCTTCTCTGTTATTGCAGATAAGCCAGATATACGGCGCTGTGTCTAGAGAACAGTTGCCAGGCTTGGAGACAACTCCAGGTGGCACATGTTTGGAAGAGGCCGGAAGTATTAGTTCAGAGACTAAACACAGCAATGCAGGAATTCCTCTTAGAGATTGGAGACTCATGCATAGGAAGGAGGACCTAGATTGGCTTTGGTTGCTTTAGAGGAATGGCTCCCACGTGTTGGTTTGTAATCAGTATTTTTCTGACAGCCTTGTTACAAGACTCCTTGTGCCTCTAAGAGTGAATCCCAGGAGTTTGTATTTTGAAATAGTTTTTTTGTGATGTTGATGTTTAGTCAAATTTGTGAATTGTTTTCTCAAACCAGGCTGCCTTATATGGTCTCTAACCTGAGTGGTCATAGAGAACTGGGATATGCATTCTGCAAATAGAGATGGGATCAAAGTATAAAAGCAGACTCTGAAGACAGTATAAAAATGCAAAACTTCATTACTGTTTTATAGTGATTTTATGTTGAATAATATTTTGGGTATAGCGGCTCAAATAAATGTGTTATTAAAATTAAAACAGTTTCTTTTTACATTTTTAATATGGCTACTAGAAATTTAATTACTTATATGACTTATGAGTCTCATATTTCTGCTATTGTAGAGGGCAGATCTTAAGATCCAGAAAGAAGTCAGGATGAGTTGAACTCTGTGTCAATTTCAGAAAAATACTTTCAATAGGTTTCCCTAAAATTAATTTGCTCATTTTAAGGATTTTCCATTCATTTACCCACTAACAACAACAAAAAAGCACGTTTCTAATGTTTTCCAGAGGAGATTAAGTAGGCAGGCAAACTATCTCAGTGCTCAATGGATGGGCGTTAGGTATTTTCTAAGTTCACTCGAGATTGAATTGGATTCTCCCCTCTTCCTTCATCATCTTTTTTTTTTAACTTGTATTTTTTTTTTTTACTTTTTTTATTATGTATTTTCCTCAATTACATTTCCAATGCTCTCCCAAAAGTCCCCCATACCCTCCCCCCCTCCACTTCCCTACCCACCCATTCCCATTTTTGGCCCTGGGGTTCCCCTGTACTGGGGCATATAAAGTTTGTGTGTCCAATGGGCCTCTCTTTGCAGTGATGGCCGACTAGGCCATCTTTTGATAATATGCAGCTATAGTCAAGAGCTCCGGGGTACTGGTCAGTTCAGAATGTTGTTCCACCTATAGGGTTGCAGATCCCTTTAGCTCCTTGGATACTTTCTCTAGCTCCTCCATTGGGAGCCCTGTGATGCATCCAATAGCTGACTGTGAGCATCCACTTCTGTGTTTGCTAGGCCCCGGCATAATCTCACAAGAGACAGCTATATCTGGGTCCTTTCAGCAAAATCTTGCTAGTGTATGCAATGGTGTCAGCGTTTGGAAGCTGATTATGGGGTGGATCCCTGAATATGGCAGTCTCTAGATGGTCCATTCTTTCGTCACAGCTCCAAACTTTGTCTCTGTAACTCCTTCCATGGGTGTTTTGTTCCCAATTCTAAGAAGGGGCACAGTGTCCCCACTTTGGTCTTCATTCTTCTTGAGTTTCATGCATTTAGCAAATTGTATCTTATATCTTGGGTATCCTAAGTTTTGGGCTAATATCCACTTATCGGTGAGTACATATTGTGTGAGTTCCTTTGTGATTGTGTTGGTGGGATTGCAAGCTTGTACAACCACTCTGGAAATCAGTCTCGCGGTTCCTTAGAAAATTGGACATAGCACTACTGGAGGATCCAGCAATACTGCTCCTGGGCATATATCCAGAAGATGTCCCAACCGGTAAGAAGGACACATGCTCCACTATGTTCATAGCAGGCTTATTTATAATAGCCAGAAGCTGGAAAGAACCCAGATGCCCCTCAACAGAGGAATGGATACATAAAATGTGGTACATTTACACAATGGAGTACTACTCAGCTATTAAAAAATGAATTTATGAAATTCCTAGGCAAATGGATGGACCTGGAGGGCATCTTCCTTCATCTTCTTATTGTAACCTGTGATGTACAGGTTGTCCTGTTCTGTCATCCACCTGACAGGCTTTAAAACTGTGTGCAAAACAATTCTCTCCTAAAAAGCACCTTGGGTTGTCCTGGGCTCTAAAGATTGCTACTGGAAGATGCCCTTTCCTTTGTGACTGCAGGCAGCACTGCACGTGGAGGCTCAAGAGGATCACTCAGGGTGGTGGTGGTCCACGAAGTTCTCCGTGTACTGGAGTGTAGCACTTAACTTATGTTGGTTATCTATCTAAGCTGAAACTCTCCTAGAATGTGCCATTCTGCATCCAATTCTGTGCTCATAATGTCTAACTCATTGCCTGTGGCGAACCATTAAACTTCGTGGGGAAAGTTCTGATAGATCATATCCTATCCCAGAATACTTGATCTATCCCACTCCCCCTTTGACATTATTTAAAATTTCAGCAGTGATGGATAACTGAAAACCATTACAGGAGTTTGTTTGATGACATGCCCTTGTAACAGAGACAAATTCTTCCTGGAGGTTGACAATTTATCCCAAAGAGAATTAAAAGGCAAATAGATTGTTAGCTCAAGGACACCAGAAAGATGGGGTGTTCCTAGTGGTGGACGTTGAACCTGGGTGCTTCCTGCCAGCCTGTTGACCTTGATTGGAGGAAAATGTGTCACTCAGGAGTGCGTTCTTCCTACATTTCATCAAATCCATCAAATTGCTAAGTATGTTATAAATGCGGATTTATTTAAAGTGTGACTAGTCCAGAAAGGCATCTTATTGTATGATGATCCATTCATAAGTTGTTCATCTCTCTGAGACAGATTTTAAAACATTCCGCTATAATGTAACTATTGATGTTATTGCTTCTGTTACTATTTTTTTATTCCCTGACGTAATAGATAGTATAAAGCAAGAAACTTAAAAAAGAAAAAAAAAAGCATTTTGACATTTTTGTCTGTTTTTGGTTTTCAAATAAAAGTGAAAGGATCCTTGACTGTGGGAGAAGAAGTGTCACACTTCAAATAGAAGCGAGAAGTGTGTGAAAATTCCCAAAGGAATCGTTAGTTCAAGTTGGAATCCAGAGACCTTGGACATAGGATTTCCTGGGAGTTTAAAACATTTAATATTTGGCTATTATTCTGAAACTAATATCACACAAATGATTTTTTTTAATCCAAGTTCTTTCACCTTAAATTCAAGGACAGAAATTATAACTAATGTTAGTGTGACTTTTAGCATTTGCAACTCAGGTAGGGGTCACTCTCAGAAAAGTCTTCCTGCAGCTCATCTTTAACGTCTACAGCAAAGAACAGACCCCCAAGATACCTGTCCACACTTTCTGTTACACACTGAATAGGACTCAGGAAAGCAAGAACAGGGCATGTTGGAAATGGGTGTGAGGACTTGGGGTGTGACATGGGAGCCTGGAGACTGACAGATGCCCAGGAGGGGACGAGAGCATGGACATTGGCTGTCGTTCACCTTGTGGGTATCGAGACTCCTATGTAGGGCCACCATTTTCATCACTTTAAGAGTTTCTAGAAAGTTTTTCATTATCCATCCCTCTTCAGAGCCAGGCATCACAGTGCATTCTCATCCTTTTGCAACCACAGGGTCCATTTTTAATAGCTTGGTTGCATTTGCAGCAAAAGTAATATAACCTGCATTGATGTTTGATCACATATTTTTAAATTAGGACGTGTTTCAGGGACAACTAAAGTTAAAAAGTATATTCACTGTGTGAATCACTGAGCAGTCATGAAGCCTTTGAGGAGAGATAACCCACCTATTTAATGGGCAATTACTTTTACTTTTGCTTAACACATTAGTGAAGCTGGAGAGTGAGTTGGGAAAAGGCCAGTTGGGCTGTGAAGCCCTGTAGTGCTGGCTGATTTCTACCACTTTCTGAGCCTTAATTAGACATCAGGCAGGCAAAAGATGGTTGTACGTAAGCACTCATAGCCTCTCATGGAGCAACTAGGAGGAGGAGTTACCCTTCAACACACACACACACACACACACACACACACACACACACACACACTCACACACACACACACTCACTCACACACACACACGCTCACACACACACTCACACACACACACACACACGCTCACACACACTCACACACACACTCACACACACACACATACTCACACACACACTCACACACACACGCTCACACACACACTCTCACACACACACACTCACACACACTCTCACACACACTCACACACACACAGTCACACACACTCACACACTCACACACACACGCTCACACACACACTCTCACACACACACACTCACACACACTCACACACACACTCACACACACACACACACTCACACACACACTCTCACACACACTCACACACACTCACACACACACACTCACACACACACACTCACACACTCACACACACATACTCACACACACTCACACACACTCACACACACTCACACACACACACACACACTCACACACACACTCACACACTCACACACACACTCACACACACACACACACACTCACACTCACACACACTCACACACACACTCACACAGGTCGTTAAACAGGTATAACATTCAGACCAAACTTTATTCATTTATAGAAAGAGTAAATCAAGTTCCCTGCCCGTGCCCACAATGGAGGCAGAGGGATAATTTTAGCGGATTAAATATACAGGACTCAGCCAAAATAAATCTATAACAATATGAGTGAGGTCGTGGGAAGTGTGGAATACATGTTCTCTCTGCAGAGAGACCTGCTTTTAATTAAAGTAGACAGAACAGAATTTGCTACAAAAACAAAGGATCAGATGTTTTTGAAGGGCAAAATCTGTCCCCGTGGCATTGTGGGTACTGAGGATGAGCAGGCTATGACAGAAGGCTCCACATACCAGATTCCGCCTTCCAAATGCAGGGCGAGGAGAGTCCTGTCAACACTGAAACCAAGAAGGCCCTTTGCACATGGTACATTGGCCGTCTGTCTGTAAGAGTGAGTCAGCCACAGCCTTAGTCACCAGGGAAATGCAAATCAAAACAACCCTGAGATTCTACCTCACACCAGTCAGAATGGCTAAGATCAAAAACTCAGGTGACAGCAGATGCTGGTGAGGATGTGGAGAAAGAGGAACACTCCTCCATTGCTGGTGGGATTGCAAGCTGGTACAACCACTCTGGAAATCAGTCTGGCGGTTCCTCAGAAAATTGGACATAGTACTACTGGAAGTTCCAGCAATACCTCTCCTGGGCATATACGCAGAAGATGTTCCAACTTGTAATAAGGACACATGCTCCACTATGTTCATAGCAGCCTTATTTATAATAGGCAGAAGCTGGAAAGAACCCAGATGTCCCTCAACAGAAGAATGGATACAGAAAATGTGGTACATTTACACAATGGAGTACTACTCAGCTATTAAAAACAATGAATTTATGATATTCTTAGGCAAATGGATGGATCTGGAGGGCATCATCCTGAGTGAGGTAACCCAATCACAAAAGAACATACATGATATGCACTCACTGACAAGCGGATATTAGTTTAGAAACTTAGAATATCCAAGATACAATTTGCAAAACACATGAAATTCAAGAAGAAGGAAGACCAAAGTGTGGATACTTTGGTCCTTCTTAGAATGGGGAACAAAATAACCATGGAAGGAATTACAGAGACAAAGTTTGGAGCAGAGACTGAAGGAACGGCCATCCAGAGACTGCCCCACCTGGGGATCCACCCCATAAACAACCACCAAATCCAGTCACTAGACACATGCCAATAAGAGCCTGCTGACAGGAGCCTGACTGATATACCTGTCTCCTGAGAGGTGCCTGGCACTCTGACAGTGCCTGGCAAAAACAGAAGTGGATGCTCACAGTCATCCATTGGATGGAGCACAAGGTCCCCAGTGAAGGAGCCAGAGAAATACCCAGGATGCTGAAGGGGACTGAAGCCCCATAGGAGGAGCATCAATATGATGAGGAGCATCAGTACCCCCAGAGCCCCTTGGAAATAAACCACCAATCAAAGAAAACACGCGGTGGAACTTGTGGCTCTAGCTATATTTGTAGCAGAGGATGGCCTAGTTGGTCATCAAAGGGAGGAGAGGCCCTTGGTCCTGTGAAGGCTCTATGCCCCAGTATAGGGGAATGCCAGGTCCAGGAATGGGAGTGGGTGGGTTGGGGAGCAGGGGGCTGGGGGAGGGGATAGGGGAATTTTGGAGGGGAAACTAGGAAAAGGGATAACATTTGAAATGTAAATAAAGAAAATATCTAATAAAAATTAAAAAAATACATAAAAAAAAAGAGTGAGTCAGCCACCCTGCCTCACTCACCGCTGGAGGAAATTCTTCTTGTTAGTCATCTCAGAATTCTCCTATGTTTGGAGCTATTATTTAGATTCACCCACAGCCCTCATGTATATCAACAAATGATTGATAAATGAAAATGGGAACATCTATCCACATATATCACCTGTGTGTGTGTGTGTGTGTGCACACTGAGACACACAAGAAAAAAAGGGAAAGTGATAACTAAGTAAAAACAGCATGCTGTAAAGATCATGTAACTGTCGATCACTTATTGTCTACTCTATTAACTATCTATCTATCTATCTATCTATCTATCTATCTATCTATCTATCTATCTATCTGTCACCTATGTACTGTCTGTCTGTCCATCTATCTCAACCTGTCTACTATCCGTCTGTCTGTCTGTCTATCTATCTATCTATCTCTTTATCTCTGCTATTACCCATTTTTTCCATGGTGTGAGTCAAAGCCTGGGACTCTCTCACACTAACACGTTTCTAGCCCTGAGATGAACTCCCAGTATTTCAGTTATGCATTTCCATTTGCATATCGTGTTATTTCCTTACAGTCATAAACCTTGATTTGCCCCAGGTTTTAATATGTGTACGTCTCATCACTATTCTGAAAGACAACTCCTTCACCAAAACTCTTACTAAATTTCTTCTGATGTTTAACTCTCAACCTTTACGTGCAGTGTGAATTTATTACTCCTTGTGACTGACTTATGGTGCAGGAGCAGGTGGGCCAGGAGGAAGGAGTCAATCAGCTATGGCAGCCTGCTTACAGACGAGGGGATTCAGGTTTCTACACCACAAGCAATAGCTGTGTAGGGTGCTTTTGTTCGTTCCTTGAATAAAATAGAAGTGTTGTATTACTTGGGAGATGGCAAGCACAGCTTTCTAGTCTATTTTATTAGCCTATATATAGATATTTTCAGTATAGTGTGTACTTATTCTAGACTCCTGTGTCCTCTTGTTTGGCTCCGCGACCTCAGTTGTATTCACCCCTCATGGATGCTTTTCCCTGTACATTTATGCAATGCTCCAGAAGTCTCTGCTCGTCCTCTCTGAGACCAACGAGCACACTTTTGTCACCATGGCTAAATGTGCCTCTGGACTCTGTGGAAGCAAGTGCCACTCACCGTCACTGCAGGGCTTCGAGGACATTGTTACCAGTTTAATTCATTTTATTGCTGCTTGCCTGTTTTCACTTTGGCAGTCTGTGCAGTGACTCTGTGGGGCAGTTTAGAACGATCCATAACTCGACCTATTCAGTTGTTTAGGCGTGATACTGGCATTAATTATTTGTGGAAGAAAATGTCACTGTTTGAAGCAATCAGTTCTTTTGTGGCATGCATATGTGTGTATGTGTGCATGTGTGCATGCATATCCGTGGAGGCCTGAAGTTTATGCTGGGTGTTTTCATCAATCGGTTGATCTCTCATTGAATCTGGAGCTTGCTGGCTGGCTGGCTAGTCTGTCTAGCTACCAACCCGAAGGATCCTCCTGTCTCCATCACCAGGACAGCAGCTTCCCCCGCTCCCTCCCCCGTACCTGGTGTTCACGTTGGTAGTGGGGATCTAAACTGAGGTCCTGATTCTTACACAGCAAGGACATTCCCTACTACTAAGCCACCTCCTTAGACCCAGTTACTTCCTTCTTGATACACCAAGGTTCAAGACTAATTGAGTAGCATCTTCAAAAATTAAGTCATAGACATAATTGTAAATACCAAATTGTTAAGCAAGCCATTATTATATTTTATTCATTTTCTTTTTAAGTATCAATAAATTGATGAAATAGACATCCTTGGTTAGAGATGATCTCCAACTCTACCTCATTTGCAGATTTCCATTTCTGCTTGAATCATTTTATATTGTTGCAATTATTTGTAAATGTGCATTATTCTATCATTGATAATAATTATAACTTTACTAAATTAGCAGTTTGGTCTCTCAAAATTATCACTGTCCGTGTAAAGCTATTTTTATTTATCTCTATTTTCATCAAAGTGTAATTAACACACGATTGAATGCATAAATCATTCATGTTTACTCTGATGCATTTTGATGATTGTATATCTGATATTGTCTTATTTGGAGCATGACTTCCTAACTTTCTAGATAAATGTATATTTAATGTTTACTGGAACTTTCAAATGGTTAGCCATAGCAACTGCCCATTTAGTACCAGTCTGTCCCCACGCCCACATATGCGAACATTACACGTGCTTCATACACCGTGAACATTTGTGTCCTGGTCCTTGATCATATCTGCTTTGATATTGTGTGTGTGTGGCATCTCAATATGGAATTTATTTATATTTTCTTAATGTCTCATGCTATACTCAACCAAATATCACATATTTTCCTTTTTTTGTGAAATAACTGTTCAGTGACTATGAAAACAATGTTTCATGACTTTATTGTTGGTATGTATATATATATATGTATATATATATACATATATATATACATGTATATATATACATACATATATACATGTATATATATATACATACATATATATACATACATACATATATACATACATATATATACATACATATATACATGTATATATATACATACATATATACATGTATATATATATATATATATATATATGATATAAGTCATTTGCAAAGCATTGATTTTGAAAGCATTGTGTCCTAGTCTGTATCTTGTCTCTTCATTTTTTTAATGGAGTCCTTTGATGAGCAAGTATAATTAATTTTGTTGAAATTCACTTTATTCATGTCCCACTCCAAGAAGTGTTATATCCACTTAGTTTTTAAAAAACAAAAATGGGCTGGGTGTGGTGGCGCACGTCTTTGATCCCAGCACTTGGAGGGCAGAGGCAGGCGGATTTCTGAGTTCAAGGCCAGCCTGGTCTACAGAGTGAGTTCCAGGACAGCTAGGGCTATACAGAGAAACTCTAAAAAAAAAAAAAAAAAAAAAAAAAAAAAGAACCACACTCAAATAGTCATACATTTGTGGGATGGCAGGGCTTACCTAGCAAATGACGACAGGCACGATTAACTGAAGTTGGGTGGAGTTATAAGGAGCATTGCGGTAGGAGAATGTGGGGAGGTCAGCTCGCCTGAGGGTGGGAGGATTTGGGGAGGTCGGCTTTCACAAAGGCCGTTTAGATGCACATTGAACTGTATGGGGACAGATGAGGCAGCAAGGTGCTAGCAACTGGTCATGTTGCCTTACAGACTTGTGAAAGTCTAGTCACACAAATCAATTTTTGTCCAATACCTGCTGCTTAAAGTATCAGTTCTTTTTAGATGGAAAGCAGTAATGAGTACATTGAGGAAAACAAAGTAATTTCTCAGATAGTTTGGGATCATGAATCATGAAGACAGGGGTATAGCTTTGGTGACCATTTACATTGAGGGGTAACTTGAGAGTTTTGGAGGACCATCCTGCTGGCGAACCCCAGTGAGGAGTAAGTGCCCATATCCTATGTCTGCCTCTGTCTCTGCTGCTCTCTGGGGGTGATGTCCAACACCCACTTCTTGCTGTGTGCCTTGTTTGCACTTTTAGATCAAGTCTGTGCTGTCTCGTGTATACTGGACTTCTAGCCCCATCAGAGCCTGGTGGTGTCTCCGGTGCATCTGTCTTATTCTGGTTCCCCTGATATTCCAAAGTTCTCTCGGCTGGTTGTAATTCCCATTGGAGCCATGCTGCACCAGTCAGCATGAATCTTCCCTGGAAAGGTTCCTAACCAGACCTTGGGGCAGCAGGGCAGTGGGGCAGCATTTCTGCTCCACAGCCTGCTGGGTTTGGAGTTGACTTGGACATGACTCACTCCAGTTTATACTGTGCTTCCCTCAAAGCCATTGTCTCCCCAAGTCAAGCTGGGAGTGGGTATGGGTCTTCCTCTGCCTCTCCGGCACCCTCATTTATCTATATACCCTCATTTTTCTGTTTTCCAGATTAAGTCCACAAGGACAAAAAGCCATTTACTTACTTACTTACCTACATATCTATCTATCTATCTATCTATCTATCTATCTATCTATCTATCTATCTATCTTTCTTTCTATCCATCCATCTATCTATCCACCCCCTCACACTCACCCATCTCTCTCTCTCTCTCTCTCTCTCTCTCTCTCTCTCTCTCTCTCTCTCGATTGATAATCATAGCACGTGTCTCAGAGCACCAGTATAGGTCTGAGGAAAAAATAAGTTCTCTTTTTCCACCATGTGGACTCTGCATATTGAACTCAGGCTGTCAGCCTTGGTGGCAAGTATGTTTACTGCCTGAGACATCCCTGAAGCTCTGATTCTCCCGTCTTTGCTACTCTCTTTATTTTATTTTATTTTTACCAGAGCACTCTAATAAATGGGATTTTAAACACTAGTAGCATGTCATGTTCTTGATTCTGCCATGCTCTCTCATCATAGAAAAGACATTTTGTATACTGCCAAGGGACTCATTGAGCCACATGTTACAAGCCTGTCCATGCTTCCTGTCTGTGAAGAAGAGACCGAGAAATGTATGGATAGAGGTGCCAGCTTCAAAAGCTTATGGTCTCCGCAAAACCCCACTTTTCAACCCTAGAAGTTGAATATTACCTTGGGCTTTCCCTTCTGCTCAGGCAGGAGGAGGATGCTTAGGCAAGTCAAGTTGGATGTGGTGAGGAAGGGACATTCATAATTTATATAACATTATCCCTGTTGTTACACATAAAAAAGGAGAACTAATCCACTGTGTTAAATTGACTGTATTAGTCTTGGTGGAGATGAACTATGAGGTAAAATAGGATATGAGATTCTAACACTTCTTGTAATTTAGTTTGGATGATAGGATTTAATAGGTGTAAAGCACATGTAAGTAGGAAAATATGTAATGCTTTTATTTGATAATGAGAGTGAGGTTTCAGATGCTCTGCCCTTAACCCTTTTTGCACCCTTCTTGTACTGAGGACCTTGGCATAGAATGAATTACCATGCTGCCGTGGTGATCACTGGGGCCGACTGTCCTGGTTGGATCCCCAGTCCACTATTGCGATCCTCTATGAAAATAAGGCTTTTCATCTATGAAGAATTAAGTTCCAAGAATTTGTTACCTGTTTTCTCTTTTACACTGAGGATGCGATGTTCTCAATATGTAAACTAGCAAATGATTTTAGTGAAAGGTATGTAAGCATGCCCATGCCCTTAAAGAATATTCATGACAGCCTTTAATACCTACAGCTGAGGAATTAAGGCTCGAGGAGCTGGAGTTCAAGGCTAGGCTGAGTTATATAGCAAGACTGTCTCAAAAGATTAATAAAGACTACCATTGTAGCTCAGTGGCAGAGCACTCGCCAGCTTGTGCAAGGCCCTTGGGTTCATTTTCTGTCCTGACCCATTAACCCTGAAGTTGTTAGAAACATGGAATATTATATAAGATCCTAAATTCTTGTTGCAGGGTGAGGGCTTTTCCTAGCAATCAGTGATCATTTCGTCTCTGTAACACTCAAAGACCTGTAGTTGACAGTGGGTTATTACATTATATGGTATTGTATGTAGATTGATGGTTCTGAATCTAGAAAGTGATATCAATTTTTAAAAAGTACTAGAAAACTTGTATATATTTTATAAAGAAAGCCCAGAGAGAAGCCAAAAGATCATTTGGAAAATGTTAAAAAACAAAAAATAAAACAAAACAAAAAAACCAAGTACAAATAAATATTTGCATGATGAATTACAGATGTTACTGGCCTGTGAAAAAAGAAATAAGGGAAGAAAGAAAAAAGGAAAGAAAGAAAGAAAGAAAGAAAGAGAGAAAGGAAGGAAGGAAGAAAGAAAGAGAAAAAGGAAAGAAATAGAATTGATATTCCATTGATCATCTCAAATAAATTCCATATTCCATTGCTTAGAATAAATTAATACAATACTTAATTTTATTGGATGGATTCAGGAACATGGAAGAAAAGTTCACATTTCTTCCCTGGGAACCGAAGCTGCTCCATTATTGCAGCAATTTACAATGCAAAGGGTTGTAATAGCTGTAATATACCAACATGGCAGACGACCACAGTTCCAGAGGAGCAGTGTTGATCAGTATTCCCAAGTGAGCTGTAAACTGGAGATGGTCTTAGCACCCTCAGTACAATTACATTACAGATGTTTCCATTTGCACAGTCAAGAATCTAAAATGAAGTCTGGTGGGCAATGGCTCATGCCTTTAATGCCAGCACTCAGGAGGCAGAGACAGGAGGATCTCTGTGAGTTTGAGGCCAGCCTCATCTACAGAGTGAGTTCCAAGACAACCATGGCTTCACAGAGAAACTCTGCCCCAGGGAAAAAAATCTGAAATGAATGAGCAAACAAGCAAACATAAAATGGAGCTGACACCACACTCTCCTGACAATGCTGGGATTTTCCTCTAAAGTAAAAGCATTAACTAGAAATATAGCTCAGGGTTAAGAACACTGGCTACCTTCACAGAGAACCTGCGTTTAATTCTCAGTACTCATATGTTGGCTCACACTGTCAGTAGCTGCCACTCTAAAGGATCCAGTATTCTCTTCTGGCCTCCCAGGCACTAGGCATGCAGGTAACACCCAGAGATACATGCAAGTAAAACACCCATATACATAAAACAATTAAATGATTTTTTAAAAAATTAAAAATGAAAATCTCTTTTCTCTCAGTTGTACATAATGATAAACACTTCTATGATCCTGTTTGTCACCAACAGAAGGAAAAACAAATGCTTGTTGATGCCCGATCTTCAGAAGTGTTTCCTCCTAAATTAGTGATTTGTTTAAAATGTAATTGTTTTAATTAAAAACATTAAAAGATAAATGAAAAGTTCTGAACTAGATCTCAAGGCAGAATAATCTTATATTTACCCCTGGCAACTCTTCTGCACACCATGGCCTGTTTGCCAGGCAGTAGGCAGTAAGCAAACAGTTCCCATCTTCAGGTGGTCTGTCTGTCTCCTCACTCCAGGGCCTCTAGCTGAGCTCACCAAACACTCTCCATTGTCTCTCCGAGTGACACCGGCCAGCCATCTTCCATTGTCCCTTCACCTTTGAAGGCCTGGTTTTGTAGCAATGGCTTAGACTTTCTCATTGTACTTTTTTACAAGTGGGATCATCTCCTGTGTTACTGTTTCATATCAAGATTCCTTTGATCCCTTTAATGTTATTGCGATTGAGTTATTCTGATTCAAGCTGCTATAACATTACCCAACAAGTCTTTCTAGGACATTTACTTTCATTTCCATTTTTAATTTTTATGACTTTTTTAATTTTTGAGAATTATATACATGTGTGCAATGGAGTATCATGTCTGCTCACTAATTTCCTCTCTCCAACTCCACCCGTATTTCTTCAAACACCCATCAACTTCATCTTTTTTATGATCCTGGGGATGTAGAATCATCTCTATTGAGGATATAGCCACTGATAGGTTTCCTATGGAAGGATGGATGGCCATGTACATATGACAGCACAAACTGGGCTTATCAAAAAGCACCTTTGTATTATTTGAAAATCTCATACATCTTGGTCATATCTACTCTCACCGGCTTCCAACTTCTCTGACATCCACCAACACATTTCTCTCTCAACTTCAAGCCTTCTCTATATCTTTTTTTTTTAAATAACTGAGTTCAGTTATTGCTGCTCATAAGCACATGGGTTTTGGATCATTCAGTGGGGCACAGGAAACCTACAGATTGCCACTCCTCTAAAGAAGTTAATAATCTTTCCTCATCAGCTATCAGTTGCCAACAGGTCTTGAGCTAAGGGTGGGGCACCAGGAGCCCCCTCCACTTTAAGAGAGAAATTTTTACTAGATTGATATTGTGCAGATAGCTACAGCTGCTGTGCGTTCATCTGTGCAGCAGCCAGGTCATGCCCAGATGAGAGCGCTTCATGGCCCTTCTCTCTGTTTATCTGTTCTTACATACTCTCCTCTCCCTTGCCATCAGTATTTCCTGGGCCTCAGTAGTAGGTATGAAGGGTAGGTTGATGTAGGTACTCCATCTCTCACTGAGATTGAGAATAACCCAAATCTATGGATATAAACATAAATATTCAGAAAGCAATTTGACAATGTGATCATTTAGCAAAAACAATATCAGTAAATTTTCCCTTAGGGCCTATTCTTCTCCTTCTCATGGTTTCTGACCATGCCAACAGTCTTAGGTGTGAATCTGAAGCCTGTCAAGAGGGTGGTTGGTTACCGCACAGACATCCTTGCCACTCTTGCCTCAATAGCACACATGGTGCATAAGACCAAGCTCAGTGTAAGCCCTCTGATGTCCTTTCTTCCCCAGCTACCTGCATACTACTCTACTGCACCATAAATGTTAGCCAGCAGGGGGAGAGCTTCCTGGTCAGCTCAGGAGTGTTCTTGTGTCCTAGGATAAAGATCTAGTTATGGGTAAACAAGAAAGGACAATGGCAATAGCATGTGCTGATTTGGGAGTTCTGGGGCCCAACTAATCAATTACATACAGGGATATAACCTGGGACTGACACTGAGATTTTCACATAAAAGCCTATGTTTTCTGGAAGCATACCAGACATGCATATGGGAGACCTTTGTTCAAACTTCTCCTTTAAAATGAGTATATTTTAACTAGCTTATAGACCAGTGAGATTTCATAGGACTTCTGGTTATAATACTTGCTATTCCCCCATTCCCCTCAGCCATGGGTCATATATATTTACTTAATTATTTAAGAACCATTTTAAAAATTTACTTTTATGTGTATGAGTATTTTGCCTGCATATATGCTATGCACCTGGTGCCCAGAGACTAGAAGGCAGCATCAGATCCTGGAATTACAGATGGTTCTAAGCTGCCCTGTGGATGCTGCAAACTAAGTCCAGGTCCTGTGGAAGAGCAGCCAATGCTTTTAGCCACTGAGCCATCTCTCCAGTCCCTATATTATTTATATTTTGAGACTATTTTAAATGAGATTATTTCCCCAATTTCTTGTTATGCTGTTTGTCTTTGGTGATAGGAAGACGACTGATTTTCATGTGTTAGTTTTGTATCCTGGTACTTTGCTGAATGTATTTATTAGCTTTAAGAGAATTCTAATGGAATCTTTAGTGTAATATACATATATAATTATATAAATATATAATATATATGTTGTATAATAATTATAGCATCTATAAAGAAAGATGCTTTGACTCACTTCTTTGCTGCATGTATCATCTTTACCTATCTCTTGTTTTATTGCCCTAAGACTTTAGTTACTATGTTGACAAGGATGGAGAAAGTGGGCAGTCTTGTCTTGTTCCTGATTTTAGTAAAATGCTTTGAGATTTTCTTTTCCTGTTCATCATGAATTTGGCTGTGGGTTTGTTGTATCTTCCCTTAAAAGGTGAGAGTTTTATATGATCTGAAGAGAAAGTAGAGTGTGTGTCTTTTCTTAAAGTTTATTCTTCTCAAACATATTATATCCTAGCTTCAGTTCCCCCTACCTCCTCCTTTCCCTCCCCTCTCCCTGAGGTCCACTCCTCCCTTCCTCCATTTCCCTTCACAGTGGTATCAGCCGTCCATGGCTTATCAAGTTGCAATGTGCCTAGGCACCTCCTCTCATAGCAAGACTAAGGCAACTAAGCCGGAGGAAAAGGATCTCAAAAGCAGGCAGAGCCGGAGCCAGCCCCTCCCCCCCTTAGGAGTCTCACAAGAATGTATTGTCTTAATTATGATTAGTGTCCCCTGTATCCCTAGTCTACAGGACATTCAACGTGTTATCGATGTTGGATTTTGACAAAGGCCGTTTCTCCATATAATGAGATGATCATGGGTTTCAGTTCTTGGGTCTATTTATGTGGTAGATTCCATGTATTGACTTTCTAATATGGAACCATTTCTTTCAACTCTGGAATTATAAATTAAGTTGTCTTCATCATGGTAGATGATTCTTTTTTTTAATGTTCTTTTTAATTATCTAACAGATATCTACAGAACATTTCACCCCAAACAAAAGAATATACCTTCTTTGCAAGTATTTTATTGAGGATTTTTATAGCTGTGTTCATTAGGGAGATTGCCCTACTATACTTTTTTTTTTTTTTTTGGTTTCGGTCTTTGTGTATGTTTGGTATGAGAGTGATACTGACTTCAAAAAAGTAATTGGAAAGAGATACTTTATTTTTAATTTTACAGAATAATTTGAGGCACATTGGTGCTAGATCTTCTTTGAAGGTCTGGTAGACTTCTCTGATGATCCCATCTGGCTCTGTGCTTTATTTAGTTGGGAGAATTTTAAAATTCCTCCTTCTATCTTATGGAATGTTATGAGTTTATCTGAATTACTTTCTCTACTTGATTTAACTTTGATACACAATGTATACCTTTTTTGAAAATTTATTTTTTAATTAGATATTTTCTTTATTTGCATTTCAAATGTTATCCCCCTTCCCAGTTTCCTCTCTGAAAATTTCCATCCCCTCTCCCCTCCCCCTGCTCCCCAACCCACCCACTCCCACTTCCTGGCCGTGGCATTCCCCTATACTGGGGCATAGAACCTTCACAAGACCAAGGGCCTCTCCTCCTATTGGTGGCCAACTAGGCCATCCTCTGCTACATATGCAGCTAGAGTCACGAGTCCCACCATGTGTTTTCTTTGACTGGTGGTTTAGTCCCAGGGAGCTCTGGGGGTACTGGGTAGTTCATATTGTTGTTCCTCCTATGGGGCTGCAAACCTCTTCAGCTCCTTGGGTACTTTCTCTATGTCCTTAATTGGGGACCCTGTGCTCTGTCTAATGGATGACTATGGGCATCCACTTCTGTATTTGCCAGGCACTGGCAGAGCCTCTCAGGAGGCAGCTATATCAGGCTTCTGTTAGCAAAATCTTGTTGGCATCTGCATTAGTGTCTGTGTTTGGTGGTTGTATATGGGATGGATCCCCAGGTGAGGCAGTCTCTGGATGGTCGTTCCTTCAGTGTCTGCTCCGAACTTTGTCTCTGTAACTCCTTCCATGAGAATTTTGTTCCCCCTTCTAAAAAGGATGGAAGTATCTTCACTTTGATCTTCTTGAGTTTCATGTGTTTTGCAAATTGTGTCTTGGATATTCTGAGTTTCTGGGCTAATATCCACTTATCAGTGAGTGCATATGAACGTATGAAATTCTTAGGCAAATGGATGGCTCTGGAGGATCTCATTCTGAGTGAGGTAACCCAATCACAAAAGAACACACAAAGTCTATTTTGAAACTCCTCCATTTTAGAAACTTGCAGTATGTAGAATATAGATATTTTTTTTTTGAAATATGCCCCTATGATTCTCTGAAGTTCCTCAGTGCTTGTTGAATTGTCTGTATTTCTGCCTCTGATTTTACTGATTTGGATTTTTTCTCTCTCTTTCTTTTGGTTAATTTGGCTGGGGGTATATTGATCATTTCAAATAGCACCTTCTTAATTCTTTGTACTGATTTATGTTCATTTCTATTTCATTAGTTTCAGCCATGATTTTTATTATTTCTTCATCTACAGTCCTGATATGGTTGGCCTTTCTTTTTTTAATCCAAGAAACTTGGGTACATTATTAAATTGTTAAAGTTCTCTCAATTGTTTTGATGTAGGCACTTAATTATTTACATTTTCTACCCAATGATCCATAGGTTTTAGTATGTTGTGATTTTTACTTTTTGTTGAATTCTAGCAATACTTAAATTTTCTGTTCTTTTTTTCCTCAACACAATTATCACTCAATATTGTGTGATTTAGTTTCCATCAGTTTGTATACTTTTTATAGTGTCTATGTTGTTGATATACAGCTTTGTTCCATTATGGTCAGATGGAACGAAGAGCATTATTTTAGTTTTCTGCTATTAGTAAGATTTGCTTTCTACTTTAATAACATAGTCAATTTTGAAGAAAGTTTCACGAGCTCCTGTGACTTGTGTAAACTTTAGTGCTGTCAGAATGTTCTATATATGTCTGTTAGGTCTGTTTGTTTCATGTTTTCATTTAATTCTTGTATTTATTTGTTAAGGTTTTGCTCAGGTAGTCTTTTGTTGGTAAGAGGGGAGTATTTAAATCACTTATTACCACTGTGTTGATGTTAATCTGGCTTTGGATCTAATCATGTTTATTTCATGAATTGGGTACTTGAATGTTTGATTTGTATGCTTAGGATTTCAATAACCTCTTGGTGAATTTTTCCTCTAATGAATATAAAGTGCACCTCTTTATCTTTTCTTAATAAATCTGGTTTGAAATCTACTTTGTCAGATACAGGAATAGCTATGACCACTTGCTTCTTGGCTCAATTTTCTTGGAATACCTTTTCTCACCCTCTTTCCCACTCTGAGAAGCTGTCTATATTTGCCAGTGAGATATGTTACCAGGAGGCAGAGAATAGCTGCATCCTGTTTTGTAGTCCAGTCTGCAAGTCTATGCTTCTTTATCAGTGGATTGAGACCATTTGCCCTGACAGTTATTACTGAACAATAATAATTGTTAAATTAGAACAGTTAACACCATCATCTTTCATATCATTTGTGATTCTTCTAGAATCATTCATTCATTCCCTTTGACCTCTATGGTGTGTTCAATCTGATCATTAGACCCAAGCCTTTCTTCTATATCTTTTATAGAGCTGGCTTAGGAATCATAAGTTTCTTTACTCTGCTTTTATTTTGGAAACTTTCTATTCCTTTTTGAATGTCAACAGATATTTTTGCACATTTAATATTCTGGCATGATGATTATTTTTCAGAACTTGGAATATATTTTTTAGGCTCGTCTGGCTTAAAGGTTTCTTTGGAATAATAAAGCCTTATTCAGATAGGCCTGCCTTTGTAAGTGACTTGACCTTTTTCTGTTGTGACATTTAATATTTATTTATTATGTTTTATCTATTATGTGTGGGTTTTTTTTTTTAACATTTTAACTATAGTGTGCTATGGGGAGTTTCTTTTCTGGAGCTGTCTATTTAGAGTTCTTGTGGGCCTGAGTAGATCTCTCTTTCTCTGAGTTTGGGAGTTTTCCTTTGTGATTTTTCTTGTTAATATTCTTCATGCCTTCCAATGGTGCTCCAATTCTTTTCTGTCCACAATGTCAGCATTAGGCACCTTCATGGTGTGGCCAGCTTCTGTTCATGTTTCTTTTCTAAATCCATCATTGCAATTTACCAAGTGAACCAATTCCTCCACCTTGTCTTCCATCCAGAGCCCATTTTCTACAGATTGCTAATCAGGCCGTCCATTGAGGACCTTACACCATCTTTTTTTTTTTTTTTTTTTGTTCCAACATCCTTTCAGTTTGGGTTTCCTTAAGCAGTTCTATCTCTGTTGGATTAGTTCATCCCTTTGTTGGTGTTCTAGTGTATTACAGTCAAGTCCTCTTTGAGTTGTTTGAACATACGTGCACTCATTCAGTTTTTTTTTCTAAGTCTTTCTCACGAGGTGCCATCAGTACTTTGTGGGGAGATGTGTTCTCTTGTTTTTCTCACATTTCTCTTCCAACAACCGAGACTTATGCAACTGTGGTTAGTTAGTCTGTTACTTGAGTTTTTCTTCCCCTTTTTCTTGTATTTTTTATTTTTAAAATTCTATTCATCTCTTCCCTTTCTTTTGGCAGTATATTCGGCAGGGTGTGGTAGAGGACTAAATCCTAGTAGTGTTGAGAGATACGTTTTCCTTTTCGAAGAAAGACTTATCTCGAGTTTTCCTCTGAGGGTCAGAGGTACGGTAGCTCTTCCTGTGAATTGTGGAACTCAGACACCAGTGGAGCTACTGGGACATGCAAAGCTTCTTGTGCACCCGTGAGCCTGATCAGGAGTCAATTCCAGCCCCCACCTTGGGGCCAGACCTACCTCTGAAGCTGCTTCACGTTGGGAACTCCCCAAGCACTAAAAGGTCTTACCCTGGTTCAAGACTGGTACCAGTAATTCTCCTTTTGAGGCACACTTTAACCCAGCTGTATTTTTTTTTTTTTTTTACTATTTAGAGTTTTGAGTTCTTTGTATAGCCCAAGCACTTGTCCTCTGTCAGATCTTTAGCTGTCAACGATTTTCTCCTATCCTGTGTACTCTCTCTTCATTGATTGACAGTCTCCTTTGCAATGCAGAATTTCTTTTTAGTCCCAGGGATTCCCCTGGTCAGAAAAATCGATCTTATTTCCCGCACTACCAGAGTTCTTTTCAGAAAGTCCTTATCTGTGTCTGTAAGTTGAAGTGTGTTTTCCACTTTTCCTTCATTATGTTTGTGTGTTTGTGGGCATCCACAAATGTGTAGAGGTCATAGGACAACTTGTAATAATTGTTCTCTCTTTGCATTTTTGGATCCTGGGTATTGAACTCATATCATCAAGTCTGTTTAGCAAAGCACATGCACCCTCCAAGGCATCTTTCATGTGCTGTTCAAGTTTTTTATCTTTTTTTAAATCCAACTTTTGTTGTTGAATTTTAGGTGCTCTTTACATATTGCTGTTATAATAATTTCCCTAAAATTTCCTCTCATATTTAAACTCTCTCCTTTACCTTCTTCTTCTTCAAAAAAGTATGTGTTAGTGTGTGATGTATGTATGTATGTATGTATGTATGCTTGTATGTATGTTTGTATGTATGTAAATACTAGCATAGGCATTTGTGGATCATGTCAAATCCATGTGTAGATCTTCACCTTCTTGATTAAAGGTCGTCTTTATGTTGCTTGCTGTGGTTTATGTCAGGCTTCCAGAAACAAGCGCTTCTGGAGATTTTCCTGTCTCTGCTTCCTACCTTTGGGAGTGCCAGGTCCTGGACACATCCTATGACTCTGACACTTGCACAGATACTAGGGAGTCAAGTTACGGTCCTCACACTTGCATAGCATGGCCTTCACCCAGTAAGGTCATTTCTCAAGCCTTCATTTATTGTCTTTTGACAAACAAGAGCTAATCATGTTAACTTGCTGGGCTGCCTCAGCAGATCATCTTATGAATCCTCGCTGCTTTGAAGACCAAAGTCGGAAGTCAAGGTATTGGCAGAGGGCACTCTGAACGATTCTCCCTGGCCCCTGCCCAGCTCCTGCTGCCTACTGGAAATCTTTGACATCTTTTTTTCCCCAGCATTATCCACTTCTTCCTCCATTTTTTTTTTTTATGAATAGGTGTTTTTCATTTTAATGAAATCCAGTTTGTCTGTTTTTATATTACAGCTGCTACTTTATGCACTCTACCAGACAAATAGTTGCTTATCCCAAGTTCTCAAATGTATTCTCTAGAAAATTCATGGTTCTTATCTTTTATAGTGAAGCCTGTAATACAATTTTACTCATTTTCTTGTGATGTGAGATGAAATTTAAGATAATTTTTGTTCCGTACGGATATTTGATTTTTGAACATGAATTATTTTTAAACATCTTTGCATAATAAAGTTCTCGAGATGTTTGCATCAAAATCTTTTTGACTATCTAAAGATGACTTTGTTTCTGGCTCACTGAGCTATCCCAACACTGCCCTAATGAGTAAATGAACTGTAAAAAACAAGTCTCACACACCCTTCAGGTAACCAACTTCTCATTTCCTCCCTCCTTCTCTCCCACGTCCCTCTCCGGGATGCTCTGGTAATTGTAGGCCCTTTGCATTCCACTGAATGTTGTTACCTTGGTTTAAGCAGCTCTGAGCATCGTTTTTTATGGATAGGAGATCCAGGACATCATCACTGTTCTGCTCAGGCTCGGCTTTAGCGTCGGACGGATGGTCAGGAATGGCCATACTCCCGGTACCTGATGAAAAAGTCTTTCTGGAATTTTCTGATGTGGATGTTTTGTGCCATGCATGCTTCACTTTCAACAGTTATGGTCTGAAGTCGCTCAGAACTGTTGTGACCCCTGGAATTTTCCTGTTCAACTCAAAGCGCCCATAGCAGTGACTCTCCACCTGTGGGTCATGACCCCTTTGGTGGGGGGTGGGAGTCAAATGACACTTTCCATATATTTACATTGCAATTCATAACGGTAGCAAAATTACAGTTATGAAGTAGCAATGAAAATAATTTCATGGTTGGGGGTCAGCACAAGACGAGGAACTGTATTAAAGGACATTGAGAACTGCTGTACTAGAGGCTGCTCACTGCCAATCAAATAACCTTACCCCTCCACACACACAGCGTGGTCATTAGCTGGACTCAGGGAATTCATGGTGTTCTTGGGGGAACTCTGTAGAGATTTTTGAATGTCTGTACTTGCACATATTCCTCCTGTCTGTCCAGCAAAGCCTTCTGCTCATGTACTTCCCTGTGCCTAGGCAGAAAGCCAGGGTTCTTTTAAAATTCATAGGCATGTGCTGTCTAAAAATAGTTGCTTTCCATGTTTTGCATAGTTGTATAGTTTTATAGAGTGGGGAGGAAGTCTGATGGCCACTGCTGCATTTAGGCCGAGACAGGAAGTCTGGACTGCCCTTGTTACGGAAAGAAAAATGTAGAGAGCATTTCAATCCATATGCTTGAAGGTTTGTGGTATTCAAGATATGATCCCAGAATCTAGTGACAAAAATCTATGGTAGAGAAGTGAGGAGTGTGGAAAAGAGCACAGGAGCACTCAGAGAGCACAGGGAGCACTGAGATACCACCGGGAGCACCTATGCCCGGTAACCAGGGGAGGGCAACAATTTAAAAATGTCATACTACACAGCCTGCCAATTTCTGTCCGTTCCCTCCCACTGTGCTCACAGTGCATCGATTTCTGAACCATCGCCCAGTGCACAAGTGCGATTTGGTCTGTTGAGCCTTTAAACTGTTGAAATTTAATAAATTATAATGGCTTTTTTTCCCCCAGCTTGTCACTATGCCACATTAGTTTTGAAATTAAAAAAAAAAAATCAGGTCCTGGGCTCTGCTTGCTGGGCTGTTTTGTGAGATACTTCTTAGTTCCTTAAATTTGGGCTACAGGAAAACGCAACTGTGGCATCTCAAAGCAGACTTCCCCCCATGCTCTGGACCTATTCTTAAGTTGGAAAAGCAGCAAAGGAAATGAGTGGCTACATACCTTGCGATATTTTCACTTAAGCATAGTGTATTTCATTTTGTTAGAGCTTTGTTAAAAAATACTTGAAGTTCTTCAGAAAATGCCCATGCATCGTTGCTCAATTAAAAATTATTCAGTATTTAATTATACCAGTTGGGAGACACAAGGAAATGCCCATGCCCCTGCAGTGCCCACCATGGACACACACTGCAGTACCCACCGTGGACACACATTGGCATGCCCGCCTCCTTTATTGCGGGGACTCAGTTCTAACTCCACTTGGAAGTAAATACAGTAAAATGTCCTCACTGTATTCATGTGGCAACTTACATCTCTGGAACAAGCTATTGTTTTTTGTATCGTTACATTGGATGCTTTTGCATGTTCCAAGACAATCAAATAGTTTGTAAGGTTACAGACAGGAATGCAAAGGCAGTCATAGAATTGTATGACAGTCCTCTAATGAAGGCGGTTTCCCAAGTGTTCTAGAGTTTGTTAATACTAGAATTTTAAAAGTTATGATCACAACAAATCATAGAATAGTAACAGTTCTTATAGGTAGGCTGCAGGCTTCAGACTCTCAGGAATACATCAATATGTGAGGAGTTTAACAACCCAGTGAGTGGATTTTAAGTCAGGGATTCCAGGAGCAGCAGACTAGAGGATGTATCACAAGAATCTGAATCAAAGTAGAAATGGAGAGAGAGAGAGAGAGAGAGAGAGAGAGAGAGAGAGAGAGAGAGAGGCAGACAGAGAGAGAGAGACAGAGAGAGAGAGACAGAGAGAGAGAGACAGAGAGAGAGAGACAGAAAGAGACAGACAAACAGACAGACAGAGAGACAGAGAGAAAGAGACAGAGACAGAGAGAGAGAGACAGAGAGAGAGAGATGACTAAACATAGATTTTATTCACCTGTTGTTTTTCATTTTGTATATCTATCATTGTGAGGTGGCCTATGGTGACTAAAAGTGTAATTTTCACCACTTGTCATTGTACCATGGAATTATTGAATGGGAATTAAAAAAAAAAAAAAACAACTCGCCAAACCCCCAACAAACAACTACCAAAACCCAGAAGCAAGCAAACAAACAGAAACTTGCTACCAGGTGAGTTCTCAGAAAAGGAGGCCATTCCCAAATAGCCACATCCCTTGAATTTTAGGCTATGTCAGGTAGGGGAGACGTTGGACAGGTAAGATTTGAGTTCGTTTGGGGGGATTTGCACTGTAGTGGAGGAGGCCATGATCATGTTAGGCTGTTGGCCATACCATGGGCTGCCTGAATTACCATATTTTCCACCACACTGGTGTGGCGGTGAAGAATCAGTCTCGGCTACCAACTACCCAAGTCTGTGGTGGATATGGAATGAGGGACGATCTTAGGTGCTCATTTGTTGAGCCAATGATATAAGGAAGGAGATTCAAGACAGATGTACACTATTTATAAAGAGATGGAGTTTCAAGATTTGGTTACTTGGAAGCTTGCACGTGACCTGGGTTGGTGAGGGAGAGTGGTTTGGGATGAGGTTGAAAGGATTGTTAGAATTAGACACCATCAAGTCAGAAAGTCTGACCTGACCTGAAACATATGTCCTTTAAATGTGTGCCACTGGTCACAGAAATACCAGGAAAACTGTGGGTTAAACAGTGTCCCAAAGTCCATCTGACAGAAGAGCTTTGTTTCTAGATGGAGCCCAGTACTCTTATTGGTGTGTGTCTTAGAGCTTCTATTGCTGCAATGAAACACCATGGCCAACACAACTCGAGAAGGAAAGGGTTCATTTGGCTCACACTTTCACAGCACTGTTCATCATCAAAGAAAGTCAGGAGAGGAACTCAAGCAGGGAGGAACCTGGAGTCAGGAGCTGATGCAAGAAGCCATGGAGGGGTGCTGCTTACTGGCTTGCTCCCCATGGCCTGCTCATCCTGCTCTCTTGTAGAATCTAGGACCACCAGCCTAGGGATGGCACTGCCCACATTGGGCTTCACCTTCCCCCATCAGTCACTAATTAGGAAAATTTCCAACAGGCTTAGCTACAGCCTGGTCCCATGGAGACATTTTTTCAATTGTGGTTCCCTCCTCTCTGATGACTCTAGTTTATGTGAAGTTGACCTAAAACCATCCAGGACAGCATGGCAAGAAGACTTAATTTCTTTTTCAATAGTTTCATTATGAAAACCTTTTACAGCCTTGGGGGCAATCTAGTTGTCTGTGATAAACTACGCTAACAAAAGCAGCCTAAGAGAGAAAGGGGTTATTCTGGCACATGGTTCTAGGTTCAATCTAATGACAGGGAAACGAAGGTAGCAGGAGCTGAAGGCAGCTGGTCACATCACATCACGCCAAGTCACGTCACGCCATAGTGCACCACTTCCAATCACACCATGCCACACCACATCACGTCACCTTATGTCACATCACCAGGAACAAGCAGAGAGCAGTGAGTGCCCACCTGTGCTCACCTTGCTTCCTCCGTCTTACCATCCAGGATGCCATGCACAGGAAATAGTCCTATCACAATTCAGAAGAGTCTAAGCACCTCATTTAACACAGTCTACATGAGCCATCACAATTGTGCCCAGACACCCAGAATCTAGATTCTGTCAAATGGACAATTAACTTAGAACAGCACCTTTGTAAAGGAATTTTTTGCCAGGAGACTGATTTCTCCTTTAATGAACCTGATGCTTTAATTTTACTTAAAGCATTTGTTTAGAGTTCACTAAGGTCACTAAAGACAGATGCAAACACTCGGTAGTATCACAGGTAATACAGCCATGGAGAGTATTTCTCCACAGATGGTCACACTGAGAGCAGGAAATGATCTAATGCGAATTCATCACTTGGCATGTGGGGAGGTGTGGGAGAGCCCAGAATTAAACCCTCATCACACTTGGAATTGCTATCTTGCAGCCGTCACTCCCTCCTCCATCTCAGATGGTGAGGCACTGCCACACACTGGCAAAAGAAAGCTCCATAGATTGACAGATCCCCACTCAGTTGACAAACTGGATACAGCGGTGGCTGTTCCACCCTGATGTGGCAGGCCAAAGTGGCTTCTCTTACACTCTGTCATTTTCCTGTCCCTTGGAAAGGATTATGAAAACGTAAGTCATCAGCTCTGCTGAAAATGTCGTCCACGTGTCCTGTTACCTGGACTTGGCTGCTTATTTACATTCTCACTGTTTATCATACCAATTTGAATACAGATAATCAAAATGTGAATGTGTGTTCTTGCATGTGGATATGTATAATGCAGTAATTGAGAACTCTCCGCAATCCAAGCGTGGCTTGAGGTGTTTTATATGCATACAGCCACGGCAGAGGACCCATGTTCTATTGTTATTTCCGGTTTACAGCTGGGAGTGAAAGCAACCAAGGTTCGGAGATGTTCAGTTATTCCAACCCTCATGTGTACACATGCCATTCATAGTAGGGTACCTATAGGAAGTTATAATGCACTGAATATGCATTTTACAGAGCTACAAGGAAGTGCTTTGAATGCCTTCCCCATAAAGAGATGCTCATTTTTTAGTAGACAGATATGTTTACCCCAGTTTGAACACTACAAAAAATTAAACACTTCAATGGTACTTCATAAATATAACCAAATTTTAAGTATCAGATAAAATATTAAAAAAACACAAGTGATTACTCAGAGCCTCCTTGGATTTAGGCTGTAAAGGACTTAGGCTTACCTGTGTAACCTGAGTAATTCCTGTCTATGTTATTTACAAAATCACCTAAAAATTTAAATTGCATCTTAAAATTAATGCAGAAATTAATTTGTGTCTATAGGTGCAGGTGCCAGGGGACAGTTCGTAGGCTTTGGTTCTCTCCTCCCACCGAGTATGGGCTCAAACTCACATTGTCAGGTGTGGTGGCAAGTGCGTGAACCACCTCTCCGGCCTCATGCAAACATTTCTTTTGTACAGTTTTTATACATGAGTAGAGCAACTAACCTTTTCCCGACATTCTCAACAATGTAGCTGAGCTCCCTGACCTGTCAAGGCTGTTTTCTCTGATGTCATTTCCGGCTTGCTTTTGGAATATTGGGGACACCGTCCTAAAAATTCTGGCACCGTGTTCCCTAGGGTGTCATCACCTCTGGACATGATAGTTGTGTGCTTCACCGTCTAAATACTAAAAAGTCCAAGGACTTGAAATGAGACCCCCTTGGACGTTGGTTTTCAGAGGCAATTAAAATGCTAGGGAGCCTGCGCTACTGTCACTGGCCTGGAATCCCACATCTATAGGAGGCTCAAGCAGCAGGGCCAACCTGGACAACTTAGTGATACTCAGTCTCAAAATAAAAAAGTAAATGAGGATGGGCTTATAACTCAGTGGCACAGGGGCTGCTTAGTGTGCACAAGGCCTACAACATCACACCTGTGACATGGCTGACAGAGTGACAGTGACAGGGTGGGTTCTGGGGTTCTAGTTTGGCTTGCCCGCATTGTCTGTGCCTCACACAGGCTTCTCAGGAGCACACGGAGCACCCCCCTTCCCCCGCACAGGTTTTGCAGATGCCATTTTGCTCTTTACCCTCATAGTTTTGGGATGCTGTTCTTCAATGATTTCTGTTTCTTCTTTAAGAAAACTTGGGAGTATTATAATAATTGCAATATTATATAATGTTATGTTATATTATAACAATAATTACCATTACCAAAAATGGGACAGAATGATAGGACCTCAGCAAGCAGGAAGTTAAGAACTGCAAAAGTATTTGGAAATGTAATTGACCGACTTGAATGTTGGCATGTTTGGTTTACTATTTTATTGGGTTTTTATAGCTCTACCGCCCTTCCAACTTTCCCAACACTAGGTAGGAGAGAAAGAAGGTTAGAGAGAAAACTTCAGCCAACAAAATAGACAACTTCTTGATGATACGGGGTGTTGGGTTCCTTGGGCCAAGTCCAATCTTCACAGTCAGGTTGTCTCTTCGTTCACTTTGTTTGCTCATGATCACTTGACAAACAGCAACAGCAGCAGGGGGGCAGCAGCCCTTCCCCCCCCCCCCCCCCCCCCGTTCTTCTTCAGAGTGCTTCCCACCTCTCTTGGGGCTCTGGCATTTTTCCCCTCTTCAGAGTCCCCAGAATTCAATATGTAAACTAACTGCAGCTGGCAGACGTCACACTCCTCCTAGAGCATAAGGCAATGATAGTTTAATGGCTGTGGACAAACCGAAGCAGCCCCATATCCCAGACCTGGGACTAAAACAAAAACACACGCACCATGATCGTTTGTGTATGCTTGGCCCAGGGGGTGGCACTATTTGGAGGTGTGGCCTTGTTGGCATGGGTGTGTCACTGTGGGTGTGGGCTAAAGAGCCTTAAAAGAGCCTTGTCCTAGCTTTCTGGAAGTCAGTCTTCTAACAGCCCTCAGATCAGATGAAGATTTAGAACTCTCAGCTCCTCCTGCACCATGCTTGCCTAGATGCTGCCATGCTTCTGCCTTGATGATAATGGACTGAACCTCAGAACCTGTAAGCCAGCTCCAATTAAATGTCATCCTTATAAGAGTTGTCTTGGTCATGGTGTCTGTTCACAGCAGTAAAACCCTAACTAAGACGTGCAAATAACATTAAATAGTTTTTTAAAGGAACCAAAATTCTCACCACACTTGAACTGACTTTCACTTTATTTTTGTTTTAATAAAAGGACATTTAAATTATTGTTCCGCAGACTTTGATTTCAGAGGCAGCCACCTCCACACTCAGCTGCACTGACACCTAGGTGAGTGATGCCACAGGTTCTCAGCATGCTACCTAGCTCCCAGTCAGCCTGTAGGAAATCCTGTCTGTCAAGTGTTCATCTGGTAGCTGTAATGTGAAGACTAAGTTCAGAGTCTGGAGCGGACCGTCAAGGCTCGTGATCTGGCAAGCTCAGGCAATGCTTCTCAAAACGCAGAAACTGCACCGCAGGGAACATTTGGCAGTTCCTGGAGATATCTGAGATTTTCATCATTAGGATGTCATGCTTTCTGTGGTTAAGAAGCTGATAGCATGCACAGCAGGAGGCAGAGCCTCCCACACGAAAGAACTACCTGGTCCAAGATGTCAGCGACCTGAGGTTGAGGACTTCTGACGTAGGGTCAGATCCTTACATGTCTCCATAAAACAAGATGCTAACAATTGTTACTCAGCTGCCATAGACAGAACTAGAAAACCCTTCCCATGGTAACCTTTGGTATTCAGTCAGCAACTATATGTGGAATCCTTACGGTATGTCTGACATAATCCTAGATGTCAAGTATCCAGCGGGCGTAAGCTGGATACCCCCGCTGGATACTTGACTACCATCAGCCCTCCTGCATTCCACATTCTGCCTCTCTCATCGTGTGCTGTCTTCCTTACCTCTCATTCCTTTTGAAAACGCTTATTCCACACCTGGCAGAATGCAGTCAGATTGTCAGTGCAGAACAGTATCAGCCCCTGCTTCCTGACACACACGTCTCAGCCTCAGCACCCAAAGGCTCTCACCCTCAGACATATACAAGCACCACCGGTATCTCCAAACATGCTTTGCACTTAGGGAGGCCTCCTGCATATCTGTGGTAGTACCCAGCTTGGAGTGCCACCTTTGCCCCAGATTTTGTTCTTGTGTTGTGCCACCATGGATACCCTGGTTTTTCCTCATCTGTTCCGGAACTTCCGAGTCTTCTGTACTCTTCCTCTATTCCTGTAAATCTATTGGGAGAATGTCAGGCTGAATGCAACCTGGGGCAGAAGTGGTTCCCTTCCCAAGGGTGCTTTGTAGAGGGGAGGTGTCCTATCTTAAGTGGGCAGGTCTATTATGTGTTCCCCTAAAGGCTAAGCGGTTTTTGGTGGACTGTGCCAGCAGGTCAAGGCTTTGTATGGCTTCCTATGCCATCGACTTCCAGTCCCTGAGCCTCTCTGACCAGGACAGGGGACACAGGATGTGCTCCCTAGTCGCAGAACTGATTGTCATTCTCTGTTACTGCTGTCTGGTTTCCTAAGAAAAGCCCCGCAGTGCCACATGCCAACTGAGTCAGAGCTGCTCCGTATGTTCTACTCTGTTTGCCCAGTGCATGTGACTGCGTTTTGCTTTAATTTCTTCTTAGCCCCTCAGCTCCCCATGTTACACAGTGTCTCTGGCAAGGCTGCTCTCAGAACTGTGTTCTAGTCCTAACCACCTGTCTAGACTCCTTCCACTCCCCCCACCCCTCCCTCCCACATCACATATGCTCAAGCAATCTGAAGTGCTGTAGGTCCGTGAACATGCCGCCATCTTTCTTTGTATCTCCATGCTTCACATTCACTGCTTCTTCTGCCTGGGTTTTCCAACTGCTCTAAGCCCAAATTCACCCTCACCTCGCAGATTGTGAGATTTGAAACTGCTCCTTCAGAATCTATTCGGCAGCTCGATCGTGTACCCTCTCCTGGCTTCTGTATGTCTTTCTGGCCCGCCAAGGTGCCAAGCACTTCAGAGTTCAGACTACTAGACTCATTAAACTAGAATATTATGGATTCAGATTCACTGCAGCATGGTCTAGCAGACTGGATCTTCCGAGGGCCTGAAACTAACGTTGTAGTAAGAATGCACACCGAGGTTCTAAAAACAGATCTACTAATGATGTCTTCAAATACGGCTGCCTTTCAAAATTGTAGGATAACCATAGCATAAGTTGTGCTTACAAGAAAGTATGTGAATAGACCCTCGGTGTACATCTTCTGTCAGAATGAGAACAAGAATAGTCTGTGTCTAGTCTCCAGAGTGAACGAGAGACCACTTAGATAACAGAGGGGTGGCGTGGGCATAAGGGAAGAGGTGAATCAATCACTGGGTGTTACTATGAGGATCGATTAGCTACCCTATCAGTCACAGTATCTGTGTAATTAGCCCGCTTAGTCTTCCAAATGCTGACAGGGAAGTGACTGTGCCTAAGCAGAACATGAGCCAAAGAGGAAGAAGTTTACGACTTGGTCCAGGGCTCAGATCTGAAAAGCCAGGATGGCAGAAAGCAGCATGTTTAAAACTCTGCTCAGATATTAACGTTTCAAAAGAATTTTAAATCCTAACAACTTTCCTGGCCTGGACTAATGAGATAGGTGAGCCTGGTAATTAGTATGGGTTATGCCTCCCAGGACTTCTCCATAAACCTTTGTGCAGGACAAATTATGTTTGCCTGGGAGATTACAGGTATTGCCTGGAGCTGTGTGCTGTGTCCGCAGCTGTTAGCCTTGCTTCAGTGATGAGTTAGGAGAGAGGGGGGTGACTTATTCTTATGTATTGAAGATAGGCATGCTGTTTTATCAGCTAAAGCTTGGAAAGAAATATTAATTTAAATCCATTCAACAAGTATCTATTGGATCTTGTCTTCTGTCCTGGGTTATAAGCACGGGTATTTATCCTGGTAGGAGAGAGGTTGAGTAGATAGTTCTTACCCTCAAGAAGATTAAAACCAGTCTTTTTGAGAATGTAAAACTGGCATTTAAAGTAACCACACATGAAATAGACATCAGAACCCAGAGCTACACTGAATACTAGTGACAAAATACAGTAACCTGTGTACCTTTGGCCCACACAGAAGGAAGAAAGCACCAAGAACACAGCATAGCAGAAGCTAAATACCAACTGCAGAATTATTGCAGGGATCATTGCAATGCCCTGTGCTCCTTTCTCTGTTTAAAGAGCATAAAATGTAACAAAGATATTTTTTAAATATACTACTGTGTAGAATCTCGAGATTTTTGCCCAAGTTTTAAAATTCAAATCATAGCACAAAGAGAGAAGGACAGGGAAGCAGTGGTGTGGATTTGCTAAAAATTCTGAATGTTCTGAGCAGGTCAGGTCACAACTGTCCCTTCACTGCAAAGCAACTGAGAAGACAGGGCTCAGCGCTCTGGATTCCAGAAGGTGAGTCTGGTCATTCGGTTAGGAGTCATTTCCTCTTCCGGTCCTCTTCTAGCGTCTCTGTCGCCTGAGTCCCCCTGTCCCCCTTGGGGGCAGCGGGTGAGAAGGTGCAGAATCAATGGCACAGACTCCAATAGCAGGTGAGAATGTGGCCGCAAGCTTGTTTATTCAATCTCAGAGAGCACCCTTTATACCCTCTACCCGCATCCCATTGATCCCTAGCAAGCTATCCTCTAAGTGGCTGTTCCCAATTGGCTGTCATTGTCTATGTCACCAATCTTTAGGCTCCCAGGCAGGCTTCAGTTTGGCCCTCATATGGAAGTTGCTTCTCTGGCTGTGCGGCCCCACTTGCTGTTTACCAACTTTGTGTGGCAGTGGTCACTGCCCTGGCAGCAGGGCTTTTCTGTTCCTCCTGCAGTGTCTCTAAGATAATATTCTGATCCCACTGACCATTTGGGGGGTGGATTTTACTTGCTCTTTTCTAGAAACATGCTTATCTTTCAGAAGACCAAGTTCTGTTGTTCATTTAGGCTCTCTAGCCACTAAACAGGCTTCCTCAGTGGTTCCAGCCTCAGCACCTGCCTGTGTGCCTCAACTGTGGACTGTGATCTATATGTGTAAGTGAAGTAAGCCCTTTTCTCACCAGTTTGGATTTTTATTAGTGCCCCAGCCATGCCTACAAGCCAGCCCAATGCAGACAGTCACTCTCTCACTGGAGCTCTCTTCCCAGGCGACTCTAGGTCACACCAAGTTGACAAAGCTAGCAGTAATACTTTGTCCATCATTAACTATTATTGATGAAAACATCACTCGAAAATCATAACTTTCCACCCCTTGTCCCTAAAGTCTCACTTTATTTCATAATGTACAGCAGAATCTGACATTGAAATTCACAAAGGCTTTAAAAGTTTAAACTATCTTAATTGTAAGCTCCTAGAAGTCACGTAGCTCCCACACCTGGTATGGGTAGTGTTCAAAGATTATGACAAACGAGCCTTCCAATGCAAAACCAAACTCCAGCAGGGAAAACAATGGATTGTGCAGCTCCAGTAGCCAGCATCTGGGATGTGGAATACAAGCTTCCAGTCTCCAAAGGGCTTAGGGTATCACAGTAGCCTGCATCTGAGACTTGGAATACAGTATTCCAGGCTCCAAAGGGTTTTGGGGAATCAAAGTCCCTTGAGGAACACGTAATTCTTTTAACATCCCATAACTTAAGAATGATCACATAGATTTGTAACATGTACCCATTATTTGTAGCACATGCCCACTGATATTATTTCAGTTGGTGTTATACCACACAATAAAGAAACATAAGAAAGAAACCAGAAATATCTGCTTAGTGTATGTACAAATAAATACATTCTTAAGGAAATATGACATAAACACTAATGTCGACTACAGTCCTTGCTGCTATAAACTGTCACGTGGCCTTAACTGGTATTTATAACATTTCTCTACTCCACATTCTGTATTCCACCCTTAGCAAGCATTTCAGTGGGTCTCAGCTCTTTACTTAAGGGCCTGGGCCACTTACCATACTGACTCGATTGGATGTCAGGACACCTTAAAGGACCTCCTGTGCTCCAGACTGGACAGGCAGTTGTTTCCACTTGATCTGGATTACACATCTGTACATCCTAACACTGATACTTCTTACTTAGTCTGCTGACTTAAAGCTATCAGGAGCCAAAAGGGGCATGAAGAAGTCTGACCTTCCATTGGATGGAGTGTTTTGTTGTGTCTCCTGAAAGAAGCATTTCTTCTGAACCCCAAACTTCGAGGCCAGCTCAGTACAAGCTCATGGCAACCGAAAGCAGAAAACATCCTAGTGGGTCAACTATGGTTAATGGTGAACAGTACTATTCACATGTCCACCCTTTCATCCCTGTGACCATGAAGCCAGGATACAGAAGAAATGATATCCTAAACTGGATGCTGGTTAAAAGCACACACAGCCATGTGGAAAATACACCCCCTCTGCTGAAGCAACTTTTGATGAGCATTTCCAGGAGACACAAGTATCTTCTCATCTTTTGCCTACAAGGAGTGGTCTCTCCACATAGCTTTATCCATATATAGTTACTACTGATTTTCCAATCATGCTCCTCTTTAGGTCCTAACAATCCAGTGAAACCAGTGGATTGCACTCATGAGTCAATATATAACCACCTATTGGTCCACTTCTCCTTTCAGGAAAAATGCATGAAGATGTATACTTCCAAAAATTCTATCTGCTGCGAGTATTACTTTCCTGCAATGTCCTTCATAGTCGTCCCACAAAGGCATTCTAATGCCATAGATGTCTTTTTTGGTACCTGCATGGTGTGCAGATCCATCAGTGAGACAGTCTTCTCCCCGGTCAGCTGATTATAGGGTATATGCTCCATGAGACCCAATTAATCAAACACTAAACCATGGCTCCCACTCAGATCCCCCCCTTTTTTTTCTTCTGACTCCATGGTTGCACTTCTGTTGGCAGGTGTTTCTTGGCCCTGAATCTCCAGCTTGCTTGTGTCTCCATTACAACAAAAGCTTCACTTTCACAGCTGCTCGCAGTGGCCTCTCCGACCTCTTTAAAGAATCCAGCACATTGCTGCCCTCGTTTCTTTTCAACCTCAGCACAAGATTCCATGATCCTTTCAATCTTGTAAACTCATACCCACAAAACCAGGACAGTGTGAATAACGATGTCAACGTTTTACAGGAGCCGGTTTTCTAGCCTGCCTCCCACCAAATCACAGCTGCATGAAACACATGCTGTGTTTCTTCAAGGATGACTCTGGGAAAACACCTCCCGAGGTGGTCATGTTTGATACTTCTTACTTAGCTAGGAGCTAAGTAAGTTTGATACTTCAAACTTAGCTAGGAGCTAAGTTTGGTCTTATTGCTGTGAAGAGACATCCTGACCACTATAACGCTTATAAAGGAAACCATTTAATTGGGACTGGCTTACAGGTTCAGAGGTTCAGTCCATTATCATCATGGAGGGAAGCATAGTGACACACAGGCAGACATGGTGCAGGAGAAGGAGCTGAGAGTTCCTCGATCTGCAGGCAGGAAGAAGAAACTGTGAGCCCTACTGGGCATAGCTTGAGCATGAGACCTAAAAACCTGCTCACAGTGACACCCTTCCTCTGACAAGGCCACACCCACTCCCATAAGACCACACCTCCTAATAGTGCCACTCCCAAAGGTCCAAACATTCCAACCCATGAGTGTATGGGGACCATTCTTATTCAAACTACCGCTAAACCTTTACGTGGAATTCTCAGTTTATGCTTCCTCTGATCAAATAAATTAGCATTTTCATAAATTATAGCCTCTGATAGAGAAGGTCTTGTTCTCGTAGTGTCTTGTGTATTCTTTCAGTGTAGGAGTCTTTTCTTTAAAGGTGCCATAATCTCTTTAGTAATCACACCTGCTTTTGAACTGCCTTGTCAGTTCAAATAATTAATAATCTCTCTCATAGTCACTGCTGCTTTTGAACTGTCTTGTCGGTAACTTTCAACTTATATTCTTTTCCTCACTGAACTGTACATGTTTCATATCTGTTCGTTCTCTGTCTTGCTGTCTCTCGCTGGAGACGTGGATGAGGTCAGGAGCAGTAACGGAAATGAGATCTTTTCTTAAGATTCCTTTCATTGAGCAAACGAGTCCTTTGCTTTAAAATTCAGCCATAGCAAAGGACTCAGGAGCGCAGACAGATATTTTCTAACCATTACATGATGAGTCTCTCATCAATTTCTCAAGAAGAGTTTTTGTTCCCCTCTGAAATCTCAGGAGCCAGGCCTCCACTGTCCACACTTCTCTCAGCATTCTGGTCTTGTGACCTTTCATCAAGTTAACTCACCAGTCTCCACTTAGAGATTCTCTAGGCAGACGTTCCAAACTCCTCTACCTACCAGTTTCCTAGGAAGAACATTCCCATGGTCACGTTCCTCACAGCATCAGTCATTTACTTCTTCATCGTAGTGTTCTGCATCAGTCACTTACCCCAGTGCACTTAACAAGAAGCAAGTTAAGAGAGGCAGGGTCAGTTAGGGCTTAGTTCAGGCACTGCAGCCCACGGTGAGGAAGGCTGGGTACAGCCGGAGTGAGGGACCGCTGGGTGCACACGTCCTCAATCAGGAGACGCAGAGAGACAGACGCTGCTGTTCTGCTCATGCTCCCTCGTCTTGTACCAAGTTGGACCCCTGTCCATGCACTGGTACCACAGACACTTAACGTGGCTCTTCCCAACTCAGCCCAGTTTACGAGGCACTCACAGTCATGCTCAGAGATTTATCTCCTGGTTGGTTCTGTTCTTGTCAAGTTGACACTTGGTTTTAACTCTCATCCATGCCTGTCAAGACCATGATGGGAACATACACTCTGCAGCACCATCCCATTCCTTTCCTGTCTGTTCAGCTAGCAGTCCTCCAACGAACCCTCCTACCTAGCCCATGCTTGAACATTTCTTCCTAAACACAGTCTTAACCAAGTAAAGATATAGAGTATGTTACTTTACAGATGGGAAAGCCCACTCATTGCTGCCAAGGGTCAGTCAGTGATGGGATTTAACATTACCTCTGTGGACCTATTTTTGTAAAAATATTTAAAGACTAAGTAGCAAATATGTGTATAGTTTGTAAGACTGATAATCTTTACTATTCTGCCTCATAAAGACAATTTCTTGATCATTATTTTAAAGACTGATTGCCCAGTGGGATGTCTGAGTGAGTCAGAAATTTGGGGAGCTGTAGTAAGCGGGGGGGGGGGTAGACTATGCTTTTCCAGAAAATGCATTGCTTACATAAGGAAGACACTTATTTATCTCTTATGTAACAATACAGAGCCAAGAGGTAGCAAGGGCTGATGGCAAATTTCCCATCTGAGATTGCCCTAAGTCCAAGGTTTGGTCAGTATTCTAATTCACACACCCTTGTCTTTATTGAAGTTCCTCCTTTTCTCCCCATATTACCAATGGAAAGGAAGAAGGGGGCGGTCAGTTTCCTTTTAGATCATAAAAGAGGATTGTAGCACCGGCTCCTTTTACACACATTCCACTGGACATTACACCACCTGGACACTGAGGCTGCAAAGGATAAGATGGAATAATGCAGTTTCTAAGTAGTATCTGTGTGCCAGAAAAGCAGAAGATTTCATTACCAGAGAGAAGAGGCGAGCCGTTTCTATTGGAGAACAATTAGGAGTCAGCCACTGTGTTACAGACAGCTCACAGTGTTGAAATATTACTGATCCTCACTTGCAGAATTCTCAGTGTGAAACTATGTAGCATGTATTTTGCATATACGAAGTGCTGAGTAAAAGTTTTTTTGAATTAATGAAAGTTGGCCGAACTGAGGGCAATGCTTCGTCTGGGAATGGTTATGTACAGGAAAATTCTGGCAGAAATGGGAGGACTTCATGCTTGCTGGGTGCTATGACGTGTACTTTAATACAATATCTTGTTATTATAACATTACGTGAAATGTTAGCCCACAGCCTAATCTGGTTTGGACACTTTATTCCACTGATGGCTCTATTCAGGGAACGTGGGAAGCCTTTGGAAGGTGGGTTCCAGCCAGACTTGGAATATTTGTACTTCCCGTTCTGTCTCTGCTTCCTGTTCCACGGAGTTGTGAGTATGAGGAGTCTCAGCCACAGTCTAACTGCCACGGATCTGCCTGCCTGTGTGCTTTCTCTGCTATGATTGAGTATATCATAAAAGGTCACAAACCAAAATGAGTCCTTCTTCCCTTATACGATTTAAGTTTTTCATCTGTCACAGAGACAAGAAAACTAATAGAGAATTCTCAGAGTAGCTCAGATAGCACCAGAGTTTAGTTAGCTTCTAGCAAGGTTAGATAGAACTAACCTTAAGAGCTAAGTTTAGATAGGAGGTGAATTGTGTATTTTATATAGTGGTAACACCAGCATTTAAATTGCTTGTTTAATTCAGAAACTCTCACAGTGGTGGGAAAACTTTAAGAAGGTAATTCAATGGGGTAAGAGATGAGACCAGAGGAATGATGGGGGTTGGGGTGGGGCCTACGGTTGGAACAGCCCATTAGTCCCTGTATCTCAGAGTGCAACAGGCCTCCTTCTGCAGATCCAGCATCTGGAGACCTCAGCAGGTTTCACCCATTCCAAAGGGGCAGTGAAACAGAAGATCTGACAAGGACCTGGAGTAGTAAAGTCTCCACCATGCAGCTGATGCAGGGCTGAGTGCAGGGGGCTCCGCTTGAGAATGAAGAAGGAGCCCAGCTCCGTGGAAGCCCAGAGCAGTGGGCTTGGGAAGTGATTCTTTTCTCAGAGGGTGAAGAGATTTCCAGAGTTCTTATTGAATTTCTGAGAGGCAACAATTCTTTCAAAATCTGTTTATTGTTATTGTTGATATTATTATTATTATTATTATTTCTCTGGCTCAGAGGACAGAAAAGGATGTGGAGAAAACAAGGACAGAAACTGACAGATTTTCACCTTCAGCAATTCTGTGCCGAGAAGCTCAGTACCATGCATTTCTTGTCATTTGGTAATGCCCTTTGGTGCTTTATAGAGCTGTTTTCTTTCTTAAAGTGAGAATAATCATGACAGAAACAGGTTTAATTTAGGTAGGGTGGCTAATTGTGATAAGTGAGACTTTGGTGTCTTGCTACTCTGAAATAATTTGATTATTATAATTAAGGAAGAAATATGAAAGAATAAACTCTCCAAATTGATGTCTTAGGTCAAACTGGCCTATTAAGGGAAGATGAAATTGTGTCTTTCAGCATCTCGCCTCTGCATAATTGGCAGGGCACTGTGTACTCTCTTTGGCTAGTCAGCAAAGATTCTGTTAGAATATCCTTGTGTAATCCATACTGGCACAATAAACAACCTTCACGCCATATGCATGTGAGACTGCTTTATAGCTTGTTATTCATTACACCTATTTATTAAGATGTATTAATACAATTTTGATGATCTATTATAGAAATCCCACTTTGACCCTATAAATATTGTATTTCTTTTTAAAAACAATCTTTCCACTTGTGACAACCAAGTTGTTGTCTATGTGTGAATTGAAATATATGAAATAATGCAAAGGAACACAATTTGAGAACTTATAAAATTGAGTGGTAAGGCATATTACGGTTATTAGCATTAAGTCAAATCAAAGCAGGTAAAATGAAGGGCTGTAAGAGGGCCTAGGAAGGTGCCTGCCATGCTAGTCAGAACTCACACAAAGGTAGAACCAGAGAAACTCTTCTATCAAGTTGTCCTGTGTCGGATCCTGATGTAGCTGTCTCCTGCGAGGCTATGCCAGTGCCTGGCAAATACAGAAGTGGATGCTCACAGTCATCTATTGGATGGAACACAGGGTTTGCAATGAAGGAGCTAGAGAAAGTACCCAAGGAGCTGAAAGGGTCTGCAACCCTATAGGAGAAACTACAATATGAACTAACCAGTACCCTCAGAGCTTGTGTCTCTAGCTCCATATGTAGGAGAAGATTGCCTAGTCAGCCATCAGTGGGAGGAGAGGCCCTTGGTCTTGTGAAGATTCTAGGCCCCAGTATAGGGGAATGCCAGGGCTAGGAAGTGGGAGTGGGTGGATTGGGGAGCAGGGAGAGAGGGGAGGGTATAGGGATTTTCAAAGAGGAAACTAGAAAAGGGGATAACATTTGAAATGTAAATGAACAAAACATCTAATAAAAAAAAGACAATATGACTCATAGTAAAGGTAACACTTGGTTCATTTAAACTAACCCAGAAGAGTAATATATACTTGGCACTGACTCAGAGGGCTTTCATTTTCTCTTTAGCTAGACAGAACTTTAGAAGGCTTTATACCTATAGGACCTTAACTTTTTTTTCTTGGAACAATAATTTTCAATAAATTTATATTTATAAAAAAAAGTTGTCCTGCATCTTCTGTATGATTGTTGTGGCATACACATGCTTGTGTGGACACACACACACACATACACATACACACACACACACACACACACACACACACATTCCATACTGATAAACTAATAATAATTAAAAATAAAAAAATGAAACGATATTTGTTATATATGAACTTTTAATACTTTGAACTCTAGAGGCATTTTATTGTGCCCTCCATGTATTATGACTAACTATATTTCATTTTATTTTATAAATGAAAATTTCAGTTTGCGGGTCGAATGATTTGTTTAAGGTCAACCAGTCAGCTGCTACATCTGGGCAGCGAATCTGGCCCTCATTTTTGTTTGATTTGCTCATTAATGCTTACACCCTGACTCATCAAATCAACATGTGCTCATCATAGTGAGGTTATGCACTATATGGCTATATGGTATGGGTCCAAATTTAAATTGGTATTGGATTTGGGAAAGACAATTGATGTTGGTTTTGGTTTGATGAGAGTCAGAGGTCAGACAGAGTCAGTCTTCAGGAGCCTGTGCATGCTCTCTGCTCTCAGCCTGATAGTGAGGAACATATGCATGTCAATTAGCTGTGGTATCAGGAGGCGTGGTCTGTCCAACCAATGGCTGTAAACTAATCCCAGGGAACTTAGTGACTTCTACTGTACAATTATTGCACACCTTTTTCCTTTTTAAAAATATGTATTTATTATATGTGTCTGAGTACAGGGTCTCTATCGTCAGACACACCAGGAAAGGGCATCGGATCCCATTACAAAGGGTTGTGAGCCACTCTGGACGAGCAGCCAGTGCTCTTGATCGCTAAGCCACCTCGCCAGCTCCTGAAGCTTTTCTTTCCTAAGGAATGTTTTCTTTTTAAATTTTAATTCACATCACTATAGTTAAAGATGAGGGCAAGTAGTTTGCGAGGTTATTCCATGGTAGGAATCCCACCGCCGTTCTGAAAAGCCCCGTTAATTCAGATATCATGAAAAACTTATTTATCTGGTCAGTACGCTTTTGTAAAAGTTAGCTTAAAATGAGGACTTACATACCCCTTGGCGTATGCATCACTGTGGTACTGAGGGGCTCTGTTGTGTGACCATAGGCAGCACCTTGTCCGCAGTTGGGTCCTGGATCTGCCACTTGAATTAGGTGGCTTGGTTCCTTATATGGACAAGCTTGCTTCTGGTGTTTCCAAATGCAGTCCAATCACAGCATGAATGGATTTGGGGATAACTATGATATGACCCCCAATCACCCCAGCCTTTCTTCTCTAATCTGCAGTTTATAATGAAATGGAGCCAAGAATCCCACATGTTACAGAGTGCTCTGAGGGCTAAATGAGATTATTTATGCTTAAAGGCTATTCAAACTGCACACAGTGTTAATCAAGTTGTTAAACTTGGCTTTTAAAACCGTCATGATTATTTTGCCTTTATAGTTTACACTATGAAAACGTTGAGAGGAGACCAAAGGCAATGGGCACTAACTGTGATAATAGTTCCAAGCTGGCGTGTTCCTAATCTGAATATAAGTAGCAACAGCGCCTAGCTAAAGTCTTCAAAGTACTAACCCGGTGACTCTTGAAGCATCAGTTGGCTATTCTGTCTCCAAGAGTGGATGGTATTTATAATTGAACCCACACTTTTTGCTGTCAGGTTATGGTGGATAAATTATTTTAAGGTTTTACACATTTCAGTAAGTGGGGACTCATTAGATTCACGGTGGCAATTGCTGTGATACGCTTTTAATTGGAAAAGAGGAAAATAATACTTGCCCATTTTTTGTTATTGAAAGACAAATAAATCTCTTCTTTACTTTACCGTCAACAGACTAAAAATGCTTGAGAGTTTCCATGTTCTGACAATAAGCTATCTGAAAAGAGAAATAGAGACATTGTGACTTGTACTAGCGACAAGAAGCTATTTAGAATAAATTTAAATTGGAGAAACGAAAGAGCTACACACTGAAAACTAGAGTATTGTTGTAAGGGTTGGAGGCAAATGGAAAGTTATCCTGTACTTGAGAATTCGAATATTTAATATTGTTAAAATAGTGCCATCACTGCAAATGACCCGATGAAAGGACTCAATGCAGTTCCACCACAAATTCCAATGACTTTTTTCAAAGAAACACAGGAAACGTCCTAAAATATGAAGATATACTAACAATTTCTGTGGCTTCAATGTGGTATCTGTTGCCCAGATCCATTTAAGAGAGTGAGACTTTGATAGTAAACCTAACTGTTATTAACCAGCAAGTGCACGTGGCTACTGGAAGCTGGGGATGGGCGTTCTGTATTCTTGTGGCTGCCTGTCTGCTTTGGTGGGCAAATTCTCCTAACTGAGGCATAACTGAGAAAAAGTGCACATCATTAAGGTGCACAACAAATAAATCCTACGTGTGTATACAGTTTAACAATCGTCACAAGCACACTAATGTAAACATCCCTCATGTAGGATCCATCCTTATACCCAGTTAGGTTTATGAACGATTCTCAGAAAGTGTGAAATAGAGTATTAGTAATGACCCTACTGCGCACTAAAGTGCACACAAGAGCCCAGGATACATTCAGAGTGCAAAGATTAAAACTTGAAGCCTTAGCCACCAGGCCGTCATAAAGAAGAAAGCTTCAGGCTTGTGGTGATCAGGAGCTTCAACAGTGGGGTTTTCCTGACCACCCAGCCCACTGCTCTCTCTGTCCTGACTCTCCCGGGTCTTGTCTGAATTTGGAATTCAAGACCAAACCATATGAAAGTGCCAAGTGAAGTTTCCCTTTTCCTAGGCAAACTTGCTAGGCTGAGTTTTCTCGAAGCCCGTGGAGGAGGGGGTGAAGTTATGTTCTATGTATTTCTTTCAACAAATATGGTGAGAAAAATTGATTTTCCTGTTTCATCCGCCTCACAGAAGGCTGAGAGTGACTAATTTCACTGATCTTTTCAAGACTCTATATATAGCGAGCCTTCTGGCTAAAGATACCACTTCAGAGAGAGGCTCACAGATTTAAATCCAGTTTTCTCCCAGGAGGTGTCAGAAAATCTACCTGGCTCTACTGTGGCCTGTCGCTTTGGTCTTGTAGGACCCACAACTCTTTGCCATCGTTACTGATGTAGCTATGGTAACAGGAGAAAGAATGTAAAGAGAAAAGTTGGGAGTGTTCAACTTCTGGGAAGGCTCTCTGATTTTTCTCTCAAAGATGACATACTTTAAAAACAGATTTCTAAACATATTCATTAATTCATATGATTTTGTGGTGCCCTGCATTGTATATAGCATAAGGTCTAATTAGGAGAACCTATCAATGGAGTCTAAGATTTGATATTTATGAGTTATTCTTTGATAAAGTTTTGAGAAAAGTATTGTTTGCATACCAAACTCTAGCACATTCTTACTGTGTGTTTATTATTTATTTAACTTTAGAGTCCCCCAGAAGCATAAAAGCATCCACTGCTACAGCTGAGCGGTTTTTCCAGAAGCTGAGAAATAAACACGAGTTCACAATCTTGGTGACCCTGAAACAGATCCACTTAAATTCGGGAGTTATTCTCTCCATCCACCACTTGGATCACAGGTAGGTGGAGCTTGTAATGTTTCTGGGGCCTTCTCTGTGGTGTTTGCATACAAAGGAGACATAAACACAAGCCCTTCTAGGAGGGGTTTGCGAGGGACTTTAAGACATAGAGTTTTATATATTATGCAGTACTGCATGCAGAGTTCTGCACAAACACACAGGAACCCATTGAATCTCAGCATGTCGGGAGCACACAAAAGTCCACTTCGAAGATGTATTTGGCAGTCCCTAAATCCCTCAAGGGCTATCCTCCTCAATGCGAACACACACATACATCTTAACTCCTGGTCATTACCCACAAAGGCCCAGTGACTTTTTCCTTAGGGAATGTGACTGTGGTATCAAGAACTTAATAGCCTTATAATTTTAATCATATACAGAGAACTTACCTGATAAGTTTCCGTACTTACGGATGTGTTCATGAGTGGGAACTGGGATGCTTATGAGCATTTTCTACTTTCTGTTTCATGTGAAAGGATCACTAGGAGAACTGGCAGGAGAGACTGAGAGAGGAGCTTCACCCATACACTTGACACATGTAGCTATAGATACACACATACTGAATAATACCCAAATACTGAATGATAGCTTACAATGACACAATTATCATTAATCGGGTTATTAATTAATAACAACTAATTGTTATTTAGTTATTAATAATAACTGGAAAATAATACTTTTGACAATGGAAATGTTCACAGGTTTATATTTGGATGCCTAGTCCGGTTATGTATTATCTATGAATTGGGCAAGTCACGTGGCTATCTGTGTCGCCAACTGCTTAGCTGAAAGGTGGGATGATAATGACAGCCCCTTCTTAGGTGGTCGTGAAAAGTAAAGTTTATAAACCCAAAGTGCTTTAGATACATAGTATTAATGATCTCCTTCAGATTTTTGGAAGAAAAAAAATTATTTGGTTCTTCTTATTGTAGATTAGGCAGTCTGAAACTTTTCAGATCTCTTCCAGATACTGATGGGCAAACGTAATCAAATGTACGAGAACAAAAGGCATCAAGTCTTAGAGGGGAGGGTTCTTGGTACCCTTGATCTTAGGGTTTGGGGGCTCCCTGCATTGCATCCTTAACCTCAAAGGATTATTTCACTGGCCTTGCTTTCCTCTGGGCTCTGACCTGTGGCAGAGGGGAGGGCGCCATGCAAGCACCCAGCTGGGAACTACTTAAACCACTGACCCCATCTCCACACAATTTTTAGAGATTTACACTTGCCCCTGGATTCTCTTTAGGTTCCCCTGGGATGAGGTCAGGTCTGAGCTTGTGGCACTGGGCCTCTGCCCATGTCAGCTGGGCTTTAGGGGAACAAGAGCGACACAAAATAAAGAAAGATCATTCCAAAGGAGACTAGCCTTCTATTGTGGGGAGTCATGCTGGGGATATTTCTCCTTGGTGAACTTGTAGATTTTTCCTCTCTGTGTGAACACATGGAACTCACCAAGCCTTCTCCCAGGTGCCAACACTTACTTACATGTGGGGGCCACCCTCAGCTTCCTTCGTGCCCTCTCTGCTGTGTGGTAGCCAGGTCTGACTGCATCCTTAGCTCATCATGTTCTTACGTTGAGTTCTACCTGATCACTGCTTCTGGGGTCTTTGTATTAATTCTGTAAGTTGTTTGCTTATTCAATTTATGTTTGTCTCCAATGTCAGCAAACTTTAGTGAAACAAACACCACCACATTTGTGATACAGGATATCTTTCCATTCTGTAAAGTATAGTTTATTTTTAAGGCATTCATTGTCAGTGAGATGACAACCATGGAAGAGTTGCTGTCAGCCCGTGCGTGCTCCCAGAGTTCATTCGCCATCTGTGTTGAATTGAGGTTAAGAGTGTAGCCCAGTAGGCAGCCTGCGTGTCTCATCACTTGCTCTACCACTCACTGCCCCTCTTTACACCTTGCGGTTCTCACCTGTGGATCCATATAAAATGTTAGTGCACACATCCACAGAAGCTCTGGAGTAGCACAAGGTCCACATGCTTATTCCCATCATATTGATGAGACAAACACACACCAGAGTGCCCCTTAGCTCTAGAAGACCTGGTGGGGAGAGCCTTCTACCCAGGCTGCACCACTATGAGGTGTACTGTCCGTGGGGAGTCATTAGGCCTCTCTTCTGCCTGTTTCTCTGCCACAGTACCACCTAACCTGCTACTGATAGCATCAGGATTATACTTATATGTGTTTGGATGCTCATACCCATGACCCATGTGCATGTACACAGCGGTGCCAGAGGAAGATGCCAGGTATCCTACTATATCACCCTTTGCCTAATTCTCTTGAGACAGCATTCCTCATTGAACCTAGAACTCACCATTTTCTGCTAGGGTTGCCGGCAGGCTAGCAAGCCACAGTCCTTGTATTGATTTCCTTCTCCCTACCCTGAGACACAGAATCCCAGGCTTATGCCTGGCTGTGCCTGGTGGGATGTGCACCTAGTTTCTCATGTTTGCACATCAAGCACTCTTGCCTGCCAAGACATCTCCCAGCCCCATCATTTTACTTCTTATCCAAGTGTTTAGCTTTATCATTTTCTGGACACGTATTTAGCTATTTCCTACTTTCAAACACACATAAAATGTAATCATAAGGTAGTTTGTGGGTGTATCCATGGGAACAGATAAAATAATGTGTCCATACAGATAGGCAGACAAGGCTCAGCTCACTGATAAAGAGTAAGCTGCCCTTGATAATGCTAGGCAATAGATGTTTGTCTGATGACCTTTTGATGGATATCTATCCTGATGGCCTCAGCAATTAAAGTATGGAGTTTTGTGGCATATGGTGGCTTCTTGCCACAGTAGACTCCAGAAGATCAAACTACAGCATTGCCAATTACATATGTCAGAGGGTGTCGATCTTTGAATTAGTTTTGGAACCCCAGAGTGCTTGTAATGTGTGGGGCAGTTATGTGCAACTGAGACTTTCTGTTGGTTTTCCATATAAATTGGTCTTCTTTCTGTACGTATGCCACTTCTAACTGGCAATGACTGGTGCAGATCTTATTTTCCGTTTCTGGTTCATAATAAGGGATCATCTATCACCTGCAAGAGGCTCACAGGGATGATTGAGTATGGGGATGTGTGAGTTTGGGTCACTTCCTCTGAGCACATACTCCTGAATCCACATTAGAAAGCTACAGGGCAAGAATCTGTGAGCTTAGACTACCTGGGATAAAGTGTCAAGAAGAAAACAGACACTGGTCGACAGTGTAATCTGAAGGGCTGATGTGAGGCATCCTCTGTCCAGACGGTCCCCTTTCCCTGTGCTAATTGCACTGAGCTATTGCTATCAGTGACAGGAAAGCAGGGAAATGGCAGGAAGTGATGGAAAGTGTGGAGATCCTGGCTCAGCTGTGAGACGAAGACCATGAGGAGAGTGCCAAACTGCACAGAGCTTGAGTGGCTGACTGCACAGAGGCTGAGTGTATGACCACATAGACGCTGAGTGTCTGACTGCACAGAGCCTGAGTGTCTGACTGCATAGAGCCTGAGTGTCTGACTACACAGAGGCTGTGTCTGACTGCACAGAAGATGAGTATCTGACTGAACAGTGCCTGAGTGTCAGGTTGCACAGTACCTGAGTGCCTGACTGAACACAGGCTGAATGTCTGATTGCACAGTGTCTGAGTGTCTAACTGCACAGAGGCTAAGTATATGACTGCACAGAGACTGACTGACGGCACAGAGGCTGTGTCTGACTACACAAGGCTGGGCCTGACTGCACAGAACCGGAGTGTCTGACTGCACAGAACCTGAGTGTTTGATTGCACAGAGCCTGAGTGTCAGATTGCACAGTTCCTGACTGTCTGATTACACAGAGCCTGAGTGTCTGACTGCACAGAGCCTGAGTGCCTGACTGCACAAAGCCTGAGTGTCTGACTGTACAGAGGCTGAGTATCTGACTACACAGGAGGCTGAGTGACTGACAGCACAGAGCCTGAGTGTCTGACTGCACAGAGCCTGAGTGTTAGATTGCACAGAGCTTGAGTTTCGGATTGCACCGTTCCTGAATGTCTGATAGCACAGGACCTGAGTGACTGCATAGAGCCTGAGTGTCTGACTGCACAGAGGCTGTGTCTGACTGCACAGAGGCTGTGTCTGACCTCACAGAGACTGAGTCTCTGACTGCACAGTGCCTGAGTGTCTGACTACACAGAGGCTATGTCTGACTGCAGAGAGCCTGAGTGTTTGAGTGCACAGAGCCTGAGTGTCTGACTAAACAGTGCCTCATTGTCTGACTGCACAGAGCCTGAGTGTCTGACTGCAAAGAGGCTGTGTCTACCTAATATTGCCTGAGTGTCTGACTGCACAGAGCCTGAATGTCTGACTGCATAGAGCCTATGTGTCTGACTGCACAGAGCCTGAGTGGCTGAGCACATAGAGCCTGAGTGTCTGACTGCACAGAGCCTGAATGTCTGACTGCATAGAGCCTGAGTGTCTGACTGCACAGAGCCTGAGTGGCTGAGCACATAGAGCCTGTGTGTCTGACTGCACAGAGCCTGAGTATAAGACTGCAGAGAATCTGAATGTCTGACTGCACAGATCCTGAGTGTCTGACTGTATAGAGCCTGAGTGTCTGACTGCACAGAGCCTGAGTGTCTGACTGCACAGAGCCTGAGTGTCTCACTAGCAGAGGCTGAGTGTCTGACTGCACAGAGCCTGAGTGCCTGATTGCATAGAGCCTGAGTGTCTGACTGCACAGTGCTTGAGGTCCTGACTGCACACAGGCTGTTTCTCTGACTGCACAGTGCCTGAGTATCTGACTGCACAGAGCCTGGGTGTCTGACTGCACAGTGCCTGAGTGCTTCACTGGACACAACCTGAGTGTCTTGAGTGCACAGAGGCTGAATGTCCTACTGCACAGTGCCTGAGTGTCTGACTGTACAGAGGCTGAGTGTCCTACTGCACAGTGCCTGAGTGTCTGACTGTACAGAGGCTGAGTGTCCTACTGCACAGTGCCTGAGTGTCTGACTGTACAGAGGCTGAGTGTCCTACTGCACAGTGCCTGAGTTTCTGACTGTACAGAGGCTGAGTGTCCTACTGCACAGTGCCTGAGTATCTGAATGCACAGATTCTGAATGTGTGAATGCGCAGTGCCAGAGTGCCTGACTGCACAAAGGCTGAGTGTCTGACTGCACAGAAGTTTAATGTCTGACTGCATAGAGTCTGAGTATCTGACTGCACAGTGCCTGAGTGTCTGACTGCACAGAGGCTGTGTCTGACTGCATAGAGTCTGAGTGTCTGACTGCACAGTGGCTGAATGTCTTACTCCAGAGTGTCTAACTGTACATTGTCTGACTGCACAGTGTCTAACTGCATGGAGGCTGACTACACAGAGGCTTCCTGCATCAGTGTACAGTGTCTGAATGCACAGAGGCAAACCTGCTTTATGGCTGTATAATTTGCCTCCGGTTGCCTTTCCTAGTCCACCGGGGCCTCCATGAAGCTGTGTTTGACCTTTCCACTTCCCTTCCATTCTTTCTCACATTAGCCTTTAGGGCATGGGTAGTCTCTCTCATGTTGGAGTTCTGATGTAGAATGCTTGTGATGATTGTGTGAATGCTTCAGGTTTATACACATGTGCTAATTCCACAGGAGACACTGAGTAACATTCATAGCTATTCACCATAATTATAGCAAATGCTGAGAAATTTTATAATTTTGATTTAATTACACAATTTTGGATTGGAAGTATATCCCATGGTTCTAAATGTTTAAGACCTAAAAGGATGTATAGGAAACAAGTTAATCACTTGTGTTCCAGGCCAGCCGCTGTTATCCCCGAGGTAACCAGTATTTTTCATTGAAGACATTACATCGTATGTTTGTATGTGTGTATGTGTTTATTTCTTAATGTGCATATATGTGGGCATGTGCATGCCATCGGACCTGTGGATGTCAGAGGAAACTTGCAGCAGCTGGTTCTCCCCTTCCACTATGAAGGTTTTGAGGACCAAGCTTTGGTTGTCAAACTTGGTGGCAAGCCTCTTTACTCACTGAGCCATATCACCGGCCCCATGGAAGGCATTTTACAAGTAAGAGTGCAATAGAATAATATAGCTCCTGACAGCAGTGTGTTGCAGGTGTCACATACACTGGCTGGGAAGAGCTGGGCGGTATTAATTTGGTAGACTGGTTATGGAAATCTGTGAGATATGGAAATAAGTAAGTGTGCCAAAGCGCAGCTTTTAAAATATGTGTTTTTAAAAAGCCTTAGCTTTTGATATCCCTCTCGTGTTTGCGTCCATGCACAGATAGATGCCAGAAAGATGACTGTGAAATGGGGAGAAGAGGCTGGGGAAAAGGTTGAGTCCTGTGGAGGGTCACAGAAGACATGTGCCTTGAAGGTGGACTGGTGACTAATGAAGGGGAAAAAGCACAGTAGGAGAAGGATGGGGTGGGATGGGGGAGGCTGGATAAAGAGCAACAGAGACAGAACATGCATGGAACTCCCATCGCGAAACCTGCGTGCTAACTAAAACCTAACATGATAACCACTTCCATGATCTCTGCACACATAACTGAAGCCACGTATTTGAGCTTTACAGTCTGCAGCACAGTGCTGATTGCCACCCTGGAACCTGGAGGAAAACACCACATGGCCTCCTAAGCCTTTTCTTAAACTCGCTTGCGTGAAATTTTACATGATTGGCAACAAATTTCTGCCAAATATTAAAATCATTGCTTTTAAGGATGATATACTATTGTACATTAAAGTTGAAAATTGCATTCCATATATCATGTTGTCACACAGTTGGATGCTAAATAATCATTTGATAGATGAAGAATCAAGTGGAAGATAGAAAGTATGAACATGATCATAACTGGAAATCATAAAACCCGTTGCTGCTCCCATTCGCAGAGACTGTAGAACCATGCACACGTTCAGACATCTCTGAGGATTCGCAATGCCCACCCAATCCTGAACTGTCATTAGCTCAATCGTGGGAGATCCCATCCACTAACCATAGCCACTGCATCAAAACTGCTGTAAGAAAATCCTCCAAGAATATCAAACTCTGCATTAAGCTGTTCCTCAGCTGAAAACCTAACCACATAACTCTGTTGGTTTGGACATAAGAGACTGATGGTCTTGCCCTGGGTACTGGGACACCCAAAGGTGGCCAAGGGTAAAAAAGAGATTGGAAGGGAAATCCATCAAGAGCATCTCTTCTGGCCATGGTGTGCAATCAACATCAGACAACAGTCTAATTGTGAAACTACAAGGTCCTCGCAGCAGTGCACAGTGCTCTAGTGAACTATGAGGAAGGACTCATTTGCCCACCCATCTTGACATACTGGCTCCAGATACTCTTGTTCAAATAGAGACTGCTATTAAAAATTAAAGCACAGGTTTACGTGAGCATCGTGTAAGGAGACTACTGGCTCAGGTTTTCCTGAGTCAGCATAACCATCACCACCTCCTGTAAACAACTGGTGGATCTGTGCGCCTGTCTGAAAGAACAAAGACACGGGGACCGTCAGTGCAGTCCTCTCTGCATTTCACATTTCTGAGGTCTGTGTTTCAAGGAGAAAGAAGAGGAAATGGGCCAAGAATTTTAAGACACCACCAACAATTTCTTCAGTACTGGCGAAGAAGAATATACACAAAATTAAAGGCTTGCTGAAACAGCAAAAGTAGATTTGTCAGTGAAAACAAACACGAACTTCCTCAGCAATTCCCGAAGGCCACCCTTTCCTTTTCCTGTTATCCAGATCCGTGGCTTCCCTCAGATCAACACAGTCCCCTTACAGATGGGGTGCAATGACCTGGCCAACCCTCTCTATGAGATTTCCCTCATTTTCCAAGAGTGTTGGGATTTACATAAATTGGTCCTCACGAAGTCGCTATTAGAATTTTCCTGATACCCCAGTGTTATTTATGATTCTAGCTTTGAATGCTCTACAAATAGCACACCCAGAGATAATATGCGGCAGCAGCTTTGCAGACGGATGTACAAATGTCTTGTGGTTTGCCGCCATCTTCCGAATTAATCAACCTGAGGTGGAAAAGTGATTTTTTTCCTACTCTGTTCATATTAATTATTCTACTTTCTGGGAAATTACAAATGCATTCATACATGAGTTTGATGAAATGTACTTGAGAGTGCTTGTCATCGAGTAAGCCATGTTTCTTTCGTGACATAAGTAAGTAAGAATCAGACTTGATGGTAATATTTGCTCAGCTTAATGGTTTTGAACTAAAAGATGGCACTGTTTATTGTGGGTGAAATTAACAGGCTGACATAAAAGCAACTGCACCCTTCACTTGGGCTGCATGCATGCTGATAGCATTAAAGATAACGGGATTTATAAATTAAAGCTCCAAACCTCCACGTTCTACATGATTTAAACCCCTTTACTCACATCTTGTTCTCCCTATAATAGTGTTTCCGTATAATTATTTATCTCCAATGAATTTGCACTTCCGATATGAATTTTATACTTTACTCTGTTCCAAGGTGGCTGCGATGCATCTTCGAACATTAGTTTGCACACACGCATGTTGCTGAGAGACATGGGAGGTTCTTCAGAGCAGGAGTAAACGTAGAACTCTGGAAACAAATAGCAGTTGCCATACTTTCTGTCAGCCCCAGGCTTGCTCTTAGGTGGACTGATGGAACAGAATTCAAGTTTCAGTGTGTAAAGGTAATCTCATGGGACAAAGACGAGAAAGGACCGCATGGTTATTGCCATCCTGAGTATTCACTACTCAATCCTAGATGTTTGATCCTGCTTCATACTTCCCCTTCCCAGTGAAGGCTGGTTCCAGGTCTCCTTCCTGTTTTGAGCAAGCCCAATCGTGAGGCTCCAAATACATCAGATGGTGAAGAGTTCCTCCTTCCTGCTTCTTTCTTGCTGTTCCTTCCCTGCAGATCATGGAGGACCTGTGCTATGGCTGTTGGCTAGAGTTGGCTGCGGAACAAGGTATCCAGTCAGTCTGCTACTTGATCTGAGGGTACTTATATTTAGTTCATCTGCTTTGCCAAGGACATAAAGGAGACTTTATGGTTTCCTCTATTTTTTCAAAAATGTTGCCACAAGTAAATTTAGAGGTCTTTCTAATCCTCTATCCCTTGAAATTATAAGCATGCTGTGGATCAGGGCCATGTTTCATACCAAGCTTCTCCTGATGGAGAGATCTGAGGTCATTGATGCAGAATTCCGCATGTGAGAGAGGAGAGGGAATAGTAAGTCTAACACGGGTGTCAGTGTCTTCAATGTGTTACCTCTCCTCATACATGATGTCTTGTGATTAAAGGTGGTATTATTAATATTTGGAAATTACCTGGAAACCTCATGTCTTCCTTACGAATATCTGATATTCCATACACTATTCATTCATGTTTGTTTACCTTAAGTAATTTTTCACATTGTGAGGTCAGGTATCCTATTAAATCTACCTAGACTTCGTACTAATATCAGTAAAAAATGAAAACAACATAGTTTTTTTTTTTTTTTTCCCTTTCTGGAGTGATACCTAATTATCCCAGTGTCAGTCATTTAAATTCTCCCTTTTTATCTAAAATGAGATCTAATGTTAATGCTAGAAGTCAATCTTGGTTGTGTCTTCTGTGTTGTTTGTTAGGTAAGTGTGCCAGGATTATATGCACATACGCCACCATCTTCCTTTTATAAATATAGCTCTCAACGTGCACATTTTAAATATGTAGATGAGGAATAACCCCATTATTCATGATGCTGTATTGTGCTCCTGGGCCATGTAATATTCAGTGTTTGATGGACACAGAAGTTTCAAAATAGCAAAGTGACAAATGAGGCTGGAGCCTGGCCCAGGAGAGGGGCTGTTCCTTCACGTATAAGTTGTTTATGTATTTCTAAATTCTACCGTTTGGGTGTGTATAGAATTTTCTATATACATACGCACTTCTTTCAATATTGGCATAAAATTTGCTTTATTGATGAGTGCGAGTATTTTATTAACCTGTCACGTGTCTGTCTCTAAACTGGTTATTTGTATTCATCGTCCAGTTTTCTTGCTGGCTTGCTGGTTTGAGCTCCTTGTGTTGCAGACATTGAGTTGTTATCATCTATAGTTTTAAAATGCTTAAATTTTTGTCTACTAAATTTCTTAATTGAAATGCAGTTGAGTCAGTCTTATTTATTTATTTATTTATTTACATCCCAAATGTTGCTCCCCTTCCTGGTGCCCCCTTCACAGAGTCCCTCCTTCCAACCCCCATCCTCTTCTCCGCTGAAAGGGTAGGGACCCTGTGGATTTCCCCAACCCTGGCTCATCAAATCTCTGCTGGATTAAGCTCAGCCTCTCCCTTCGAGGCCAGACAGGGCAGCCATGGACACTGAGTTTCATATCTGCTCTATATGTGCCAGAGGCTTTGTTTCAGCCCATGTGTGTTCTTTGGTTGGTGGCTTAGTCTCTGAGAGCTCCCATGGGTCCAGGTTAGTTTACTCTGTTGATCTTCCTGTGTGGTCCACATCCCCTTCAGGGCCTTCAATCCTTCTTTCAACTCTTCCATAAGAGTTTCTGAGGTACAGTGTTTGGCTGTGTGTCTCTCTCTACATGTTTCAGTAAGCTGTTGGATGGAGCCTCTCAGAGGACAGTTATGCTGGGATCGTGTCTGCATGCATAATAGAGTATTATTAATAACGTGAGGGATTGGGCCTTCCCATGAGATGGGTGTCAAGTTGGACCCATTATTGCTTTGCCATTCCTTCAGTCTCTGCTCTGTCTTTGTCCTTATATTTCTTTTAGACAAGACAAATTTTGGGTTGAAAGATTTGTGGATGTGCTGCTGTCCCCATCCCTCTACTGGAGGTCCTGCCTATCTACAAGAAGTGGCCTCTTCGGATTCCATGTCCCCACTGTTAGGCATCTTGGCTAAGGTCACCTGCATTCACTCCTGGGAGCCTTCTTCATCCTGGGTCTCTGGGACTTCCTAGAGATCCCCTACTCCAGTGGCTGCAGATTTCCACTCACTCTCCTGGCCCTCTGAGCCTCTCTCCTGTCTCTCCCCAGACTTGATCCTATTTCCCATTTCTCAGCTTCCCTCTCCCACACAGTCCCTTCCTCTGTCTCCTATAAAGCAATCATTATAACCTCCAAATGAGGTCGATGTTATGCTAATGACACAGAGGAAGGAGAATGCAGTTCCTCTCCAAAATAGAAGAGAATATCATTAGGAAACTCAAGAAAAATAGGAAATCATTAAAATTGCGTAGGAAATTTGTGGTGTAATATATATAAGATAAAGGCAGTTTGTCTTGGTTTGTAGCAGTTGTTTGAAATAAGAATCGACTGAGGAACACTCTTCTTGTAATCACCTTCTGTAACTGGCTCAACAGGAAAGAGTTATCCCAAGTCTGTGTTCGACTTTGCAATTAGTACGATGTGTAACATCCATGAAAATACTGGCATTTAGTGTTTTTGGATCTGTTAATTGGGGTTTTGAATGGGGGAGGCAGCACTTACATATGTAACCTTTACTTTAATCAGGAAAGCCATGGACAGATAACAGCCTATTGTAATGTTCTGTAGCCTTATTTGGTAGCAAGTTGATGCTTTGGACTTTGATAGCAATATAAACAGAAGAGGCAGATGGGCTATTTTCCCAACAACCCAATCTTTTCTCACAGACAGGTACTGACACGTTAGGTCTCCAACCACGGAGGGCTGATTCTGGGCCATGGATTTTGTTCTGGCATCCTTTTGTTGACTTTGAAAGACTATCACCTGACTGTGATAAACGTAACGTTAGAGGACTTGGTATTCCATGCTCTGCATCTTCTTCTTCGTAAGAAGCGCTGTCTGGATTACCATCTTGGTATAAAACAGAATCAGTTATTAATTTATATTAAAAACACGAACAGACCTTGTTTTGGAGTCATGTTGCATTTATAGATTAAAATGTGATAACTTTAAAATTTTATTTATCTGATGTATGTGAGTACACTATTGCTTTCTTCAGACACACCAGAAGAGGGCACCAGATCCTGTTGTAGATGGTTGTGAGCCACCATGTGGCTGCTGGTAATTGAACTCACAACCTTTGGAAGTCCAGTCAAGCCTCTTAACTGCTGAGCCATCTCTCCTGCCCATGTGTTAACTTTTTATTTTATTCTCACGGCACCAAGTCTTCTTTTCTTGGTAATGGCGTATCCTTAATTTTTACACCTTATTTTTTCTTATAAGGGCACTTAAAGGACACACAGACTTTATTAGATACATTTCTAGGATCCTTTATAAGTTGGCTGCCAGTGAATTGGAATCTTTATTTTGTATGATTATTTTCTAATTTGGAAAAGAGTTATCAATTGCCATAATACTAGAAAATCATATTTTTTCTTTTGTGTTAAAGGTGACTTCACTCACAGCTGGAGGTTTGGGCTCAGTGCAGAGTATACCAGCATCCCGTATGCACTGCCAAAATGTATTCTGCCTTCTGCAATCTGTGGGGCGCACACTGGCATTTCAAGAACCTTTTCCTAGCTTAATGGTAAAGAGTCATTACAATGTAGTTAGATTCTGACATGAAGACTAAACTGACACTCATTAACATTTCTGGAGATCTTCCTACCACTTACAAATCAAGGAAAGAGAACATAGATTGTTTAGAACACTGTTTCTCCACTCGTGGGTAGTGAGCCCTTTGTTGGTTGAACTATCCTTTCACAGGGTTCACATATCAGAAATCCTGCATATCAGATATTCACATTACAATTTGTCACAATAGCAACGTTGCAGTTATGAGGTAGCAATGAAATAATCTTATGGTTGGGGGGTTATGACAACATGAGGAACTGTGCTAAAGGGTCAAGGCACGAGGAAGGCTGAGAGCCACTGATCAGAACATGTTTTATCTTTCCCTGGAGTTTAGTGTGTTCCCTTTTAAGCAGCCAGGTGAAATGTTATTTTGCCTTCTCTATTGACAATGAAGTTAATGTTGTCTGCATTGCTTGAGAAATCTTATGTTTCTTGATGTTGTGGGCACTTGAATTCCATTGATTTTTTTTTTTTTAAAGAGAAAGTCTTATATTTTCTCTCATGGTTGAAGCCTTGTATTGATTTGTTTCATCACAGCTCAAGCTGAGGTAAAGCCATTCATAGTTTTGCTGCTTTTTTTTTTTTTTTTGCCATTGACTTTTATCCATTGATCAGGTTGGAAGCCAAATCATATGACACCATATTTCCTTAATTCTTTACTCTTTGCTTGTTTAAAACTGTAGGCAGGAGTGGTATATTCTGTGGATGGTGGGTGGCTCACAGGACACATAAATTGCTGAATGCTCATTCTATCCAGCTAGGAACATGCTCTGTTCACCACAAGGACACAAGTGTGAACTGTGTTTTGTCAAAACTATATGGAGACAGTTTCTTCTGCAGTTGTTTTAAGCTTAAGTGACTTAAGCTTACTTTTACACACTAGGACTTTAGCAATGCATTTACATTGTGTACAGTTTTATGAAAGTAGTGTTATACTTAAAATATGTTTTCTAATATGGCATCTTGAGAATGACTATAATTTGTAAAATTTACAGCTCCTCAGGTACTTGTGAATTTGAGGTTTTGTATATAACTTTTGGATATATTAAGTTTTATAACTTGTTACTCTTTCAGACATGAACATTCTAAACATTCTTTCTAACTGTCAGCGTTCTTACTATTAGTCATGTATGTATGTATGTATGTGTGTGTGTATACTCACATGCACATGAACATACATGCATTCCTACAGTGATAAATTTCTCAGGTTCATGTTTTCTTTTAATTATAAAAACTTGAAATGGTTACAAGCTTGGCCAGAAGTTATAAAGCAAGCTAAATGACCTTCATGTTGTAACAGATTTCAAATTGGTAACATCTTACCTCATTTGTTTCTACTACCCTCCATCTCTTACGTCAGTAATGTCCTAGGCATTTGCCACAGACATCCGGCATACAACCTTGGTCAGTTGGGCAATGTGGAGCTTGCAAGATGACTAAGCAGGGAAACCCACTTGCTGTGTATGCTGCGGAGTCAATTTTAATCCCTGGATCCCACAGAAAGGTGGAAGGAGAGAACTGAGTGCATATACTTTCCCTCTGCATGGAAGGCACCATATACACTCATGCACACACACACACACACACACACACACACACACACACACACACACACACACACACACTAGCAATGATGAAAATAGAAAGCAATGTTGATAACTTGCTATAGCCAATCTACAAACTCCAGCCCGTTTTCTATCTGAGAAATAATTTTCCCTTCTTGGTTGTATTTAAGATGTATAGTGCCTTGCACTACTGTGTGCTTTTTGTTTTGTTTTGGTGTTATTTGCCTTAGTTTTTATTTGTTTATTTTTATTTTCATCTTTTAATTTTTTTTGAGAGAGAGAGAGAAAGAACATAAAATGGGGATGATCTGGGAGGAGGATCAAAATATATTGTATCAAGCAATTTATTAAAAAAGAAACACATAATTTCACATTGTGGTCCTTTATCATCTCCTCCACTGTGGAACAACGTCCATTTTTCCATAATGTAGCATCCAGTATGGCCTTACCTACAGGTCTTTCCATGACCTCGTACCCTCTGTGGCCTTACCTATATACCCTGGGCTCTATACCTTCATCCTGTGGGATCATCATCAGTGCCATCCCATGAGAATGATGCAGGTCACACATTCCTGTCAGGACCCTCACAGCAGTGAGGCTGAGTTTCCTCAGGTGCCACTCCTCTGCTGAGTGACACGGCGTGAGTGACACAGGGCATGAGTGACACAGGGCATGAGTGACACAGGGCATGAGTGACACAGGGCATGAGTGACACAGGGCATGAGTGACACAGGGCATGAGTGACACAGACATGGCATGAGTGACACAGGGCATGGTCATTCTTCTCATGATGCTGACCTTCCCCCACTGAACGTGGTCATGAGCCCATGGGTTCGCCAGGGTTTTCCCTTCTTGATTAGGATTTTATGGGGGGTGATTTTCAGGTCTGCTGTAGAAACTTGTTCCTCATCAAACCTTCACCTACTTTCCTCAAACGCCCCCGAGTCGTCCCATTGTGATGGGTACGGTTGCTTCTTACGGATGGGATACCACAGCAGCATTACATCTAATGCTTGTAGTCAGACCTGAAGGCAATGTGTTTATACAAAACTTATTCCAAAACACATAACTCAAACTGTTTCTGCGTTTCATTTTAAAATGGATATTTGCATTCCCTACATAAAAAATGTAAAAAGTAACTAGTGCATCTTTCCTTGTTGAATTTTATTTATGTGCAAATGTTAAAGAAGTCTGTTCTTGGCTTTTCATTTATAATCCTTTAAGTGCATGTTTTTATTTTAAAAATAAAGCTAGTCATTCATTTTTTATTAGTCAGTAATTAAAAAAAAAAAAAACAAAACAACAAACCACACTACTACAGAATCTTCTGTACCTCCAGAATCGTGGCTTTCAGGTTGTATTGAAGGAACTTTGATCAATCACATTAAGGAAATGTGCTTATATTTCAAGCACTTCATTTCTAAGTAGGTTCCAGAATTAGTGTTATGTGAACTCTGAAGTATGACAACACAGAGACACACCAGGTGACGCAACACAAAGATGTGTCTCAGCCTGCATTCAGAACAGCTTCCAACCTGATTCAGGTAAGGAGAAGGAGCCACAGGAGCTTCTCTGAGTGCCTGCACGGGCCCTCCTCTCTTCCCTATTTTGGCTTGATGCAGTACCTGCCCTGTTAGCGGGCAACCCAGATTTGGTAGATAAATGGCTGAGAATCAAGGGGCATCTGCTATCAGGCTTTGCACTAGCTGCTGGGTTCTTAAGGGCATCAGAGATTTCTCTGCATGATCAGGCCTGACTTTTACTAGGTGTCTTCTATGTCAGACTATTCTGTAAACACCTCAACGTGAATTAATCTCATCTAATGTTCACCACGGCTCATCAGTGGGCACCATCACTAGCCTCGTTTCACAGATACGGGCATGTCCCTTGAGAGGTGGTGTCTCGGTTGTTATCACAGACCCAGGCTGCTCAGGATCACTCTCCCTCATCCCACTCACTGTCTGAACAGCTTGCCCTTCTGCCTGTTTTAGAGTAGGGGCTCGACCTCTCCACTCCTTTAAACATTAAGACTGAACACTTTAGCTTTCTATTGCTCCCGAAGACATTAGGAATGCATTTTTCTCCTATAGAATCATGTGACCTATTCAATTCAGTGCAGTTATCAATATGCTCTACATGGTAGGGGGCGGGTATTTAGATATTTTGTGCTTAATTTCTCTAATTACTTATCCAAAAAACCATACCTGGTCAAAACTTGAAAATTGCTTTCCTTTTTTCTTTTTGGTATTTTTATGTCAGGTAGAACCTAGGGCCAGGCTGGTTTCCTTTTCCATAGCTGAGGCTGCTCTGTTTCCAGTTTCAGTAGCTTGGAAACTCACAGGTAATATCACCACCACCACCAGCAGCAGCAGCAGCAAGAACTCATGTTCAGCCCAGGATGTCCTCAGCCTTCTGCTCTGACTCTTTCAGCCTGAACAGTAGGGGGTGATGGTGGCCCCTGGAGCACTCAGATGGCAGTGGACAGTGCTGACAGGGTCTCCCCAACCCCCACCAGTGGCTGCCCCTCTCCAAGTTCTCCCAGGATGTCTGCTGAGCTCTCTCTCCTGTGTGAGGGAGCTGCTCATTCACTAGAGTTTCACAATGGCTTTCCTGCAAAGCTGCCGAGGACCCCTAACAACCCATAGCCTAACAGATTACTGCCAACTCTTAGGAAAGCAAACCGTGGGCTAAAGAGGAAGGCTTGAATCCAGACAGCATGCCGCAAGGACTCCCGGTGTATCCAGTGTCTTAGTCGCTTGAGGCAGATCTCTCTGGAACACTGAAGTATCCACTAGCTGTTTAGGTGAAGGTGAGGACGGGAAATTCCTATTGGGGGAACTCATTTTTATCTTTGAAATGTTCTGTGTGACTGAAATTGTAAGTGTGCATTTAGGCCCATAAAACTATGTAAGCATCTGACACTTAGAGAGAGTATTAGTGTCTGCTCTTGAATACAGCACACACATGTACACACTCACATACTCCTCTCAATTCAACCCCAACTACAAAAGTATTTAATGTATTTGTAGGTTTGTTTTTGAAGGGATTAGCAGTTCTTTAAGTTCAGGTAGGACTGACTTGAACTCCCTAATAAGTAAGCCTACACCTAGAAAAAAAAAGTTTTATTCTATTGTTACCTCAAAAGTAGAAACTTGACCTGAGTATCCAATTCTGGAAAAGTTCAAGTAGCCTGTTAGTAAACTGGAGGGATGGCTGTGTGAGAAAAGTGCTTGTGACAGAAGCATACAGACCAGAGTCCAGATCTACAAGACTTGTGAAAAAGTCAGTGGCATTGACACATACCCATGCCTCCATCACTAGGAGCAGAGATGAGTGAAGTCTGGGAGCTTGCAGGTGGCAGGGTGAGCAAGAAGTTCAGTGGGAGACTCTGTCTCCAAATGTGAGATATAGAGTTGAAAAAAAAGCACCCAGAATCATATCTGACCTCTCTACAGACATACTGAGACATTGCATATCTGTTCCACGTGTATACCACTCTTGTAGGTCCATGCGCGCTCACACACATGCACGCATGCACACCCCCCCCACACACACAATACATGTTAGAGTAACAAGTGCATAATATATCTTGCATGACTGTCATGGTTTGAATATGCTTGGCCCAGGGAACATCACTACTTGGAGGTGTGGCCTTGTTGGAGTAGGTGTATCACTGTGGGTGTGGGCTCTTAAGACCCTCATCCTAGCAGCCTAGAAGTCAGTCTCTTCATAGCAGCCTTCAGATGAAGACATAGAGCTCTCAGCTCCTCCTGTACCAGGCCTGCCTGGATGCTGCCACATTCCCACCATGATGATAATGGACTGAACCTCTGAACCTGAAAGCCAGCCCCAATGAAATGTTATCCTTATAAGACTTGCCTTGGTCATATTGTTTGTTCAGAGCAGTAAAACCCTAACTAAGACAATGACTAAAGAATTAATATTGTTATTCCTCATGAGCAGGTCATTTCCTTAATAATCCACATTTTTTTTTAACTTTTAAAAGTATTTTATAGGATCTTTCAGAAAATCATGCATTTCTAAGCCATTATATAAATAGTCTGGCAAGATAAGTTTTTATTACATTGTCTAATACTCATGTTCAAGGGAGGCCCAGGTTCAGTCTGGGCGTAGGGCAGCCAGCATGCATAGCCTCAGTATCTCAGGTTCAGATAGCTGGCAACAATGCAGTAAAAAGCCATCCAACTTGTCAGTGTGAGTAACAGCAAAGCCCTTTCTTCAAGCATAGGCAGCCAGGTTCAGATAGCTGGCAACAATGCAGTAAAAAGCCATCCAACTTGTCAGTGTGAGTAACAGCAAAGCCCTTTCTTCAAGCATAGGCAGCCAGCGTATGTTCTCAAACCCCCATTGTGCTACTGGGTCCTGCTGGCGAGGGCCAGGAACCTGGAAGAGGTCATTGGGTGAGCACGGGTCCGAGAGATGCAGGCCTGCAGGCCCCATTCCGGGCCGGGTCAATGAATCCACATTTCTATATCTATTTCTAGATGCTTGCAGAATGGAGTAGGCAAGTTGTGAGGATCTGGGGTCTTAGTAAATTCTTTAAAAATCTAACTTGAGCAGAAGTGCATATTCATGTCACATCTTCTCTGCAGAGTCACAGTCATTAGGGAAAAAATATCCTATTTCATGTCACTATTCAATATGAATCTTTGGTTAGGATTTTTGTTTCCCAAGCAAAATGAAATGATAGTAATACATTTCTTCCAATCATATGTATTTCAAGATTAGATCACAACATATAAGTGTATCCTTGAAATTCCAGGAAATAATGACATCAGTATTTGTATGGAAGTAGTTAAACCAGCCACCAACTTCATTGTGTAATGTGTCAATGCAAAGCTCATGAAAGCAATTATGACCATTTCTGAAGTACGAATGATGTTCACTGCAAGGGATAGTAATCTAATAGTAATGTACAAGGGTTTGGGAAGAAGATGAAGGTGCCACTTTCTCGAGTTGGCATACCTCAAGAGACACCCTGCTTGTCTTAGGCACCATTGCTTGTTGCTGAGTTAAAACATCTCAAGAAAACCAAATTCATGAAGGGATTTCTTCCTATGGCTCATAGTTCAGGGCCACAGTCCATCACAGAAGGGAGTCGCAGCAGCAAGAGTTTCTGAGTACTGACCTTGGGGAAATATTTCCCTGGGCATAGGTCTCCTGGAAATCTCTCAGTTTGAGATTCAACTTTCCTCAGGTACTCGGGAACTGAGACTGCTTGAAACCAGTTCTCCAAGAAAACCACAGGAATGGCCCCACCCCAAGTGTTGAGAGAGTCCGTCTTCCTCCCTGAACATCATGAGCAAGCCTTCTCTGTCTACACCTCTGTCAGTGTTTTCAACTTCCCAGGTCCCATCAGAGTATCCCAGTGGACTCTGCTGCAGCATTTGAGGGCTTTTAAATGTCCAATTTCCAAACAAACTCTTTCATTTCTTCTCACAAACCATTCCAAAAGCTGAAGAACTATATGATCAAGTTTATCACAGAAGAGGCTGTTTCTAAAAAAAAAATCATTTCTTCCTTCTAATTAGGTTATTTAGAGTCACATATTTCTAAAATCATTATTCAGTTTAATTACTGTGCTTTTAGAATCATGAGTCCATCATGATTCCATGATCATGATTCCATGTCACATAATATTAATTTAATATAATTAAATATAATATATCTATATTAAAATATAGATAAAATATATATTCACATTTTACTGAAATTTTAGAATCATTTTGGATTTTGATTGGAATCTTATGAAATCTATACATATATTGGGGGGATCATTGTATATTTATAAGAGACATCTTTTGATTTCTTTCAGTAATATTTTAAAGCTTTTTAAAATAAAAAGTAATTATACATTTTAGGTTATATTTATTCTTGGAAATTCTGTTCTGATATTATTACAATTGGTATTGTTTAGGATTTCATTTATTCTTTACCTATTAAAACTGAGTTTTGCACATTAATATTTAATCAGCAATCTTGCTAACTTATTTACTACTTCTAGCAGTTTATTTGTAGAATTTTATTTTATAAGTTAATAATCATATTAAGTACCAATAAAATGGTAATTTTTAATAATTCTTTTACTTTTATAAAAACAATATTTATTGTTTTCTTGTACAATAATCCCGACTGCAGCTTCTCCTCTCTGCACAAATCTTCTCTTCGCACTCCTCTCCCCCAAATCCACTGCCCCTCCCTGTGTCCCCTCATAAAAAGAGCAGGCCTCCCAGGGACAACAAGCAACCATAGCAGAAGAGGATACAGTAAAACCAGGCACAAGCCCTGGTATCAAGGCTGGGAGAGGCAACCCAGACAGAGGAAAATGTTCCCAGAGCAGAAGAAAGTCAGAGACAGCTAGTGCTTTTAGGAGTCACCAAGAACTCTAATCTAGACTGGACTGGAAACGAGCTGATTAACACCATTATTCCACGTCTTATGGGACTAGTTTTTGACATCCCAGCACTGTGCATATGATCCAGTTATCAACACGTCTTTGTTTGTTTTTGTACTTCATCTCGTATAAAAGAACTTTATACTTGCTCATCAATACTTACAAATATTAATGGATCTCTAGCACATCAAACATATTTCTGCTGATGAAAAAGAATTTTTCTTACTTTGTCAGTGTCTGATGAATTATACTGAATGGCTTTGCAAGATTAATTTAGCCTTAATTTTATAGCTTAATCCCACTTGGCTGTTTTCTTTATGTGTGAATAGATTATATCTAGTAGTATCATGTAGGCTTGATATAGCTTGTTCTATAAAAAGTTATTTTTTAATTTTTCTCTCTTTTAATGTCTTTATCTGGTCTTAGACTCGCTAACATGGCAGCGGTTTTCCTAATATAATGTATTCACAAGAAGAGTACCAGGATGAATATGTAGACAGCAGTGATTTATTTAACAGAATCAAAAGAGAATCAAGACATGGTTCAATGCAGTTCAATAGCCAACATGATGAAGGCATGACAGCATGAGATATGCAATCTTAACACAGCAACACCGGAAATAAGAAAAACAATGTGCTGTGCCTACACCTCAGCATCCTAACTTCTAGTGACAGACTTCACAGACACCAGAGCACATGGAATCTTGATCAAGAATTAAAAAGAATAATTGTTTTTGTGATTTTTTTTTAAAGACAGGGTCTCACTCTTGGCCTTGGCTTGCTCAGAGCGAGCAAGCTGTGTAGGTCATGTTGGCCTAGAACTCATGGAGATGGAGATCGGCCTGCCTATACCTTAGTGCTGGACTACAGATGCACATGACCAAACACATCTAAAAAAATGAGTTTTTAAAAAATGCTTGGGGCTGGTGAGATGGCTCAGTGGGTAAGAGCACCCGACTGCTCTTCCGAAGGTCCAGAGTTCAAATCCCAGCAACCACATGATGGCTCACAACCATCCATAACGAGATCTGGCGCCCTCTTCTGGAGTGTCTGAAGACAGCTACAGTGTACTTACATATAGTAAATAAATAAATCTTTAAAAAAAAATAAAAATAAAAATAAAAAATGCTTACTAAGATAGATCCAAAGGAACTCAGGTAGTTAAATGAAATTAAGGCAGCAAGGGATATGAATGAGAAATTCTGTAAAGAGATAGAAAGCTCTATCGTTTTATTGTTCTTTGTCAGTACGATGGATTAATCCTACAGCCTCATGTGTGCTGGGCAAAGACATACCTGTGGACTGCAGCCCCAGCATAGGAGACAGAGATTTTAGGAATGAAAAGCTCAGGAAGACAGGTTAAAAATTCATTTGGGAGCTTCAAGGATAGTTTATATCAAAGAAAAGAAAGAATATCAGAGCTCAAAGAAAGATTTTTCAAGATATCTCTTTCATAAAGAAATAAAGAAAAAATAATGGGAAGAGCATCGAAAGCCTTTGGGATGCCATTGAAAAATGCCTTTATCATCAGCATATCCGGGGGAAGAAAGAAGTTGCAAGGTAACAGAAGACATGCTAAATGAAATCATAGCAGAAAGTGGCTATAGTCTTGGGAGCAGTCTGGGCATCCAGGTACAGGAGACCAATAGATGTCCAAATAGACAGGAGAAGAAGCCAGTCTTGACTTGTTAGTCTGTAGTCAACCTGTCGAAGGTATGAAACAAAGACATTTTAAAATCTTCAATAGACAAACCACTGTCATATTTAAGGACAGATCTCCTTGACTAAGAGACGCTATTCTAGCAGGTACCCCTCAAGGGCAGGAATGATGGTTCTCAAATCCTGAAAGAAATTAACCACCAGCTCAGGTTCCTATTTCCAGCAAGGCTACCCTTCAAAATTAAAGAAGTAAAGACTTTCCAAGGAAAGGAAAAAGCTAAGAAAAATTCTGGTCAGCAGAGTAGCCATACAAAGGATGCTTGAGAGATTTCCATGCCAAGAAGTTGAAGAAACTAAAATAACATTTTTGGCAACATACGAATGTATAATTTTCACTAGATGAGAAAAGCAATCCAACATCATCAATATTATAGGAAACTATCACAGAAAGATGATAGGGCAGAGGCAACTGGATGAGACTCACCATAGCATACTGAAGGCCAGGCCTTTGGATGGTAACTAAATGGAGATGGTTTAACTCTCCAGCTAAAAGGTAAAGGCTGGATATATGAATTCAAAAAGGAACGACCCAACTATGTGCTCCCTACAAGAAGCCACATTATCAGGAGAGATGCACACACAGATTGAAGGGTGAAAATGATATCTTGATTCAATAGAGTCTGAAATCAGCAAGTAGAGGCACACCCATGTCTGATAAAACAGATTTTAATATAAAAAGTAATAGGAGACACAGAAAGTAACTGTATGATGTGAATAAAATATACACAATTATAATCAAGAAAAGATAACAGCAGAAAAATAAAACAATTATAAACATTTGCCTTAATTGTAGTTGCCAACTGTACAGAGCACTGTTGGACACAAAGGAAAATATGGGCTTCAAACCAACAGTAGTGAGGATTCTGATTTTGTACTGTCACTATTGGACAGATCACACAGGCAGACATCAACAGACATGATGGCTGTCACTATTGGACACATCACACAGACAGAGACATCAACAGACATGATGGCTAACGTACCATTTATAGGCCAAAGAACTTGAGTTATCTGTAGATCATTCTATTCAATAGCTGCACCTTGCATTCTTCTAACTAGCACATGGAATTTTCTCTAGAAAAGAGTGTATACTATGACACAAAATAACTGTTAATAAACTGAAAACGGAAATTATATCCACAATATTCTTATTATAGTGGAATGCAATAGCAAGTTTCAGACAGTTTATAGATATATGAAAACTGAACACTTAAGTAAGCAGTGAGTCTCTTCTAAATCAGAAGGAAAAGTTTGAAATATACTTAAAATTGAAAATGAAAAAAGAAAATATCAATGCATTTGGGATAATAGCAAAAGAAATATTAAGAATTGGATTACCACATAAAATTTAAACAAAAACTGTCAAATATATAATCTAATAAAACAAAACCATAACAGGTGAAATTTAAAAAGGAAATAAATAAAAAAGATCAGAGCAAAATCAGTAAAATCAAGTCTAAAATCACAGCACAGAGGAACAGTGAAAGAGAAGCTCTTCGGACAAGCATATTGGAGAAACTGACATAACAGGAATTTGAAGAAATTTGAAGAGATTGTTTGGAAAAAATGTAGACAGACATAATGGACAATTTAGAAGAATTGGACCTATCAAAATTGAGTTAAGGAGACAGAAAAACAAACTTGAATATCGTAAGTGAATTAGGTGAGACTCTGGAGAAAAAGAATGGACAGAGTGTGTATGTTACAAAAAGTATTCACCAGGCTCTCTCACTTTGCAGTTGTGGCCACCAGCCTGCTAGAGTGGCCAGGTCTGACAGCTGCATAGTCTTTAAAGCTGGAAGCCACCAATTAAACCATGCTTCACAGCAAATACGCATAATGCAAATAGATTAAAACCTATAAATAGTACTGGTATATAAACATGCTATTAGCTCAGAAGATCTGGAAGTAATAAATGATTATCTATGAAGGCATAGTTCAAATACTGACTTTGCAAATAATGCAATGCTTTGTGCCTTGTGGCTTATGACCCTCTCTGGGATCAAATGACACTTTCCCCTAAGACCAACGGAAAAAACACAGGCATTTACATTGTGGTTCATAACAGTTGGGGTGAGGAGGACTGTGTTAAAGGGTCCCGGAATTAGGAAGGCTGGGAACTGCTGTACTACCAGATAACACAGAAAATGAGGAGGGATGACAGAGAGGGGGAAATTTTCAGTATTTAAACCTGAAGTCATCAGGTCTTAACTTTATTGCCTTTTTAGTGTGAATTATTCAGATCTTTAAGGTCCAGTGTGCATTTCACTAAAATGCTCTGAGACAAATCCCAGAAATGTATTAGGAAGAGGAGTAGACTTCTTATGACCATGAGCATAAAAGTTCCAAATCCAGCAGATGTGATGTTTAAAACTGTCCGTCAATCAAATCAAAACACCTGGAATGATCATAAGCAAAACTGTTCTGAGTAAGCAAAATGATGGAGTGAGGTGATCGATGGGTTCTAGTAACCAGTGTGAAAAGCAGTGAGAGCCATTCAGAGTTAGACGCGTGGGTAGGTGAGACCGTGGGAGGCTTTCGTAGAATATGAAGTCAGTGGTCAACTTGGCAGGGGACCTCCCTGCCCTTGCTTGGGTCCTGGGATCCACTTCACCCCGTCGCATGTACTCACGAAATTAACTGAATTTAATGCTTGCGTGGTTATCCCTAAGCTGTTGGCCCATTGCCCTGCTTCAGTTATACTCTTGTGGCTGACCCAGACGGATGGATCCGAACGCACCATCTGACTGCTTGAGAGCCTACCCTTCGTGCTTTATGTAGCCCGTTTGCACTCCCAGCCTGGACAAAGTTTAAAATCTTCACCTCCGCACTGCTGCCCCGTGCGTGTGTCCTCGCTCAGAGGAAGAAATGCATCCTAAAATATATCAAAAGAGAGTCACCAAAGCCGCTCCCGCTGCTTACTGGAGCCATGTGTGTCTTTTCTTCTTCCTAGAGGTTTTCTTTGTGTTTGCTGTCCGTGACCCTCTCAAAGGCCCGCACTGCGGCTGCCTGCATAGCAGATCCTGTCCTGTTTCAAGGACATGGCTCTGTACTTCAGCTCTATACACTCATTCTAGCCTCTTTGTTTTGTCTCTTCTCTCGTGTAATTTTTTTCAATGTCTAAATATTTTCAAAGCAACAACAACAACAACAACAACAAAATACCCTCATGTTGACTTCACATTCATCTCCTTTAGCTGCCCATCGTGTGCCCCCTCTTGCTTTTAAGCTGAGTTTGTTCCAGTCAGGGACAGCTCTCCTGCCTCAGTCAAAGTCAGCACCATGTCCCTGTTCTCAATTCTGAGCCTCCATCCTGTTGAATGCTGCTGGCAGTGGTGCTCCAGGAGGTTAAGGATTCCCTCTACCAGGGCGTTTCTGCTCACAACCCTGACTTTAGCCTTTCCTTAGCAGAGCTCATCCTGCCAATTGACTTTAAACCTGGTCCCTTTGAAATAAGGTTTCCCAGTTTCTTCTCTGGCTTTGGGTGATGTTGCTGCATCCAGACTTTGATATCCAGTGAGCTCTTCTCCTCTTTCTGTGGATCTCTGAGTTATGTAGCTGAGCAAGTCAGAACCCGGGGTCATCTCTTTAGGCAAGCTCACTCCAATCTGTTGCATTTCTAAAGGGCAGCCGCTTGCTTTTCAATGTGCAGACTACAAACCTTGGCAGTTTTCCTCAATCACCTTGCTTTCACTTGCATATCAATTCTGAAACAAAATCTGCATTGCTCTCCCTTTCTAATGCTTCCAGAGTTTTCCATTCCTCGTACTTTCCCTGGTATAAGAAATCCCTGGAATTAACTCCAGGCTCAATCTCCTTTTTTAATAAATTATTTATTTATTTTATTTACTTATTTACATCCCAAATGTCACCCCTCTCCCAGACCCTCTTTCCCTCCCATCCTCCCTCTCCCCTTTGCCTCTGAGATGGCGGCCCCCACCCCTATCCCTCGACCCTGGTGCATCAAATCTCTGCAGGATTAGGTGCATCTTCTCTCAGATGAGGCCAGATGTGGCAGCCCTCTGCTATGTATGTAACTGGGGTCAGGCCCTGTATGCTCTTTGATTGGTGGCTCAGTCTCTGGGAGCTCCCAATGGTACAAGTGAGTTGACACTATTGGTCTTCCCTTGGGGCTGCCACCTCCTTGAGGGCCTTCAATTCTTCCCCTAACTCTTCCACAAGGGCCCCAGATCTCTGTCCAATGTATGTCTGTGGGTATTTGCATCTGTGTCAGTTACCTGCTGGGTAGAGCCTCTCAGAGGGCTGCTATGCTAGGCTCCTGTCTGCAAGCACAACATAGCATCATCAATAGTATGAGGGATCTGGTTCAACCTCTTATAATGTCTTACCATCTTTATGATGTTCAGATAATTCAGCCAGACAATGTCCCCAAGAACTCAAGATTTTCTACATTCATCTATTAGACTGTTCCCAAGTGGCCTGCCTCCCTGCCTCACTGTACCTTTTTTTTTTTTATAACCTTTCCTGGTCCTGCCCTTTGACCTATTGGTAGCTATACTGGTTACTTACTATTCCCAGAATCCTCTCTCTTCCTGCCAGTGTTTCACCTCCTATTTTCTGTCATGGGCTCATTCGCCATCAGGTTTTTTTTCTTTCTTTCTTTTTTTTTTTTAATTTAGAGGTGATGCTTATAAGAGATTCTTTCAACAAATGAGACCATTAGTAATCCAGTTTTGTTTGTTTTTGTTTTGATACAAGATCTCACTATGCAGCCCTCCTGTTCAAGAACTCACTAAGTAGATCAACCTGGCCTTGCACTCATAGATATCTGCCTATTTCTACATCCAGAGTACTAGGAGACCAAGCCAAGAAGACCATTGGTAGCATGCTGTATAGTTTTATACCAATTCAACACGAGCTAGAGTCATCTGAAAGGAGGAAGTCTCAATTGAGAAATTGCCTTCATAGTTGGGCTATGCACAAGCCTGTGGGGTATTTTTTAAATTAGTGATTGATGTGCGATTGATGTTGCTCATTGTGGGTGTCACCATTCCTGGGCTGGAAGTCCTGGGTTATATAAGAAAGCAAGCTGAGCAAGTCATGAAGCGCCAGCCAGTAAGCAGCATTCCTCCATGGGCTCTGCAGCAGCTGCTGCCTCCTAGGTTCCTGTGCTGCTTGAGTTCCTGTCCTGACTTTCTCCTTCAATAATGAACAGCGATACAGAAACCAGCTGCTTTGGTCATGGTGGTTCATCCCATCAATGACGAAGAGAAGTGTTATCATTCCTCCGGCATTTGTATGTTTTCTGAAGTTAGTTCTAACCTGTTATTTTAGATCACATGATTGTGGGGTATGTGTGTATATGCATGTTTATGTGTATGTATGTGTGTGTTTATTTGTGTGTGTATACATTCATATAAGTGTGTGTATCAAGTGGTTTGTAGCTAGCCATTTACCTTGTCTCCTCTTTTTTCTTCCTGTAAGGCAGAAATATTTACCTTGGAGTCCACAAATGCACTCCATTGAACTTGTGAACCCCGTAAATACTTCACAAGCCATATTTCTGCACACCTATGCATATGTGTTCTCAGGCCATCAGAGCAGTATGTGTTCCCCAGCATCTCCTCATCCTTCCAACAATGTGCCCCGTGTTCATCCATCTGAGGCCGCACTTCTCTGAAGCAACTCTTCCCATGTCTTGTCCAATGCCGTCATGATTGCCTTATTAGAGGCAAATAAGGAATTGCCGTTATGCCCTCTGAGAGCTACACCAGTGACAAATATTTTGTCTTTTATAGTGGATGATGTCTTCTTTATTATCAGTGAGCTGACATTGTTTGCAAATTTAGGAGTTCAATATAAGTAAGATGTCTAATACTATCTACAGTAGGGTACTTGGTTGTAGCACTGTGTCTCTTGACTCGATAGATAGGTTGAAAATTAACAGCTGTATAGGAGTGATTGGTATGTTTACAGATGTTAATTGTTTTACAAAGCAAGTGCCTTTCTGCTCTATTTTTCTTCAATATTTATTTATTTTATTTATATGAGAGCATCGGATCTCATTACAGATGATTGTGAGCCACCATTTGGTTTCTGGGAATTGAACTCAGGACCTCTGGAAGAACAGTCAGTGCTCTTAACCACTGAGCCATCTCTCTAGCCATGCTTTTCTATTCTTAACTGAGTAGTTGAATTGATAAGGTAATAAGTATTTATTATTACATGAGAAGAGGAATTGTATTCCTGTAAGATTATCATGTTAAAAATGATGTGGAGGAAGGGAAATTCACACACCCATAGTGAGAGCGAGAAATAATGTATTCATCATGGAAAAGCAGATGGCGTTCCTAAAAACATTCAGCCTTATTACTGAGTACATATTCACAGGGGAGGGGGTGGCATGTGTGGAAGGTATCTGCACTTCCCAGTCTTTCACAGCAGCGTTTACTTTTGCAAGATATGGAATCAGCTTGCCCATGAATGGCTAAGAAAATTGAATATATACTTTACAGTATGTTTGAAAATCCCCAGAAGAAATGATTGTGAATGTTATCATCACAAAGAGATGAGAAATGTTTGATGTGGAGAGTGTGCTACTTATTCTAATGTCCCTTTTCACATTTATTAAAATAGACATTATACCACAAATTCATAAAATTATTATAATATCAATTAAATGTAAGACATCGTTTTTAATTCTTGACTTCTGGGTGACCTATTTCTTTTTTTCCCTTCGTTTTACTGGATTTTTAAATTTTACTTATTCTTTGTAATTTTCTATGGTATACAACACACAATTAGATTAATAAAATTAAATTAATAAAATTAAATTTTAATTTTAATCACTTTCACCTCCCTTTTCCTTCCTCTAATCCTTCTTTTAACTCCCTACACCCTCTCAAATTGATGTCTTCCTTTTCTTTAACTAACACACACACACACAAAACCTTAGGAGACCATTTTTGTTCATTGTGTGTGTATGATTTGGGGACGAATTAACCATTTGGTACTGAAAGAAATATCAAGGTGTCCAAGTCTAGAAAAAGAACTACAGGCAGCTAACGACTACACACAGAGAGAATTTACCTCTTCTAAGGATGAATTTCCCTAATTGGTTATTCAGTACAAAATGGAATGGTGTTTCTGGAGGGGAGACCTGGAAGGGGGATAACATTTGAAATGTGAGTAAAAAAAATATCCAATAAAAGAAAAAAAAATGGTTTCTCTGTGTCCTGAGACAAAAATAGTATGTGGTGTCCTGAGACAAAAATAGTATGTGGTGCCTTCAGCAATAAGGTATTACTATCTCCTTATGGTTGTTCATCTAAAAGCAATGACGAATCTCTTACTGTTTTGGGCATTGTGGGATCAAGGTAACTTGTACTTCTCACCAAGATTTTGACTCATGCCTTGTGGGAGCAACATTGCTCACTAATATGGGAGTAATTCAGTTTATACATACATACATACATACATACATGTATGCATAAACTCCCACATGTATATTTGCATATGTATAAATAATACATTACATATATATTAGATTACAAGCTAGTTCATTTCCATAAACCTTCTTACTACAGCCTTTGTTTTAGTCAACATACTCCTTCCCCTCCTCCCCCTCCTCCTCTTAGCCCCGTTTTCCCACCCCCACTTAAACCCTAGCTCCCAGCTATCATGTATGTTCTCGTATTGCCTGATGTGATACTCTTTACGTAGGATGACATACTTTGTAGGGGGAGCAGAAGCTGTATGTCTGTTCCCTGTCCTGGAGAAGAGGCTACTATAGCCATTGTTGAACTGTACCATTGACATGTCTCATGTGGCTCTACTCTATGTTGACCTGTACCGTTAACATGTCTCATTTGGCTCTTCTCTATGAAGGTACCTGGAACTGGAAAGCAGTGGCCATCGGAATGAGATCAGACTCCACTACCGCTCTGGCACGCACCGTCCCCACACGGAAGTGTTTCCTTATATTTTGGCTGATGCCAAGTGGCACAAGCTCTCCTTAGCCTTCAGTGCCTCTCACTTAATTTTACACATCGACTGCAATAAGTAAGCGAATCATTCTTATCTCAAGCATTACAAGATTCTTGCCGGGTCTAGGAGATTCCTGTGTGTTCACAGCCTTTCTCTGCTATCTTGTCTTTCAGGATCTATGAACGAGTGGTGGAAATGCCTTCAACAGACTTGCCTCTGGGCACCACATTTTGGTTGGGACAGAGAAATAATGCACATGGCTATTTTAAGGTATCTATTGTCTAGAGTCTGAGCATGAAGTAGAAATGGGAAAACTTCCTCATGAGTTCGCAAAAATACATTTCACTTTTTATGGCATGAAATGAAAGTTCTGTTTGTGTGTTTTTATTTGTATGTATTTCTATTTGCTTTCTGTTTCTTAAGTCATTGTTTTAAACTGGTAAGAAGTCACTCCTCATTTGCATTTGATCTTCATGTACTATAGAGATGACCATCAGGACATAATTAGTGAATAATATGACATTCCTAAAGTGAACTGTTATCCTAGAAATAACTGTTCTACCATTGAAACATCACCTTTGGTGATGCTTTTGCAGAGACATTAATAACCTGAGTTAGAAGCATTAAACATGGTTTCATGGTGTACCAATCCCTGAAAACAGGAAGCAGTCAAAATGTAGCTCTAGTGAAAACTTAGAAGTACTCAGGATCTCTTCCTTGTAGAGTACCAAAAGGTGTCCCGTCAGATCGTCTGCAAGTCTTGAGGATGAATCAGTGAAGGCCTGAGAAATGCCTGACCACTGCCTGTTGTGGGACCATTTCCCCAGAGCTGTGCCCACTGTCAAGTTAGAGAATGATGAGAGGCATGTCCCACCTGTGGACTTCAAGAGCGAGGAGGCGCGAGTCAACTCAGCATTTCTAAGCCAAGTCCATAGCGTGAGAGTTCCAAAACTTCATCTTACTAGTTGTTGGACACCAGACGGCCCGACTCTACTATTCAATTTAATCCCTTACTCTGAAAATTCTTTCTCCCTCTTATAAATTTGCGTCAACCTACCCTAGTGAGGTGAAATAATATGCCCAAAGCCAGGCAGCCACCAGGTGACAGATGTGTGGAATTGATTCTTCTCTTTAAAACCCTAAAAATCAATGCCCCTTTCCCATGCAAGGGGTGGCGGATGCGTGCTGTGAGTTTCAAATCTCTCTTCTATTTAACAATGGCCATCTTGGAGCTCAGATGTGGCCTCACAGTCGCCACACATCAATTATGTGTATAGCTATGTGCTTTGCCATCTTTATTATAGTCTGAGAACATTGTCCATTAGATGTGTGCAGTGCGTCACCTGCATACTAAATACAACAGACTGATCTCCACGTTCCTGTGTAAAGCTATAAGACTTTCTTTACCCAAGCTACTCCCATATGTCAGAATCAAGAACAGATTTTAGTACTCGCCACACTGTGTACTGAAAAAGTTCCCTCTCACATCGACACATGCTGTTCATCATAGTAAATATGTAAACACAGTGGTAGATCTTTGTAGGGATATTAGTGTCTTGATAACATTGGTGTATGCACCCCTATCACTAATCTTTCTGATTTGCATTTTCCAAGAAGATATAGTTAAATATAACACAAGTAAACAATATTTAGGATTCACATCATATAAATAACAAACTGTACATACATGAAGTATCTAAGTGAGGAGGTGGCGGAAAAGAGGGAAGGTTGGGATCTGTGAGAAGAGGTTGTTTGTACTACCACCGGCCTTGCTTTGAGTCCACCAAGCCAGCGCAGTGGCTAAGGCTGCATGTAAGTGCAAAGCCTGCTGTGCAGTGTGGGTCATTTGCTGGCATTCATATGCTTCTAACCTTTCTGTGTTCCTGAGCATGCTAAATCTAAGCTAGAGCTGCTCACTAAATCATCGGTCCTTTCTGAATTGAGAGATCAACTTTAAAATAATCCCAGTTGTTTTTTAAAAAAGAGAGAAATGTTCAAGTGATATTGCTTTCATGACTCAGTTTACCCACCTTTTCCCCTTTGATCACAGTTAGTACAAAACTGCTCTCAGGTCTGTGGTGATAAAGCCCCCAGTGATTTTCCTGCCGATGCTTAAAGGTCACTTTCAAGCCTTGCTTCTGTGGTGAACTAAAAATAACTCCTCAAAACAATAAGACGATGGGCACATCCTTGAATCTTGACATTTAGTCTTACAGCTTTAAAAGCATTATCAAGGAGGAAACACCCAGGTAGTTCTCTGTTTTGCCTGATGACTCTCTTTCCCTGGCATGGACTGGTTAGGAACAGATGCCCGAAGGCTCTAGACCCAGGGGTTTGGGTAGATCTGTTCCTTAATATTTTTCCTCAGAAACTTGACCTCTGACCATAATTTAGGTAAATGGAACTAATGCTTCTTCCATGTTTTCACACATAGGGAATAATGCAGGATGTGCACCTACTTGTCATGCCTCAGGGGTTCATTGCTCAGTGCCCGGATCTTAATCGAAGTAAGTCTGTCTGTCCTGCCCTGTATGTTGTGATAAGAAGTGTGCCTGTGCTTCATTTCGTCTAGAATGTCAGTGTGAGATTGGAGTTCACTCGCAATGGCTGTCAGCACAGACTTCATCAGATGGAGCCCCTTTTAAATACCCCCTGATCAATGTCCCGTTTGTAATTGCAGCCTGTCCAACATGCAACGACTTCCATGGGCTTGTGCAGAAAATCATGGAGCTGCAGGACATTTTATCAAAGACGTCAGCCAAGGTAAAAGTGACCCACAAATACACTGAGAATGCGCCACGGCCCTGTGACTCCCCAAAGCTCCTTTATCACCATAGATTTTTATGCTGGAGATATTCCTTAAAGTAGCCAATCTGCGATTTCCTGGGACTGGATTGGAATCTTTGCTCAAGGGGGAAGGTTATAATGTTTATTAAGGTGTATAAATATTTAAACCCTAGTCATCTGTATAACAGATGACTCAGTAAATCAGGAAGGGAGCAGATTACCTGGTGTAAACTGCTTTACCGCTGCTGCAAGATCTATCACGGCCTAGTTTCAATTATTTATTTCTGTTTAGCTTTCGTTGCAAAAAAATGAAGTAAGAAAGACACTGTAAAGTATGTGCACACCATAGTTTGGCCAAGTAAATGGCTCCAGGACAGTTTTAGCTGTTATGCTATGGTTGTAGGTTCATTCACTGTAAGTTTGAAGAACATAACAGGCTCACAGACAAGTTCAGAGGATCCTAAATTTTGTGTAGTATTGAAGGACTTTCTAAAGGCCGTGTATGTACGGCTTGTGATTTACATGATGTGAATCCTAAATCCCCCCCCCTTTTTTAACCTGACTAAGAATATTAATGGAATTAGACACTTTTTTAAAATAAAAAATTCTTACCTGTATTGTGGATGGTGTTATTCCAAATTAGCCTTAATTCATGTCTTATGAATTATGATTTTTATTTTAAAGGTAAACTTCACATGTAATGGTCAGGAAATGCGTCTCTGAAATTTTACAGGCTTAATATATTTATAATTGATGATGGCTTAATATATTTATAAAAATTGGTGATGGGCACAGCCTGTTCGTTGTTACTGCTGTTTATGTAGTGATATTAGATGCTTGCTAGAGTGCCGTGCACTTCTGAGTGGCTGTTATGGTGAGTCCTGTCTTTGTGCCATAGTTGTCCAGAGCTGAACAAAGAATGAACAGGCTGGATCAGTGCTACTGTGAGCGGACATGCACTGTGAAGGGAACCACCTACCGAGAGTCTGAGTCCTGGACAGATGGCTGTAAGAACTGCACATGCTTGGTATGCCTTCCGTTCGCTGTCATGGGGGACTTGGGTGGCCACACTGGTTAAATATTTATTAAGACAATGTAATCATGAAAATTTCAAGACCTATTTTCTCTAAATGCAACACTAAAATGCAAGCAAACCTGGTCACTTCTGAAGAGCCGTGTGTTACATTATTAAAGACACTCTTGCTGTGAGGACGCTATGAAGCACATCTGTGCACACATGACGTTAGCAATTCAAATTAGGTCAGCAGAGCGAGTCCCAAGGGAGTCTGTCCTACAACCCTTACCACTTCTGGGGAATTCTCCCTCGTGTGTTTATTAATGAGTTATAAAGAATCCGAATTATATAGAGCATTAAATATTGTGTCTAGACAGAATAATATAAATAATGGATTTTAAATAGTCTTTAATAGTTGGCTAAGAGAATACACACTACACTGTTCAAATAAATGTGACTTTTCTTAATTCTCAGTAATACATTCTTTTTTGTGCATTATTATTTCAAAACCATAGCCGTGCTTCAAAGAAAGCTTCAAGTCAAGTGTGGTTTTAAAATTTCAGATTCCATAGGAACTGTTAAAAAGCTAGAGTTCTGTAAAGGGTCACAGGTCTATTTGTGTTACCATTCATACCATTCGCTACACTCATCCAGTCGATTCAAAAGCAGAATATCACACACATAAAAAGGATCCAAAGTGATCTGTATGTGAAGGTATCTGTGTGTGTGTGTGTGTGTGTGTGTGTGTGTGTGTGTGTGTGTGTGTGAGAGAGAGAGAGAGAGAGAGAGAGAGAGAGAGAGAGAGAGAGAAGAGATGACAAGGGAAAGCAAGCGATCATGTTATCTGTGTGGATGTGTGTACCCCATGCATATGCACATGTGAATGTGCATCTGTGTATATGTACACTTGTGAGCATGTCTTTGTGTTTGAACATATATATGTGCATCTAGGTGAGCTGAGTCTGCCCATGCCTCGTCTGTGTGAATAGTCTGTGTGTATGCATACACATATGTCCCTCTCTGTGTAATATGGGTTTTTTACTCAAGGCTACAATATAATAAAATTATAACATTTTACAGTTGTAGTGAAACGTTCCCAAATGAGGACAAGAAATCTACCTAAGCCAAGTGCTGGGTGTGATTTGGTAAGGAGTACACACTGACTGGGAAAGTCAGAGCAGCCAGATGCATGGTTGGTGTGTGAGCATTCGGGAGATAGCGAGGTATTCCGGGCCAACTTTCAGCTTGCCATTTTCCTGTGAGCTTGTGGCCTTCTCCACTTCACCATAGAAGGTGCAGATTTGCTTAGGAAAGATCAGTTGCTGGGTAAAAATAGGGATGGTTCTCAATTTTTAAAATGTAGCCCGAATTACTGTGAGTCACCACGCTGTGGGCATTGCTAAAAAGAACAGTGGCATTTTATGTAAGAGCTTGAAGTCTATGAAATGGATTTAATAGCTGTTGTAGAGCATTGAATTTCTAGGTGGCATTTCTTTAAATGCTGTTTGCCTTTCAGAACGGGACCATCCAGTGCGAGACTCTGGTCTGCCCTGTTCCTGACTGCCCTCCTAAATCGGCCCCTGCGTACGTGGACGGCAAGTGCTGTAAGGAGTGCAAATGTGAGCATGCCTTTGCTGAGCAGTTCTTTCTTTGGAGAAATACAGCTTCATGGTAAAAATATTGCATCGATCTCTGTAAGCCAGGCAAGCTAAATTACCTCCAGAAAGAATCTCTCTTCTTTTTTTTTTTTTTTGATTTTTAATATTTTTATTACATATTTTCCTCAATTACATTTCCAATGCTATCCCAAAAGTCCCCCATAGCGCCCCCCACTTCCCTACCCACCCATTCCCATTCTTTTGGCCCTGGCATTCCCCTATATTGGGGCATGTAAAGTTTGCAAGTCCAATGGGCCTCTCTTTCCATTGATGGCCGACTAGGCCATCTTTCGATACATATGCAGCTAGAGACAAGAGCTCCGGGGTTCTGGTTAGTTCATAATGTTGTTCCAACAATAGGGTTGCAGATCCCTTTAGCTCCTTGGGTACTTTCTCTAGCTTCTCCATTGGGAGCCCTGTGATACATCCAATAGCTGACTGTGAACATCCACTCCTGTGTTTGCTAGGCCCCGGCATCGTCTCACAAGAGACAGCTATATTTGGGTCCTTTCAGCAAAATCTTGCTAGTGTATGCAATGGTGTCAGCGTTTAGAAGCTGCTTATGGGATGGATCCCTGGATACAGCAGTCTCTAAATGGTCCATCCTTTCATCACAGCTACGAACTTTGTCTCTGTAACTCCTTCCCTGGGTGTTTTGTTCCCAATTCTAAGAAGGTGCACAGTGTCCACACTTTGGTCTTCATTCTTCTTGAGTTTCATGCGTTTAGCAAATTGTATCTTATATCTTGGGTATCCTAAGTTTTGGGCTAATATCCACTTATCAGTGAATACATATTGTGTGAGTTCTTTTGTGATTGTGTTACTTCACTCAAGATGATGCCCTCCAGGTCCATCCATTTGGCTAGGAATTTCATAAATTCATTCTTTTTAATAGCTGAGTAGTACTCCATTGTGTAAATGTACCATAATTTCTGTATCCATTCCTCTGTTGAGGGACATCTGGGTTCTTTCCAGCTTCTAGCTATTATAAATAGGGCTGCTATGAACATAGTGGAGCATGTGTCCTTTTTACCGGTTGGGACATCTTCTGGATATATGCCCAGGAGAGGTATTGCTGGATCCTCCGGTAGTACTATGTCCAATTTTCTGAGGAACCACCAGACTGATTTCCAGAGTGGTTGTACAAGCTTGCAATCCCACCAACAATGGAGGAGTGTTCCTCTTTCTCCACATCCTCGCCAGCATCTGCTGTCACCTGAATTTTTGATCTTAGCCATTCTGACTGGTGTGAGGTGGAATCTCAGGGTTGTTTTGATTTGCATTTCCCTGATGATTAAGGATGTTGAACATTTTTTCAGGTGTTTCTCTGCCATTCGGTATTCCTCAGGTGAGAATTCTTTGTTCAGTTCTGAGCCCCATTTTTTAATGGGGTTATTTGACTTTCTGGAGTCCACCTTCTTGAGTTCTTTATATATATTAGATATTAGTCCCTTATCCGATTTAGGGTAGGTGAAGATCCTTTCCCAATCTGTTGGTGGTTTTTTTGTCTTATTGATGGTGTCTTTAGCCTTGCAGAAGCTTTGTAGTTTCATGAGGTCCCACTTGTCAATTCTCGATCTTACAGCACAAGCCATTACTGTTCTATTCAGGAATTTTTCCCCTGTGCCCATATCTTCAAGGCTTTTCCCCACTTTCTCCTCTATAAGTTTCAGTGTCTCTGGTTTTATGTGAAGTTCCTTGATCCACTTAGACTTGACCTTAGTACAAGGAGATAGGAATGGATCGATTCGCATTCTTCTACATGTTAACAACCAGTTGTGCCAGCACCATTTGTTGAAAATGCTGTCTTTCTTCCACTGGATGTTTTTAGCCCCCTTGTCGAAGATCAAGTGACCATAGGTGTGTGGGTTCATTTCTGGGTCTTCAATTCTATTCCATTGGTCTATTTGTCTGTCACTATACCAGTACCATGCAGTTTTTATCACAATTGCTCTGTAGTAGAGCTTTAGGTCCGGCATGGTGATTCCACCAGAGGTTCTTTTATCCTTGAGAAGAGTTTTTGCTATCCTAGGTTTTTTGTTATTCCAGATGAATTTGCAGATTGCACTTTCTAATTCGTTGAAGAATTGATTTGGAATTTTGATGGGGATTGCATTGAATCTGTAGATTGCTTTTGGCAAGATAGCCATTTTTACAATGTTGATCCTGCCAATCCATGAGCATGGGAGATCTTTCCATCTTCTGAGATCTTCTAGAATTTCTTTCTTCAGAGACTTGAAGTTTTTATTATACAGATCTTTCACTTCCTTAGTTAGAGTCACACCAAGATATTTTATATTATTTGTGACTATTGAGAAGGGTGTTGTTTCCCTAATTTCTTTCTCAGCCTGTTTAAGGAATCTCTCTTCTATTTTGGTGATCATTTTTACCTGCTTTTACTCTGGAAGGACCATTAGTTTTTCTTGGAAGACCCTTGCATATAGTGACAGAAGTAGAGAAGACAGACAAAACACTCTTTGAAGTGGGGGGGCCTTCTGCCTTTTACTGCTTAATACAGATTCCTACCAAGTAGAGAAAGAAGATCAGCTGTTTACGTTCTTGTATCAGGGAAATCTGTGACATAAGTTAATTTGAGGATCGGGTGAAATATTGCTCTTTTACCCAAGACAATGGAACCCACTTCTATAGTATCACTCGCCTCTGACTTTAATAACAAACAAAACAAGACAAAACAAAACAAATGAACAATAAAAACACTTACACTGTCTTGTGAGGAGGCTTTGCTGCCCTTTCACACACAGTATATGAAGTTCATGTGTGATGTCTAGAAACACTTTTACAATCTTCCATAGCCTCTGATGTTCTAGGTCATTCTCTCAGTCCCAGAAATCAAGCAGTCTACAGGAGTTACTTCTGAAAAGACTTGTTTTTAATTCCTGGCTAAAAAGAGCCCTTAAAATAGTGTTCCGTCTTTGTCAAAGGAGTTTATACACCAATCATCTATGAACACTGGCTTGTTATCTAATGTGTGGGCTCTACGGACTGTGTAAGCACACGAGTGTGTGGTGTGAGACTCATAAAGACGGAGCAAGGGTAGACAGCAAGAGAAAGTAGGCGCGTGACACGAGGGAAGGCGTGGCAGCTGTTTTGGCTCCCGATATCTTGTTACAAATCTCCCTAGCCAGTGCAACTAACTCAAGTCTACACGGTGTGCACACATTCCTACATACCAGCAGGAAAATGTCAGCAAGTAACAGTTGCCTTGTATATGTCACTGTGCTGGTATCTTCTTGAGCTCATTTTTCACAGGCGTGCTGGGCTAGCTAAGTAGGTTCAGAGGAGACATCGAGGTTTGAGTACCGCATTTTAGCATCTTAATAAAAACTACATACACAACATTCAACACATAACAGGAAATATAAAACAAAAAGGAGATTTTACTCTCCCTTGTCCTCTTAGAGTTTAATTCTTGTGTGCTTTGTCGAGTAATTTTTCTCACGCCCACTGACATATGACAGTGCAGGCTTTTTCTATTCTATGCAGAGAGTGGTGTCACTCATTTTCCCTGGTTCTCCTTAATTAATGGCTTATGCTGACTCTCCCTTACCAATCAGACATTGCTGCATATTATAACACTGTAAGGTTTGCTGTGGTTCTGTTTCTCCCCTCTCAAAGTCTGTGTGGTGCTCCCCTGTCCCCTTCCTTATGTGAGGCAATATGATGTCATTTGTACAGAAACGTGGTGCACTTCTTATAGCTCTGGATATAGGATGTATTAAGGGTGGAGTTGCTGGATCAAAGTCTATTGTAGTTTTTATTATATATGGCCAGCTCTTTCTAGCTCACTCTACAAAGATAAGGACCAGCTTGTTTTTCTTCCTTCAGTGAGGGAGCACTGGCAAGAGGCAGCTGGGGCGCGGGGGGGGGGGGGGGGAGGGATCTGAGAACAAAGGCTGTTTGTTTCACTGGGTCTTTGAAAGGGCACTGGGTGGACAGTGCTACTGATTCATGGGACATCTTCTAAGAAAGGGGAACCTAAGAAGCCCAAGTCTTTCCCTCCAACCTTACAAAGCTATCAAGTAGAATTGTTGTTAAAAGGAATCACAGTTTCCCGTCTTCAGTAAGTTCTGTTGATGGTGTGTGAATATCCCAAATTCATGTTTTTTGAAGTGAAGGTAGCTTTGCAGAAGACAGGGCACAGGACGCTGCCCTTTCATTCAGGGGCCTATGCTGCACCTGCTTAATCACTCTTTCTTTTAAAAGAAGAGCGAGCACTCAGCTTCCAGCTCTTCAGTGTGAATTGCAATTTCTCTTCATTATTAAAATCCTTGAATAAATGTATTTTGTGGGTTTTATTATTTTTCATGCCCCATTACATTTTCTCAAAAGAGTTTCTCTGTCCATGTAATGACATTGCTTAAATGGGCTAAAACTCTTCTGAAGAAAGCTTTATGTAAATGTCTATAATAATAATTAAATCAAACTGTCTAGTATGGTACTAAAGGAAAAATGCGATTATTTTTTTTTTAGCTGATCAGAAGGCTAATTCTTCTTAGCAGTGTGCTACTTTGAAACAAGTGAGAGGATTTGCTCTTTGTACCAAACAGAAGAGCAATAATCTAGACATCATTCATACCCGATGCAATTTAAGATGGAAGGAAAACACTTAAGCAGAAAGTGTAGTTTTTATCTGTAGTGCTGTTAGGTAATTGTTTTAAAAATGAGCTTATTTCATCCTCAATAAAGATTGTGCAAAATGCCATTTTGAAACCAGAATAGGAAAAAATAAGACGTATGCAATTTTAAGCATCTTAGAGGTTGATTTAGACAATCATGTGCAAAGTAGTAAGTTAGGGTCACACAATAAGGTAAGTAGACATCACCACACACTGCAGACAGAAGCCATGGCTCCTCTGTCCCTAGTCACAAGGGCCAGACAGCTAGGTGGACTTATGAGGCTCTACTTTTCTATACATAATTCCACAGTATGTAAGATAGTTACAGATCAAGAATTAAATGAGTCTGGTCTAAGGTTCGGGCAGAAAGGGATTCTCTTTTTCCATTTAGACGTGGTTCTCAGTGGTTCTCATGGAGTAAAGTTTAAGAACACCCTTTATGCAAAATCTGTCTCTAAGTTAAAACATAGTCACTATAAAATATAGACAATGAAATTTCTTTTAAATATGTTGCTGGACATGATGTTGCTAAGAACTCTGGAGCCCTAGCTAGCAAAGTATCTGTTGATGAGAATGGTGGATGTAGTTCCATCCCCAGACCTGCTGAGTACCGCCCTCCCCCCCCAGTGTACATACTAGATGGGGCTTTGCTTCTAAATAGCCCCACTGTTCCCCCATGGATGCCTTGGCTTCTAAACGACACCATTCCCCTGTTACTGGCCCCCTGTTCTTGTTAGAAACCAGCATATATTATTTCTGGACTGAGGCCTAGAGCAATGATAGGTTTTGAGGATTTGAGGCCCAAATCTTAGGATTGTTTCATATTTCAGATACATCCTATATATTAAGTAACTTCTATACTTCACACCTTTTCTCATTTATAAATGAGGAAATACCTCAGTTTAGTTTAGATACCTCAGTGAACTTAGCAACTCAGGACAGATACATTTAAGCTCCTGGAGAATAACAGATACTTCACAGCTAACGTATGTGTAACTTTCAACTGCAGGCAGGTGACACTGATGGTTAATAGCACTGATGAGAACTGAGCTTTTAATCAGATAAGTTGTAAGGCCTAGACACAGGAGCTACGGCTGACCTCAGTGCTTCTCAGAATTTAATGAGAAGATAAAGCAGTTTGGGATCTCATTAAAATGGAATTCTGATGCAGGGTCTGGAACAGAACAGTCACCATTGCCAACACACTCTCAGGTGACCTAACAGTGCTTCGGTTAGCAAAGAGTTAGCTAGTCAGGGTTTTATGATGTAGACTTCAATCTCAAGTGTGTATGTATCAAGGCCTCCAAATACACGTTTCAGGGTTTATATTTTAAGCCGACATATTTAAAAAGTGGTTCTGAGTCTGGGAACTTATGAGGCATCCATTGCTTTTCATAATGATGCCCACTTGTTAGGGATCAGCATTGGCAGCTCACTTGCTCGCCCGAGAAAAGCATCAGCAGCGTCACAGGTTCACAGGTGTGCATGGTGACCATCACACGGTCAGTGATGCACTCTCATACAGCTGACTCTGCTCCACCCTATAAACTGTGTGCCTTTGTTTTTCAAAGATCTGTTTATTTTTATTCAACCATTTATTTATTTATTTCCACACAATTACTGCTCTGATGCACCAAATATTTCATTAGTAAAATAGGAAGTCAGTGCAAATCAAAAGCTGAGTTCCTGCTTCTCTGGAGACAGAAATGGTCAAGTGATAGTCCAAATACCTTCCACCCTCAAAGCTCACATAGGACTTCAGTATCCAATGTAGAGTAATAAGAGCATAGAAGCTGACCTGACTAGGGCATTTAGCGGTGGGGCCTTGGGGACATGATGAGGATAGTGTAGGTCCATCAAGGTAAACTCTGTGACTGAACAGTGATGGCTTGGTAAGACAAGAGGTCTGAAGATGCACGCATGTGGTCACTGACTCTTGCATGTGACACTCGACAGCACCTCAAGACTTCTCTGAAACTCAGGCCTATCTGTGTAGTTCTTCATCTTGGGGCCGTGGACTGTGACCTACACAAGAGTCTCTCTTTCCCAGCTGTGTACTCAGTCTGTGTCTCCGGGCTGTTAGCGGCAGAGCTGGGAAGGGTGGTTGTTGCTAAGGAGTTACTTGACTATGTGGGCACAGCTTCAGAACTGACACGCAGGAAAAGTGGCAAACATCCAGAGGTGTCGAGGATGGTACAAGCAGAACACTTCAGGTCATTCTGGCGAGGGCACAGAAGACAAGATGAGGGGGCAAAGGTCACAGGTAGACGTGAGGGCACCTATCATGGTGGCATTTTCTTTCGGTTAGATGACATGTACAGCTTCAGAGCCTTTGCTAGCAAGAAGGGAATCCCCATATTTACCCTTGACGTGTAGTCATGAGTCAAAGTGAACCTGTTTTTTCTTCTCTAAAACTTACCTAGCTGGTGGTATTATGTGACAATGGACAAATACAAAGGAGTATTCATAAAATATAATGTTCCTAAGAATCATGTCTGTGTTATGCATTACATATATATTATGCATAATATAATTTCCATAAAGTATGACAAGAGATAGAATTTCATCCAGTGTTTATAATTAATTAAGGTGAGGATAGACGTATTTATTACAGAAAGTATAAATTGGATGTCTTTGTACTGCCTCATTTTATATAGAACAAAGCCAATTATGCTACTTCAGAAAAGTCAGTTTTAGAGGCAAATATTTGGTTAGATTTTTGTTTGTTATGATAAAGAAAGAACAAGGGAAAACACAGAGTTGGGAGCTTAAATGCATTAAAGAGGAAAGCATGGATTTGGGTGGGCACCGTCACAGGCTCAGAGGTGTGTGAGGTCACCATCACACGTTCAGAGGTGTGCTCACATGAGGTATGCGTGCTCACCTTCACACGTTCGGAGGTGTGCTCACATACAGCTCCTACTCTGCTCCAGCCTTTTCTCCATGTGCATTTGTTTTTAAAAGATGTGTTTATTTCTATTCTATACATGTGGGTGTTTTGCATGCATGTTTACATACACCGTATGTATGTTTGGTGTTCCAAGGTATCAAAAGGCGGTCAGTGTCAGTTTGCCTAGAACTGAGATTCCAGGCAGCTGTGAGACATCGTGTGGATGCTGGGAGCTGAACCTGTGTCCTCTGAAGGAACACTTAGTACTCTTAAGCTGCAGCCTCTGTTCCTAGGCCTTAAACAATAGGGTCTTTTAAATTAATTAGCTAATTAATTTTACACTCCATATTTTATTCCCCCTGCCCCCCCTACTCCCCATCCACCCTCCTACTGCTCCACATCCCATACCTCCTCTCCAGACCCGTGTCTCCACGTGGATGCCCCCACCCCACCCCACCTGACCTCTAAACTCCCTGGGGCCTCCAGTCTCTTGAGGGTTAGGTGCATCATCTCTGAATGAACACAGACCTTGAAGTCCTCTGCTGTATGTGTGTTGGTGGCCCCATATCAGCTGGTATATGCTGTCTGTTTGGTGGTCCAGTGTCTGAGAGATCTTGGGGGTCCAGATTAATTGAAACTGCTGGTCCTCATGCAGGGCAACCCTTTTCCTTAGCTTCTTTCAGCCTTCCCTAATTCAACAACAGGGGTCAGCTGCTTCTGTCCATTGGTTGGGTGCAAATATCTGCCGACTCTTTCAGCTGCTTGTTGGGCCTTAGAGGGCAGTCATGCTAGGTCCCTTTTTGTGAGCACTTCATAACCTCAGTGTTAGTGTCAGGCCTTGGGACCTCCCCTTGAGCTGGATCCCACTTTGGGCCTGTCACTGGACCTTCTTTTCCTCAGATTCCTCTCCATTTCCATTCCTGTAATTGTTTCAGACAGAATATTATGGGTCAGAGTTGTGACTGTGGGATGTCCCTCTTCAAAGCAAGGAGGGAGTGAGGGAGGGACCTGAAAGGGAAAGTGGATGGAAGAGGGGAACTTGGGGGGAGGGGGAGAGGGGAACCTGATCTGGTATTGGGTGAGGGAAAAAGACTGAAGCCCTGAGGGCTAGCTGAAAGAATGGAAAACAGGCAACCTCAAGAGGTAGGAGGTTGGGAGTACCCTCCAGAATGCACCAGAGACATGGGAGGTCAGAGACTCTCATGACTCAAAGGGAGGGACTTTAGTTGAAATGCCTGACAGTAGAGAGAGGGAACTATAGAGTCTACCTCCATCAGGAAGACAGGGTCTTCCTTCCTTCCTTCCTTCCTTCCTTCCTTCCTTCCTTCCTTCCTTCCTTCCTTCCTCCCTTCCTCCCTCCCTCCCTCCCTCCCTCCCTCCCTCCCTCCCTCCCTCCCTCCCTCCCTTCCTTCCTTCCTTCCTTCCTTCCTTCCTTCCTTCCCTCTTACCTTCCTTTTGTACATTTGTATTAGAGAGGATTTGTTTCTAAACTCTTGTGGAAGAGCCTACATATCTCCTATTTCTCAGATCCTTTGTGCTTTGTTGCCTTTGTGCAGAATATAATAATAGTTTACACTGAGTGAGTCTGTTGAGATGAAGTGCATGGGCTCATGGTTGAATGGAACCGTTCTCATCCACATTGTAACAAGCAGTGCCCACAGACACTGGCATCTGTTTTCCTTATTGTGTGCTTTATAAGCGTGAAAATAATTAAAGCATGAAGCACAAGAAAACTTAAGGGTAAACTTAAATTCCTCTTCTCTCTGACAATTCTCTGACTAATCCATACTTTTAAAATTGTAATCCTTGCCACTTATGCTTTAACGATGATTTCAAAGATGTCGATCTTGGCGAGGTTAGGTAACACATACAGATGTATTGTCCCCAGTGCGACAGACGGCCATGGTTAGTTTTTCTTTTCTCCTAGTCCATTCAAGACTATTGAGCTGGCTTCTGGCTTTCATAGTTTATTGTATAATCATTTGTGAGAAAACACAAGCCATGAGCCTTTTTGGGGTCTGAATTGCCATTGTTCCACTTGGAGGCTAATTACTATGCCTGGAAGATGAGAAACGCAAAGGGTAACACCCCTTTCACACGACCTCATGGATACACATGCGTTTGAACCGATAAAAGAGTTAACCTTCCTGATAAAAAATTAGAGCATTTCACAGCCAAGGCAGCCTTATGAATTTCCCATTTATGTCTGTGCCTGCAATCCACCTTCAGCCTTTCTCAGGCCCTGAATCTCAACAAAGGTCACTTTGATTTGTTAGTTGGGAAGGGGATAGGCTGTGGAATCGCACAGAACAGGATGGACATTGTGCTTGTTCACTGATTTAGTTAGTGCATTGCCGCCTTCGGGCCACGGTTTCTAAAGGCTGAGGGAGATGGCACGAGGAAGGCAGTGCACAGGATGTGGAGTAGGATGTAAGAATTACATTCATTGTCTTTGGTAAGTTTTCACTTGTGGAGCTTCCAAAATTAGAATCGTCCCCAAACTAGCAATATGAGATGAAATAGCAACAGCAAGACTCTCATCATGTAGGAGCATTAAAACTGCACACTCTTTACAAATATTTAGAATTAGGGACTTTCTAGGAATTTGGCTTTTGTAGCATTGGGACTACAGTGGTGAACAAGGTCCGACTTCTCTTGGCTCACACACACCTGCTAAGCATCGGAGGCTGAGGGAGTAAAGGAGTGATGCTTGTAGCACAGGGTTATGGTCTGGTGAAAGCACCCAGAGGAGATGCGATTCCACTGTAAAGAGGTTAAAAGCATGCCCAAGAAGGTGGGGAGATCAGATGGAGAAATGGCATTGAACTAATGAAATGGGGAGGGAAACAATTTTCAGACCAACAAAACTGAAAACCCAGACATTAAGAAAAGCATGGCTTCACCAAGGCCAAGGTATCAGGGGTCCAGGGTCTAAGGAAAAACATGCCACTGGACAGGGCAGCCCACCCTCTGAGGATCTGAGGTTTGTTGTTACTTGGGAAGGGGAGGGAAAGGTGCCGAGAACAGCCTCATTGCATAGAAGTGCTAGGAAGTGGTAGACTCTGGATATATTTTAGAGATAATGCTTGTAGGATTTTCTAATTATTTAACACAACCACAAGCAAAAACCGTGAGAGATCCTTCTAAGGTTCTTCATCAAGGAAGAAGACAGAGTTAGCCATTCCAGGATGCAGGGAAGGTTGGTGATTGTATGTCTTTGAGAGAGTGGCCAGAACTAAGAGTTTAATGCATCACTTAAAAATGATTTTTATGTATTTTTATTTTATGTGCATAATGTTCTGCCAGCAGGTATGTCTGTGTACCATATGTCTGTTCCCATGGAGACCAGAAACAGATGTCAGATGGTTGTGAGACACCATGTTGGTCCTGGGAACTGAACTTGGATCCTTTGGAAGAGCTGCCAGTTCTCCTACCTGCAGAGCCATCTACCCCCTTGTGGATGTGTATGGATATAGATGTTTATAGATGTGCAGTAGTGATATGGATTTTGAGAACAGTGGAGTATTCTTGGCTAGGATGCATATGACCAAGGGACTTAGTGTGCCGATGCCACCAGGAACACATGAAGTCAACCCGAGATGGTGGCTCTTGAATTTCTCATCTCACCAAAGTTAAGACTAAGGACACGTGAATTGAGTGCAGGCACATTGGAACCAGGCTTTATTAAGAGAAAAATCAGGGAAAGAAAACTTCTGAGAGTGGGAGGCCTCCCAAAGAGATGAAAACAACTGATCTGGTTTTCTGGGGACTTTCAATAGGATTTACAGGGAAAAAAGTTTGAGGTAATTTTATGAGATTTATTGATTTTCTGTGCTCTTATGGGCTGAGCCAGAGGAGGATGCACACATTCCACACATGTTCCCCTGGCCCAATGAGAGAGGTGGTCATGAGGTGATTGCATGCCCCTCACACAATGAGAGAGGTGGTCATGAGGTGATTGATTGCATGCCCCTCACACAGGTAGGGGTGGTTATAGCCCCTCCTTGGCTGATCTCTGACACACCTTGTTGGCTGACATCTTTGTCTGATAGTGAACCTTACCTGATATTGCCACCATCAGCATCGCAGGTGTCTCACTGGCTGTCATGAAACTGTATTTTCTCCATTTTCACATCTACATGACAAGCTTAGAGTTTTAGCATAGCAGTGGTGCATGGGGGGAGTGACATTGTAACTACCAGGGCATAGATGTGGCCTGTCTTGGTTACCTCATCCCTATCTAATTCTGTGTGGAACTGTCTGGAGTGTTTTCTTTGGAGGGGAAAAGCACCTTGCTAGGAGTAGTCCTTCCTTGTCCTCTACTCTGTTACAGTGAGCTGCACCAGAGGTAAGAGGAGGTGAGGTGTTGTCGGAGTTTAGACTCCAGGAACAGTTTTCCTGAGACAAGCTCCTTGGAGCGGAAGCTTCCAGGTCCCCCAGTGACTACCAGGGACATGTGATAGTAATGAAAACAGATACTAGTGGAGGTATGCTTGAACTCCAGAATTCTATGTGTTGACAACTGTCCCGTCCTCAGGTTTATTCTTTACTGTGCTCTTAATATTGAGAATCTTTCTTTGTTAATCTTTAATCTTAATCTTAATCGTTCTGTGTATAATATTCCTTTAAATATATTGTGCAGAGCTAGCTTGGTTTGTGTTTATCTGGAAATTCCATTTCTTAATTTTAACAGGGCAATTTCCTGGCAACGGCATTTTTGGATGACAATTATTCTCTTTCAAGGTCTAATTGTATCATCCAGTGCTTTCCTGACTTTGATGGTGTCAATGAGAGATCTCATGTGCAGCCACCAGCGGCCATGGGTTCCTGGGTTCCTGAAAGGAAAGCTGGGGATGGATGGGAAGAACGGTGAGAGAGATAATGAGCCAAGACAAAGTTCTCTGATCAAGGCTCACTCTTTAATTCTAGGGTCTGAATTTAAAGGGGGAACCCATCCCCCACTTTGCCAAGACCTGTTGCTTTGTCAGAATCTCCTCAGGAAAACAAGCTCAGGCTGTTCAGCAGGTGGTGGCTTCTTGCAGGAAAGTGCAGATGTAGCCAACAATAGACTTTACTTAGGTGGGAAAACTCCATCCTAGGTGGGCTAGCCGACTGTGGCAGATACAAGGTCTGATTTAGCCCGTTCAAGGCTGGGGGAAGGGCACACTCATGCTGTTCTGATTTGTCTGCCTTCATAGTAAGTCTGCATTTCTTCTTCCAGATTTCAGTGTTGAAGAATGTCCTTTCTCTGGTCAAGTCTTTTTGGAATTCTTAATGCTACATGTGTTAGAGCATCTATTTGTTTCGTAGATTTGGGGACTTCTCTGCTTAGTGTATTTCATTCAAAGCTCTCTCTGTTCCCTAGTGTTCATCTCTCCTTCGATCCCATGGTTTGTAAGTTTGGCTTCCCAATCATGTGTCACGGTCCTCTTCCTGGTAAATAAAGGAAGTTTTTCCTGTATTGCTTTCCACTACTCATGCTTCCATTTGGTCAGATCTTTTGGGGATTCTTTCTGCTGTTTTATTGCTGTTGTTTATGCTGAATTTTTAGCTACCAGCATTTCCATTCTCTTCCAGAACCTCAATTTCCTTGCTGAATTTATCTTCTGCGTTATTGACGTTTAATCCATATTTCCGATTTGCTCATCCATTTCCCAGACTGTTTCCTCCACGGCGTTCCCTTTCCTCTCTTGTGTCTTCATTGAACTCTTCTGTTTGTCTCTGCTTTTCATCTTGTTCATCATTTTACCAGAAAGCTTTTCAAATCTTCACCTGACATTTCCCCTGTTTGCATATCTTTGAGCTAATTAGCTGGAGAATTAGGATCTTTTGACACTTCTCCTGGTTCATTGCCTTTCAGCTCATTAGCTGGCGAATCGGGATCCTTTGACATTTTCCCTGTTTCCAAAGCTTTGAGCTCATTAGCTGGGGAATTGGGATTGTTTGGAACAGTCCACACAGATTCACGTTTTCCTGCTTCAGTATCTTTGAGCTCATTAGTTGGGGAACTGGGATCTTCTGGGACAGCCGCAGATATTTGCTTTTTCTGTCTCCATGTTGCAATTTGTACATCTGCTGGTTTGAATATCCATTCTGGAACTGACAGGGACATCTTACTGAGAAAGCCACCTTTGAATGCTGAATTGACAGTAATACACAAGAGATGAAAGGCCAGCTGTTTCGGTAGGAACAACATACACCAGGCGAGATGTACCTATACACTTAAAATCAATCACAGCCACGAATGAATATGAAAACTATAACAGTAGAGTGCTCTGGGATATGCAGTGCTATTTAGAGTAAGAGTGGAAACAGTAAATGAGTGAGAGAAAAGAAGGAGACAGAAAGGCCGAGAATCAAGATTAATAAATGAAAGGAGAAAGATCATGGGGAAGAGGGTAAGAGAGATGTGTCTTAGTCAGGGTGACTATCACTGAGATGAAACCCCATGGCCAAAAGTGAGTTGGGGAGACAAGGATTTATTCAGCTCATAGTGTTACATTGCTTTCATCATTAAAGGGAGTCAGGACGAGAACTCTGATAGGGCAGAAACCTGGATATAGGAACTGATACAGAGGCCACGGAGAGGTGCTGCTTACTGGCTTGCTCCCCATGGCTTGCTCAGCCTGCTTTCTTATAGAGCCCAGGACCACCAGCCCAGGGATAGCACCACCCACATGGTCACTAATTGAGAAAATATCTTACATACTTGTCTATAGCCCAATTTTATGGAGGCATTTTCTCAATTGTAGTTCCCGTCACCAGATGACTCTAGTCTGTGTCAAGTGGACATAAAACTATCCAGCACATGATGAAAACAAAAGAGATTAGAAAAACAGAAAATAATTCTAAATAGTGAAAAAGTTTGAAGACCAAATTGAATAAATGCAACAAAGAGAATAGAAAAGTTAAGATGTATTCCTCAGTTGCCTGTATTTCTTTTTGGGACTGAGGCCCCCCGAGCTTTTCCTTTTCCATGGTAGAATTTCTGTTGATGTCATGCCTGTGCACATCTATGTAGCTGTTCTGATACCTCTAGGAGGAACAATCTCACAGCAAACTTCTCATTCCTTTGGTTCTCATAAATTTTCTGCCCCTTCTTCTACCACGAGCCCTGAGCCTGAGGTGCAGGAGTTGTGTTGTAGATCCATCATCTGGGGTTGGGCTCCAGACCTGCACCTTTTGTTCTTCTAGCACGAGCCCTGAGCCTGAGGTGCAGGAGTTGTGTTGTAGATCCATCATCTGGGGTTGGGCTCCAGACCTGCACCTTTTGTTCTTCTAGCACGAGCCCTGAGCCTGAGGTGCAGGAGTTGTGTTGTAGATCCATCATCTGGGGTTGGGCTCCAGACCTGCACCTTTTGTTCTTCTAGCACGAGCCCTGAGCCTGAGGTGCAGGAGTTGTGTTGTAGATCCATCATCTGGGGTCGGGCTCCAGACCTGCACCTTTTGTTCTTCTAGCACGAGCCCTGAGCCTGAGGTGCAGGATTGTGTTGTAGATCCATCATCTGGGGTTGGGCTCCAGACCTGCACCTTTTGTTCTTCTAGCACGAGCCCTGAGCCTGAGGTGCAGGAGTTGTGTTGTAGATCCATCATCTGGGGTTGGGCTCCAGACCTGCACCTTTTGTTCTTCTAGCACGAGCCCTGAGCCTGAGGTGCAGGAGTTGTGTTGTAGATCCATCATCTGGGGTTGGGCTCCAGACCTGCACCTTTTGTTCTTCTAGCACGAGCCCTGAGCCTGAGGTGCAGGAGTTGTGTTGTAGATCCATCATCTGGGGTCGGGCTCCAGACCTGCACCTTTTGTTCTTCTAGCACGAGCCCTGAGCCTGAGGTGCAGGATTGTGTTGTAGACCCATCATCTGGGGTTGGGCTCCAGACCTGCACCTTTTGAACTTTTTGTGTTGTTCTGTAAGGGTCTTCATCTGTTGCAGCGAGAACTTTTCTGGATGAGGAAGTCTTGGTTACTTTTTAATTGCTGTGACAAAACACTGTGATCAAAAAAGCTTATAAAAGAACACATTCGACTGGGAGCTTGTTTATAGTTTCAGAGAGTCCATGATCATGGCAGGGAGCAAGGCAGGAGACTGGCAAGGGTCGCACTGGAGAAGTAACTGAGAGCCTACATTTGAGACAACAATGCACTCCCAGTGGCGCATGCCCTCCAATAAGGCCACACCTCCTAGTCCTTCCCACACAGTTCCACCTACTGGGGATCATGTATTCCAATACATGGTGGCCACTGCTGTTCGAACCACTACAGGAGTGAATCCCAAGAGCAGGGACGTCTTCCTCAGAGAAGAGCACTACCAATTTGTTATCCAATATGAGCTGTTCAGCCCTTAAATCATACATATGTGTAACATTATATAAACTGAGCAAAATGTATTTATGTGTTTAAGAACACACACACACGCAACAACAATTAATATAAAATAGGTAAAGGATTTGAGAAAGTAAGAAAGAGTATATGGGAAGGTTTGAAGGGAGGAAAAGGAAGGGACAAATGATATAATTATAATCTCGAAAATTATTTAAATGGTTTTAAAAAGCAGTGTATAATGTTCAAAAAGTGAGTAAGTTAAAGTCAAAATACAGAGAGGAGGGGAAAAAAGTAGAGATAGAGTACTATGGGGTGAGGGGGGAGGAAGGGAAGAAAAAGAAAACTAGGAAGAGGGGAAATGTACTGTCCAACATTACCCCGCATGTGAAAAACACGTTAACAAAAATTAGGAGAAAAAACTAGGGGGACTAACAAGTACAAACACAAAATTAAAAAAAAAAAAACACAATTCTGTGAAAATCTTGCTAGATTTGGAAGACAAATGCCATTAAGAAGAAGGAAACACAGGAGGTGTCATTCTCCCCAGTCTTCATTAGCTGGTGAACTGCTAATGGATGGATGGACGGTTGAGCTGTGTTTCCTTGTGTTTCCTTAGGTGTATGCCACTTCTGAATCTGTCCTGTACAGGTGTCTGAGTCCCCACTGCTGTCTTGGCAGGGGGTGCTTTCCTTCTTTGTGTATCTGGGGTCTCTGCAGCTACAGAGCTTTGAATTTGGCTGGTGGGCAGATTCTTTCATGCTCTAGTCTATGCAGGCCTCATCTCTTGGCTTGGCTGTTTTAGCCAGTGTGGTTTGAGCATGACAAACAGTCACAACACTGTGACCTGAACAAGCATGGGACATTCCTTCCTACTCTCAAGGCTTCTGAGTTAACCACCCTGCCAAAGAGATGATGCTGAGTATTACAGACCCACTTGGAACTTTGGAGTTCTCAGGCTCAGTAGCAGTAAACGCCAGAGTGTTGGCCCCAGAATTTGATGTAGCTACCAACCTCAGGACCAGAGCTGTCAAACTCCAAGATCATTCTCAGATAATGAAATATCTATGGTCCAATATGGGCAAGGCTTTTTATATTCTTCTTAGTCTGAGGTAACCTGTTACTGCCTGCATTTTTTAGTCTGTTGGAGGCTGGACATCCCCCTTCTTGCCACACTTGCCTTTCTGTGTTTCCCCCACCCAGGGGCCTGATAAACCAAATTGGGGCTCTTATCCATGATCTGAGCCCTATAGAATAAATTCTAACAATCAACAATAAAGTGTCTCTCCCGTGGTACCCACCACGGACCTAGAATCACACAGGATGGATGAATGACATTTCTGCTGTAGGAATCACCATTTCACCCAAACTCACCGTTAGGCTGTGAGGGCTGTGGGTATGTCCTGAAGGCAGCATAGCCTGACTTTCATCCGACTGACCATTTTGGAAGCCACTTCTGTGTCTCTTCCTTCTCCAGGGAGTCACATAGATGCTGCAGGCTATGTGCACAGGTGGAATATGTGCAGGGTTGTGTGGATGTAGGATTTAGCTTGCTCCAGTATTTTTGTTTCTGCTTCTTTTTCCTCAATTTGTCACTTCTCTCATAGATTCCTGATCTTCTCATTTGTTTCTTTCTCTGGGATAAAATGTATTCTTTCTTATTCTAATTCGCAGAGATAGGTGTTAGTATGCCATCTTTCCTGGAAGTGGGGATTTTTGATGGAAAGAATTGAAATTGGTAATACATAAATATTCACACACATCTAGTGTGAGGGGGAGGGAGAGAGTAGGGTGGGGGTGGCTAGCTGAAGGTGTAAGCAGAGCACAGAAAATGGGGTTCCTAGCGTAATTGAGAGTTTGACCTTAGCCAGGAGAAGCATCTCTTCATCAATAGCAGGAAGAGAACAATGGGTAGGCACAGGTGGAGCTAAATGTATAGGCGGATGCTCAAGTGTTTGAATGTATCTGCCAGCTTGTGTTTTCTGTAAAGTTTGAGGAATTCCAACAGAGAGAAGGCACAGTCAGAGGTGAGCAGAGATGAATTGAAAGCAACTTTGTAGTCAGAATCTCAAAGGCTCCTGTAAAATTGCTAGTGAGAAGCTGTGTTATCGATCAGTCTGATTATACGTTTTTCTGCTAACATTTTGATGTGCTAAATGTAGATGGTAATACAGATTGACTTATCTTTGATTGGAGTTTTGTTTATGTTTAGAAAAAAATCAGTCAAACGTAGAGACTTATAGAGATTTAAATTGTATAGAGAAGACAAGGAGAGTTGAGATCCTCATTCATTCTGGGTTGGGGAACAGTTGATGTACCAGTGTGTGCTGTGTGTTATACATAGGGGTCCTTCATAGGACCTGAATGTACAGCTACTGTCTTGGAGCTCTATAGGGAATGGTCCTCTTGTGTGAAATATGGAATCAATGTTAGTTACAATGCCATGGGGGAAACATAACTGGAGGTGCAGAGGATGGGCGGGCTGGGCAGCGAGGATGACACTAGTTGGCTGTGAATAAGGATGTAAAGAAAGTCAAAGTCACTTAGAAAGGTTGTCACTAAAAATGAAAAGTCACAGGGTTCATCTAGCTGGGTTGTAAAGAAAGAAAAAGGAGTGTTGGCTCATTTTAAATTGCTGGCTTTAGTGTTGCCAGTATTAAACCCTAATATAACGATCACAGGCTTTATTATTTTATGCACGATTATATACTGTTCTGTTGTTGTTGCTTAAGAGAATAGAATTGTTTGTTTGTTTATTACTGTGTGTCTCCATAGGTTGGGATTTGTGTAAAGGAAAGCTACTGATTTTGCTGTAGCATTTTTGTGTGGCTCAGTCGTTATTTTAAATGGCTACTCACAGGTTCTCCTCTTCCAGACACTTGCTCATAAAAGAGAGCTGTCAGCCCATATCCATCATACATACATACATACATACATGCTTACATACATGTAATCATACCAGTCAAAGTAAGGACTTGGGAATCTTCATCAGACAATGATTTAGCCTGTTTAACAAAGGTATCTACATGGATAGTTTTAGCCATGGAAAATTTGTGCATTCTTCTAGGTTAAAACAAAGGAACCAAACCCAGTTTGTTTGGAGGCCATAAAAAATGAAACAGAGGAAAATGCATTGGCCGCTCTGACAGCCAGGGTCTCTGTAGAGGAGAGCTATGCTTCCAACATGTCCACCTAGGTAGTAAATGGGCATCTCGGGGGTTCATCTTTTTATGTCTAGGGTCCTCTAGAGGAGCAGAACTTAGAGAACAAACATGTTAAGAGGAGATTTATTAGAGGGGCTTTCATGAGACAGTCTGGGCAGTCTGACAATGGCTGTCTCACTCCAGAGAGGCTCAGAACTTGGTAGTTTCTCTCAGTCTGCGGGGCCAGATGGATGTCTTCATAGTCCCAGTCTCATGCTGAAGGTGTGGAGGACTCTTGGAGAGCTACTGGTCTTCAATCCAGTCTGTTAGAAGCCCAAAGCTGGGTCCTCATAGGCATTAAAGAATGTAGCAGAAGTAACAATATGGTGGATGAACTGTTAGCAAAACATTAAACAGCTTCCTTGACACCACCTGCATGTAGGCTGCATCTTTCCACTTCAAATGACCCAGTCAAAAAGATTCCTCACTGACATGGTGCCCAGCAGCCTGGCCTTCAGTTGATCCCAGATCTTATCAAGTTGGTAAGAGAGATAGCATCACAAATCATTAAAATCAGGTTTCCTTATAGATCATTTGAAAAGGTACTAACTGGACCAAAGACTTATTATTACAGAACATAAGAGTTGTATCTAATTGTGCCAGCTGGGCAAGCATTCTCCTTCTTTGACACCGGATGTTGTCATTTACAAGAGCTTATTAAATCTGTAAAAGGAAATAGTAATATAAAGAAATAGTAATAATAAAATGTCTTTATAAATAGATAATCAAAGCTCAGAAAAATGTTTTTATAATTATGAAAATTTAAAAGAATACTTTAAGTTTTGGTGAACTTTTATTTCAGATTTCAAAAAATTAAGGAATATTTGCTTAAAAGGTGGAGTAATGATGCTTTTATATACATACATACATGTGTTGTTGTAATTATCAACTCAGGGGCAAGCATGACGTGAACCCTTGGCCGCCTACACATGTAGATATTTAATCTCATTATCAACTCTGCTTTTGGGTTTTGTGGATATGATTCTTAAAAATGAAGTTGAAATGAAATCTTTCCACAATTTGTTAAGATGAAGAGCTGGTTTTATTGACTACTTTAAGGAGGGAGATGAAGTACGCCTCCTACTTGCAATAAACTATGGACAAAGTGTATTTATGCCGGAGGCTCAGAGGCATCCGACACCTGAGCCTCTCCCTTGAGGCCACTAGGATTGAAATCTAAAATATGAAGAGTAAAATATAATTGAGTGGAAGAAATCTAAATTGGTCTACAGATGCCTTTAACAGAGAGATGATTTGTCCAAACCCCCAAACAATGTCTCTTAGTGTTAGCCATTTCTTCTGTCTCTCTCTCTCATTGACTCTGTAATTATATTTTAGCTTCTATTACCCCAATCCTATCCCTTTATGACCCCAATTTTCTGACTGGCCCTGTCTGACCCACCCAGAAGCCTGCTTAAGCATTCAATGAATTCTTTATGAAATTCGGTTGTAATTTAATCTTCTCCGTGAGGCTCATTTGGGAGCTGTGTTCTGCTGTCTGGCTCTCTGACTGGAAGGCTGTTGGCAAACACTGACCCTCATTTTTCACCTCCGTCAGTAGAATCTCAGGGAGAATCCAAACATTGGCTCCCATTGTGATGTCTATACTTATCCTGTGATACCGGATGTCTTATAGAAATATATGGCTCCAATTAGTGATCTGACACCTGCGTTCCTAAGCTGTCCTCTGGATCTTTACATTTAAAATGCTGTCATACTTCCTCTCAAGCCTCCTCTCTTCGATCACGTGGTCTGCTCCAGCCTGGTTATGCAGACAGTTGAAGAAGGCTTGGCGATTCCTTCAGTCAGCTCTGCTGTCCTTAGTTATTATGTTACTCAGGGAGGAGAGATCTGAGGAATGAGTGTAGATAGATATAGATAGATATAGATGCTATAGATAAAGATATAGATATAGATGATATAGATATAGATGATACAGATACAGATGCAGATATAGATTTTTTAAATTGGGGAGCAGTGATCATCCTAATCTTGTTACTTTTCTAGTAGTGAAAGTTTCTGATGACTCTGTCATCTGTTAGTAGTTCAGGATGCTGCTGCTGCTGCTGCTGCTGCTGCTGCTGCTGCTGTGGTTCGGTCTGGCAACCCATTCTGTTTCATAGACTCATCTGATTCTCCTTTCTGCTCCTTTTGTCCTGCATTAAACAATCCATTTTCGTGAATGTGCACATGCTCATGATATCCACGACTAATCTCATTTCCTATTTGTGACCCTCCAGTCTCAATGTATCAGGACTTGCTAAAATAGCTCCTTTCCCATGAAAGTCTCACAACCTCTCATCCTAACATGTAATTAAAAAACATTAGCCTCCCTACCTATCAGTTCTGCCAGATAATTGTGGGCTTCCCTGAATATCCCCTGCTGTGGAGGATTTAAATAAATTTATTTAAATAAATATACGTTTCTTCTCGCTTGTTCTTTAGCAGTATCTATGTGTGAACCATCTTTTAGGTTTGAGACTGGTAAGAGGAAATCTCTGCCGCTGGGTATCTTCCTTTTATAAAGAATGACACAGGCGTCTCATGAGGAGTGGGCTTTCCTTGGACAGCCCATTGCAGAGGACATGGGTAGGCACCATGATATCCCACTTAGTTCTCCCAGCTGTTGGCTTTCACGGTTTACATAGCTTCTTTTCATCTTTGTAGTGGTAATCGTTTTGCTTGAAAATATTTCCCATTGGATTTCCCATTGTATGTGCACAGGTTCTACAGTGCGACTCAGCCATGCATGTTTCTTATACAACACTCCTTCTCCCTCTGGGTCTTGGCCCTTTTGCATGACTCTCTGGTGATATCCAAGTCACCTCCTCTCCCATAGCTTCAGTGTTGCCATAGTCACCTTCCCCTTCCTGCTCTGATGGTGACTTTGGCTCATCGTTTGCATTATTTAAGTACAGTGTTATCACCTTGGCAGTCCTGCCCCAGATCCCATATGTTCTCCTTTACTCTCCCTTCTGAGGTGATAAAATAATTTTTTTCCCAAGAGACAGACTCTTTACTGACATACGTAAGTAAAACGTCCCCTCAGCTTGGAGCCTGATTTCCGATTCCTGCTACCTATGACCAGGCTGAGAGAGGCCAGAGGTAATAAAAATGGCAAAAATAGTTTAAAATAGAATCAGGGAAAAAAATGACAGGATGGCGACAGCAAAGGTGTTCTCTCCTGTGTGTGAGCATAGCTTCTGGAATGGAGAGAGGCAGTGGCAGGAGATGGAAACTACGCTGAAGAACGAACGCAGAGGCTGTCTAATGAATAACTCTTGAAGGTGCTGACAATGCATTATTTATCTTCCCACCTGTGCGGCACTCTCCGCCATACAGAATCCCCCAGGGAAATTTCTTCTGCAGCTTGCCTTCAGCCAAACCTGTTGAGAGACTGAACTGAAGGGACAGGCAGCTCCAAGAGGGTCATTACCTGTCAATCTCTGATTCAAATCCTTGTCTGTGGTCAGGAAGTAATGAAGCAATCCTTCTGGACTCATCTTTTTGTTGAAGGCACTGATTTAATCACGCAAAGGCCATGCGGATGAGCAATATTAACTTCATGCTAGGATCTCTGTCTCCAGGGACCATTCTGCCTTTTATAGTCTCTGAATTATTGAAGACTGTGTGCACATTTTCCATAAAATGGCGTCTGTGAAATGGAGCAGTCTTGATCTTACCAGTTTGGTCTCTTCCTCTCTCTTTGCTTGTCTTTAATCTCCCCTCTTTGGCATCTGATTTTACAGTGTGAAGACCTAATTTGTAAAGCTGACCTTACTTTGGACTATGATCTTCTGGCAAATGGGTAGATATATTTTAGAGCTTTCATACTGTCCACCTTTAAAGAATTTGGATTGAACCAAAGCTGTTTCCAATCCCATTCAGCAAGCAAATTATAGCTTAATCTTGGTCCCACAAAGTTAAGCATTGCTCAGCACATGACCCTTTGTGAAGTTACCTTTTAGACACACTATATACCTAGAAGTTACTGAAAATAAAATAGAAACAAAAAGCAAAAAACTCTAACCCTGAGTTTCTTATGTGAGATTCTTCACACGAATAATATTTAGTATTTCAAAGAAGTGAAAATAAAGTTCTTAAATGCAGTGAGCCAGGCCTTGGCATTTTCATAATCTAATTCCAACAAATTTTAAGCAGTAAACACTATTGTGAACTATAGCCACATCTCTGGCATAGATATTCAAAGCTGACTCATGTTATACTTGCAAGTTATTATTATCATTATTATTTCTCATTTTCTTGTTTTCTATTCCCCTTCTGGTCCACCCTCTGTTCTACAACCCATACCTCCTCCCTGTTCCCCTGTCTCCCCGAGAATCCCCACCACCACCACTACCACCACCAGACACATACACTAGACCTCTAAACTCCCTGGAGCCTCCAATCTCTTTAGGGTTAGATACATCTCTGTCTGAACCCAGACCAGGCAGTCCTCTGTTGTATATGTGTTGGGGGCCTTATATCAGCTGGTGTGTGCTTCCTGGTTCGTGATCCAGTGTCTGAGAGATCTCAGGGGTCCAGGTTAATTGAGACTGCTGGTCTTCCTACACGGTCGCTCTCCTCCTCAGCTTCTTCAGCATTCCCCTAATTCAACCACAGGGGTCAGCAGCTTCTGTCCATTGGTTGGAGGCAAATATCTGCATCTGACTCTTTCAGCTGCTTCTTGGGTCTTACGGAAGGCAGTCATGCTAGGACTCTTTTGTGAGTGCTCTATATCCTCAGTAAGAGTGTCAGGCCCTGGGGCCTCCCCGTGAGCTGGATATCACTTTGAGTCTGTTGCTGGACCTTCTTTTCCTCAGGCTTTTCTTCATCCCTGCAGTTCTTTCAGACAGGAACAAGTATGGGTCAGAGTTTTGACTGTGGGATAGCAAGCCCATCCCTCACTTAATGCCCTGTCTTTCTTTCTGCTGGAGGTAGGCTCTATAAGTTCCCTCTCCCTACTGTTGTGCATTTCATCTAAGGGCTTTTGAGTCCTCAGAGACTCTCACCTTCCAGGTCTTTGGTACACACTGGAAGATTCCCCCAACCTACTACCTCCCGAGGTTACCTGTTTTCATTCTTTCTGCTGGTCCTCATGAGCCACCTAATACCATATCATGTCCCCCGCCCCACCGCAGTCTGCTTTCACTCCCAGGTCCCTCCTTCCCTCCCCCCATGTGATTGCTTTCTTCCCTCTCCTAAGTGGGACTGAGGCATCCTCACTTGGGCACTTCAGCTTGTTGACCTTTTTGAGTTCTGTGGACTGTATCTTGGGTATTCTGTGTGTGTGTGTGTGTGTGTGTGTGTGTGTGTGCATGTGTGTGGCTAATATCCACTTATTAGTGAGTCCATACCATGCATGTCCTTTTAAGTCTGAATGATATTTTCCCATTCTACCCATTTGCCTGCAAAACTCAGGATGTCCTCATTCTTTTTTTTTTTTTAATTTTTAATATTTTTATTACATATTTTCCTCAATTCCATTTCCAATGCTATCCCAAAAGTCCCCCATAGCGCCCCCCACTTCCCTACCCACCCATTCCCATTCTTTTGGCCCTGGCATTCCCCTATATTGGGGCATATAAAGTTTGCAAGTCCAATGGGCCTCTCTTTCCATTGTTGGCCGACTAGGTCATCTTTCGATACATATGCAGCTAGAGACAAGAGCTCCGGGGTTCTGGTTAGTACATCATGTTGTTCCAACAATAGGGTTGCAGATCCCTTTAGCTCCTTGGGTACTTTCTCTAGCTTCTCCATTGGGAGCCCTGTGATACATCCAATAGCTGACTGTGAACATCCACTCCTGTGTTTGCTAGGCCCCGGCATCGTCTCACAAGAGACAGCTATATTTGGGTCCTTTCAGCAAAATCTTGCTAGTGTATGCAATGGTGTCAGCGTTTAGAAGCTGATTATGGGATGGATCCCTGGATACCGCAGTCTCTAAATGGTCCATCCTTTCATCACAGCTACGAACTTTGTCTCTGTAACTCCTTCCCTGGGTGTTTTGTTCCCAATTCTAAGAAGGTGCACAGTGTCCACACTTTGGTCTTCATTCTTCTTGAGTTTCATGCGTTTATCAAATTGTATCTTATATCTTGGGTATCCTAAGTTTTGGGCTAATATCCACTTATCAGTGAATACATATTGTGTGAGTTCTTTTGTGATTGTATTATTTCACTCAAGATGATGCCCTCCAGGTCCATCCATTTGGCTAGGAATTTCATAAATTCATTCTTTTTAATAGCTGAGTAGTACTCCATTGTGTAAATGTACCATAATTTCTGTATCCATTCCTCTGTTGAGGGACATCTGGGTTCTTTCCAGCTTCTGGCTATTATAAATAGAGCTGCTATGAACATAGTGGAGCATGTGTTCTTTTTACCGGTTGGGACATCTTCTGGATATTTGCCCAGGAGAGGTATTGCTGGATCCTCCGGTAGTACTATGTCCAATTTTCTGAGGAACCGCCAGACTGATTTCCAGAGTGGTTGTACAAGCTTGCAATCCCACCAACAATGGAGGAGTGTTCCTCTTTCTCCACATCCTCGCCAGCATCTGCTGTCACCTGAATTTTTGATCTTAGCCATTCTGACTGGTGTGAGGTGGAATCTCAGGGTTGTTTTGATTTGCATTTCCCTGATGATTAAGGATGTTGAACATTTTTTCAGGTGCTTCTCTGCCATTCGGTATTCCTCAGGTGAGAATTCTTTGTTCAGTTCTGAGCCCCATTTTTTAATGGGGTTATTTGACTTTCTGGAGTCCACCTTCTTGAGTTCTTTATATATATTGGATATTAGTCCCTTATCTGATTTAGGATAGGTGAAGATCCTTTCCCAATCTGTTGGTGTTTTTTTTGTCTTATTGATGGTGTCTTTAGCCTTGCAGAAGCTTTGTAGTTTCATGAGGTCCCACTTGTCAATTCTCGATCTTACAGCACAAGCCATTACTGTTCTATTCAGGAATTTTTCCCCTGTGCCCATATCTTCAAGGCTTTTCCCCACTTTCTCCTCTATAAGTTTCGGTGTCTCTGGTTTTATGTGAAGTTCCTTGATCCACTTAGACTTGACCTTAGTACAAGGAGATAGGAATGGATCGATTCGCATTCTTCTACATGTTAACAACCAGTTGTGCCAGCACCATTTGTTGAAAATGCTGTCTTTCTTCCACTGGATGTTTTTAGCTCCCTTGTCGAAGATCAAGTGACCGTAGGTGTGTGGGTTCATTTCTGGGTCTTCAATTCTATTCCATTGGTCTATTTGTCTGTCACTATACCAGTACCATGCAGTTTTTATCACAATTGCTCTGTAGTAGAGCTTTAGGTCCGGCATGGTGATTCCACCAGAGGTTCTTTTATCCTTGAGAAGAGTTTTTGCTATCCTAGGTTTTTTGTTATTCCAGATGAATTTGCAGATTGCACTTTCTAATTCGTTGAAGAATTGATTTGGAATTTTGATGGGGATTGCATTGAATCTGTAGATTGCTTTTGGCAAGATAGCCATTTTTACAATGTTGATCCTGCCAATCCATGAGCATGGGAGATCTTTCCATCTTCTGAGATCTTCTATAATTTCTTTCTTCAGAGACTTGAAGTTTTTATTATACAGATCTTTCACTTCCTTAGTTAGAGTCACGCCAAGATATTTAATATTATTTGTGACTATTGAGAAGGGTGTTGTTTCCCTAATTTCTTTCTCAGCCTGTTTATTCTTTGTGTAGAGAAAGGCCATTGATTTGTTTGAGTTAATTTTATATCCAGCTACTTCACCGAAGCTGTTTATCAGGCTTAGGAGTTCTCTGGTGGAATTTTTAGGGTCACTTATATATACTATCATATCATCTGCAAAGAGTGATATTTTGACTTCATCTTTTCCAATTTGTATCCCTTTGATCTCCTTTTGTTGTCGAATTGCTCTGGCTAGGACTTCAAGTACAATGTTGAATAGGTATGGAGAAAGTGGACAGCCTTGTCTAGTCCCTGATTTTAGAGGGATTGCTTCAAGCTTCTCACCATTTACTTTGATGTTGGCTACTGGTTTGCTGTAGATTGCTTTTATCATGTTTAGGTATGGGCCTTGAATTCCTGATCTTTCCAAGACTTTTATCATGAATGGGTGTTGGATCTTGTCAAATGCTTTTTCCGCATCTAACGAGATGACCATGTGGTTTTTGTCTTTGAGTTTGTTTATATACTGGATTACGTTGATGGATTTCCGTATATTGAACCATCCCTGCATCCCTGGGATGAAACCTACTTGGTCAGGATGGATGATTGTTTTGATGTGTTCTTGGATTCGGTTAGCAAGAACTTTATTGAGGATTTTTGCATCAATATTCATAAGGGATATTGGTCTGAAGTTTTCTATCTTTGTTGGGTCTTTTTGTGGTTTAGGTATCAGAGTAATTGTGGCTTCATAGAATGAGTTGGGTAGAGTACCTTCTGTTTCTATTTTGTGGAATAGTTTGTGAAGAACTGGGATTAGATCTTCTTTGAAGGTCTGATAGAACTCTGCACTAAACCCATCTGGTCCTGGGCTTTTTTTAGTTGGGAGACTATTAATGACTGCTTCTATTTCTTTGGGGGATATAGGGCTGTTTAGATCATTAACCTGATCTTGATTCAACTTTGGTACCTGGTATCTGTCTAGGAACTTCTCCATTTCATCCAGGTTCTCCAGTTTTGTTGAGTATAGCCTTTGGTAGAAGGATCTGATGGTGTTTTGGATGTCTTTAGGATCTGTTGTTATGTCTCCTTTGTCATTTCTGATTTTGTTAATTAGGATGCTTTCCCTGTGCCCTCTAGTGAGTCTGGCTAAGGGTTTATCTATCTTGTTGATTTTCTCAAAGTACCAGCTCCTTGATTGGTTGATTCTTTGAATAGTTTTTCTTGTTTCCACTTGGTTGATTTCGCCCCTGAGTTTGATTATTTCCTGCCGTCTACTCCTCTTGGGTGAATTTGCTTCCTTTTGTTCTAGTGCTTTTAGGTATGTTGTCAAGCTGCTAATGTGTGCTCTCTCTAGTTTCCTTTTGGAGGCACTCAGAGCTATGAGTTTTCCTCTTAGAAATGCTTTCATTGCATCCCATAAGTTTGGGTATGTTGTGGCTTCATTTTCATTGAACTCTAAAAAGTCCTTAATTTCTTTCTTTATTCCTTCCTTGACCAAGGTATCATTGAGAAGAGTGTTGTTCAGTTTCCACGTGAAGGTTGGCTTTCTATTATTTATTTTGTTTTTGAAGATCAGCCTTAGTCCATGGTGATCTGATAGGATGCATGGGACAATTTCAATATTTTTGTATCTGTTGAGGCCTGTTTTGTGACCAATTATGTGGTCAGTTTTGGAGAAGGTACCATGAGGTGCTGAGAAGAACGTATATCCTATTGTTTTAGGATAGAATGTTCTGTAGATATCTGCTAGATCCATTTGATTCATAGCTTCTGTTAGTTTCACTGTGTCCCTGTTTCGTTTCTTTTTCCATGATCTGTCCATTGGTGAAAGTGGTGTGTTGAAGTCTCCCACTATTATTGTATGAGGTGCAATGTGTGCTTTGAGATTTACTAAAGTTTCTTTAATGAATGTGGCTGCCTTTGTATTTGGAGCATAGATATTCAGGATTGATAGTTCCTCTTGGAGGATTTTACCTTTGATGAGTATGAAGTGTCCCTCCCTGTCTTTTTTTAATGACTTTGGGTTGGAAGTCAATCTTATCAGATATTAGAATGGCTACTCCAGCTTGTTTCTTCATACCATTTGCTTGGAAAATTGTTTTCCAGTTTTTCATTCTGAGGTAGTGTCTATCTTTTTCTCTGAGATGAGTTTCCTGTAACCAGCAAAATGTTGGGTCTTGTTTGTGTAGCCAGTTTGTTAGTCCATGTCTTTTTATCGGGGAGTTGAGTCCATTGATATTAAGAGATATTAAGGAAAAGTAATTGTTGTTTCCTGTTATTTTTGTTGTTAAAGTTGGCATTCTGTTCTTGTGGCTGTCTTCTTTTAGGTTTGTTGAGGGATTACCTTCTTGTTGTTTCTAGGGCGTGGTTCCTGTCCTTGTATTGGTTTTTTTCTGTTATTATCCTTTGAAGGGCTGGATTCGTGGAGAGATAATGTGTGAATTTGGTTTTGTCGTGGAATACTTTGGTTTCTCCATCTATGTTAATTGAGAGTTTGGCTGGGTATAGTAGCCTGGGCTGGAGTTTGTGTTCTTTTAGTGTCTGTATAACATCCGTCCAGGATCTTCTGGCTTTCATAGTCTCTGGTGAGAAATCTGGTGTAATTCTGATAGGCTTGCCTTTATATGTTACTTGGCCTTTTTCTCTTACTGCTTTTAGTATTCTATCTTTTTTAGAGCATTTGTTGTTCTGATTATTATGTGTCGGGAGGTATTTCTTTTCTGGTCCAGTCTATTTGGAGTCCTGTAGGCTTCTTGTATGTTCATGGGCATCTCTTTCTTTAGATTTGGGAAGTTTTCTTCTATAATTTTGTTGAAGATGTTTGCTGGTCCTTTGAGTTGAAAATCTTCATTCTCATCCACTCCTATTATCCGTAGGTTTGGTCTTCTCATTGTGTCCTGTATTTCTTGGATGTTTTGAGTTAGGATCTTTTTGCATTTTACATTTTCCTTGATTGTTGTGCCGATGTTCTCTATGGAATCTTCTGCACCTGAGATTCTCTCTTCCATCTCTTGTATTCTGTTGCTGATGCTGGTATCTATGGTTCCAGATTTCTTTCCTAGGGTTTCTATCTCCAGTGTTGCCTCATTTTGGGTTTTCTTTATTGTGTCTACTTCCCTTTTTAGGTCTAGTATGGTTTTGTTCATTTCCATCATCTGTTTGGATGTGTTTTCCTGTTTTTCATTAAGGACTTCTACCTGTTTGATTAGGTTATCCTGTTTTTCTTTAAGGATTTGTAACTCTTTAGCAGTGTTCTCCTGCAATTCTTTAAGGGATTTTTGTGCTTCCTCTTTATTGTCTTCTACATGTTTACCAGTGTTCCTTTGTATTTCTTTAAGTGTGTTATTAAAGTCCTTCTTGAAGTCCTCTACCATCATCAGGAGATATGCTTTTATATCCGTGTCTAGCTTTTCCGGTGTGTTGGGGTGCCCTGGACTGGGCGAAGTGGGGGTGCTGGGTTCTGATGATGGTGAGTGGTCTTGGTTTCTGTTAGTAAGATTATTACGTTTACCTTTCGCCATCTGGTAATCTCTGGGGTTAGTTGTTGTCGTTGTCACTGTTTAAAGATTGGAGCAGAAGCTGTGTTCCACTCACCAGCAGTCTCAAAATCCTGTGGCGGGGGTCGTGGGTAGCTGGCAGTACCCCGGTGCTGGTCCAGCCGGAAGAAGCCTGTGGTCCTACTCAGGCCGGTTTTCTGCTTCCCTAACTAATGCAGTCTCAGGTCCTGCGCGCAATTGGATTGGAGCAGAAGCTGTGTTCCACTCTCCAGAAGTCTTAAGATCCTGTGGCGGGTGTTGTGGGTAGCTGGCGAGTGTCAGCCGACCCTGCGCCCTAGCTACCCCGGTGTTTTTCTGACCGGAAGAGGCTTGTGGCCCTATGTAGGCCGGATTTCTGCCTCTCCAACCAAAGCAGTCTCAGGTCCCGCGTGATTGGACTGGAGCAGAAGCTGTGTTCCACTCACCAGCAGTCTCAAAATCCTGTGGTGGGGGTCGTGGGTAGCTGGCGGGTGTCAGCCGACCCTGCGCTCTAGCTACCCCGGTGCTGATCCGGCCGGATGAGGCCTGTGGCCCTACTCAGGCCGGTTTCTGCTTCCCTAACTAATGCAGTCTCAGGTCCCGCGCGCAATTGGATTGGAGCAGAAGCTGTGTTCCACTCACCAGAAGTCTTAAGATCCTGTGGCGGGTGTTGTGGGTAGCTGGCGAGTGTCAGCCGACCCTGCGCCCTAGCTAACCTGGTGCTTTTCTCGGATGTCCTCATTCTTAATAGTTGAGTAGTATTCCATTGGGTAAATGAACCACATTTTCAGTATCCAATCTTCTGTCGTGGGACATCTGGGTTGTTTCCAGCTTCTGGCTATCACAAATAAGGCCTATATGAACATAGTGGAAAATATGTCCCTGTGGCATAGTGGGGCATCTTTTGCGTATATTTCCAAGAGTTGTATTGTTGGTTCTTCAGGTAGATCTATTTTCAATTTTCTGAGGAACCTCCAGATTGATTTCCAGAGTGGTTGTACCAGTTTGCAATCCCACCAGCAATGGAGGAGTGTTCCTCTTTCTCCACATCCTCGCCACATGGGTTGTCACCTGGAGTTTTGATCTTAGCCATCCTGATTGGTGTAAGGTAGAATCTCAGCATCGTCTTCATTTGCATTTCTCTGATCACTAAGGACTTTGAGCATTACTTTGGGTACTTCTCAGCTATTTGAGATTTCTCTGTTGTGAATTCTCAGTTTAGTTCTATACCCCATTTTTTCATATTTTTTATTTGATATTTTCTTTATTTACATTTCAAATGTTTTCCCCCTTCCAGGTCTCCCCTTTGGAAACCCCCTATCCACCCCCTGCTTCTGTGAAGGTGCTCCCCCACCCACCCATTCCTGCTTCCCCACCCTTGCATTCCCCAACCCTGGGGCTTCTAACCTTCACAGGATCAAGGACCTCTTCTCCCACTGATGCCAATGTTTATCATTTGTATAAAGGAAGGCTACTCTTTTATTTGAGTTAATTTTATATTGGTCAACGTCTCTGAAGTTGTTTATCAGCTGAAGAATTTTTCTGGTAGACTGTTTGGAGTCGCTTATGTATACTATCATATCATCTGCAAATAGTGATACCTTTATTTTCTCTTTGCCAATTTGTATCCCCTTGATTTCTTTTCTTTTCTTCTTTTCTTTTCTTTTCTTTTCTTTTCTTTTCTTTTCTTTTCTTTTTTTTTTGTCTGATTGTTCTAGGTAACACTTCGAGTACTATATTAAATACATATGGGAGAGTGGGCATACTTGTCTTGTTCCCGATTTTAGTGAGATTGTTTCAAGTATCTCTCCACTTAATTTGATATTGATTGTTGGTTTGCAGTAAATTTCTTTTATTATGTTTAGGTTTGGGCCTTGAATTCCTGATCTCTCCAAATCTTTTAACATGAAGGGGTGTTGTATTTTGTCAAATGCTTTTTCTGCATCTAAGGAGATGATCATGTGATTTTTTTTCTTTGAGTTTGTTTACATAGTGGATTACGTTAATGAATTTTTGTATATTGAACCAAACTTGCATCCCTGGTATGAAGTCTACTTGATCATAGTGAATGATGGTTTTGATGTGTTCTTGGATTCGGCTTGCCAGAATTTTATTGAGTATTTTTTCATTGATATTCATAAGTGAGATTGGTCTTAAGAGCTCTTTTTTGGTTGGGTCATTGTGTGGTTTAGGTATCAGAGTAATTGTGGTTTCATAGAATGAATTAGGTAGTGTTCCTTCTGTTACTTTTCCTCTTAGCACTGCTTTTTAATTTTATGGAATAGTTTGAGGAATATTGGAATTTTTTTTGAAGATTTGGTAGAATTCTACACTAAATCTATCTGGCCCTGGGCTTTTTTTGATTGGTAGGTTTTTAAAGTCTTCTTCTATTTCCTTATGGGGTATGGGCCTATTTAGATAGTTACCTGCTCTTGACTAAAGGTTGTTATGTGGTATCTGTCTAGGAAACCATCCACTTCATCTAGATTTTCCAGTTTTGTTTAGTATATGCTTTTATTGTAGATTCTGATGATTTTTTGATTTTCCTCTGTTTCTGTTGTTATCTCTCCCCTTTCATTTCTGATTTTGTTAATTGGGTACTGCCTCTGGGCCCTTTAGTTAGTTTGGCTAAGGGTTTACCTATCTTGTTGATTCTCTCAAAGAATCAGCTTTTGGTTTTGTTGGTTCTTTGTATTGTTCTTTTTGTTTCTATTTGGTTGATTTTGGCACTGAGTTTAACTATTTCCTGCCTTCTACTCCTCTTGATTGAGTTTTCTTCTTTTTGTTCTAGAGCTCTCAGTTGTGCTATTAAGTTGCTAGTGTAAGATCTCTCCAGTTTGTTTATCAGGGCACTTAGTGCTATGAATTTTCCTCTTAGCCCTGCTTTTATTGTATCCTATAAGTTTGGGCATAATGTGTCAACATTTTCATTAAATGCCAGGAAGTCTTTATTTTCTTTATTTCTTCCCTGACCAAGTTATCATTGAGTAGAGAGTTGTTCAGTTTCCATGTGTATGAGGGCTTTTTGTTGTTTTTGCTGTTATTATAGACCAGACTTAGGCCATGGTCTGATAGGATGCACAGGATTATTTCAATCTTCTTGTATTTGTTGAGGGTTGTTTTGTGACCTATTATATGGCCAATTTTGGAGAAAGTACCATGAGGTGCTGAGAAGATGGTGTATTCTGTTTTGGGTGAAATGCTCTGTAGATATCTGTTAAATCCTTTTGGTTCATAGCCTCTATTAGTTTCACTGTGTCTCTGTTTAGTTTCTGTTTCAATGACATATCAGTTGGTGAGAGTGGGGTGTTGAAGTCTCCCACTATTAGTGTGTGGGCTTCAATGTGTGATTTGAATTTTAGTTAAGTTTCTTTTATGAACGTGAGTGCCCTTGCATTTGGGGCATAGATGTTCAGAATTGAGAATTTCTCTTGGTGGATTTTCCCTTTGATGAATATGAAGTGTTCTTCCTTATCACACTTGATAACTTTTGGTTGAAAATCAATTTTATTTGATTTTAGGATGGTAACTCCAGCTTGTTTCTTGTGAGCATTTTCTTGGAAGACGTTTTCCATCCTTTTACTCTGAGATCATGTCTGTCTTTGTTATTGAGGTTTTGTTTCTTGTATGCAGCAATATGCTGGATCTTGTTTACATATCCAGTCTGTTAGCTTATGTCTTTTTATAGGTGAGTTGAGTCCCTTAATATTGAAAGACATTAAAGACAGATGACTGTTGGTTCCTGATATGTTTGTTTTTCCAGATGGCTTTTTGTCTTTGTCATTTGCTCCTTTTGGCTTTGTTGTGAGATGCTTAATATCTTGTCTATTCTTTGGCGTAGGTTCCTTCCTTGTATTGGAGTTTTCCTTCTAGGATCCTCTGTAGGACTGGATTGGTAGATAGATACTGTTTGAATTTGTTTTTTAGTTGAGAGTTTTGCTGGGTATAGTAGACTTGGCTAGCATTTGTATTCTCTTAGAGTCTGCATGACCTCTGATCAGGCTTTTCTGGCTTTCTTAGTCTCTGTTGAGAAGTCTGGTGTAATTCAGGTAGGTCTACCTTTGTATGTTACTTGGACCTTTTCCCTTGCAACTTTTAATATTCTTTCTTTGTTCTGCGCATTTAGTGTTTGGATTATTATTAGATGAGAGAATTTCCTTTTCTGTTCCCATTTGTTTGGCACCTTCTTGTACCTTTTTGGCCATCTCTTTCTTCAGGTTGGGGAAATTTTCTTCTGTGATTTTATTGAAAATGTTTTCAGGTCCTTTGAGCTGGGTATCTTCATTCTCCTCTATTTCAACTATTCTTAGATTTAGTCTTTTTGTTGTGTGCTGAATTTCCTGGATGTTTTGGGTTAGGAGTTTATGTTTTGAATTTTCTTTGACTGTTGTGTCAATCTCTTCTATGGTATCTTCCACACAGGAGATTCTCTCTTCTATCTTCTGTATTCTGTTGGTGATACTTACACCTGCAATTCCTGACCTCTTTCCTAGGTTTTCCATTTTCAGATTTGCCTCCACTTGTGTTTTCTTTATTATTTCTACTTCCAGTTTTAGGTCTTGGACTGCTTTATTCAATTCCCTCACCTGTTTACCTGTGTTTTCCTGTATTTCTTTCAGTGAGTGATTGATATCCTCCTTAAAGGACTCTATTATCTTCATGAGATAGGATTTAAGGTCAGCTTCCTGATTTTCATGTGTGTTGGTGACTTTACGGCTTGCTGTGGTGGGAGAACTGGGTTCTGATGATGTCCATGTATATTGGCTTCTGTTGCTTATGGTCTTACACTTGTCTCCTGCCATCTGATCATCGCTGGTGTTTGCTGGTCTGAATGATTCTGTCTGGAGTCTGCCTCTTTTATCCCTGGATTGTTTCAGGTATCCTGGTAGGCCTAAGACCCTGGCTTAGCAGACTTCCTGTGGGGCCTTCCAAGTGGAGGGTCTTTAGAGGGGCAGAGAAGCTGCTGATCTGTTGCTTCGGCTGCTGTAGATCTCCTGGGAGGCCTTCAGACTGTTGTGTCATCAGAGGAGCAGCCAAGCTGTTGTCCAGTGTGAAGCTGTTCTCCAGGGTGGGCCTTTGGATTATTTCCTTGTGTGCAGCAAAACTCCAGGGAGGCTTTCACTCTGTTGAGTCATTTGCCCTGCACACCACAGAGACCCTGGGAGGTTGTCAGACTGTGTTGTGGATTGCCCAGTTTCCCTGTGTACAGAGGAACTCCTGGGATGCCTTCAAGCTGTGGCATCTTCAGGGTAGCAGACAAGTTGGTGATCAGTTGCTCAGTTGCCCTGTGTGCAGTGGATCTCCTGGAATGCCTCAGGATGTGGTATCTTCAGGGGAGCAGAGTAGCTAGCGGTCTGTCACAGCAGAAAGGACTGGATGGAAGGGGAGTAGTATTCAGCATGTGGGAGTTTTGGGGGGTGATGGGACCCTGAGTCTACTGTGCTGCCAGCAGCAGCTGAGGGACTTTGGGAGGGTTCTTACCAAATGCTCTGAGTGTAGCGGGACTTCTGGGATGCCTTAGGATATGGTGTCTTCTATGGTGTCCTATGGAGGAGCTTACAAGCTAGCAGATACTTGTCAGTTTTGTGACAACATTTCCTCACTTCTCCTCCCATGACTAAACAAAGCACCTGGCAACCACTTATCTCCTCTCTGTTTCCTTCCTTCCTTCCTTCCTTCCTTCCTTCCTTCCTTCCTTCCTTCCTTCCTCCCTTCCTTCCTTCCTCCCTTCCCTTATTTCTTTCTTTATTTTTAAAAAACATTTTTATTAGCTATTTACTTTATTTTCATCTCAAATGTTGTCCCCTTTCCTGGTTTCCCCTCTGAAAGCCCCCATCCCTTCTCCCTTCCCCCTGCTCACCAACCTATCCCACTTCCTGGCCCTGGCATTCCCTACACTGGGGCACAGAGCCTTCACAGGACCAAGGGCCTCTCCTCCCACTGATGACCACTTAGGCCATCCTCTGCTACATATGCAGCTGGAGCCATGAGGCACACCATGTGTACTCTTTGGTTGGTGATTTAGTCCCTGGGAGCTCTAGGGGTACTGACTAGTTCATATTGTTGTTCCTCCTATGGGGCTGCTAACCCCTTCAGCTCCTTGGGTCCTTTCTATAGCTCCTTCTTTGGGGACTCTGTGCTCAATCCAATGGTAGGCTGCGAGGATCCACCTCTGTATTTGTCAGGCACTGGTGGAGCCTCTCTGGAGACTGCTATAACATGGTTTTGTTAGTAAGCACTTATTGGCATCCACCAAGTGCCTGGGTTTGGTGACTGTATATTGGATACATCCCCAGGTAGGGAAGTCTCTGGATGGTCAGTCCTTCAGTCTCTGCTCCAAACTTTGTCTCTGTAACTCCTTCCATGGGTATTTTGTTCCCCCTTCTAAGAAGGACTGAAACACCCACACTTTAGTCTTCCTTCTTCTTGAGCTTCATGTGGTTTGTGAATTGTATCTTGGGTATTCCAAGCCATTGGGCTAATATCCACTTATCAGTGAGTGATACCATGTGTTTTCTCTTGTGATTGGGTTACCTCACTCAGGATGATATTTTCCATCCATTTGCATAAGAATTTCACGAATTCATTGTTTTTAATAGCTAAATAGTACTCTATTGTATACATGTACCACATTTTCTGTATCCATTCCTCCGTTGAAGGACATCTGGGTTCCTTCCAGCTTCTGGCTATTATATATAAGGCTTCTATGAACATAGTGAAGCATGTGTCTTTGTTGTATGTTAGAGAATCTTTTGGGTCTATGCCCAGGAATGGCATACCTGGATCCTCAGGTAATACTATGTCTAATTTTCTGAGGAACCACCAGACTGATTTCCAGAGTGGTTGTACCAGCTTGCAATCCCACCAACAATGGAGAAGTGTTCCTCTTTCTCCACATCCTCACCAGCATCTGCTGTCACCTGAGTTTTTGATCTTAGCCATTCTGACTGGTGTGAGGTGGAATCTCAGAGTTGTTTTGATTTGCATTTCCCTGATGACTAAGGATGTTGGACATTTCTTTAGGTGCTTCTCAGCCATTAGGTATTCCTCAGTTGAGAATTATTTGTTTATCTCTGTACCCCATTTTAATAGGGTTATTTGATTCTCTGGAGTCTAACTTCTGAGTTCTTTGTATATATTGTATATTAGCCCTCTATCAGATGTAGGATTGGTAAAGATCTTTTCCCAATCTGTTGGTTTCAGTTTTGTCCTAAATACTTCATGTGTTATTTTGAGTAGGCTCACATGTTGAATACTTGGTCCCTAGTTGATGTTGAATAGTTGGGAGGTGTCTTAGTTAGGGTTTCCATTGTTGTGAAGAGACACCATGACCAACACAATTATTATAATGGACTTGGACAATTATTATAATGGACTTTAATTTAATTAAAGCTTGCTTGTAGGTTCAGAGATTCAGTATATTATCATCAAGGCAGGAAACATGGCAGTATCTAGGCAGTAATGGTGCTGTAGAAGCCAAGAATTCCACATTTTAATTGGAAGGCAGCCAGAAGACTGTCTTCCATGTGGCTAGGAGGAGGGATTCAAAGTCCAACCACACAGTGACACAGTTTCTCCAAGACCACACCTACTCTACCAAGGCCTAATAGTGGGCCAAGAATATTCAACTCATCACAAGAAGGATTCACAGGTGTGGACTTGTTGGAGAAGTTGTATCACAAGGAATGGGCTTTGAGGTCTCAAGAGCCAAGTGCCATACCCAATGTTCTTTGCTTTCTGTCTGTGATTTGAGATGTGAGCTCACAGCTGTTCCTGCCACTGTGACTTTGCTCTGCTGTCATGGGTTCTAATCATCTGGGACTATACACCCAATTATAAGCATTCTTTTATAAGCTTCTTGGTCATGGCGTTTCAGAGCAGCAAGAAAAGTAGAGTTCAACCCTACCATGGCACTGGACAGTATTTCTTCTGTGTCTAGCTCAGTTTTTGCTGAGTAATGCTCTCTAGACACATCCACAGTGTCTCCAATTCAGTTTCAATAGTTTTGAAGATCAACTTTCTATTATGCTCCTATGTGTTTATGTGCTTCACTGTATGATCATAGTTTCTCCATCCATTCATCTATGGATGGATTGGTCGTTTCCATATATTGGCTGCTAAGAGCACATGGAAGCACAGATTTCTCCTTGAGATTAAAATGATGATGTCTCTTGTGGTATATGATGATACAGTCACTGGTCACATGTCCTGATACTTGAGATAATGATTGAATCTCCTGTGGTTTATGGTACTAGGGTTTCTGGGCTACAGATACTTATAACTGCTTGTATTCTTTTGAGCAAATCTTTATGTTCTAGATGCTTGTGTGGATGTTTGAGATAGTAACACTAACATAGTGTTTCTTCTCAATAAATTTGTAGTTCGTGAGAGACACCAGATTACCTACCATACAAGGTCCTGGGCTACATTCTACATACACAGAAAGTGGTGGTATATATATATATATATATATATATATATATATATCTTTGTTGATTGTGGAAATCAAGGTGAGCTTCTGAAAAGAGTCATATCAGGATGAATTAGAAGTTAATTTTTTTCACTATAAAATCTTAACCTGATTAATACTAAGAGCTCCCATCACTCAGGTGTTAAGATAAAAGCTGCTTTGTCATTTATCTTGTTAAGATGAACACATTTGTTTTTAGCCAGATTTCTAACATTTTTCTTGTCATTTAATGGGACACAATGAAGTCACTTTTAAGTGAAATTTATAGCATCATTTGCCTGCATCAAAAAATAGAGAAAGGTATCAAATTAATAACTTAATGATGTATCTGAAGGCCTTGGAAAATGAACGCTTACAACCAATAGACATGAGATATCAAAATCAGACCTGGGATTAATGAAATAGAAATGGAAAAAAATACAAAGAATCAATAAAAGAGAGTTGGTTCTTTGAAAGGGTTAATAAGATTCACAAATGTTTAGCTGGATCAACTTAAAGAGAAAGAATCAAAATTAATAAAATTAAAGCTGAAAGATAAGAAATTGCAATAAACACTGAGGAAATTCAGAGAATCATAAAAATGTACATGTATAATATAAAATATAAATTATGCTGACAGATCTTAAATAAGTAGATTAATTTATAGAATTAATTTAAACAGACAACTATCTTCTAATGAGATGGAATTAGCAATTTTAAAATATGTAACTAAAAAGTGTTCAGGCCCAGGTGGACTCAGCCCAGATTTCTATCAGGTTTTCAAGGAACTGATACCAATACACCTTGAACATTCTTCAAAACAGAAAAGACATTTCTGAATTATCTTCATGAATCCAGTAGTTTTTCATAACAAGCCTAGAAAATACCCAGGAGGAGAAGGTAGAGAAGGAAGAGGAGGAAGAGGAAGAAGAGGAGGAAGAGGAGGGGAGGAAGAGGGGAAGGGGAGGAGGAGGAAGAAAAAGAGAGTTGGAATTGTTATAGGCTGATATTTTTTAACAATATAAACATAAAATACTCTCAATAAAATATTTAACCAAATTCAAGAACACAATTAAGTAGATTATCTATTATGATCAAATAAGCTCCATCCCAGAAATGTTGGGATGAGTTAACATACACAAAACAATAAACATAATCTACTAGGTAAATAGATTAGAAGATAAAAAAACTGACCATTGCCTTTGATGGAGAAAAGCCTTTGATAGAATCCACCATCCTGATAAAAATCTTGGAGATTGTAGGGTAACATGGGGTACACTTCAACATAATAAAAGCAATATACAACAAGCCCACCAGTAACTTCTTGCTATAAAGAGAAGAACTCTTGCATTTTCTCTAAAACCAGGAACAAGACAAAGATTTCTATTCTCTCTCTTTGTGTTCTTCATAGTACTTGAAGTCTTGGCTAGAACAAGGAGACAATGAAAAGATATAATGGGGATACAAATAGGAAAGAAAGAAGTAAAAACAAGTGTATGCAAATGACATTCTATATCTTAAAAGACCTTAAAGACTTCACCAGACAACATTTAGAGCTGATAAACAGATTCAGCAAAATAGTAGGATTCATAATTAACACAGGAAAATCAGAAGCCTTTCTATACATAAACAATAAATATATTCAGAATGAAATCAGGGAAGCAATTCAATCCACAATAGTGTCAAATATATGTCTTGAAATAAATCTAAGGATTTTTTTTAACTTACAATGAAATCATTAAGACTGTGAAGAAAGAAACTGAAGGCATTAGAAGATATAAAGACATCCCATGTTTATGGATTAGTATAATTAATATTTGATTAATATTGTGAAAATGGATATTTTTCTAAAAGCAATAGAGAGACTTAAAATCCCATCAAATTCCAGTATAGAATCATCAAAGAAATGGAAAAAAAATCTTCAAATTATTATGGAAAACCAAAAGATCAAGGATAGCTAAAGCAATATTGAACAATACAAACAATAATAAAAACCACTAAAATACACAAAGAAAAACACTTCTAGATTTAACACCACCCCAGATGTCAAATTATACTACAGAGGTATAGTAATAAAAACAGCATGATAATGACATAAAAACAGATATGTTGAGCAATGAGATAATTTTGAGAACTTACACATAAGAGGCCAACAATGCACATTTGAGAAAAGACTACATCGCTAACAAATGGTGGTCAAAATAGATCCTTACATATAGAAGAATGAAATGAAACCTCTGTTTCTCATTTGCACAAGATTTAACTCAAGATGGATCAACTGCCCTGGTGTCTTGAGTCTAATGCAGAGGAATATGCTTGGCCTGATAGGCACTGGGGAAGGCTTTCTGCAAAGAACCCTCGTGGTGCAGCTGTTCAAACAATCAGCTGACAAAAGAACAAAAGATAGAATCAGTAATTAAAACTGCAACTAAAAAGGGTTCAGGGCCAGGTGGACTCAGCCCAGGTTTCTATCAGGTTTTCTAAAAACTGATTCCAATATACCTTGAACATTCTTCAAAGTAGGAAGAGACATTTCTGAATTATCCTTATGAATCCAGTATTTTTTCACAACAAACCCAGAAACTAAATGGATTCTGCACTACAACAGATGCTATCATGTGGGTCAAGAGGCAGCCTATAAAGCGTTAAAAAATCTTAACAAGCTAACTTTCTGGCATAGGGTCAGTATCAGACATTTAAAAACCTCAAACAAAAAATAAACATAATGAAAATACAACCCCAATTTTAAAATAGATATAGGGCTAAACAGATAATTCTCAAATGATGAAATAAAAGTTGTTGGAAAAATATATATTTTTAAATATTTGTCATCCTTGTCAGGGAAGTATAAATTAAAACTACTTTAAGATTTCATCTTACTCCTGTCAGAATGTCTAAGGTCAACCAAACGTAATGCACTTGTGTTTTAACTTGTCATAACGCCCACATGCACGCACGCACACACACATACACACACACATGTACACAAATGACACATATTGGTGTGGAAGTGTAGATTCACTATTGGTAGATGTGCAAACAAGTGCAGCCACTGTGGAAATCAGTGTTGAGGTTCCTCATGAAGCTAAAAATAGATTGATCAGTGATCCACTGATACCACGAGTGGACATGGACACAAGGCAGTCTACATCCTACTGCAGAAATTCTTGCTCATCCATGCTCATTGCTGCTCTACTCACTATAGCCAGGGGATGGAAAAAAGCCTCACTGCCCATTCACTGATTAATGGATAATGAAAATGTGGTCCATTTCAGGATGAAATGATGACATTTGGAGGTAATTGGGTGGTGCTGGACGGAATCATTCTGAGGTAGGAAACCCAGAGGTCGGATGTTTCCTGACAACTGTGGAGGTTAATGCTGAATATTTACATACTTGTGTTGCATTGTAAATAGTCACAGGGTTCAGAAAGTTATCAGGTGTCCTAGGGATGTGGGAGTTTCAGGGGAAGGAAGAAAGACCAGTGTTATAAAGAGGGAAATGAAACAGTCGCAGTCCATGGGTGGATAATGGGAGGGCAGGGTAGAGGAGGAAATGTGAGGAGGGATCTAACACTAAAAACTCCTGAAAATGTTATGCAAAAAACTAAAACTTCAGACGCTTCCTAAAGTACAACCGTATGCATATATAAGATCTCAAATGCAGCTACCCTACAACAAGACAACAATGTCTCTACTATATATCACAGACTGACAAATAAGAATCCTGGTTCCAGAAGTGGTTATGTCTGTTGGAGTTGTTGCCCAGTGGAGTCCATAGACCCCCCTCAAGTGCAACAGGCTATTGTAGTTGTTCTTGGGTACTCTCCAGAACTTGGCGGCATGGCTATGGCCATTGTTGAACAGTGATTAAAATACCAAATCACAGGTGTCTGTCGGCAATGGGGTAGATAAAGAAAATGTGATACATATACACAGCGGGCTATTTGATCGCCACCAAATACAATGGAATACTGTCATTTTGACAAAATAGGGAGGTCTGGTCTAGGTACTTTTGCTAGACAAAGGCAAGCCCCACATGCTTTGTCTCCTGCGTGGAAGCTAAAGAGCCGATTTCAGCGCAGAGGAGGGTATGATAGTAAGTACGGGAAGCAAATAGGGACATGCAGGCAATTCTCAAAACACAGCAAGGGAAGACTTGTCCCAATGCACACAGTGCTGATCACCAATCCCAACAGCCTGCTTGCTGTACATTGTGTGAATAATGAAATAACTATGTTCATTACCCTGATTGGTTCAGCACACCGGATCCATATATTGAAATATTGTGACAGGTACTATTCTGTAAAATAAGAAAAATACATTTGAAACACACAAAAAGGAAATATTGTGTACTAAAATATTGTAGACATATTTGTGTTTACAGTTAAAGTGTTGGTGACACATTTATAATTGTCCCATATTTCCCAGTTTAATGATAAGTACTGCTGATCAGTATCAGACAATGCAGAATATAACGGTCCCACTGAGTATCTGGGTGGCCATCAGTGTTCTTATCTTATAAATCATGTTTCCTCTGGGTAGTAAAGGGTAGCTTTTCAGCCTAGCTGTACTTCAACAGCTTAAAAATAAAAACCCCAAATCCCACCCTCCGAGGTAGTTTTTAATCTGTCTAGCATGCCGTTTGGAAATAGTGAGTTTCGATGTCCTTCATATTTAAGTCTGCCTCAGCAGTGATGTGATAAGTGCTTCCCAGAGTGAGTAGCATTCTCGGCTGGATGTTTACTAGGGTGCACACACAGCACGTTATTACGATCCTGGGTCTTCTGCTCTTTGTATTGGGAGTGCTCCTTCCCTGATGTACTTTACACTAATACTTCCCTCTGCTCATCCTGTGTCACGCTCTTGAAGGACACTGTCCTGGCTCTGGATTGTATGTAGTTGCTCCTGGGTGTGTGTGCCCATTGTTCTCTAAACTCTGCTGACACCCCTTGACAATACAGAATGGGACTTGTTACTTGGCAGGAGGTTTTCTGTAATTTGTCCTCATTCCTGGCTTGAGCATGTCACTCACATCTTTATGAACTGATACGCTTCTCCCGTGTCTTGATTCATTGCACTGCTGGCTTCTTTTCTTTGATCTTGGGCAGCTTTTTTTTTTTTAGTTTGCTTTTTTAGTTCTTCGTGCCCAGGTCCCTTCTCTTCAGTGCCCTCCCACCGAGGTCAATTAATGTTGTCTGTGTGTTGCTGTCCACCATAGCATCAGTAACCTACCGGGACCCCACTCTGGAGGAAACTGATTTTTTCTACTTCCTGGTAGATATCAACTGCCTGTAGGTTTTCAACTAGGAGCAGATCCTTGTGAGCCCTCTCCTGCTCTTTCATGCTGGAATATTAGCTGACTTGATCTTGTGCATGTAAACACAGCTGTCGTGAATTCATGAGTATAATCATCTGTCATGTCCAGAGCAATTTTGACAACAGTCCTTCTAGCTCTCCACCGCCATCCCCAATTCTTACACTCTTCTGCCTCCTCACCCTGTATGATCTCCAAGCCATAGGTAGAGGAAATGTATCCTATCTGACAAGCACTTAACAGTAATCTACTCTCTGGCTTTTGATCATTTGTTCTTGGTTTTTTTTTTTTTTTAAACCTCCAACAGCTTCAAAAAGAAGCATCCATGATGAGGGGTGTGAGCTGGGTTAACCTGTAGGTATAGTGCAAGTATTTAGAAGGCAGCTGGATACTGTATGAGCATAGCAAAATGATAGCACTAAGTTCTTGCCTAGAGTCTAAGACTTCCGTGTCCACAGGTTCTTCCGATTAAGTTCCCTTCTGTTGAATGGATGTTCAGCAGTTCTTGGTTCCCCCTCAATATATTCATTGTGTACCATTATGTATCTCTCAGCGAACTGCACCTTAAAAGTGTCCTCCCTCTAGAGCCGTTTTGCCAACACTGGCCCTGTTCCTGTTTTGCCTGCTTGGGGTCTTCTCATGTTAATTCCCAAAGTACTAATGTGTGTGGCTTATAGCAACATGGATCATGCTTTATCATGCACAGAGTGTCTGTGTCCAAATGCCTCAAAGTAATATCAAAACAACACATAGCTAAATGGTGTCACTGTTGTGGGAGAAACGTTTCACAAGATTAACTCAAATAGTCGATGTTTCATTTTGATGAACCCACTAGATACTCAGTACTAAGAGAACATACGCAGAAGTGTCAGATGGTTTCCAATTCTGGCTTTGAAATGCTTGACAATGTGCAAATGTCCCCTTTTTATATTATGTGTTCTACTTTCCTTGTCAATGAAATGTGTTGCCTCGTGGTTATTTCTGTTCTGTTACGCTAACGTATCTAGGTATTGGCACAATACTGTATTACCTTCAATTTCTTATGGCCATTCATTAGAATTTATTAATTTTTAATCATCTGAGGCCTCAAGGAATTCTTTAAGTTATTTTTCTTAAAATATTATCTTTTATGGAATGTGGACTAGAATAGGGGGTTGAAGAGATGGCTCAGTGCTTCATAGCCTGGGCTACTCTTGCCGAGAACCTGGGCTTGGTTCCCTGCAGCCACATGGTAACTTACTACTATCTCTACCTCCAGTTCCAGGGGACCCAACACCCTCTTCTGGCCTCAGTGGACACCAGGCACTTGAGTAGCACACAGATGTACACAATCAAAACACTAACACACTTTAAAAAAAAAATCACAGTAGTAATGGTTGTTAAATAAAATTAGTTTTAGATAATATTTTAGCTTATAACTTAAGGAATTTTGACATTAATTACTTAGTCAATTAATTAATGTTCTGCATGCATGTGTGTGTTGTGTGCACATGTTTACTAAGGGACATGGCTCAGTTGTGTTGGTCAGAGGACAACCTTGAGAGTCAGTTTTTCTGTTCACGTGTACGTTCTGGAGATTGAACTCAAGGCCTTAGCCTTGGTGGCCTCCACCTTTCCGACCTTAACGATTTAGCCAGTCCACTGGTTGTCACTTAACTGGGCAAAATTAAATTAAAATCAAAACGCCAGAGTCCCCCTTGCCTGTAGCCGGCTCTAACTTCGGTTCTGTTCTTTAAATACTCAGGTTTTCCAGTGTATAGACTTTATAACTCAAAGGCTGATCTGGGCACAGTCTAAAGACTTTATAACCCAAAGGTGGATCTGGGCACAGTCTTTTGAACTTTTCCTCCTGTTCTATTCTGGAAGTTATTTTTGTCCTTTTCTACCTCCCAGATCCTCGATGATGCTGGATTTATGGTATTTTAGGATCTGGTCTCTCTTTGGGAGAATAGGCTACTGACCTAGATTGAGGCCCCCTTAGAGGCATATCCTGTAGTCCTGTAGAAGCCTGGTGATGCTATGTGCTCAGGTGGGAAAGGGGAGTTGAGCACTGCCTCTCAGGAATTCTCTCCCTAAATCTAATATTAGTTTTGCAAACAACTAAATTCCCAAACAATTAATGAGATTTAGTTAAAGGAAGCAATCATGTATAATTAATGAATTTGTGAATTATTTAAGCACCCTGGAACTCTGTTCTTCTTAAATAGCATTGGCTCATAAAATTTGGCATTACTTGTGGAGAAGGGAGGAAACATTTTCTCATGGAGTTGTCCAAGTAGAGACATGATTTGAGCCTCTTATAACTGATGTCAGTGGCTTGCTACCATAATGCAGATAAGGAAACTTGCCCTTCCCTGACACAGATACTTGCCTCCTTTTTTTAGGAAGGCTCTGTAAGACCCAGCCAGTAGAACCTTTATAATTAAGATTCAAACTCCAAAAACATGAGACCAAAGGCTGGGTCTGAGGAAACTGAGAAGTGAGTCCCTTCTTAGGTAGAAATGCATTTTTAAAAGCAACCAACCAAATAGAGAGAAGGGTTGTGTGTTCAGCACTACAGGCAAGATTTAAGCAGTATAAAAGGGCCCAGAGAGATTAGTTCCTGTCAAGTAGTGGATAAGCCTTTTACTATGACCATGCTAGGAACTGACAGCAAGGAAGTGCAGATTACAAAACAGTTGGGGCTGCGCAGAGCATGCGCAGCTGAACTGGCTCTTCAGATGACAATGCATCTGTGGATTAGTCGGTTGAATGTGCCTGCCCCCTGCATGGGTTTATAGTACACTCTTTTGTCAAAACCAAAACCAAACCAAACCAAAACACCAGATGTAATAAAGCACAAATATGCATAATAGTAGTTAGTGAGAAAAAGGTCCCTCCAGTCAACTGCCTTTGGACACCACCAACACATAGCCATCACCGTTGAACCAGGAAACAGCCTCCAGTGTTCTTGCTGTGTTTCAGACGACTCCCAAAAGAAACACGGAATTTAAAACCTTTATATGAAATGCTACCTCTAATAGACAGTGAAATCAACCCAAAGACTATCGACTCTTGGTACATCCAAAGGGATTTTTTTTTTTTTTTTTTTTTTTTTTTGGTTTTTCGAGACAGGGTTTCTCTGTGTAGCCCTGGCTGTCCTGGAACTCACTTTGTAGACCAGGCTGGCCTCGAACTCAGAAATCCGCCTGCCTCTGCCTCCCGAGTGCTGGGATTAAAGGCGTGCGCCACCACGCCCGGCCCAAAGGGATTTTAAAGAAGCAATAAGCACCATAGCATCTTCCCTGAGTCAATTCTACCAGCTTTTGTGTCTTTAACTTTTCTTTTTTGGTGTCGCTGTTTTTCTTTTGAAATTATTATTTTTTTAATGTTTGAGATGAAAATATAATTACATCTTCCTTCCCTCTCCTGCAACGAACCCCTACTCCTCCCTGTTCTTTCAATCCATAGCCTTTTCTTTCATCAATTCTCACATAAATGTATGAATATGTATAACAGATATTCCTAAATATCACCTGCTCAGTCTGTATAGTGATACTCGTATGTATGTTTTCAGAGCTGACCATTAGGTATTTGATAAGTAATTTATATGCTGTTCTGTGAGGAAGACTATTTCTCTCGCTCTCCGCAAGCCTGAGTTGCCTGTAGTTCTCTGGATAGGGTCACGTCATCGTGAGCTTTTCCCCATCCACCTTGGTGGGTCCACTGTCGTGGTCCTTGTTCAGCTCATGTTGGGGAGGGGCCCTCACATTGGTGAGACAAGTACAGCTTCTGACAATAGTAGGAGACATATCTCACTGTCAACTCCCGATCTTCTGGGTCGTACCATCTTTCCTCCCACCCTCCTACAATGTTCTTTGGGCCTTCGGAGTCAGCGTGCTTAGTAGATGGCTCCACAACTTTGCATTTTTTTTAAATTGGATATTTTATTTCTTTACACTTCATATGTTATCCTCTTTCCTGGTTTCCCTTCTGCAAACCCCGTATTCCATCCCCCTCCCCCTGCTTCTATGAGGATGCTCTCCTACCCACCCACTCACTTCCACCTCACCACCATGGCATCAGGCTGAGTGGGTGTGGCTTTCTGTAATACCCTTGTTCTGTTGCAAAGAGACGAGGGGTGAGAACCACACTCCTCTGTGGCCATCAGGTCGGATATCTGGAATGTCCTTAGAGAGTTTGCTGCTTTAGTAAGCCGTGGCTGTGGGTTCTTCTCTAAAAGTCATGACGTCACTGGCCCTTTGTAGCTGGCTAGCCTTCCCGCACGGGGCTTCGTTCCCCTGTGGTTGAGTTACAATCATAGATCTATGGTTAACGTTTAATGGGACTAGGTCACTCTAAAGGTGTTGGGAAGTCGAAATAGATAACATGTAGTTTCAATCTACCGATTGTAAAGATAAACTAAATACGGAGCCAGTGAACAGACTTTAGATGTGAAATATGACTTGCGTTCCTGATTATATATTCTAAAATATTTCAGTTGGATTTGAATTTTTTCTGTGCCAGATTGTAGAAGTTAATTTGAAATTCACTGGGGGAAATTATAGTTCGTAGCTCTGCTTTAAAGACCTGTAAATCAGGATTTTATTGTGCAATTTTGAATTTTCACAGTTTTACTGGCTTCTTTTACTTATCTGTTTCTCAGTCTGTGGTTATCAATCATTTCCCACTTTTTAACAGCTGATGACTGTCAGTTCTGCCTCAGTTTTGTCTTTATTCTTCCTCCCTGTTATTTGCGTTGTTCTAATGGGTGGGAGTAAAGGTAATTAACATGAATTATTTTTGCAAATTCCTCCATAATTATGGTACAAGTGGCTGTAATGTATGGTGTTTACCATAGCTTTGGTAAAATGCATATGCCTATTGTGCCAATTTTCCCCACATTGTCGTGAGTGTTGCTGGTTCATTCTGAACAGGCTGTGCATGTGAAATTCTGGCTGATAAAAATCACATAATTCATGATCCTAACGGCACTCCTCAGAGTTACAGGAACAGCAAGGATAGTGACCTATCATAGGTCACAGTCATAGGAAGCATGCCACTGACGTGGTCCAACTGCTGTGGCCTATTCTGACTTCAGAAGGGTCAGCAGCTTCATGCACAGAGTGAAATGGCTGAGTGATTGAACACATCTTCTTAGCTGATATGGAGATACACAGGGTTTCACTTTCCCATATAGTAAGTTACAGTCAGGACAATGGTTCAACATGGATTTTTTAATATGTCCTAGTTGTGATAAATGATATGAAGCTTAGGGCTCTAGAGCCGAGTCACAAGGAAGTTAGTGCTGTTTATGCACACAGGCACACTCAGGGATATACAATGACATTAGGAAAGAAATGAAGGCTTTCTGACTATAGACCCGTGGATGCAATTAAATTAAAACAGAGCTCACTGACGCAAAGTTCCAGGAAGTGATTTTGTGTCCTGGCAGTTCACTGGGGAATGGCAGATGCTCTTCAGTTCTGGGAATCTGGATCTGTTCTTACATTGCAGCATCCACAGGGTTTAAGGCTTGCATGAGAAGAACTTGGTTAAAAACACTATATAGAACGAATCCACCTTCCCTCCTATGTTAGATACGTGATCTTCCCTTGGCTCAGTGTCCGTATTTTACTCTCTGGCTATCCATCAGAAATTTTTCTCTTATGGTGAAAGTACACTTAAAAAAATAGAAGTCTGTGTTCTCTCTTGAAAATTTGTTTATTAAGCATTTTGTTCTTTCCTGATCTTCCTTAGGTCTCTGCTTGTGAGGAGACGTCTTAAAGGTCCACAGCAAGCAACCTTTCAGAGCTCCTTGTCCCCAGTTCCATTGTCTCTCTGACTCTGAATTCTAGGAAGCTGACTTCTCTGGTTGAATTGTCCTGCCAGCTGGCTTTGTGTGCATTCCTGGAGTGAGACCCTAGCAAGGAACTAGGAGGCCTTAGGGGAAGACCTGTCGATCTTTCCCAACTGCTTCTTTCTCTGCACTGGGGTGATCATGGTCATGGGTCGGCTCCTAGACAGCCTCTCAGCATAACTCAGATCCAGGCTAGTAAAACCTTTCCCTCCTCCTCTGGATCAGACATAAGCCAGTGATGACCTGCAGTGACCTAGAGTCTCGTTCCTTGGCCAGCCCTTCAGTGTGTACTTCTTCAACCTCTGTCCATCTGTCACTCTTCCTGGATTGATCTTCCTATCTAATTTGTTTATCATTTATGAATTCTTTCATTGTGGAATAACAGTTTGAATTCTATTGAAATGAGTTATAAGTGGGTCTGCCTACTAAATAGCAACTAAATGAGGGATCTTGTCTCATTTATGCTTGAGTCCTGGAACCTACAGAGCAGCAGGCACGTTGAAGGAGCTAGGGCACTTTTTTTTTTTTTGAGTTGTGGATGTTTGTTCTACCTTGAAAGCTTCTTTTTGAGAAACCCCAGACACTTTAATGGTGGTGTTTCGATTCATGCCACTCGTGTTTTCAGAAGTCCTTATAGCTTCTCCGAGTTTCTTCACACTTTTCTTCTACAAAACACAGGAAAAGCAAACCCGGTTGGCCTTGTGGATATTCCACACAGAGATTGAAGATCATGTTAACTCCTCAAGATCCACAGGAGGAAAAAAAACTCCCTTTGGAGTCCTCCTAAGCCAAGCTCAGCACCCTGCCTGTTGCCTGAATGGGAGTAGAGAGAGTGCCCTGTTGCCTTTGCTTTGTGCTTCCCTCTCTGTACAGCTCCATTTGGTGCCCCATTGTCCCGCAAGTCGCCTAATCCTGCCTCTTGAATTAAGAGTTTCCAGCAGAAGGCCCATGTGCTCTGAATGACTATTCAATTATGCGAAGAATTTGCATGAGAGAATTTACCCTTGAGATTTCCACCTTGTTTCCTTTCCACTCTGTTCAAGAAAGGCCATGGCATCAGGATTTTTTCTTCTACTCTCCCTTGGACTCAAAGAGGCTGCAGCTACTGAGACCTGTAGTAAGCTTTAAAATCTTTGAATTCAGGTGCTGAAGAGAAGTTAGAAAGGTTCATCTTCCATTCTCTTGTAAAATGTAGTATGTATTCCATGTAAATTAATGTACAGCAGGTCAGATTCTGGTACATTGAGTTTATGGGATTTACTAAGGAAAAAAAAATCCACACTTTAAGTTACACACTGAAGAAATATTTAGCAATCAGTTGGGTTTATTAAGTAAACACATATGCTATTTTAGTTCATAATGTGACATACAGTGTACAACTGACATATCAGTTGTTTCATTTTAAATATTCATGAGCAAGCAACTTTCAGCCAGCCTGTAACATAATTTATATAATTAAGTTGTATTATTTTCCAGCTAGCTCCCTAAAATTTATAAACAATTCTCTGGTAGATGTATTTATGTAGTTGAGTTTGTTATTACAAGCTGAGTAAGGGGATTAGCTGAACAATGGCTTAAAACAAACTTCATGGTTTCCATTATTTAAATATATTCCTTTAAATAAGTAGCTGATTTTTAAAAGATGAAAGTTAGATTACAAACTTTGGCATTAATATTTATACTGTAATGTCAGTCCAAGTTTGTCTGTTTCCAACGTTATCAATTGCCACTGACAAGTTATGTTTTTAAATATGAAAGGAACTATAAATCCCCAAGAGTAAAATAATATTCTTCATTAATATAAACAGAAGTTAAACGAAAGATATGTATTCACATCGTAAGTTCTGTAAGGCTAGAAGAAGAAAAGGTTAAATTTATAAAAAGTAAGGAACAAAAATGCTAGAGTCTGTTTGCATCAGACAATCCTCTTCCATCTGTCCCTGACCGGCACTACCGTCTCACCAGCGAAAACGCACGCAGGCCACTCGGATCCTTCTGCAGTAAAGCTTTAATACATCTAGAGAGATAGATGATCAGCTTCAGGAGAGGAGACCCAGAGAGCAGAAAACCCTTCCCTTTTATAGGCTGCGAAAAACGGTTGGAAACGTGCACCACCCGGATTGGCTCCTCACTATCAGTCAGTTAACGCCACGAGAGAGGCAGGGCTCAGGTAATGGAAAGATACCCTGACGCCTGTGCACACTTAAGAGCAATGGATGTCAGCGCCATCTTGTAATGGCAACTGTGAGGGTGGCTCCTCACATGTCCCCAAACCAGTTATCTCTGGGTGTATGCTCTGGGGACTTTAAACATCTATGACAGGTGCTTTCCACAAAAACAATGCAGAACTGCAAAGCAAAATCAGTTGAGAGTCTAAGGCCTGAAGCTAGATAATGACCCTAAGCCAGACTGCTCAGTGTGGGGGGACATCAGGCTGCTCAGTGTGAGGGGGACCTCAGGCTGCTTAGTGTGGGGGAACTATGGCTCTGATCAGGACAGGAGACAACATGTGCAGTGCAGGCTCATGATTTCAAAGTAAGAGAAACCTTCATTAGTTCAACTTTAAGTAGCTTGCAAGTTTCATAAGGAAGTGACTGGAGATCCACCACCTTATGTTACAACGTGCTTTCCAGTTTCTGAGTTACTTGTAAAAGTTTTCCGTCATTGAGATGGAAGCAAGGTAGGCCCCTAGTCATTCACCCGAAAGTCTTACATGAGGTGTCTCAACTCACAAATATTCATGTAAAGTAATATAAACTAAAAAGGCATATAGCTTACATGTGTATGTTGCAATTAAAAGGGCTTGCCAATTTGTCGTAAAATTCTTTGCATATTAAAATGGACCAGGCAGTTGTTGCCACCTAGATGCCCACTTAGGGGTCTTAAGGAGAGTGCCTGCCATCAGCCAATCAGGAATCTGCAAGCTTTGCTGTTTTTTCTCTTTTTTATTGAAAATAGAACTCTTTTCATATAACATCCTGACTGCGGTTGCCCCCCCTTCTCCTCCTCCCAGTTCCCCTCTCCCTCCCCTCATCTACATCTATCTGCCCCCTTCTGTCTCTTATTACAAAACAAACATGTTGCTAAGGAATAAAAATATAATATAATATAATATAATATAATATAATATAATATAATATAATATAATTTGATAGAACAAAAGCTAACATGCCAGAACAGGACAACACAAACAGAAGGAAAAGAGCCCGAGACAGAGATGAGCAAACAGAGACCCATTCTTTCCCCATACACAGGAATCTCCTAAAGACACTAAACTGGGAGCTATTGTATATATGTAGAGGACCTGCAGGGTAAAAAGAAAGAAACTTATAAAAAAGTGAAATTAAAAAAAAAAAGATACAACTTTTAAAAGCTATGATACATTTTGAGACAAAGAACCTCCAAAGATGACATTGAAATCATATCCTGGTGGCCATCCACTGTGCCATAGCTAGTCTACCCTTAGGAGTAGTGTGTTTCCCCATGGAGTCTCAGTGGAGAAAACGAAATTTCCATTTGCAAGTGGTTATCCACTGGAGATAGCTCCTGGGCTAGGATTGGGGCACGTGTCCACTTCTCCCTTGAGCTCTCGGGCCCCATCGGTGCAGACCCATGCAGGCCCTCGTGCGTGCTGCCCCAGGCTCTGTGAGATCATAGGTGTAGAGTGCCTATTGCTCCTCCATCCCCTCTGTCTCTTCTACTATTTTTGCCTCCTCTTCCACAAGGTTCCTTGTGCTTTGTGTTAGGGGAGGGGTTTGATAGGGACACCTCCTGTAAGGTCGAGTGATCTGAGGTCTGACTGTGGGTCTCTGGACGTGTTCCGAGCTGCTGCAAGGGGAAGCTTCAGATGCCTGAGCTGGGCACTGGTCTGCTTCCCTAGCTAGCGTCTGTTTTCCTTCTTTTTAAAATTTGTGTCTCTCCATTGTCCATGTATCGAGTTTCATGAAGGTATTTTCATATAGATATGTAATGTGTTTTAAGCATAGGAAACTTTAAAAACATCAGCATCCAAAGATCCTTTCTAGAGTCTTAGTCTGGCACCTTGGCATATCTCAGTTTCCCCTTTGTGCCTGGCTTCACTCTCTCGACCTAATAATATACATGAAGCTAATTAAGGTTTCTAAGTTCCTCACAGGAGACTGAATGTATGGTTTTAGTTATTGAGTCATAAGAGAAGTACAATAGTAAGGAAATGGTCTGCACGTCTCTGAACCATGTTTTCTAACCAGACTTTGGCACGTGTCTCTTTTATTTTAAAGCCACCTGCCAGTTCCAGGGACGGAGCTACTTTGAGGGAGAAAGGAACACGGTATACTCAGCTTCTGGGATGTGTGTCTTATATGAATGCAAGGTAAGCTGGCTCTCAAGGCCCTTGCAGAAGCACCCCGATTATGTGAACACTGTGCGTGTTTCCTTACCAACGTCCCCCCTAACAACACTCCGTTCAAATCCTAACTCACAGAGGGAGCTGCACGCTCAGTAGTAGTTCAGATAGGAGCACACTTCCATGGTCTTTTCAAGATGGGAAGCTGCTTGCTACAGAACAGTCTCAAAAAAACCAAGAGCAGTTACTTGGTCAAATCAGTTTTACAAAACGGAAAACTTTCTAGTTCAAATCGACTCCTCGCTCTCTGTCGTGAGGATAAAGGAAGAGAGGAGAGATTCCACTTGTTGACTCTCATGATTTCGACTCTGGTGAGAAATATCACTCAGCTAATTGGAGAATAAAACATAAAACAATCTAGTAAACATTATTTGTCATACAGAGATATCATCAATATTGATTCTAAATGGGTCTCTGAAGCAAGTGCTGTAGACTGTCTTCATCCTGTGGAAGTTGGCTTGAAATACAGCAAAGCAAAACACACAAGGTAACACCATAGCCTTCAAAGGGCGTGTGAAAAGCCACAGGAAATGAGCTTGGCTTTCCGGGTACAAGGTCAAAGAGCAGAAGAACACAAGGAAACACTTTACAAGTCAGAGCTGGTTTTTCATTTGAGCTTTAAATTCCCCCTTGAATGTTCCTTGTACATGGATTTGACAATCCAGACATCACATGTAGTATTAAAATTAATGGCGGTCTCCTCAGAGGCTCTGCCAGAACCTGACAAATACAGAGGTGGGTGCTTGCAGCCAGCCATTGGACTGGGAGCTGGGCCCCCAATGGAGGAGTTGGAAGGGGGACTAAATGAGCTGAGGGGGTTTACAGCCCCATGGAGGGAGCAACAGTGTCAACCTGCCATACCCCCCCCACCCCATGAGCTCCTGGGGATTGGACCACCAACCAAAGAGTACACATGGAGGGATCCATGACTCTGGCCACGTAAGTGGTAGAGAATGGCCTTGTTGGATATCAGTGGGAGGAAAGGCCCTTGGGTCTGAGGATGTTCAATGCCCCAGTGTAGGGGAATGCCAGGGTGGGAAGGTGGGAGTGGGTGGGTGAGTAGGGAGCATCCTCATAGAGGCAGGGGGAGGTGGTATGGGATAGGGGATTTCCGAAGGCGATACCTGGAAAGGGAGAAATATTTGAAATGTAAATAAAGAAAATATCCAATAAAAAACTGTCAAAAACTTAAATACAAATAACTTAATCCGATTGTATCATTAAACTACTAGCTATAGAATTACTAAGGGCTAGGGAAAAGAAAACCCTGAGGGTTTTTCCAGGATGCGTGAGATTTCAAAGGAGACCCATTTCATGCACATCCATCAGAGAATGTGTGAGGATAAGCCAATCAGAGATGCTAAGAGGGCAGTCCTGTGTCAGGAGGGACAGGGCTGTGGATTCTTGTATTTATAATGTTCTTGGGAGGCTTTTTCTTTATTTACAATCTTCCTCACTATTATGTGGTTCCCCTCTTAAAGACAAGAGAATCAAGTCATAGGACTGTGCCCACAAATCACGACCTCCTGTCTCCAGATGGACCTCTTCCTGACATCTCCACCCCATGCTACTCCAGATGGACCTCTTCCTGACATCCCCACCCCATGCTATTCCCACTGGGTTGAGGCTCACAGTGGAGCCTGATTTGGGGTTTGCTTTAGTCATTCCAAAACTAAAAGGGAACTAGAGAAAAATGCAGTTTGAAGCAGACAGACCCCTTCAGGTTGGTCTCTACATGTGACCTCTAATTCCTAAATGTACACTGTATATTTGAACTCCTGAGGGCATTTGATGTCTCTTAGCATTTGGGGGTTTGATAACTGATGGGGCATATTTGCGAGAACAATTGCTTACCCGATGCTAAATGTGCTATAAGATAATTTCATTATAAATGAAAAGGTCTGGATATAGGTATCACTGCAAGTGCTCCGTGCCCAGTAGGGGAATGGTGCCCTTTGCTTTTTAAACACAAGGCCATATCTCCTCTGCTCTCAGCCCTGTGATAGCCAACAGGACCGTGAGGTACAAAGGTGATTTGTTGAGTTCAATTTTTGGTATTTAGTCCATATGTCTAAAACATCATTCAACTTGAAAAATTTTAAAGTAATTAGTGGGATGCATTTTCCGTTCTTTAAGCAATGTCTTCAATAGCGTGCATGTTACAGTGTTCAAGAGCACGTGTAGCTGGTGGCTGTGGACTGGACAGCACAGCCCTATTGAATCATCCTGCTTTTGGGATCCTTAACTAAACTCTTGGCGTTAAGGCCCCATTGTCTCCTCTTTCTTCAGGCCCCGTAGCTTCCGCATTCCCAACCTTACCTAACTGATAGACTTGTTAGGTATCCACAATATGTACTGTTAATTGCAATGCTTTTTTGTTTTATTATCAATCTTGAGAATTTGAAAATATGTTCTGGAGACTTTGGCTTTAATAGGTGCATGGAACAATGTTATGTTTGAACATAAGAGCACCAGAGCTGAAATGACTGTCAGAGCGAAGGAGGCTAGTGCAGGGGTACACTCTACACTCCTCTTCTGCTGCTTTCCTGGAGAGACAGTATGATTTGCATATATAATCCAGGAAAAGCAATTATTGAAATGTGTATTTCCTCATGAAAGAGGTTCCCAGCCATGATATAAAAAAGAAAACTCAAGCTATTGAGCAGCAGTAAAATGGAAGCCTCTAACCCCAAGACTGCTCTGTCACTTCCACATTGGCGGCACATGGAACATTGTCAGGATCCTTGTTGATGACCAGAGACAGTGCAGAAGGCGCCAAGTGTTTGTTCTGGGGCATGGCTACCCCAGGTGTCTAAAAAGTACATTCTATTTTGTTGTTCCCCAAGAGGACTTCATCTATTTGGTTGCTCGAACCAAATGCTGATGCTGTTACATTTATTTGTTTATTTATTTATTTATTATCATTCAAGAATTCCAACTTTGTGCCAGAAAAAAATATCCTTAAATATTGGCCTACAAGATACATATTTGAACCTCGTTTTCATGGTCATTTTGAGCAAGAACATCGGTATTCCTTACAAATTCATCTGTGAGTCAGAAAGTGTTTCTCTCCCTTCTCCACTCCCTCTCTTTCTATACCTCTCATTCCATCCTCTCTTTCTCTCTCTCTCACACACACACATACACACACACATGCTTGCACACACATGAGAGAGAGGGGGGAGAGAGAGAGAGAGAGAGAGAGAGAGAGAGAGAGTTAGGGAGGGAGGGAGGGAGGGAGGGAGGGAGAGAGAGAGAGAGAGAGAGAGAGAGAGAGAGAGAGAGAGAGAGAGAGAGAGAGAGAGAGAGAGAGAGAGAGAGAGGAGAGAGAGAGAGATTGAGTCTCATTGTGTAGCCCTCACAGGCTTGGATCTTACTGTGTAGACCAGGCTGATCTTCATGTCACAAAGTTCTGTCTCCCAAATGACAGATATGTACCACAACACCTAGCAAGACACTTCTTAACAGAACTTTGAAGCAACCTCATACAAAAGTCCCAGCTTAATTTGCTGGTTTGACATGGTTGAATTCAGAGTTCTGTTAATGTAACGCAAGCTCTGTCTTTGCTTATGCTTGTCACTAAATTTATAAATCTGTTGGAAAACTAACATGCATATGGGGGGTTATGTGGATATGTGGATGTTACTGGCCTGGCTAGAGTGTGTTGGACTTTGACACCCAGGGCCACTGGCTCCCTGTGGAGGCTTGCCAGATGAGATCTAGTGCCATGTAGGTATGACCCAATGGCCTGGGCAGATGTCTTCTGACTGTAACTCTCCGGTCAAGTTCTGATTATGCAACTGCAGACACCTCTTCTCTGTTATCCAACAGGATCAGACCATGAAGCTTGTTGAGAACATTGGCTGCCCACCCTTAGATTGTCCCGAGTCTCATCAGATTGCCTTGTCTCACAGCTGCTGCAAGGTTTGTAAAGGTAAGCCTTGGATAAGGTGACATCCTTCTCAGGCAAGGACGTGGATGCCAGGGGAGGACGTTATGCTAATTCACACAGACTGGAGTCAGAAAGACACCTGTCACATGCTCAACCTCACCCACAAGAGGTAAAGAGTAGATATCATCGAAGAACTGGGGAACAGCATAGTGGTTATGAGATGCCAGGAAGGCACAGAGAATGGACGATGGAGAAAGATGGCTGCTAGGCTCAGGGGTGAAGGTGAACGGGAAGAAAGATTTCTATCTTCTGTAGCTCAGTAAGATCTCCATGACTTACAATTGGCTGGGTATTTCAGACTTCCTAAGGGAAAGGGCTTGGGGCATTCTTAACACAAAGAAATGGAATATGTCTGAGGTGGTATATATGCCAATTAGCCTGCTCAAACCATTGTATATCATATGCATCTACTAAAATGTCACAAGCTATCCCATAATATGCACAATTACTAGATGCCAATTACAAACAAAAAACATATTAAAAGACTTATATACAAGAGTTTTTGTAGGAAGATAATATATCTGTTATGCATGAGAAGTTTTGAATTAATCCCTAAGATTAATAACATTTTACCTGACTTTCTAACCCAGTGGGAAGCCCCGAGCCCTTTGTTGAATTATAACAGAGATGCTTCCAGGAATTTTGCCATATGTTTGCACCTGTCTCTGGGTCTGACCTCTAAACCTGAGTCAGCTCATCATTGCTGGAGTCAGTTATCCTTCTGATAGGTTTGCTCTCATTTTTCCTCGGCTTGTTTCTCCAGCTGACCTACACGCAGAAACAGACTGTACCAGATTTCCTGCTTGCATCAGGTCCACTGTTAATCATGCTTTGGCTTCCCGGCTACAGAAAAGACAGGCTGCATAGATGTGCACCACTTCTGTTGTGTTGCCTCTGACTTGATAAGCTTAGCACCACAAGTACCCTAGTCCTAGCACTTTAGTTCATTGTAAGCAAACAACAAACCTCTTCACAGATGTGGTGGGTGGGCTGCCTCAGGAGGCAGTGAATTCCCACACTAGAGGGTCTTAAACTTGCTGGTTCAAACACTAAAGTTAAGCAATGATTATATAAACTCTTTAAGATCTTGTCACTTGGGAGAGCATGAGACCTGTATATGCATGTGTGTGTCCACCTCCTGCTGCAGACTGTGCACTTCAGGGAAGGACTGAGTCTTTGTATTCATCTCTGTACCTTAACACTGGAGTGATGTCTGGAGTGTAGTCAATGTTTATAGTGACATATTGAGAATAGAGTAGCAATCTCAGGTACAGTGTGCTCATATGTAGAGACAGCACTCTTCATGCTGATGTAAAGAGCATCTTACAAAGGAAAAAGTCAATATACACTTTGGGAAATGCATACAATTTTGTTTCTGTTTAAGTTACTCCATTACCAGGAAGGGGAGGCAACATTTGGAATGTAAATAAATAAATAAAATAATTTAATAATAAAAAGTAGATGTAAACTTATTCCCACCCCTGTTTTGTACAGTGCTGGGCATTTTGTTCCCATTTTTATTTTGTTTTGTTCTGTTCACATTCCTTTCCATTCATCCAATGAGATGTTGTCATTTTTAACACTGTTATTTGTTGCATATGTGAGCACATGTGCACAGGCCACAGTGCACCAATGAGTGGAGGCCAGAGCACACATGCAGGAATTGGTTCTCTCCTTCCACCCATGTTACAGGGATTGAATTCATGTCAGCTGGCTGGGCAGCAATTTCTTTCTTCCATCCAAACCATCTTTCCAGTCTAAAGAAGGGTTTAAAATAAAATCTCTGTTCTGTAGGTGGTTCTCTAGAAATTGCATGATGGTTTAAGACCTGGTCTTTCCAGAAAAGAACTTTCAAGGAATCTTTTAGCAGCTAGAGAGAGCACCTGTAAAAGAACTGCCCTCAACTGGACAAACAGTGCAGAACATTGGAGGTTTCCCCTCACCACCCTGAGTCAGTGCTTTGGCAGAGCATGTCTGTAGTCTGATCAGATTCAGGAATCCCATTTCAGTCATTTCAGTTGGCACTTTCAGTTTGCAGCCCTACCAGAGCGTTTTTGGCAGCCAATTGTAGGTAGCATGTCCTAGTACCTCTTATACTTACATGCAGGCACAGTTAACTAGGGTTCTTAATAAAATGTGTCCTGGGTGACTTATGAACTAGTATAAGCAGGAACACACTTTATGGGGTTGTCAACCATTGCTGGAGATCAAGCTTTTCTCAAACAGCACCCCAAGGCAATGTCATTATGCTGAATGTAGTGTTTGGGTCAGACATTTAGGTAGGCTGACTGGGTGGCTCTACTTCTTCAAATGTTGACTGATGTCACTTTGTGCTATTAGTTAAAAGTTGGTCAGGACTGACTGTTTTAGGAAGGCCTTTTTCTTGGCCTAGAATCTTGGTAGAGATGGCTGAGAAACTAGATACAGTCATGAGACACAGTCACACACACCCTCTTCATGTAGCCTCAGGCCATTTCCTCATGGCCTGTCAGGCAGGATACTTGGCAGGTTTGTTAAATGATGGCTTGAGAGTTTTATGGAAGTCTAGTATTAATACAGCACCACTTCTACTATATTCCATTGCTCAAGGCAACCAAAGTTCAGCCAAGACTCAAGGGAAGCAGGGCTAGACTCCACCATAGACAAGAGAAAAGTGCACAAAACTGCTACATAAATGGCTTTACCTCGACACATAACTGTCAGCTTGACACACCCTAAAGCCCTCTGAGAAGGGAGTCTTGAGGGATTACTAAGACTGATTTGTCTGTGGACATGCCTGCAGAAGGATTATCTTGTTTGTTAAGTGATACAGGTGGTCTCAGTCCACTATGAGTGGTAGCATTCCTTGTGCAGGAAGTCCTGGTCTATTAGAAAGCTAGCTAAACTTGAGCCTGACTGACTAAGCAGAGTTCCTCTGTGGTTCTTGCTGTGAATGAAAGGCCCTGCTGCATGCAATAGCAAGGGGCCTGACCCCAAGCTCCTGCCTTTAGTTTCTCTTCCTTTGGTGGTAGACTGTGGCCTGGCATTGGAAGTCCAATTAACTCTTCCCTTTCCTGAGTTGGCTTTGGTCAGTGTTACTATCACAGCAACAGGAACCACAGAACAATGGTGCCTATCCCCAGTTCAGTAGAAGGCTCAAGGAGTTGCTCAGAGATTAAGCAACCATCACAGTAATTAGCCAGAATGGAGCAGGACAAGCTGTGTAAGAAGCTGAGCTGTGGCCTCGGGTGTTAAGAGACATTCTGCTCACATCCATTTCTGAGCATTAGTATGTTTCAAAACACAAGTGAAGAAATGAAAAATTAGTCATAAGACAACATTCCATATTTAAACTGTTCACAGGAAAATGTGTTTATATAGAATGGCAGAGTTTCCCATGGTTCCTCACCTCCAATATTCTGCTTTAATTGATATGAAGTGGGGCCCATGACATCACTCTTTCTAAGTATCCATGGTAAATTGAGTAGCCTAGACTTTGAAGGTCGGACTTAGATAATACTTGAACTCAAACACAATTAAACTATTTGCTCCTGCCTCCCTTGTTAGTAACAGGGCCTCCAACTCACCCAACCCGACCCTCAGTTTGTAATCCGAGTTTGCAGCTGGGAGTGCAGACATGCATCCACACATCCCCCTAGAGAGGGCCCCTTTTCTTAAAGCATTTAGAACCTGAAGGATTGCAGGCTTGTCTGACTTCACATATGCAGGACAAGTAAAGGAATTCTCCTTGCATTCTCTGACTTTCAGGAGAGGAACTCCAGTTCCCAAGTCTTAAATCTGAATCAACTCTTTCACATTTGTTATGGCAAATTCATCTGTCAGAGGAATGACCTCCAGTTTTCTGCCCCCATGTATAGCATTAAAGACACAGTGTTCACCTCTGAATGAACATGTGGCTCAGAAATGGTTAGTAGGTGTCCTTGAGGGCCATCATGGCACATAGTTCTTGGTCTTGCCCCTGAAGATGGAACAGGAATTAAAAACTAACTCAGACCCACCAACACTGTCTCCTATGCTCTCTGCATGGGACACTTTGACAGGAAGAGTCAGGAGGGCCTAGGCAGATAACTCTGCTCTTAACTGTTGGGAACCTTGGAAGGAAGTGGGTAACAGGCACAAGCCAGAGCTTCCGTGGTAGAGAAGGGAGCCTTAGACACACACAGTGGATGCAGGGTTATGTCTACATTCTTCTCTCACCCTCTCCTCTCTTGACATCCCTACCCTCTGTTACAAGACTCACACCTCTTAGTTATGTGTGAGGAGCACTGTAGATGTGCTGTGGGTTAATCTCTTTCACTTGTGAGTAATCCCTACTCCCCACAATATTCAGTAGTTGCTTTCATGACTTCCTTTCTCTGTGTATTAGTAATAATAGTATTATAATATTGTCAATTTTAGTTTCATGGCTTAGCAACAGTATTTATACATTGGCCCTACTTGCTTCAGAAGAAGGCCACTGGAATTTAAATTCTGTTTTCTTATTAGGTACCTCGATCTACACTGGGAAAATCTATTAGCTTTCAGACGACTCATAGCTACATTAGCATTTTTTAATGGGCATGTGATAGACACTGAATTATATTGGCTTGGCCAGAAAATGGACTCTGTGGACTCCTGTCTTAGTTTCATTGCTGTGAAGAGACACCATGACCAAAGCAACTTTTTAATAAAAGATAACATTTAACTGGGGCTGGCTTAGAGATTCAGAGGCAGGAATCATGGCAGAATGCAGAAAGTCATGGTGCTGGAGAAGGAGCTGAGAGTTCTACATCTTGATCTGAAGGCAGCCAGAAGGAGGCTCTCTTCTGCACTTGGAGGAGTCTGAGCATTAGGAGACCCCTAAGCCCCACCTACACAGTGACGCACTTCCTTCAACAAGGCCATACAGATTCCAAGGAGGTCACACCTCCTAAAAGGTGCCACTTCCCATGAGCCAAGCACATTCAAATAACTCCAACCCGCAAAGTAGAAAATAAACTGACTTCAGTGCTGTTTGACTCAGATTTCAAACCCAGCTAGCTCCTGGCTGGAGTACCTCTCTCTCCTCTGAGGTTCTGGGACTGCAAGTATTCTCAAGTAGACCACTGACAGATTTACATTTGTATTCATAGTGTGATGATTCATAGGTAGAAGTAAATGTTTAATATCCTCATGAGATGAGTAAAAGCCCCAGGTCTGAGCTTCAGTGGCCCGCTTTAGCTAACATTGAAGAAATTATTTTGTTTAGACCAGTGGTATGCACTGATTGATGCATCTTTGTTCTGCATAGAGTCCATTCTCCTGAATGGATGTGGGTCAAAAGTCAGGGTGAGGGCATCCCTCCAGAGTCTAAGTAGGTCTCTCACCACCCCAAATGTGACAAGTCCATTCCTCATGTCTACTGTCAAAGTAGTTAATATTCACCACAAAGTTACTGGATGCCCTCTCTCCTGATCTATCACCAGCACATGAACAGTTCCTGTCAACAGAGCTCCATGTATACTTGCAAAGACAGTGACAATGAGTTACAAAGACCTGAAGCCTAAAATACAGTGGAAGGAAACAGAAGGGTGGGGGTGTGTTAGATGTGATCTCTGCATCAGGTTGCAGCAAATGACAGAGTTGGTTCTATGCCATAGGTGTTACTATCTCATGTTAGAGTCAGTAGTACCAGATTAGTGGTTCTTGTCATCACCCCACACAGTATGGCCCCTGTGCATGGGAGATCTCATTTGAACCCTATACTTTTGTGAGACAGGATTCAGTCCTAATTTTACAACTGACATAATCGAGTGGCTGTGAAAGATGGATTAGCTTTCACAGACTGCGTTTATGCAGCCTATCATGGCAGAGATCTGATCTTGTGGAGAGCTGGGTCTATAGCTTCAAAAGCCATGCATGCGCAATGCAAGTACAGCAGTGAGGATGCCGACGCCCTGGCAACTTGTAGCGTGAGTTCGCTAAGGGTACAAATAACCTGCAGCATCGAATCTGAATCCTCTATGCACTAGTAGATGGTATCCAGACCCTGAGATTTTACTCTCCAGACTTAAACACTCAGAGGAGCCAACAAACCGTGTGTGTGTGTGTATACATATACATATATATATATATATACATATATATATATATATAACAAATATATATATATATATAACAAATTTAAATACCCATTGGATATCTTCTATAATAAATGGAGTTTGACTGACTGAAAATTTTAGTTTGTACATCTTTGAGTTAATAAATATCCCAATCATGTCTTAACTTTTGTCTAAAAACATGAAAATGGGACCACACTCTTTTCTTCAACTTGGAAAATACCTTGAGATGAGCAAGTGCTTCCCGTGTGTGCACATCGGGTGTCTGATGCTTCTTCAGCAGGTCCTAATATTACCGAGGCAGGAATGAGCATGGAACAGATTTTACTAAAAGTGGCACAGCCAAAATAAGGAGGGACCCACAGAGTGTCCTAGATGAGAGGGAGGACTCTTAGAAATGGGAGGAAAGTTTACAGAGTGAAAAGGTAATAATTTGAAATAGGTAAACTCAAGAAGGTAAAAGAGTGAATCCTCACCAGACACCTCCCATGGGGAGCCCCAGCCACCTAAAACAGATTTGAGACTCTTGGAAAACCAGAGATCTAGCTCTATACTGGCACCCAATTGCAGAGTTTCCTATGTACTTGTAAGACTGAGCTATTTTAATATACTTTCCTCTTAACTCAGGCTAAAAAGAAAGGTTTTTTGGCTTTTAAATTTTAGTTTGATTGTGTGCAGAACTACTGAGATAGGTAGTAAAATTTTTTTTACATGAAACCATTCCCCCCACCACCAGGCATTGTAAAATGTCAATAAAATGCATTTTAAGAAATTCAATCCTAATTTACTTACTTAAAAAGGAAAGAAATAAAATGACCCTCAAAGAAAGGTTTACATTTTTAAATTTTCGTTGTATAAATTTTTCTCTTGAGAATTTTGCTTCCAAACATTTAGTCTTAATCCTGAGATGTTATATTATGACGAGAAATCAACTTTCTATGTGATTAAAGGGGCATTGATAACTCTATTTTTGTCTTTATACACTTATAATTTTTTGAATGATGATTTTATAGTGTTCACTCTCCATTTGATAATTTTTTCTACCTCCTTTGAATGACACTTACTGTATCTCAAGTCCATTCTTAAAGTTTGTTAAGTTGCACCAGAAATGTTTCATTGTAAGTTGTAGTTGAATTCGATGTAACTCTGCAGTGGTGTTGAAAATAGTCCAGGCAGTGAGAGATAAGAGTGTGCCGCAGCAGGTGAAAGTGGGCACCAACTTCATTACACATAAGGAGTGCCCATTGAGATTTTTTCCACTGTATCTCATCCCTGGCTATATAGATACAAGCTTATTTTAAGTCCTTGTCCTCTGATAGATGGGATGAAACCGTAAATCTCCAGGCAGCTTGAAGCTTTTGCAGTAAAGTATGCATTAGGCAATTTAAAAATTTGCTGGGTGACCCACAATCATGTAATCTCCATTTAAGATGGGCTCCACCACTCAGGCCTCCCATTTCAGCATTTCAGATATCATGGAACAGGGGGCTTCAACAGAAGAAAGAAATCCTTACGGACGGCGTGTGATTGGTGTCACTGATTCTAAAAGTTCCACTTTTCTTTCTCATCAGAAAGACTCCGGGAGCTGTGGAAATCCTGTTACTCATAAAAACGTTCTTCTTTGGGGGTGGTTATAGACTGCCAAACGCATCTTCAGACAAAGTTAGATTAAAGTGATGTAATTTTCATTTTGAACATATTTTAAAGAGTTCCAAAATGCCTCATCTTCTTCATCCCTTAAACATTGTTGAGCACATTTCCCTCTGGCTTGACGGATGCTGAAGGACTGACGTTGTTCTCATCCTACTGCGTTGGCACCTTCACTGTAACATTTATTTTCAATGAAATGAATCCTTGTTTCAAACATGTAGAGAGCTGTACTAAGATGATTAAGGACTGTGTAGCATTTATAAAGTCAATAACCAAAAAGATATGAATGCATCTGAAGTAGAAATTAATTGAGTCAAACCAACATAAAGAACTATTTCTTTATTCAATCAGCGAATCACAGCAGTTCTGGGTGCCTGCACTACGTCTGCACAATAAACGGCACAGCCACACCCAGGCATAGATGGAAGAGGGGCACAGGGGCCTTCTCCTTACGGGTGAGCTATTTGCTCAAGGAGCAAGGGACATTCAGGGATTCAGGAGGAAGGGAGGCTTTGTCTTCAGTTGTGTGGCCACTGGTAACCACACACACACACACACACACACACACACACACACAGATGATCCTGGTTAAGTAAAATGGGTCACAAAATCAAAGTCATGAATCTGAGAAAGAGACTGGTGAGGGCATGGTAGACAGAAAAGGGGGCAGGTGGCATGAGTAATTAGAATATATAATATACATGTGTTAAATTGTCAAACAGTAATCCTAATAAGCCTTTAGAGTAGAGAACTTCAAAATTAACTACTCTTTCTTTTTTGTTTTTCCTTTGCTTGTTCTTTCGTTTGTTTGAGGCAGAGTTTTTCTGTGTAATATTGTGTAGCCATGGCTGTCCTGGAACTCAGTCTGTAGAGTGGGCTTACTTCAAACTCAGAGATTTCCCTGCCTCTGCCTCTGCCTCTGCCTCTGCCTCTGCCTCTGCCTCTGCCTCTGCCTCTGCCTCTGCCTCTGCCTCTGCCTCTGCCTCTGCCTCTGCCTCTGCCTCTGCCTCTGCCTCTGCCTCTGCCTCTGCCTCTGCCTCTGCCTCTGCCTCTGCCTCTGCCTCTGCCTCTGCCTCTGCCTCTGCCTCTGCCTCTGCCTCTGCCTCTGCCTCTGCCTCTGCCTCTGCCTCTGCCTCTGCCTCTGCCTCTGCCTCTGCCTCTGCCTCTGCCTCTGCCTCTGCCTCTGCCTCTGCCTCTGCCTCTGCCTCTGCCTCTGCCTCTGCCTCTGCCTCTGCCTCTCTGCCTCTGCCTCTGCCTCTGCCTCTGCCTCTCTGCCTCTCCTCTGCCTCTCCTCTGCCTCTCTGCCTCTCTGCCTCTCTCTGCCTCTCTGCCTCTCTGCCTCTCTGCCTCTGCCTCTGCCTCCCAGTCTCCTGAATGCTGAGATTAATAGTGTATACCACCATTGCCTAGAACTTCCTTCCTTCCTTCCTTCCTTCCTTCCTTCCTTCCTTCCTTCCTTCCTTCCTTCAATTCTAGTTTGTTTGCCTGTTTTTTCTTTGCCTGTCGTTTATTTTCTAAAGAGAGAAGGAGAGAAAGAAGACATGGAGTTGGGTGGATGGAAAGGCGGGAGGATCTGGGAGGAATTGGGCGAGGGGTAGGGAACCATAATCAGAATATATGGTATGAAAAAATTTTCCCAATAAAAATAGAAAAGAATAAATAAAGTATGCTCTGGAGCAGCTTGTCCCTTCACAGACTTATTTATCCTAACACGCTCTTCTTCCAGGTTATGACTTCTGTTCTGAGAAGCATACCTGCATGGAGAACTCGGTCTGCAGGAACCTGAACGACAGGGCTGTGTGCAGCTGCAGGGATGGTTTTCGGGCTCTCCGAGAGGACAACGCCTACTGTGAAGGTAATCCTATACTCATGTGTAGCTTGACTGTAAAATCCACTGTGACTTCTGCATGTAAAATTTATTAATTTCCCAGGTTGTCAAGATGATGGGCCCATTAGAAGCAGTGAGTTTAATATGAAGCATATTAATCAGCTAAAATAATTATCTTTCAAATTAGACTTTTTCAGCTATCTGCTAATAAGCTAATGTGGCTGTCCCTTGAATTAGAACAATGTCTTCACTGTGAAATTGCCTTCTCCTTTTCATAATGAGATATTCAGGTAGCTCACGTATTGACATGATCGCCATGGCTCATAGTCCGAATCACAGTTGGATTTTTCTAGACACTGTTGTGTAACAAAGGTAGTCAGTTACCAGGAAGATACAGTGTCTACTGCTACTTTCAATTGCTGCTGTTTGCAGCCTCAGTGGTCATTTGCATGCTCTATTTTCTCAGCAAATAGACCCAATAGAAAATATCATGTCTTGCTTATTTGGAAACAAAACAAAACAAAACCATAAAATAAACCCCTAATATTCAAGGTGGTTTGTTATCTCACAGAGATGATGCAAATACAGTGAATGGACCACAGAGTTTATTTGGCTCCAGCTGTGTTCCTGTAGACTCGCAAAGGCCCTGTGATGCTGGAATTTACACTTCCGAGGGGCTCGTATGTAAACCAAACCATCCGCGGGTTCATGTGTGGCCAAAGGAGAAAGCCAATCTGCTGGCCTTGGGTCCCTGGGGGACTTAGAGGTTCCATTTTACCGAGCAGCTATCAAGCTCACACCCCAGGTCCCTGGAGGTAGAGAGTATGTGGTGACAACAGCCTCTTGATTCCTTTGAGAACTGGCTGGCTCTGGGGAAAACACCTTGTACTGTATCCCTTGGAATTAGGTAGATTTTCTCTGTATGAGAATTGGTATTCACTTTTAAAGCAGCCTTTGGATCAAGTATTTCTTTCAGTGCTTCTTATTCAGCCCTGAAGGGGCCCTTTCGTTTATGCAGAAGGAAGGTTTCATGGCTTTCCACCTCCCCATTAATAATGCAAATTTATTTAAAGTTATTTTAATAGATCTTAGGCAAGGAATGGATTTTTACTTAGTGATTTTTTTCCCTTACTGAACGTAGAGTTGAATTTTCTTAGCAAAATTATCGATTTTCATCACAACAGTTAAGTACCTTTATATGTAATGAGCTCTCCTGGCATCATTAATGTGCATATGTAACCAGTGAATGATGCAAACACATATGTCTTCTTTACCCTAGATCTTCTGATCTTTTTGTTTTTTAGCTGATTCTTTTGTTAACTGTATGCACTTCTGTAATAAGTATTCAGTGAGCATTCAGAATCTAGCAAGCACTTTCCTGTGCACTGGGCAGCAAATGGTGAGCACAACCATTAAATGTGCATGCTCAGGAACTCTACAGTCTAAGAGGAGGAGAACAGAGTAAGCTGGTAACCATGGAGAACGTAATTGCAAGTGGTAGGAAATCATGGAAACGATGTGAAACAGATGGTGGGCTGGAAGTGACAGGGGATTCACCGAAGTAGGATGCTGAGGCTTCGAAGTGGCTGTCCCTCAGGTCTCATATGATAAGATAAAGACTTAGAAACATGGGGGACAGCACATTCCAACTGGAAGGAAAAGTCCTAGGTAGAAGTAAACTTGGAATGCTTTAGAGACAGAGAAAAAATGATGTAATGGGAAAAGCAAAGTAGAAGCTTCAGTTGGAGAATTAGTGGGGCCAGCACAGGTCACCGGTTTGTAAGGACATAAGGCCATGGTTCCATGTAGATATTCCTGTACTGATATGGGACAGGTAATGAACTGGTGGCAATGTGGGAGATGAACTGTATATTCACGGAGAGATCAGGGAAAGGGCTGTGGTAGAAGTTTCGGAAAAAAAGATGGCCTGGCGTAAGTCAGAAAAATGACAGAGATGGTGATGAGGGTGAATGTTCACAGTGTATTTTCAGAGCAGAAGCCAACAGGCCTTGCAGATGGTTTATAATGGTGTAGGACTCACAAAGGACTCCAGGGGAGTCAGAATTTGGAGGTTAAGCAACACATAGATATTGTTATCATTTATAGAGATGGGCAGCAATCTAAGAAGCTAGAGATTTAAAGACATCCTCTGCTTAAAATTTTTCCAGTTTTGTTCCCCTGCAAGCTTGTATTCACATATGGTGGTTTATATCTTGAGTGTATAATGCTGAGGTGTTTTATAACCTTGTTCTTGGTTATTTGAAGATGTAACCTCCAAAACTTGAGAAAATGATGGAAAGATGTTGTAGAGACTTTGAAATTTTTATACATGAGGGCATCTAATCCTTTTGTACTTCTGGCTATTCTCACTGTATTGGTCTAGTTAGGGAAACAGTCTTTCAATATTATCTTGAGGCATGGTCTCATGTATCCCCAGTCTGGCCTTAAAGTCCCTATATAGCCAGGGATGACCTTGAACTTCCTGTACTATATGCCACTACCAACCAAAGCTCTGACCTTACAAGTTTAGTCTGGCAATACCACATCTGCTTTATACAGTACTGGGAATCAAAATCATGACCTCCTCCACTCTAAGCAAGACTATGTCAACAGAGCTACATCTTCAGCCTCTTGGGGCTTAGTCTCTTGTTGAAAATTTATATTTTAACTATATATCAATCTATCTATCTCTCATCTATAGCACACACACACACACACACACACATATTCTTAACAAATTCGCCTTCTATTTTTGTCCTAACATTGTTGCTAACTGTTGATTGACTTTTTAGACATAACACATATTTTGATTGTTGATGTTACTTATCACCCTCTGGTTTGCTAGAGCCTTGCCCTGTAAAGAAAACAAAATAGAATTTTACATTAAAAGTAAGTGAATGATTGTTTGTTAGTGACATAAATTTTATTTCTTAAATTTGTGAGGTTGTTTTAATGCTCCAGCTATAATTGTGGTTATTGATTTTGACTGTAGTGTGCCCGTTCAGCGCTACTCCAGCATCAGTGAATGCTAAAGTTGATTTATTCACCACACAAACATTTATTATTCTTGTACAAGGTTAGTGCTAAATGTGAAGGCATACGTGGAGATGCTCATGGGTAATACTATCTCAGGCAGAAAAGACAACAAATTTATTATTAAAAACATTTTACTAATATGTGACAAGCACCTTGAAAGAGAAATAGATTACCTAGGAACTCAGTCTAGGTAAGTGTTGGGATTCAGAAAATTTTGTGCAGAGTTTAATTCTGAAGTGTGAAGGGTGAGTGAAGCCAGCTAGCCTTAGATGGGATAGAAGGAATCTCCTACGTGGAAGGGCCAGGCTTCTTGGGAGGAAAGAAGCATGTTAGGAGATAAAGGGAAGACTGAGTGAGTCAGAGGGAAGAGGCAGCGGTGCTCTTGAGAGGCAGGAGGAGAAGCAGAGCAATGGATGCCAAAGGCTGCCACATGCATCTCCTCATCCATCCAGTCACTGTGACAAAACACCTGGCAACAGCACCTTAAAGAGAAAGAGTGATCTTTACCGTCCTCCTCACAGAGCAGACTCAAGGGACGGCGTGGTTCAGTGTTGGCAGCTGGAACGTGGAGCAGCTGCTACATGATGTAGACAGTGAGGAAGCAGAGACAGCACAAGAAGCAGTGTACACAGAAGTGGATGCTCACAGTCAGCTATTGGATGGATCACAGGGCTCCCAATGGAGGAGCTAGAGAAAGCACCCAAGGAGCTAAAGGGAACTGCAACCCTATAGGTGGAACAACATTATGAACTAACCAGTACCCCGAAGCTCTTGACTCTAGCTGCATATGTATCAAAAGATGGCCTAGTCGGCCATCACTGGGAAGAGAGGCCCATTGGACTTGCAAACTTTATATGCCCCAGTACAGGGGAACACCAGGGCCAAAAAGTGGGAGTGGGTGGGTAGGGGAGTGGGGTGGGGGAGGGTATGGGGGACTTTTGGGATAGCATTGGAAATGTAAATGAGGAAAATACCTAATATTAAAAAAACAAAAGAAGCAGTGTAAGAGCCTGAAGAGCCTCTCTATAAGTGACTTGCTTTTTGCGTCTAGGATCCCCATCCCAAAGGTTACACAGTCTCCCCGAACAGTGACGGCCTCTGGAGACAAAGTCAAGGGCTCTGGCAGGTCTGAGCATGGCAAACATGGCACTGGCAGGCTTCACTCCTCCCCTTTCCCTCTCCCTTGCTAAACTTTGCAATTACATTCCTAAAGCTAACCACCAAGGTCCATTTCCTTATTTGGCCACTTTGTAATACCTGACTCATTCCTGAGGCTGATCACCAAGGTCCAGCTATCAAATACCAAGGTCCAGCAATCAAATTTCATTATGTTGCCTACCCTAATTAGAATACGCACTCAGAATTTCCCAACCCATCCTAGCTCGTTCTGACACATTATCCTTCTTAAAATTAACAGTTGGTGAAGCTACTTGCTGCTGGTCCTGCCCACTTCAGGTTCATCCACCTTTTCTCTTTTCCTTGCCTAACAAAGGATCTCTTTGTGTTTATTTTGCCCTTGGAAATCACTATTTGGTGCTTGGTCTGTGCCTAATCTGGGGTGTAGAGGGAGCACCCCACAATACGCGGGTACCTGCACAAAGTGTTCCAGCACTTGAACATTTCAATCCATAACAGAGTTTCATTGAGGCACAAAGGTTTTGGTCACCTATTTTAAAGGAAATCACCTCAGCTGTGAGGCAGAAATGGGGGAAGACAGCCCGCTGGGAACTGGTGCTACTTAAATGGTAATGGAGAAATGGGCACCCTTAAGAGCATCTGTGAGGTGAAACTACCAGGTTCTGAGGACTGACTGGTGATAGTGGATGAGGTGAGGAAGAAGGCGCGGAAGTTGATTCTCTGGCTCTGAGTCAAAAGTAGGTGAATGTTGATGAGGCTCACTTAAGGGGGAGGCTGAGGAAATGGTCTTAGGTTAGTTCTGTTTATGGCATATTTGATTAAATATGAGTGCATGTGGCATTCAGTGACAGTTGGATAGACAACAACATTAAGTATGTAAACGGCCCTTGAGCAGATAGAAAGAATTATTTAGAGAATTTTCAGGAATATTTGAGTATTTTATTAAAAAAATTACAAAAGTAGTGTGATAGATAAAATATCGGGAGAAAGAGTGGAGAGGGCAGCTCCCTAGACCCCCAGAGAAGAGCAGATCCCAAGGGAATGCTGGATACTCCTTAGCATATTTTCTGTAGCTACAGCAGAATACCCAAGACCAGTTACTTTACAAGCAACAGAAGTTGCTGTTATAGAAGTTGTGTTGCCTTGTCCAGCTGGGGATCTGTGAAGGACCTAGAGCAGGGCACTGACACCTGCTCACATCTGGTAAAAGTCTCCCTCCTGCCTCATGATAAGGCCACATGCTGATTCCAAGTAAATATGCTCCCTCCATTCTCCCCTTTATAAACTACTGGAACTCCTCATGTCTCCTCAAGGATCCCACCCCCTAGAACTGCTAGCATGTGGGTTTAGAGAATGGATTTTTCACACATCAATTTCTGGCAGACACAATAAAGGTACATCTACTTCTGGGTGACCAAGAAAAGCCCAGAATGACCAAAAGGCATCCTTGCTAATGAAGCTGCCAGATGCAACTGGGGACATGAACAACCCTGATTTGGTTGCAGAGGTGACGGTTGAACCAGTTTGTAGCTCTAAAGAGCATGTCACAGAAGACATGGGTCTCAAGAAGAGGGGGGGGGGAAGGAGACCTCAAGGACTTTGCTTCCAACCCTCTGCTTCTGTCCTTTTAAGTTACTTCCCTTCTTGGTTTTTAATGGAACTTTACAGGATACCAGTTAGGTTGTCAATCATTGTAATAAAACACCACAACAGAAGCATCTTGGGAAAAAAGGGTCTTATTTGCTTCCACACCATGGTCGTAGTCCATTTAGGGAGGCCGAGGCAGGGACCTGGAGTCAAGCACTGAAGCAGACACCGTGGAGGAACTCTGCCTACATCTTGCTCTCCATGGCTTGCTCTGACTGTTTCCTTGTACGACTCTGGACCACTGGCTCAAGGGTGGCTCTGCCTCCAGTGGGCTGAGCCTGCCTACCCCAATTACTAATCAAGAAAACGCCCCATAGACTCATCTATGTATCAATATGATGGAGGCATTTTCTTAATCAAGGTTCCTTTTCCCAGAAAACCATAGCTGATGTCAAGTTGACAAACAACATCAGAAACACAAGGGACAGACTGCCAGCAGAAACACAAGGGACAGACAGACTGCCAGCAGGATAAAATTGGGAACTTTATGACCTCACAGCTTGCCCAGCATTTAGATATAAAAGAACTAAGATATCTGAAAATACACTGGTGTTTCTGTCTCCTGTGAATGCTATATTCACCTCATTTCCCCTTTAAAATTATATATCTTTCTCTCCCCATCTCCTGTTGTGTGTCTCCAGTGAGTTCTTACTACAGGTTTAAGCACTTATGCTTCATTTCATCTCTTTTTAGTTCATATGTGATGTCTTCCCTTTGTCCAGAATTTTTTCAGAACGGTCCTCGGCTACATGTCGGTTTTCATTTTCAATTGGACATGCCTGGGCCCTCATGATGCTTTGACACTATCATCTCTCCTCACCTGTGAGGTCCCCTCCCCCCACTGTATCATTGTGTTCTGCTCACCAAGGGCCACACTCTTAAAAGGAAACTGACTTACCTCCCTGTCCTAGCCTGGATTTTTTACTCACCTCCCTTCTCTATGCTGAGATTTTTTTTCCAGTTCGGTCTTTCACAGACCCCGTGCATGCCGCCACAGCCACAGAGAGACTCTGTGCACAGCCTCACCATCATGTCCATTCAAGCTGCCTCTTTGTCGCCGCCGCTTCTGGCTCTTACAGTCTTTCCATCTCTCTCCCGACATCATCCCTGCCCTTTCTTTCCTAGTGCAGTCTTGGAAATTAAATGACTTGCCCAAGATCATTTGCTGAGACAGCAACCAGTTAATTCAGGGTTCAAATTCATGCAACCTGCACCTGTCTTCAAGCTCTGCTGGTTTGCCTGCCCGCCTGCCCGCCTGCCCGCCTGCCTGCCTGCTCTCTCTCTCTCTCTCTCTCTCTCTCTCTCTCTCTCCTTCCTTCCTTCCTTCCTTCCTTCCTTCCTTCCTTCCTTCCTTCATCTTTCTTTTTGCCACTTTTCATTTATGAGTTAGGAACCTTACCTAATTCAGTTTTTCACAAACAAGAATCCTATGTATTTTTCTTTATAAAGATATTCTTAATGCAGCTATGTTAATTTCTTCTTAATTTCAAGGGAAGAGTAAATTTGCAGTCCCACTGTAAAATAGCTCCTTGGAATGAGAGATATGATGAGTTAGGGCCACGTGAATTTCCTTTCTCCTCCTCTATTTTTTCTTTCTCTCAATTCATTGTTTCCTTCCTTCTTTCCTTCCTTCATTCCCTCCTTTCCTTGTCCCCTTTTTCTCCCTTCTTTCCTTTTCCCCTCCCTTTTCCTTCCTCCCCTCCCTTACTTCCCCTCCACTCCCTTCCTCCATTTTCCCTTCCTTCCTCCCCTCTCCTCTTTGTCTTCAGCTACCTGGCATCTCACAGCTCACTCTCTCAGTCCTCACTTCCTGACTCAGATGATATCAGCATAGCATTAGGTATTGGAATGTTGAGGCACCTGAGTTGATTCCTCTAAGAATAAACAGAGCGAGGGCCCTGAAGAGTTTCTTTACCAGGACAGGAAGGAAAATATGGAATGAGTAGAAATCTTTGATTGTAAATGAAGCCCAAGAGCCCTTACTGGAACTAATGAGAGGCCTCCTAATACAGCCAGGATGAATGGCCCAGAGAACGAAGCCCTGTGGGATTAATTAGGGAAGCCTAACAGATATGGCAGCTTTCAAAGATATGGCTAATGATGCACTCTCTGCGGTATGTTAGGATAACATTTCTTTTAGAGAGAGAGAGAGAGAGAGAGAGAGAGAGAGAGAGAGAGAGAGAAAGAAAAACCATGCAAGAATGTCGTACAGTCAAGATCTTGCAGATAAAAGAAGCGGCGTGATTTATTGTAAGGAATTAACTGGTGGGGCTGTTCAAGTGGACAAGTCTTGGGGTTTGTGGTTGGTAAGGTCCAGGCAGAGGAAAGCTGCCAGAGCTGCGGATACTACAGTTGTAATCTGAGTCCAAAGCCAGCGAACCCAAAGAGCCTGCCTTAGACCCATCTCCCTAAGAACAAGAGAAAACCATTATCCCGAGCCAAGCAGACCAACAGTGAAGGCATTCCCTTGTCTTAGGGTTGCCATCACTGCGAAAGGACAGCATGATCATGGCGACTCTTATGAAGAAGTCTTTAACTGGGGTTGGCTTACAGTTCAGAGGTTTGGTTATGACAGGAAGCATCCCAGCATAGAGGCAGACATGGTGCTGAAGAGGTAGCCAAGGTTCTACATCCAGACTGATAAGCAGCAGGAAGAGAAGGACACACTTGGCATAGCTTGACAATCTGAGACCTCAAAGCTGAACTCCCCCCCCCACCCCCAGTCACACACTTCCTCCGACAAAGCCACACCTAATGGTGCACTTCCTACAAGCCTATGTGGAGCCATTGTTATTTAAGCCACCACTACCTTGATCAGACTAGAAGAGGCCTGACCATATCAGGGGGTCTGACCATATCAGAGATCTGCTCAGTCAATATATTTCAGGAATCTTCATCTCATAGTCAAAAGGATGTGAGGTCACACACAGAAGTGGAAATAACTGTCTGCTAGTCTGAATAAGCTCCCATGTGGCCCGGATCTGTAGTATTTCAAGTCAGCCTTGTAGAATCTTCAACATGGGCTGTCTTCTTCCCATGAACTTGAGCTCACTGTGAAAGTTCTGAGCATTTCTGCTGAATTACTAGACTTGAACGTCCCGGCAGCTACTCTTGACTTGTTCATTTACTTCCCGCCAGACACAGGTTTCGCTGCCTCAAAAGCAATATCTGATCATGCATAACCACTTTATACTTATTCAACATTAATATCTGAAGAGAGGTGGGATTTTTTATTTGTATTTTTAAATGTAAAACTTGTTTCTCTCCTCTAATACGAAATAAAGATTACATCTTTTAAAAAATCAAACTTTGTAAAGAAAAAGATTTTCTGAATTTCTTCATGTGTATGGTTTCTCAAAGGCATTAGAAGAAGCATTCATCAAATATCCTTTGAACCAGTGTGCCACAGCATGTGACCCTCTGGGTAGGCAATATCCATCCCTACATATGCACTGCTCACTCAATATGCAGATTGAACTTATTGGAGTTCACAATTACTCAAGATGCTACAAAGAAAAAAAAAGAGGACTTCAGTCATCAATAGTGATTAGCTGGTATATAGAGTACTTTGTTCTCTCCATGGTGGGTCTCAAGCCCTTGGGACAAGGGTTTATGAACAACTTATCCCAGGCTTAATATAAAGAAAACTTTGTTTAGCACCCATTCATTCTAAGTAACTGAGAGCTCACTATGTGCTTGGTGTTAGATTATTAAGAGTCAGCTGTAGAGAGACAGAGGAGGCGAGAAAGAAGAGGCTTGGTCTGTCCTTAAGCTGGACCACATTGATTAATAGCAAGGGAGCATCTTTATCGCCAACATGTGAAGACACCTAATATGTCTACAAAGGAAGATAGGATGCAGCCCCATATAAGAGTGGAAACAACTCCTGTAGTCCAATAGGGAAGCTGGGAAATGTAGTCTTTCATCAGGAAACTATCACGTTTAGACGTGAGTGTTAGTCATAAAGTCATGATGAGAAACCTGCTAGGCTTGTACTTCTTAAAGACAATTTTCCATCAGAGTTAACATTTAAATTGTACACTCATTTTCCATTTGCTGTTGCAAATGAGAACTGTAGTAGATGGTTTTGTGCCATGTTAAAAACAAAAAAAGTCTTCCTGTTTTTATACTCTTGGCAGTTTTGTTTTTAAAAAGAAAACAAATTAACTTTGGTACTAGGTAGTCAACACGGGGTGTAGGGACAAGGCATCACCTAGAGGCCTATTAAAAATATAGGATGCTATACTTTCTCTCTGACTCCTGAGTCAGAATCTGCGTAGTAATAAGATCTCCAGGTGATCCCCACCCCATGTACACAAAAACCAAGACACATTGCTTTAAAGCATGGAATAATACATTAATTTCTCTTAATAAATAGGTGGCTTGCCAGCACTTTCCCACCATATGCTAAACTGGAGAGGAATGTAGTGTTCACAGGGTTTATATTCATTATCAGCCATATACAGTTCAGTTTCCTACCTTGTTTCTTGAGAGAGGCTCAATCTCCCCTGGAACCACACTGTTCAGCTTATTAACAGAGGCGTGCTCCAGGACCCAACCTCTGTTCTTCTGAAATAGGTGAGCTGTGAGTCTTGGCAGGTTTCCAAGTTTTCCAAATGATCCTATACAGATTAAAGTTTGCAAAAGGCTATTCCAGTTATGTTCTGTATCTATATCCTTCTAATGATGAGTTTTGAAAGAAGAAAATCATTGTTTTCGAGTCTTTAGTTAATTTGCTCTGCCTAAGAAGATGGAATACTCAACTTATGTAACAGAATGGTTTCAGTTTAAAACAAAGCTTTCGCTTGAACTGCTTTCATTTTGGTCTGGAAATTCTTTGTGGTGGGCTTATTCTGTGATTATAGGGTGTTTAGCATCAGGTCCAGTCTCTAACCCCCAGTAGTCAATAACTCCTGTGGCAGTCTGCATTCCCCTTTGTGAGATCCACAAACATCTCAGGACTTTATGTATTTCCTCTGAGGGCCAAAGTTCCATCAGTTGAGAGTCATTGGTTTAAACTGTGTAGAGAAAATGAATATGGCTTTATGGTTCTGATTCCCACTCCGAGTGTCCACTTCCACTATTTGATTTCCTTGGGGGATTTTGGTTCTGTGCACGGGTGAAGGACAGTTTATGTATCAGCACGTAAATGCTACAGGGGTTCATGGAACTACTGTGAATGCTCTGTGATGGGAAATCACAGCGTAATGGTGGGGAAAAAAACCCCACAAATAGGAGATTTGAACTCAATGACAGTTGTGTGAGAGAGTATGTAGCGTTCGTCTTTCTAGTTCTGAGCTCCCTTCCTCTCTATGATTTTTCATCTCCACCCATTTTTTTTGCAGTTTTCATAATTTCATTTTTCCTCATAGCCAAGGAATGCATCAGAAGAAATTTGAGTATTTAGTAGACAACTGCACATAATATGCTTATGAAAATAAACCTAACTTCTGTCCATCTGTGACAAATGGTTGCTGATGATGTTGGTTAAGACTTGCTTTTATGCTGGCTAGTTACTGAGTGAGCTTGTATAGGGCCCTTGTTGTATCTGAGTCTCAATCTGTTTATCTATTAATAAGGAGGATTTTGATTCACGAGGTTTTTAGGGGAAAACATAACCATACCTAATTTTAGTAAAATATCTTCCAGTAAGATAAGTTCTTAGCAAAAGCTTGTCATTGAATTTATACTTTCACAGATATTTATTACTTCCAATGTCAGTGGTATTATGCAACATTTTATTTGGGAATTAAAATGTTATATCACTAATGAGAAGTTGAGAAAATATTCTTTTTAGAGTTTAGATGATGAAATCATCCCATATTTGAAGCCATTTCTACTAAGGTCTTTAGCTATTTCAGTAACTAATTTATTACAGATGGCTTCTATGGCCAAATTACTGTGTCAAACTCTCTTTTGGTCCAAATTATATTCTAATTTGTCTCTGAGTATAGAGCATATATAATTTGTTCATTTTGCAAATTCTATGAATTATCTTTAAATGTAACCTCAAGGATTCATTTTTGCATATGTGTGTGCATGTGTAAAGAAATGGGTTAAAAACTTGATAATTGCCTAAGCATATTTTGTTTACTAAAATCAGAGAGAAAATTCCTGGCTGGAACTTAGCAATTCATTCTAAACAAATCAGTTGCAGGTGTATTATATAGAGAGTCATTCATTGGGGTTTTTTTTATTATAGAAATGCAAATTTCTAAAGGAGAAAAAGCCCTTTCCCAGAATAGAATCCATTTGAAGTGACATGTGCAGAACATATGACTAATAATTTTAAAAATTAACTTATAGGAAAAGTCTTTTTGCAGTGCTATTAAGCTGAAGATCAGGTATGCAGAGAGATTAAATTATAAATGCCAACTTCATCTTCCCTTCAAAGAAACCAAGTCACATGTTCTACATACATTTGTTAAATATGCTCGAGGCTAATTAACAATTGGTTGCTCAAAATGAACTATTAATATTCCCTTTACAATTCTCTCCCTCTTTTTATTCATGAGTTTTCAAAAAGAATCAAATCTAACATATAGTACGATCATTATATTCTTCAGGGTTTCCATTAATAAAAATGGATTGGCAATGACGGTCAGTGCTTGGGCATGGCCAATGACAGGAAAATAATGAAGCTGGAAATGAGTTCAGGTTGGACAAAGAGGCGACATGGGACAAGATGGTTGGTGTGTCATATTAGAGGCCATGCTGGTTTCAGTATTTATGCAACAAACAGAGCTAGGAAAAACTTATGAGCAACAAGAACCGGATCCCAGGAAGCAGATAGAAACAAAACGAAAGCTTCAGAGAAGAACAGATTTGACCTGTGTGACAGAGAGGGCACTAGGTTGATTAGGCCAATAAGTATACCAAAGGAAAAGAGTCCTTTGTGTTTTGATACAGCGACAGTTGGGAGGCCAGTGTTGCCTGTAATGAGCACAAAGTACTATTGAACAGACATCAGCATGCTAAGTCTAAATTCTAGTCCGTATTCATTGGTGTGATATAAAAATGGACCTCTGGGTTTTAATAATATATAAGGAGCCATTCATTTTTCCTTTAAATACAAAACCATGTTAATTCTGTATTAATGGCACTCCAAGTGATTGCCCTTTCCTGTGGAGGATGGGCTCTGAAAGAAACTATGTTTAAATTAAACTTTGTGTTCATACCTTGGACAGAAGTGTGGTGAAGAGGGACCACAATTCTGTTGCTACCTATGCATACTGATTTGTTGGGCAACCATCGTTCCCAGATGACATTAAAAATTGATTAGAATTGCCAAATTTAGCAGTGCTGCTCAGTCAGTGATTTATGTCTAAATGAGCCAGTGGGAACTGGAGTGTCTACATATTGTTCCTGAAAGGCTCTGATCGAATGTTTTCATCAGTTTAGTAACTCCCAGTATGCAGCAATTTCAGTGTTATAAGGACTGAAATCCTTGTTTCCTGGCAAACAAATATATAATTGTTAAATTGGTTTTTAGTATTTAAAGAAAAAGATAGGCCTTCTTGAAAAGAATGTTCTTAAACTTGATGAATCCTAAAGTTCAGCACAACAAGGCAATGTTTCAAGTAAGCCTGTCTTTTCCTTAATTTGAAGCAAGTTGGATCCAGTCAGGACAGCAACTAACCAGCCACAAAGGAGAATATGCAAGATGTGGGTGGCAGAGAGGGCAGGAAAATGCCTAATGGGGGACAGGGACTTCCTGCCTGCCTGGCAATGTGAATCCAGTTTAAAACGACAGAGAAGCACTATAGAAAGGAATGAATGGGGCATACCTAGGTGTGCTTTGCAACAGTAGGCTTTGTTAGAAGTTACTGGACTGAACTTGAAGAATGGACTGGATGGTGGGGGAACCATGGGTCATCATGGTTGATCTCCCTCCAGCTTTATCATCACTGACTTACCATTGACATTTGAGGAACTTCTAATATGGCCAGTCTTCCTTGGCTACGAACGCAGACATGTGTCTGCGGTCTCTGTGTCACAAGGTTGCTCTAGTGTTCAGGCGTAATGAATACAGAATTCAGGATCAACATCAACAACAAGAAAGTCATGAAGATTGCTGTTGCAGTGCACACACTGCAGTGCTCACCCTTAGCCGGTCCTGCCCTAAGCTTGGGGTCATCCTACCTCGGTTTTCTTCCTTTCCTCAACCTCCCCATCCCCAGGGGCTGTCCCTTCTTACTCTCAGTGGATAGACAATGAGGTCCTCCTCCTCCTGCTTCTATTTCAGCTATCCGCCTACTCTATCCATACCCTTTCTCCCATCTCCCACGAGTGACCGACCCATCTGAGAACCACACATAATCTCTTTCTGTCTTCAGAGGAAACTTGGTACAATCACTGTCACCTCAATATCAGCTTCCTGCTTCTCTCTGGTTGTCCTTCCCACCTGCATCACGGTGTGCTTGGGTCTCTACTCCACAGCCCTTCCAGCTTCTATGACATCACTTTTCTTCCCCTTCCTGGCTACATTTCTTCAATTGGTAATCTATGTTACTATCTCTATTTCTTCCAATTAGACATTCTCCTGTATGCTTTTGTTTTACAAAATCCTAAATTTCTAAGTGCACTTAAGTGCTTTCACCTCCCTTCTAGCCCACCACCCATCAGAGGGAGTGGAAAGGAAAGGTTAATAGGGCAAAGAGGAATAGTTCTTTGATGTGAATCCAATTTGCATTGTCAGGATATCAGTTGTGAGTTCACACAAATTAGCAGTGGTAGCTCAATCCACTTGTAAATGGCATTCATGAATCAGCAATGGCAGTTTGATCCAGAAGCAATGGAGAGGCTCTTCCATCATCCTTAGTCTGCTGAAGCATCGAATAGCCCCAGGAACACCACCATAAGTTCTTTGGTGCATTTCTCTCTACAGAGTCATGGCAAATGATAATCAGCAAAGAGTGGCAAGGAGAACCAATGCCACACAGTGTCATCCACTGTCTGTGGGTGATATTTATACCCTTTCCAAACATCATGTGTGCTCTCAAGCATCCTCTCTAGCAAAGCAAAACATCATATGCTCTACTTCAAGGTCGCTTCAGAAAAATACCTCATGTCTGTTCTCCGCAGTAACCCTCCCACGTGCCTGCTTTAGCAAAAATATCTTCTCATAAGAGAGTTTCCAGAAAGAAATCAGATGACACAACTGAGTCTCCAAAGAAACCAGAAATTTCCACTTCTTCCTCCTTTCTCTAGATTTTCCAACTCCCATACCTCCCACAAACCAGGCTAACCCGGGCCCCAGTAACTTCTGTATTGTTAGACAAGATACCTGTTAGTCAATATCTTGCTTGGCAGTATTTAACTCTCCTGGCCATCTTTCCCTCAAATGTTTGTTTTCTTTGACTTTATGATACTTATTTCTATGGATGTGAGTGCTGAGTTGCAAGTAGTATAATCCATAGTTCACTTGGGAAAGGAATATGTAGAAGGATGTTAGGCAGGTCCAACATGTGAGACAGTGACCTTCAGTGATGTTAAGGTAAGACATCACATGACATATTTGGGTGCAAGTCCCATCAGCTTCCCTCTATGTATCATACAAATATCACCTTCTGTTGTAAGGTGGCATCCAGAACGGACCTGAAGCTGACGCTGCCCACTTATATTCTGAGTGCCATCCTTTTATTCTTTGCCATCCTTACTGGGAGATTTTTCAGTCTTCCTTAGTTGTATAGTTTTCTTTTGAATTAAATTTTTATACACATATCCATGGCTAGTAGATCAAGGTTGTAGTCCTTCTGTTGTTTAGGATTGTATAAACTTGACATAAGCTAGTCAGTATCACCTGGGAAGAGAGAAACCCAACTGAGAAAATACCTCCATAATATCGTGTTCTAGGCAAGTCTGGGAGACATTTTCTTCATTATTAATAGATGTGGGAGGTCCCAGTCTACTGTGGGGAGTACCACCCATGAGCAGGCGGTCCCGGCAGGTAGCTAAACATGATCCCAGAATAAGCCACAAGCAGCCCCACTCCATGGCCTCTGCTTCAATTCCTGTCCCCTGGTTCCTGCCTTCCCTTCCCTTCATAATGGATTATGACTTATAAGCTGAAATAAACCCTTTCTACCTCAAGTCGCTTTTGGTGGTGTGTATATCACTGTAATAGAAAGCCTGACTAAGACAGTTCTAGTCACCATTATCTAAGGATACTGCAAATTTACATTGCTTCCCAAGACACACTTTTTTTAATTTTTAATATTTTTTATTACATATTTTCCTCAATTACATTTCCAATGCTATCCCAAAAGTCCCCCATACCCCCCCCCCCCAATTCCCTACCCACCCATTCCCATTCTTTTGGCCCTGGCATCCCCTATATTGGGGCATATAAAGTTTGCAAGTCCAATGGGCCTCTCTTTCCAGTGATGGCCGACTAGGCCATCTTTCGATACATACACAGCTAGAGACAAGAGCTCCGGGGTACTGGTTAGTTCATCATGTTGTTCCAACTATAGGGTTGCAGATCCCTTTAGCTCCTTGGGTACTTTCTCTAGCTTCTCCCTTGGGAGCCCTGTGATACATCCAATATCTGACTGTGAGCGTCCACTTCTGTGATTGCTAGGCCCCCGCATAGTCTCACAAGAGACAGCTATATTTGGATCCTTTCAGCAAAATCTTGCTACTGTATGCAATGGTGTCAGCGTTTGGAAGCTGATTATGGGATGGATCCCTGCATATGGCATTCTCTAGATGGTCCATCCTTTCATCACAGCTCCAAATTTTGTCTCTGTAACTCCTTCCATGGGTGTTTTGTTCCCAATTCTAAGAAGGGGCATAGTGTCCACACTTTGGTCTTCATTCTTCTTGAGTTTCATGCGTTTAGCAAATTGTATCTTATTTCTTGGGTATCCTAAGTTTTGGACTAATATCCACTTATCAGTGAATACATATTATGTGAGTTCCTTTGTGATTGTGTTACCTCACTCAAGATGATGCCCTCCAGGTCCATCCATTTGGCTAGGAATTTCATAAATTCATTCTTTTTAATAGCTGAGTAGTACTCCATTGTGTAAATGTACCATAATTTCTGTATCCATTCCTCTGTTGAGGGGCATCTGGGTTCTTTCCAGCTTCTGGCTATTATAAGTAAGACTGCTATGAACATAGTGGAGCATGTGTCCTTCTTACCGGTTGGGACATCTTCTGGATATATGCCCAGGAGAGGTATTGCTGGATCCTCCCGTAGTACTATGTCCAATTTTCTGAGGAACCGCCAGACTGATTTCCAGAGTGGTTGTACAAGCTTGCAATCCCACCAACAATGGAGGAGTGTTCCTCTTTCTCCACATCCTCGCCAGCATCTGCTGTCACCTGAATTTTTGATCTTAGCCATTCTGACTGGTGTGAGGTGGAATCTCAGGGTTGTTTTGATTTGCATTTCCCTGATGATTAAGGATGTTGAACATTTTTTCAGGTGTTTCTCTGCCATTCGGTATTCCTCAGGTGAGAATTCTTTGTTCAGTTCTGAGCCCCATTTTTTCATGGGGTTATTTGATTTTCTGGAGTCCACCTTCTTGAGTTCTTTATATATATTGGATATTAGTCCCTTATCTGATTTAGGATAGGTAAAGATCCTTTCCCAATCTGTTGGTGGTTTTTTTTGTCTTATTGATGGTGTCTTTTGCCTTGCAGAAGCTTTGCAGTTTCATGAGGTCCCACTTGTCAATTCTAGATCTTACAGCACAAGCCATTGCTGTTCTATTCAAGAATTTTTCCCCTGTGCCCATATCTTCTAGGCTTTTCCCCACTTTCTCCTCTATAAGTTTCAGTGTCTCTGGTTTTATGTGAAGTTCCTTGATCCACTTAGACTTGACCTTAGTACAAGGAGATAGGAATGGATCAATTCGCATTCTTCTACATGTTAACAACCAGTTGTGCCAGCACCATTTGTTGAAAATGCTGTCTTTCTTCCACTGGATGGTTTTAGCTCCCTTTTCGAAGATCAAGTGACCGTAGGTGTGTGGGTTCATTTCTGGGTCTTCAATTTTATTCCATTGGTCTACTTGTCTGTCACTATACCAGTACCACGCAGTTTTTATCACAATTGCTCTGTAGTAAAGCTTTAGGTCCAGCATGGTGATTCCACCAGAGGTTCTTTTATCCTTGAGAAGATTTTTTGCTATCCTAGGTTTTTTGTTATTCCAGATGAATTTGCAGATTGCACTTTCTAATTCGTTGAAGAATTGAGTTGGAATTTTGATGGGGATTGCATTGAATCTGTAGATTGCTTTTGGCAAGATAGCCATTTTTACAATGTTGATCCTGCCAATCCATGAGCATGGGAGATCTTTCCATCTTCTGAGATCTTCTATAATTTCTTTCTTCAGAGACTTGAAGTTTTTATTATACAGATCTTTCACTTCCTTAGTTAGAGTCACGCCAAGATATTTTATATTATTTGTGACTATTGAGAAGGGTGTTGTTTCCCTAATTTCTTTCTCAGCCTGTTTATTCTTTGTGTAGAGAAAGGCCATTGATTTGTTTGAGTTAATTTTATATCCAGCTACTTCACTAAAGCTGTTTATCAGGTTTAGGAGTTCTCTGGTGGAATTTTTAGGGTCACTTATATATACTATCATATCATCTGCAAAAAGTGATATTTTGACTTCATCTTTTCCAATTTGTATCCCTTTGATCTCTTTTTGTTGTTGAATTGCTCTGGCTAGGACTTCAAGTACAATGTTGAATAGGTATGGAGAAAGTGGACAGCCTTGTCCAGTCCCTGATTTTAGAGGGATTGCTTCAAGCTTCTCACCATTTACTTTGATGTTGGCTACTGGTTTGCTGTAGATTGCTTTTATCATGTTTAGGTATGGGCTTTGAATTCCTGATCTTTCCAAGACTTTTATCATGAATGGGTGTTGGATCTTGTCAAATGCTTTTTCAGCATCTAACGAGATGATCATGTGGTTTTGTCTTTGAGTTTGTTTATATACTGGATTACATTGATGGATTTCCGTATATTGAACCATCCCTGCATCCCTGGGATGAAACCTACTTGGTCAGGATGGATGATTGTTTAGATGTGTTCTTGGATTCGGTTAGCAAGAACTTTATTGAGGATTTTTGCATCAATATTCATAAGGGATATTGATCTGAAGTTTTCTATCTTTGTTGGGTCTTTTTGTGGTTTAGGTATCAGAGTAATTGTGGCTTCATAGAATGAGTTGGGTAGAGTACCTTCTGTTTCTATTTTGTGGAATAGTTTGTGAAGAACTGGGATTAGATCTTCTTTGAAGGTCTGATAGAACTCTGCACTAAACCCATCTGGTCCTGGGCTTTTTTTGGTTGGGAAACTATTAATGACTGCTTCTATTTCTTTGGGGGATATAGGGCTGTTTAGATCATTAACCTGATCTTGATTCAACTTTGGTACCTGGTATCTGTCTAGGAACTTCTCCATTTCATCCAGGTTCTCCAGTTTTGTTGAGTATAGCCTTTGGTAGAAGGATCTGATGGTGTTTTGGATGTCTTCAGGATCTGTTGTTATGTCTCCTTTTTCATTTCTGATTTTGTTAATTAGAATGCTTTCCCTGTGCCCTCTAGTGAGTCTGGCTAACGGTTTATCTATCTTGTTGATTTTCTCAAAGAACCAGCTCCTTGATTGGTTGATTCTTTGAATAGTTCTTCTTGTCTCCACTTGGTTGATTTCACCCCTGAGTTTGATTATTTCCTGCCGTCTACTCCTCTTGGGTGAATTTGCTTCCTTTTGTTCTATTCCTTTTAGGTGTGTTGTCAAGCTGCTAATGTGTGCTCTCTCTAGTTTCTTTTTGGAGGCACTCAGAGCTATGAGTTTTCCTCTTAGAAATGCTTTCATTGCGCCCAAGACACACTTTTAATTACTTCAGTATTGTATGTGACTTTCAAAGTTTGACCTCTAGTTAGGTTCTCTCTGCTGAGTGAGATGTGGGTGCACGTATCTCATTGGGCACTTCTGCCTGGACCTCAAATCCAGGAATCTAAAGCCATGACCTATATAACCATCTCTCCAGTTCCTTCCCAGTCTAACCCCGCCTCAGTTAGAAGCTGAAGAAAGAGGGCTTCACCCATGAGAGCTTGTTTGACTAATTTACAGGGAGCCAGTCAGTACCAGAGCACAAACTTTGCACAGTTTATTATTATTATTATTATTATTATTATTCTGCCAAGTTGCCTCCACCTTATGGGCAGTGAGAACAGGAACTAGACCCACTAATCAGACCTCCTCCCAACTTCAAGTCTTACTAGTTTTTGATCTATTCTATACCGTATGACTAAAAGAAGTTGATAAGCAATTCACATCATGCACATACACAAACATACACACACACAATACATACATTCACATATACATACACTTACAGACATATACACTCCTATATAAACACTGACACTGCTTGGAAGGCTGCACAAGGAATTGATAACAGTGGTTGTGCTGTACCTTAGAAGTGGGAAAACCAGGTGTCTGGGAGTCAGATTTACCTGCGTGTGTCACGCCTTAGACCTTTTAAACACCTTAGCACACATATGGGATGTGTTTGTGTCATTAATGACATTTCTGTAGGTAATCTACAACCAAAGGCTAGTATTGGACTTTCATAGATTTTACAAGACTTTTACACACCACCACCCACTTACTCCGTGAACCATAGTGAACACCCATCAGCCTCCCAGCTTCCTGTGGTGTGTACAGTCCTCCTACTTCGAGCATAGCCTTCATTGGCTTTTGTCCTGGACACTTGTATTTCTCCACTAGTCTCTGAGTAGACGCCACATTCTCCTTTGCTGCAAGACTAGGTTTAGAAATTGTGTTATGTTTACCAAACATCATTGTGATTTATTTATTATGTAATTTTTTAACAGAAAACCCCAATCAGATCCTTCAAGTACAGATACTTAGTCTTACTCGGAGTTCTTAATGATGGTGTCCCAGGTAGTGGAAGCCATGAAATCTCAATAGATAAAACATTCATGAGAGTGAACCCTGACTTCTCAATATTCTTCCCTTTAACTTTCTCCATAAGTATTGTTTCATAATTCTTCTCATGCTGCCTTCAAATTTTATCCCCCTCCCCCACATCTCAGTCCCAAGAGTAATACGTTCAATTAAAAATAACAAGAAAGCTAGTACAATGATAAAGTTCTTATTCTTGTGGAAGGCACCATGAAATTTATTATGAGTGCATAGATGTGAAAATGAATGCAGCCAATTCGTGATCAGTGTTTTGCAGGGTGACTAAGGAAATCCTGTATGTTGCAGGAATATGCTTTCGTGCACACTTTGATGGGTGTGATCTCTCATACAGGAGAATTATCTTGGTAACCAGCCTCAATGTTACCACAGTGCATGACGCTGGTAGCACCCTTCAAGGCAACTTATTTGTTAAGTGGGCCTCTGTGCTGGGATTATTTTCTACTGAGAAGCCTACTTAGACTTGCAAATGTTATATATATTTTTTAAAGATTTATTTATTTATTATATGTAAGTACACTGTAGCTGTCTTCAGACACTCCAGAAGAGGGCGCCAGATCTCATTGCGGATGGTTGTGAGCCACCATGTGGTTGCTGGGATTTGAACTCTGGACCTTTGGAAGAGCAGTCGGGTGCTCTTACCCACTGAGCCATCTCACCAGCCCGCAAATGTTATATTTTTAAAAATACTTTCAACTCTCCAAATATTGCTCTCACATCTCATCCCAGATTCGTTTCTCCAAACTTAGTCTATTTCCAGTTTGTGAATTAAGTTGATGCTCTCTCTCTCTCTCTCTCTCTCTCTCTCTCTCTCTCTCTCTCTCTCTCTCTCTCTCTCTCTGCCGGTTTTGCCCAGTGGGTGTTAACAGCTGTTAAGCAGAGGCTTAACAACATCCTGTGCTGGTTTGTATTTTTCTTTCTCTCTTTTTTTTTTTTTAAGATTTTTAAAAATTTTTTATTAGATATTTTCTTTATATACATTTCAAATGCTATCCCGAAAGTCCCCTATACCCCCCTCCCGCCCTGCTCCCCTACCCACCCACTCCCGCTTCTTGGCCCTGGCGTTCCCCTGGCCTGGGGCATATAAAGTTCACAATACCAAGGGGCCTCTCTTCCCAATAATGGCCGCCTAAGCCATCTTCTGCTACATATGCAGCTAGAAACACAAGCTCTGGGGGTACTGGTTAGTTCATATTGTTGTTCCACCTATAGGGTTGCAGACCCCTTCAGCTTCTTGGGTGCTTTCTCTAGCTCCTCCATTGGGGGCCCTGTGTTCTATCTTATAGATAACTGTGAGCATCCACGTCTGTATTTGCCAGGCACTGGCATAGCCTCATACGAGACAGCTATCACAGGGTCCCTTCAGCCAAATCTTTCTGGCATATGCAATAGTGTCTGGGTTTGGTGGCTGATTATGGGATGGATCCCCTGGTGGGGCAGTCTCTGGATGGTCCATCCTTTCGTCTCAGCTCCAAACTTAGTCTCTGTAACTGAACTGTAGGGGCTCAACACTGTATTGGCTGAGCAAGAAGCCCTTAGTGCTCCCTAAAATGCTTGCACGGTGCTTCTGCGCGATGAAGTCTAGATAAATGCTGTCACTTTAGAAATGCAGCACAGCTTAGAAAAAGAGCAGCGTTCCTGGCATTCAAGGTTGAAGGTAGAATAGTAGGGGATAGGGGAGTGTGAGTGGGAGATGGGAGGCTTAAGTACTCTCTGCCTCCAAGTTTTGTCCAGAAACAATGCACAGGCCAGAAAAAACAAACAAACAAAAACCCATCCATTTTGGACCTTAATCTAGAAATGCTCCTTCTCTGCCTCCCACTCATTAACTTCCTGAAACTCGTGCTGGTGGGAGTTTCCAAAACCTCAGACATGATTCAATTACCCTGTCCCTTAAGCTTTTCTATTTCATATGTGATTAAAGTCCAGTTCTTCAGTATGGCCCCCAAGAGCTTTGAGATCTGAACCCTAACAACCAGTTTGTCTTTAGCTTCCCTTGTCTGTCTCTTTGAATATAATTATTTTAAGTTGAGTTATATAATTTATAAAGTTCATCTCAGTCTGAAAACTCTGAATAATTACAGATTTTATATCAGCTTTAAGATATGGGAAGGGGAGGGTTCTAACTTCCTTGTTTCTACAATAGAAGGTTCCCAGGCCCAAGAGAAAGGGGTCAAGTACCTGAAACATGTTTTGCTTCTGCTTTTTAGTTTCATGGAATATACTCCATGTCTTACAAAACTGCAGAGAAGCAGAAACCACCAGAGCCATGTGGGTCACTCTTCCTCTGTTAGAACTGAAAGCCTGAACAATGGGCACTGGCTTGAAAATCAGCTTGTGACGATGGAATTGAGGGCTTGGAGATGAGCTGCCAGGTGTGTTGGCAGTGGATGCCCTTCCAGGGTCCCCACTCAACTGGGAGTCAATCCACTTCTAAGGAGGACAAAAGGGTGTTTCTGTCCCTTCTGTAGAAAGCCACATCTAGGGGACTGTCTCGACCTGTCCTTGGAACAATGTGGGATCATTGCCAAGTTGAGCTTCAGGTCAGACCAGGACAAATGAGGCCACTTCCCCTTTGATCTCTAAAGGGAAAAGCCTTGAAAAGATTTATTGACTCATTCAACAGATATACAGCTGGGGCCAGCCAATGTCCTGGCTAAGTTTTGTGTCCCCAAATCTTATATTACTGAAAATAGACATGAGATGCATCATTATACAGCAAAACACCTACAGATGCTATTAAAGCCAGAGAAGCCGTACTGGGGAGGTACCTTAAATTTTGCAACTATCTAAAACTAAGACTTGCATTAAATTGTTAAGAAAAAATTCATAAAAATGTGTAAGTTGGTTTTCCTGCTGTTGACCGCAGGCTTGCATGCTACAGTATCTAGCTCAATGTCAGGCAGTCAGACAGCACTTCCATGGCAGCCCTTCCCACACTATAGAAACCTTTCACTTGAAGCCAGTGCCTTCTCAAAACCTTGCTCAAGTCTGGCCCCACTGTTAAGTTTTCTTTGACTCTCTCACCTCACAGGATTGATTTTTAAAGATGGTGTTATGTATATAGGACCTGGTGCTGTTATTCACATAAATAAGTTATGGTTTTCACAAGTTTATCTAGAATATAAAGTCATCTCTATTGCCAAGTACACGTTCCTAGGTCCATTAACAGGTGCTCAGAACAAACACTGTTTCCGTTAATGGAGCCTGTTGCTCACTGTTCAGCAAGCGTTGCCCAGGTTTCTGTTGTACACTATGCAGTATGCACAACACAGGCATTTACTTATGTTTGGATTTCTTCAGATAAGCTTGTCTTTGACATCCAGTGCAGTATCTGGAACACAGTACATGTCCATTTCATGCTCAATGAATAAAAATGAATGTTAAAGATAAACAGCCCTCAGAGAGCTTGGAATTTGCTGATATGCATAATGAAGAGGAATTAGATCTATAGTAAGTTACACCTAAAGACTATTTGAACACAGAACACTTTTGGTTGTCAAGGAACCATGGCATTCAGATATACTGCTTTCTAGAATTCTGCTAGCATCAAAAGACACCTGATGCAATGAGGTAGTAATGGCATGATTCCACTCTCTTGGTTTGCAAGCCCATGTATGGCAGACTGTGTGTGTGTGTGTGTGTGTGTGTGTGTGTAGGTGCATATTCAGGTGTGTGCACATATGTGCAGAGAGCTGACATTAACCTGGAGCTATCTTCCTTCCTTCCTGGCTTAGTTTTTGAGACTGGGCCTATCACTGGCTGGGGACTGAACTGTTTACACTAAGATGGCTGTCAATGAGCCCCAGGTTTCTCTTTTTCTCTGCCTCACTGGTGCTGAGATTCCTTATCTTTGCCCATCATCCCTGGCTTATTTGTTTAGTTGCTTTTTACAGGGGCTCCAGGAACTAGTGCCTCAAACTTCCGAGGTGAGCACTTTAGATGCTGGGCTGTCTTCCCAGCTCTCAGAGTCTGTGTGTTAACTCTCTTGCTGTTATTCAGTTTTGGAAGAGGCATTAAGGATTACATAGTCGAGCAATGAATGCACTTTTTTTAAAGTCTGGTATGCCCAGCTACTGTTTGAATATGTCCATTTGGCAGCCCATTCTCAGTACGTTTCTTGCTGGTTAGTGAAAATTGTGATCATAGTTCTGTACTTAAGATAACCAAAACATGTCCAAAAACCCAATAACTTTCTTACTACAAGACATTTGATAAATTTATACAAAATAAGATTGAATTTGAGAATTTGGCACATTTAACTTGGCTCTCAAAGCTAAAATATCCTATGGACCAAGTTTGCACTTGTTTTCTGCCAGACTGCTTTTCAAACGCCCATTCTGTGTCTGCAAGACTCTGCACACATCAGTGGAAATGACTGTCCTAAAGCTTGAAGTGTTAGTACATAAACACAGCCTTGTGGGGTTCCCTCGGAAATCAGGGTGCAAGGAAGAATGTGCACAGCACTTTCTGTTCACAGCACTGAAGGGAGGCTGCTGTTTTGCCTCCTTTTCACTCAGGACCCCGCCCTTGCTTACCTTCTGCTAGCTTTTGAACGCAGACTCGACCTCTCTGTAACATTCAGACTGACGTTCCTAAATGCTCCGATTAAGTAAGCGTCTTGGTTCTGCTTTAAGATCCCACATCGGCATTTGCTTGAGTTTTATTTAGCAGTACGATAGCTTAAAACGGAAGAGTCCACAAATGGAAATGGGGCAGGTCAGGATCTCACATCTCTGTGGGCTGGAGATCCCAGGAGAAACCGTGGTAAAATGACTGTATTTAGGTCATCTTACCCTTGCACAAATTACACCTATTTATGCTTATAACTGACATTTTCTACCATGTGTGGTGTTCCAGGATCACATTAACAAAATTAATCTCAATTCACAGTCTGCTTTGCTCACTTTGTCCCATAGGACTTTGGTATAATCAAAGTTCATAATGCTGTAAGTGTTCTCAGGATGCTTCACGCGGATTTGTCAAGCGTGGTAGCAGGTTCTTCAGAAGCAGGCTTTTTCTATAGGATGCTGTCTCTGTAGAGAGCTGTATAGGACCCTTTCCCAGCCATGGCCTGTACAGTTTTGCTCTGGCTACTGAAGTTGGTGCCTTATCTCCTACAAGAGCTGCACTTGTTCGAGAGGGACCATGGCGTGTGCAGAGTCACTCCTCCCTCTGGTGACCAGTGTGTTTTCACAGAGTTACCTTCTTCTCTGTTAGCTCCTCCATTCTGCAGATTAAATCTGGCCCTTGCGCACACAGACTTCTTACTATTCACCTTGGAGTTCACTCACAAGCTGAGGCGTGAGGACTCCACATTTGCCCCTCTTTTGTGTGTGTGAGTGCTGTTACGTGCCCAGTCTGTATAATGGAACTTGAATGTATATAACCTCAGGGATAACCTCTTTGTGTTAAGTAATTAATTGGGAGATTATATATAAAGCATCTCCTGGGGGAATCTTCCCCAGGGAAGATTATTTCCCTGGCTCTCAGCATCCCTACTTGCTTGTAATTCTCTGTCTATTGAGTTGAGGCCTCATGGGCTTTTTTCCTTCCACATCAGCATGTCCATTGGTACCACTGTGTTCAGATCTTGTTGGGGCAGCCATGTTGATGAGAGTTAGTGGGCATAGCATCCATGGGCGTTTCTAAGCGATAACACTTCACACAAACATCCTGCTCCTTTGGCTACTGAAATCTTTCAGTGGACCTCTTTTGCAAAAATCCTGAGCCTAAGGTGCAGGATTTGTACTGTAGCTGAGTCAGCTGGGAATGGGCATCCCAAGCCCTTGTATTCCCTGCACTGTGATTGGTTGTAGTTTTCTGTCATTGTCCACTTCTGTTGCAAAGAATGGCTTCTTTGATGAGGAATGAGAACCATCCTCATCTATGGGTATAAAAATGGATACTTAGAATGTAGTTCTAATTTGTGTTTGGTTCGAGGAATTTGTTTATTTCTATTTTGATTTCTTCTTTGACCCAGTAATGATTCAGTAATGAGTTATTAAATCTGCACAAGTATGTATATTTACTAGAAATTGTCTCCTTAAAGTTTGAGCTGCAGTGAGGTCAGATGGGACGTGCATAACTAGCTTAACCTTTCCGAATCTGTTACGGTTTGTTTTGCATCCCAGGATGTGATCTGTTTGAGAAGCTCCCATCTGCCGACGAAGAGAATGCATGTTCTTTGGTGTTTCAGTGGAACACTCTGTCAATATCAGTATAGTCTATTGATGTGTATGTATTTTTTGGTGTATTTGTGCTGATGACCTACCAGCTGTCTATTGTGGAAAGTCAGGTATTGAAGTCAACCACTATTAATTGTTTGATGTTAATCTGTGACTTTGAGTTCCATAGTGCACATTTTTTTTTCAAGACATGGTTTCTCTGTATAGCCCTGGCTGTCCTGGAACTCACTTTATAGACCAGGCTGGCCTCAGACTCAGAAATCCGCCTGTCTCTGCCTCCCTAGTGCTGGGATTAAAGGCGGTGCCACCATGCCTGGCTAAAATTCCACTTCCCTGACTGGAAATCAAACCGGGCTGTGGTGGTCAGAGCACCTAATCCTAACCACTAGACCACCAGGGACCATAGTGCCCTTTTAATGAAATTGGGTGCACCAGAATTTCACACATACACATTTAGGATAGAAACATCTTCCTGATTGTTTCATTTGATAAAGATGTAAGGTCCTTCTTTGGATGTTCTGGTAAGTTTAAGCTTGAAGTCTATTTTTTAATATATTAGGGTAATAACTCCTTCTTGCTTGTTGGTCCTGTTTGGTTGGATATATCCTTTCACTGTAAGGTGATTACTCTCTTTAATGATAAGATGCATTTCTTGTAGACAATAGATAATATGGAGTTTGTTTCTTGATCCATTCAGCCAGTCTGTGTCTTTTGATTGAAGACTTGAAGCTGTTCATATTTAAAGTTATTATTAAAAGTTACACGATTGCAGCCATTGAGTTATTGACTTTTGCTGTTGTTGTGTTCTCAGTGGTACTTTGTGCTTTAGTGATTGTAGCTTTGTTGTCTAGCTTCTGAAGCCCTACAAGTTGGATATGAAATCAGGTGGACACAAGCTGTGCTAATATGCAACATGCACATCTTGGTCAAATCCTGCAGTTTGTGAAAAAATATCATACACACACACAGATATATATGTGTGTGTGTATATATATATAGATATAGATATATAGATATATAAATATATAGATATATACATATATACATACATACAAACATACATACATATACAGTATTTGTGTAGGATTTATGTAATAAAGAACTAGTCTGACTCATCCAGTGAGACCCCAAAGAAGGATGTGCAGGACCTGTGCATTGTGGATAAAAATGGGAGACCTGGAAGAAGCCTAGAATTTGAGATGGTGCAGGCAAGAGTGAACATACTAAGCCAAGACATTGGGTGTAGGACTTGGGCTAGATCTTCGGACTTGGAGAGGGTATGGGCGGGGAGAATCTGATGGACTCACACAAGTAAACCCTGGTGGAAGATGTTCAAGATCTGCCTGGGCAAAGAGGCTCATCTAGTGCTTCTATTTCTTACTTTTAAATATTACCTGATACATGACTGCAAAAGAATTATGTATGTTAATTGGATATCAAGTAATATTTCAATACATAAATATATTATATAATACTTAAATCATGTTGGATATACTTATATTTTCAAACAGTTACTTCCTTATGGCAATTTTTTTGATATTTTCTATACTTTTGAAGCATTCGTTATTATTGTCCATAGTCTCTCTGTAAGATGAAGCAATCCAACAGAAATTCCTTTTCTATCTAACTGTAATATTAATATTCATCGTCATTTTCCTCTCCCTCCCAGTTTCCATGTGGTGGCCCCATTATACTCTTCAACTTCTGTGAGATTAACCTTTCTACATTCCATACTATATGGTATTTGTCTTTCCGTGCTTGACTTACTCCACTTTCCTAGCCTTGGGGATTACAGCTATATGCCAGCACTCTGGCTTTTACACATGCTGGGATTTGAACTGGATTCCTCATGTTTATACATCAGGTACTTTTCCTGACTGTGCCATCTTCTTGGTTCAGAATATAGGCTCTCAATAACAAGTACTTTAGATTCCATGTAAAGGGGTATTATTAACTGAGGAGGTTTTATTGTTAAAATTCACATTTTTTACAATTAAAATCCTTGTGTTTTGTGTCTTAACATCGATAAGCTTTTATAACTTGAGGTGAAAATTAACATGTATAAGCTTCCATATCATATTTTACTATTTCATAATTCCTCATCTATATCTGTTCTTACATTGTAATCCTGTCTGCATTCAGATACCTAGCAGGACACTTACTGCTCAATTTGCATCTCTGGCTAACTAATGCTTTTAGATTCTTACTTTGAGATGAAATTCTTCAAGTTCTGTGTACAGTAAACACTTTACCTCTTGCAAGTCCTCCCCAAGCTGTACAGAATAGTCAGTGAATCAAAGATCACAGTTTTGGTCGGCTCAGTGACTGAAGGTTTCAGGATACTAAGGCAGCCTGATCTGTAAATTCTGATTCATTTTATGAAACACGAGTAGATGAATGCACGGAAGATTTTAAAAGCTATTCATAATGATGCCAGTTGAAACTGGCAGGCCTATTTGAAACCGTGGCATGGAACTGTTCATAAAAAGCACACATGCTTTCTGTCTTGTGAACATCAAACACTCTTATTAAAGGGGCTATTTTTGAATGTTCCTTTTAAATGCAGTTCAGTTAGTAGCAAAGGAAATCATAGGGAAATTGTCCAATATTGGCCACCATTGACCTATACCCTCCCCTTTCCTTTGTAGACATTGACGAGTGTGCAGAAGGGCGCCATTACTGCCGTGAGAACACCATGTGTGTGAATACACCTGGTTCTTTCATGTGTATCTGCAAAACTGGGTACATCAGGATCGACGATTACTCATGTACAGGTAAGCCGTGCTGACTTGTTATTGACTACTTCCTGTCTTGTTAGGTTTTCATAGGTTTCTTTATCTTAAAATTCTGAGAAGTGTGTCATAAACTTTCCTGCATAACAACAAAGTAAAATGGAAGTTATTGTATCTTGTTCTAGCATTTAATTGTGAACCTGCTCTGAAGAATAGAGTCCTTGGTGTTACATGAAATTTAGTTGGGGGAGACAGGAACAAATGTTTATTCAGTCTCATAGGGTGTTACCTGTAGTTACAATCATAGCCAAGTCTTGCTTGGGAAATCTGTGAGTCTACTTGGCCTATAAAAGCATGATTAAAAGATTATTTATAGGCATGTGGGTGATCCCAAAACAGCTGTATCACCGAGAAGTCTCATTGCAGCATGGATGGTCCCCATGGCTGCATAGATGAGATACCTCCTCAGTTAAAATTTCATGTCCTTACACTCGGGAACCTCCTGAGAGCAACTGTGTATAATTCTGCATCTGGAATAAAATGACGCACAGCTGGAGTGGAGGTTCCTGAGAAAGTACCTGCTTTATCTGGTGTGGATCTAACATCCCTTCCCTGACAGCTTCTGTAAGGGAACCTCAGTCAACTTCATCCTCAGGATCTCGAGCCTCACACCCAGCTATTCTTGGCAAGATGGTGATGGATGCTGCTCTTTACATGCGGCATTCCATGGCAGTCTTTATGAACTTCTTAACGTCTTCCCACCCTTTTGTCCATGTCTCTGACAGGGATGATATGGATATGTGGTTATTTTCTTCTACGTTTGGGCACTGGACCTCTGTGCTACACCAAACTTCATTTATTATTCTGGAGTTTGACAGAATAAACTTATATATATACTAACTACCACTCACTGCAGGGAGCATCTCTGACCAAGGCTGACTGCAGTAATAGTCTTACAGACATAAACACAAGTATTTAGGAAGCACCTTGATAAGTACATCATATGCATTAAGCAAGCAAGCAAGCAAGCAAGCAAACAAACGACAACAACTTAGTGCCTTCCCTACTCTGGGCTATGATCACCCTAGACTTTGGCATGTCACTGATTTCCACTGCCCAATATGAATTCCCTCCTGTGAGAATTTGATCAGACCTCAAATCCTAGTGGAAAATAGTTGCTTACACTCTTAACACTCACACTATTATAGCACCACATGGTTCCCCATTTCTGTTATGCTGATAGGAAAGCACAGAGCTCTGCAGTGAAGTAGGTCAACTGGTACTGGTTCTGCCCCAGTAACCCACATAGCAATTCCTGGCACTACAGGAGCTAGCCAGCACGGACGAAGCTTCTAGCTCAGTCCACCTTGGTATCGCCATGGCCCATATCCGAAGTACACAGTGTTTCCAGCAAGATAGTCTTACTATGTAGTTATTGGGTCAACCAACAGCCATGGAGATGTTCTGTATTAGCTGGGGAGTCTCAGGGCTCCAAGGCCAGCAGATAGCACACCCTTGATGCTGCATTTCATGGTTTCTGGGAGCATTTTTTTCCACCACACAAGTATCTTTCTTTGTTCTTTAGCTTTTTTGTTTGTTTGTTTGTTTGTTTGTTTTTAATTTAACAGCAAGGTTTTCTCATCCACATTGTGTGGGTTATCTTTGCCTTACCTTATGATGTTCTAGAAAATTTCACTATGGTGGTTGTACTGGGTCACAGGCATCATAGCTGGGTAGGACTGTTGCTTGTGCCCCTCCCTTGGAAGCTTTCATTGTGCCTTCTGAAACCATGAAAGGACATGCTCAGCAACAATGCAGGCCAGTCCCAGCTCAGGGGCCTCTGGGCATTGTCTAAAATGAATGGTGTTTTCAAAAATAGGGACTTACCATCCACCTCTGGGGCCTACCTAGGGCAATGGCAATAACTCAGATGTCATGGCAATCTCCTGGACAAGCCTGACCAACAACTTACAATACAGCTTCTCACGTTTGGTGTTGGGGCTTTTTTGTTAGATCGTCTTTGGCACTTGAAGGGGGCATTGGTAATGACTGTTTTACAGAGGGCTGGCAGCATCTCTGAAGACCTACTGCCATCCACTGTATAAAACAAACAAAAAACTCATCTGTCATTAGGAGTCACCAAACCACATCATCTGAGCCTTCCACAGTTTGCTGTGTCTATGTCTGACGTAGAAGCCAGCATGGGAGATAGTATTCTCCACATCATCTGAGCCTTCCACAGTTTGCTGTGTCTATGGCTGACGTAGAAGCCAGCATGGGAGATAGTATTCTCCACATCATCTGAGCCTTCCACAGTTTGCTGTGTCTATGGCTGACGTAGAAGCCAGCATGGGAGATAGTATTCTCCACATCATCTGAGCCTTCCACAGTTTGCTGTGTCTATGGCTGACGTAGAAGCCAGCATGGGAGATAGTATTCTCCACATCATCTGAGCCTTCCACAGTTTGCTGTGTCTATGGCTGGCGTAGAAGCCAGCATGGGAGATAGGTATTCTCATGTATTATTTTTTCCTGATTACAATTTTGTACTTGGAAAAGTTCTTTCTGGACAGACAGCCCAGCCTCAAATGCATATCTTAACATCCTAAGTAGGTACTATTCTGCAATCCCTTTACAGCCCTGATCCGCACTTACTCCTTCCAGACTACAGCATGCCCTCTGCCTCATCACGTTTCTCAGGATGCCGCCATGTGCCTTTGGCAAGTAACATTCATCAAGGGGCCACGTTACCTCTGAAGACATAGAAGAAGATGGCCCATGGGGATTTCTTTCTCTCACAGATTTTTCACACTGGAAGGACAGCTCAGCCTCAGTTGTATGTCTTATCACGTATATCAGGGACACACTGACTACTAAATACAGTAAGAAGTAGCACCATTTTAAACTACATAGAGGAGGGCACCACAGATGCTCTAGCCGCAGACAGCTTAGCTTCACTTATATTTGTCATTCCCCACAGCAGTAACAATACAACTCTCCATCCCAAATCCATTCTTTTTTTTTATTAGAGATTTTCTTTATTTACATTTCAAATGTTATACCCTTTCATAGTCCCCCCCGAAAATCCCCTATCCCCTCCCACTTCTCCCTGTTCTCCAACCCTCCCACCCCCATTCCTGGTCCTGGCATTCCCCTATACTGGGGCATAGATCCTTCACAGGACCAAGGGCCTCTCCTCTCATTGATAACTGACTAGACCATCCTCTGCTACAAATATAGCTAGAGCCACAAGTTCCACCATGTGTTTTCTTTGATTGGTGGTATAGTTCCAAGGAGCTCTGGGGGTACTGGTTAGATCATATTGATGTTCGTTCTATGGGGCTTCAGTCCCCTTCAGCTCCCTGAGTATTTCTCTGGCTCCTTCACTGGGGACCTTGTGCTCTGTCCAATGGATGACTGTGAGCATCCACTTCTGTATTTGCCAGGCACTGGCAGAGCCTCACAGGAGACAGGTATATCAGGCTCCTGTCGCAGGCTCTTGTTGGCATCTGCCTTGTGTCTTGGTTTGGTGGTTGATTATGGGGTGGATTCCCAGGTGGGGTAGTCTCTGGATAGTCATTCCTTCAGGCTCTGCTCTGAACTTTGTCTCTGTAACTCCTTACATGGGTATTTTGTTCCCCATTCTAAGAAGGACCAAAGTATCCACACTTTGGTCTTCCTTCTTCTTGAGTTTCATGTGTTTTGCAAATTGTATCTTGGCTATGCTAAATTTCTGGGCTAACATCCCCTTATCAGTGAGTACATATCATGTTTATTCTTTTGTGATTGAGTTACCTCACTCAGGATGATATCCTCCAGATCCATCCATTTTCCTAAGAATTTCATAAATTCATTGTTTTTAATAGCTGAGTAGTATTCCATTGTGTAAATGTACCACATTTTCTGTATCCATTCTTCTGTTGAGGGACATCTGGGTTCTTTCCAACTTCTGGCTATTATAAACAAGACTGCTATGAACATATTGGACATAGTACTACTGGAAGATCCATCAATATCTCTTCTGGGCATATACCCAGAATATGTTCCAACTTGTAATAAGGACACATACTCCACTATGTTCATAGTAGCCTTATTTGTAATAGCCCAATCCATTCTTTGTTCTGTCACATTCCTATGTTGCCTCAAAATTTTACTGACCCCCCCCCACACACACACACATACATCTACCCACACCCCTAGGGGGAACATAAACAACAGAAGAAAGCAACAACTCCACCCACATCTAATTTAGTTTACTAGGCTTGCTTAGAGCAGCATAGGTGAGGGATACGTACAGGAGTAAGGATGGCCTCCCCACAGCTGTGTCACTGAAAAATCGCACCCCAGCATGGATGATGCCTTCCAATGGCTATAGAGATGGAGCCTCTCTTCATTTGACTTTCCGTAGTCTGTACACACCAGTACTTCCTGAGTGTTAATTGGGGCAGATAGAAGGAAGTAGCTGGATGCTGGGGTCAGAGTAGAATGATCCTCCTGTCCCCTCTGATAGAGGACCTCAGTAGACCTAATCTTGAAGGTCTCTTGTGGTTACCACGGCTGCTCTAATTAAGATAGTCATGACTATTGCTCAGGGACACAGTCCACAGCACCTTGGTCAGGGGAAATTTTAATTCTCCTGTTAGGAACAGAAAGAAAAGCTGAAGATCAAAGTCAAGATTATGCTGAGTATATACTTAAACGTTTCTCCTTCACTAATCGTTTGTGAGTTACTAAGGCGTCTCCAGGAGACAGCCCCTAAATGGTACTTTATGTAATGGAAGAACACTTACATAACCATTGTGCTGTTTGTTCGGAAAGGGCTTCTTCAGTCTCTAAGAGGCAAGCATACTAAAGAGCATCTTGGTGATGTGCAGTTGAGCCTACACTGAAGGGTCCCCACACATACACTGAAGTGTATGTTTTCTAAAATACCGTTCCCTTCAGTGCCATACCAAGTCCTGCTCAGGGACATCCCGAGTGCTTGGAATATCTGGTGTTAGTTCATGGTTTTCTATACATGCACATGAAAACAAATGGGGCAAGATTAGCTTTACCACTACAGGACTGGAGGAAAAGTGAGCAGGAATCAAGACCTTCCTTTGAACTCTACCTTTTTTTAAAAAATATTTTTTATTAGATATTTTCCTCATTTACATTTCTAATGCTATCCCAAAAGTCCCCCATACCATCCCCCCCACTCCCCTACCCACCCACTCCCACATTTTGACCCTGGCGTTCCCCTGTACTGAGGCATATAAAGTTTGCATGGCCAATAGGCCTTTCTTTCCACTGATGGCCGACTAGGAGACAACTAGAGACAAGAGCTCCAGGGTACTGATTAGTTCATATTGTTGTTCCACCTATAGGGTTGCAGATCCCTTTAGCTCCTTGGGTACTTTCTCTAGCTCCTCCATTGGGGGCCCTGTGATCCATCCAATAGATGACTGTGAGCATCCACTTCTGTGTTTGCTAGGCCCCGGCATAGTCTCACAAAAGAGCTATATCAGGGTCCTTTAAGCAAAATCTTGTTAGTGTATGCAATGGTGTCAGTGTTTGGAGGCTGATTATGGGATGGATCCCTGGCAGTCTCTAGATGGTCCATCCTTTTGTCTCTGCTCCAAACTTTGTCTCTGTAACTCCTTCCATGGGTGTTTTGTTCCCAATTCTAAGAAAGGGCAGAGTGTCCACACTTTGGTCTTTGTTCTTCTTGAGTTTCATAAATTGTATCTTGTATCTTGGTTATTCTAAGTTTCTGGGCTAATATCCACTTATCAGTGAGTACATATCATTTGAGTTCTTTTGTGATTGGGTTACCTCACTCAGGATGATGCCCTCTACCTTTTAATTGGACGATACATAAAAATAACAAAACATATAAAATTGTAAATTTGGACAACACCTACCTTTTTTTCTGTCATTTTCTGTTCTCTCCCCCAATTATATATTTCTTCATCAGATAATACGACATTACACATACTCTATAGAATTCCCAGGGAAGAGAGGTCTACCATATTCTCTGGCCATAAACATATGAATTTATACTAGGAAAGACATTCTGTACACTTCTGGCTAAGGTGTCATTTATGTGTTTGTGCAGTTGTCCACCCAGAGTTATTACTACAGTGACCCTACTGTGCACCAATGACATTCTACCTACCAGAGCAAAGACATGCTTATGCTTTCAATTAGATTGTTGGCATAAAATGTGGTACCAGTGACGAGAAAGCTCATCTCTTTCTGTGGGACATAACTAAATACAATGTGCAGATAGAAAGGCATTTTATATAAGTACCAAGGGGTTTACAAATTCCTGTTCTTTTGACAGCTCAACATAAACATTTATAAATCATGGGAACAATTCCCATTTTCCTTGATCAAACTTTTAAGCAGAGTGGGTAACAGGGTGTCTTGAAAGAGGGCAATAGAGATGGTTTTGAATGTAAAAATAAAAGAACATAAGTTCCTGTAAATAATAGAGAATAGAACCCACAGCTTACTATATAAATGATAATATCAGTAGATATAAGTTTCATGTTAAGGGGTAAGCTGCAGTTGTGCTTCTCAAGAGTAAGCGTTGTAGTGGTTGCTGAGAAGGCCGATGGCTTTCCCTCAGACCCTCAGCTTTGCAGCTTCTTAGTCGTTCCCTGCTTTTCTATGATCATAGGTGTCACAGGTTTTGAAGCGCCATGCTGTTTACCCAGGAGCGCGCTTCCCAGGGTTCATTGCTGTTCTGCGCTGCGCGTTGGCTGCCTGTCTCGCCACAGTGAATCCAGGGCTCAGGTGGACCTCCATTATGGAGTATTTCCTGCCTTGCCTTTCTGTCTCTCACTGCATGGCATTTGCAAATGAAGCCCCACCAACCACTGGCGAGGGAGAATGTCCCCTCATGATTCCAGAGTATCTCATAACATGGAACGAGTGTCTCTTCAGCAGGATGCAGAGGAAAGTTGAGAATATTTTCAGAAAAGCTGTGCAGGCTGAAGCTTTTGTGCTGATCAAAGAAGAGCCAAGTCTTTAAAAGTCTGGCAGAGAGCAGGAGCCCATTTCCTTAATGAGGCACTGGCTTTCCAAGCAACCCCCTTCCTCTCCTTTCTTTCTGAAGGAGAAAATTCTCTGGCCCATAAGTTCCTGTCTACTCCAACTGGATCGAGCTTATGGCTGTTCCCAAAAGCCACGATTCTGGGGGACTATGAATAGGTTTCAGTTTGTATCGAGAGCCCCATGAGTACCTTTAAATCTTTGTCCAGCCAGTCCCTTACCTCACACCTCCTCCTGGGACCTTCTATGCAGTAGGCTCAAAGAAGAACCTCCTCTGTGGGCCTGCCTTGTGCCTAAACCCATCTTGCATAGTCCTCTTTGGGAGAAACTATAAGATCTACAGAGGACTCAGCCTCTCTGACAAAAGTTTCAGTTTTAGTGATGAGCAGATCCTTCTGCAGTTGATGTAACAGTGAGTGGATGTCTATGGTGCTGTAGAGCCATCTTCACCTCCCCATCTCCCATTTGTGGCTGAAACCCTAAGTCTTTTTCTTCTTCATTTTTTTTTGATGACTGCCTTTGTGAATATCTTTTATGTCTGTGTCCCCCCTCTCTCTTCCTGTTGAAGAGTCCTCTCTGCCTACCACAATTGGCACTCTTAACTACACCCAGAAGACTCTTAGAGCTGCCTGTCTCAACTGAAAATCCATCACAGACATTTAAAGAGGACTTCAAGTGCAATACATATGACTTTACCATCCAGGTCTAATCGATACAGGAAGCTCTCTGCTCTGAGACCCTTACACTGCTCGTGTGCTAGTCTTGCAGGCTAGAAGTAACTACCTCCCATGGTTTGGGGAGACATCTGAAAATTTCAAGTGCTTTGAATTAGGTTTTCCCTAGGCTGTTAGGGTTAAGGGAGCAGAAGAACTCTTGAAGACAACATATTCTAAGCTCTCGAGTTTTATCAAATGAAGAAGTAGAAGCTTTCCCCCTTTGCTGCCTGCCTGCATGGTGTTGCATGGTGAGAGGCGACATAAAACTAGAAATAGGTCTATATATCCTTACCTTTGATTGGAGCCACCATTTGTCTAATCGTCAGCTGCTTGAAAATAAATGGAAAAGGTTTCTGTTTTATGTAGACATGCACTATTCAATTTGTACCATTCATAATTAAACTTTCTTATAGGCTCTTTTGGATTCATTAGCTTCAACTTGAAGAGCAATCTCTCAGCCCCCACCACACATGTGGTTATAATCCTAAAATCAGCAGTTGATAGAACTGTTCTCTTGGCTTCTGATGTGGTCGTACAGCGACTGTGATGACTCAGTGAACCATTTTCATAAACGCTGCAGCAGATCAAACTTTTATAAGCTCATTAACATAATTTATCTCCAAGAAGATCCTATCCTATTCCTAATTAATGATTCATAACTTATCTCCCTTCCACATCTGTTACAAAAGAGAAACTGGTTATAAGGTATACAGGGAGAAGGGATGAGGATGGGGGGCGAGAAACAACGGAAATGCAGCAAGAGAAAGGGAAGGGGAAGAGTGAAAGAAGAAGAAAGGGAGAGCAGGGCAGGATGAGGGGAGGGGAAAAGAACCAGGCTTTGCATGAACTGACTCAAAACACTTAAAGTTCATCCTTTAGGGTCTTTACAAATCATAACAACTTTATGCACTGATTTTTTTTCTTAGTGCCTGTTCTGGACAAATGGCTTTCTTTGTTCACTTCCATGGGCATAAACCAAGTTAGGTAAATCGTGACTCCTACTGGGCACATCTTCCTGACACAGGTTATTATGTAATAAATAGATCAAACGCAAAACATCTGGAGAGTAAAGATAGAACCAAGAATTCCGTATTATCAAAAGATAAACACCTGGGTGGAGAGCCCTGCGCCTCAGAGAGTCTTCCCACATCTGTGATTGATTGTCACAATAAGAAAGGGTTTAGTTTCTGATTGTAGCTTATAACCTTCCCACCACCGTGCAGTTCCTTGGAGTGGGAACAAAAGGAAGGATGGGCTGATGAAAGGCTTAGCAAAGAGTCATAACGGCTTAGGAAGTGAATTGTTCCTGTAGAATGTACCTGCCCACAGAAGTTACCTAACAAATTTGGCTATCACAGCTACAGAGGGCCAATGGGGTACTGTGTGTACCTTGAGATAGGGCTCTGGGCTGCTGCTGTGCCTTTTACAGCCCTCCTGTCCTTTTAAAATTATTATTAAATTATTTTATTTGCATTTCAAAAGTTGTCCTCCTGCCTGATCCCCCTCCCAAAGTTCTTCACCCATCCCCCTTCTTCTACTTCTGAGAGGGTGCTACCCACCGGCCCAAACACCCCCACTTCACCCCCACCAGCATCCCTCTTCCCTAGGACATCAAGTTTCTACAGAGTTAAATGCCACCTTTCCCACTGAGGCCAGACAAGGCAGTCCTCTGCTACACATGTGCCTGGGGTCACGGACCAGTGCATCTATGCTCTTTGGTTGGCGACTTAGTCTCTGGGAGCTCTGAGGAGTCCAGGTTAGTTGACACTGTTACTCTTCCTATGGGATGGCATTCCCTGGCAGCTCCTTCAGTCCTTCCTCTAACTCTTTCATATTGGTCCCTAACCTCAATCTAGTGGTAGGCTGTAAGTATCTGCATTTTTCTCAATCAGCTGCTGGTTGGGACTCTCAGAGGACACCCATGCCAGGATCCTGTCTATAAGCACAACATTGGTAGTAGTGTCAGGTTTTGTCCTGCATGCAAGTGTGGATGATTCAAACCCATTTTGAAGGTGGAACAAAATAATCATGGGAGGCAGAGTGAGGGAGGAACTTGGGTGGGAGATGGGAGAGGGAGGGGGAAAGGGAGGCAGGATCAGGTGTGGGGGAATACAGGAGAGAAGCCCAGAGGGGCAGGAGAATGAATTGAAATATGTAGCATTATGAGGTGGGGGTGGGGGGTGGGAGAACCTCTAGAAAGTCCCAGAGACCTGGGATGTGAGAGACTTTCAGGACTCAATGCGGATGACACTAGCTGAAATGCCCAAGAGTGGGAGGATTTACCCTGAAGAGACCACCTCCAGTAGATAGACAATGACCCCTAGTTGAGGTGTGGGGCCAACCACCCATCTTCAAAATTTTGACCCAGAATTCTTCATGTCTATAGGAAATGCAGGGACAGAAATGGAGCAGAGACTGAAAGGCCACCCAGTGATCAGCCCAACATGGGACCCATCCTATCCTAGCTGTCCTTTTGAGAAAATGATTTATTTCCCTGGGACTCTTTTGACTTCATGCTTTCCATCATTGCTTCTCAAATGGTGCGTGCGTAGTCTCTGGAAGGGAGCTTCACACGGCACTAAGGGTGCCCAACTGAGAAATCCTATGTCAGTATTCCCCATTAATTGGTAAGATATGTTTAATTTAAACTTTCCTCACTCACCTCTATGAGCTCTCCCGGCTCTATGCACTGATGTTTCCTAACACCATGATTTCCTCTGGGCCCTACTCGTTCCCTTTGGTGAGAGGAAGGAGCCCTCCTCACTAAGTCCCACCTCAAACTCGTTTCTTTGCTCTTCTCTCTGCAACCAAAATGCCAGGTTGTTTTTTGCTTGTATGTAAGAATGTGGATAATGTGTGTGCCTGATGCCTGAAGAGGTTAGATGAGGTATTGGATCCTCTGGAACTATAGTTACAGACAGCTCTGAACTACCATGTGGGTGCCCCAGTCCTCTGTGAAGGTAGCCAGTGCTTTTAACTCCTGGGCTATCTCTCCAGCCCCTAGAAAAACATTTTTATGAACACCAAAAGTAACAATAAAGAGGAATAGTTGGACTTAAACCACATTAAATATTTAAATATCTGTTTGTACATGTGAGCTCATTCCTTTAATCCAGAACAGAAAGAAACTCTATCTCAAAAAGACACACACACACACTATTTTGAAAAGTGCCAGCAACATTGCTTCTCTGCCTTTTCCCAAAAATAAGAAGTCAATGCTCATAATCTTTTGTACGAATGGAAAGTAATTTATTGTTAGCTATTTAAAATAGCCCTTAATGGAGTCAACAAAATTGCACTTACATAATTCATCATGTGTGTCTGTATCAAATTAACTATGAATGTATAAGTTGTAACAGGATTGAGAATTCTGGGGCAGTGACATAGAGGACAGAGTCCACAAGAAGTCCTTTGTGGGAACAATCACAGGAAGTAGAAGTAGGTGTGTCACCTTTCACAAAATGTCCTAAATAAAGCTATGCTAGACATAGACATAGAGTGGTCCTTAGCAAGCATTAGCTGCCTCATTATTGGGGCCATTATTGTTAGACAAGATATCTTCTAGAAGAAATGTCTGATTTCTCTGAGACCCCTCTGTCTCTGTGCTTTTCAGTGGTTGCATTTAAATTGGGTCATTAATTTCATAAAGTAGACAGCTTCCCGTGAAAGTTGGCCACAACTGTCATTACTTATTCAGTTGTGCTCAGTTGGAATCTGTGACTGGGGACTTTAAAAAAAAGACCATGAAGCTCTGGTGTGAAGGAGCACCTTCTCTGGGAGTGGCTTCTCCCTTAGAGGAGTCCCGTGCGCTTCCTCAGCTAGCATGTTCCCGCTGTCGTGGAGATCCAGTGTCAGACCAAGCCTGGATGGAGGGGGCGTCTGGGACCCTGCTGGGAGACACACCTTCCCAGAGGAGAGAACTAGACCACCAGAGAGCCAGTGGCCTTGATTAGGTCTCAGAGGACAGTGTTGATGAGCCTTGCTTCTTTCACATGGATTTATTTTTTAGGAAATCTCAACAAAACTATTGTCAGACGATTGTCATGGCTATTGAAACGCTCTTTGTGACTAATTATTTCATATCTTGTTTTCTTCACATTGCAAACCATAATAAAATTACAATATATGCCAACCTTTACATAAGACATGAAACTCAGGCAAATTTAGATTGGAAATTGCCCAAATATATCCCTGGAAGCAAAAGGATGTCTCCCTTGCCTCCTGTAGCTCACTGTATATTATTATACTTTGTGGTTATGATTACATAAGTTAAAAATATAAACACAAAGGTTACAAAGGCAAATTAAGCTTCTATGCCCCAGGCTTAAAAGAATTAATGACGACAAGCTACTTCTCTAAACCATCACCGGAGGCTTAGTGGGGAAGAGCGATTACTGTGCAAACGTGAGGACCTACGTTTGAATCCTTAATGCCCACATTAAAAGCTTGGCATAGATGTGGTTACCTGCAATCCATGGAGCCATTGACTGGACAACCCCAGAGAAAAGCCAGGGTTCTGGTTCAGTGAGGGAACCAAGACATAGAAGATACCATGTGTCTTCCTCCAACTTTTACATACCTGAATAGCCACCCCACATGTACACAAAACATCATGTGCATACATACAACACATGTCACATATATGCACACATATACATGCACACATACATGCGCAAAACATTTCACATATCTTATGCCCACCCACACATATACACATCACAACATATACATACATATACATGTCACACACATGTGCACATGCACACAAATATACACAGTGTATCTCTCTCTCTCTTACACACACACACACATATATAACCTACTTCTCACACATTCACACATGTACACACCACACCACACATGTGCACAAGCACATGCATATACATGCACACACATGCAATGCAGATATAAACAACACATCTCATACACACATATGCTCATATTGCATACATCATGCATACACACACACACACTGAACTAAAAGCCATTACCGAGGATGCATTTCCATGATAATGTGTACCATAGTTACCAGGAAGGGTTGATTTTTAGGGAACTGCAGACAATGTGTCTCCGTCTGCACAGCAGCATGAGAGGCTGAGGCTACACGCTTACCTCCGTTCTAAAACACATGTGTGCATGCATACAATTAGCACTCAGCTCAGAAAAGAATGGGTTTCAAAGGCTTGCTTAGGCAGGAGAATGGCCTTTTGGAGGATGAAAAACTCAGGCAGAATCTGTTCAGAAACTCCCAGTGAGTGTAGGAAGCCCGATGGCTCAGACACTGCAGTTTTCAGGCGAGTCAGAGCCTCTGTGTGCATCCCAGCACAGCTGGCCTACCAGGCTCTGACCTCCAGCCTCGCTAGCTACAGTCTAATCATCAGAGTTCCAGAGTTATGCAGACAAGCTGGCCTGCCTCTCTAAAAGCCAGCCCACCTGTGCCCTGAGCACACAGATGGCAGGAGTGACTATCATTAGGGGGCCCCACCCACTTTGACTTGGTTATACCCTAGCACCTAACTGGCTCCTGTTCCAGATGGACATATTGTTTGATTTATGTTTCAGGATTTTATTTTTCCATGTGAAAGACATAAAGTTGAAAATTCACATAAGAGAATACAAAGGTTACCCATGCCAACAGTGTGACAATAGCTGTGCCCTAGCAACAGACGCATCCTAGCAACAGCTGCGTCCTAGCAACAGGCACCTATGGAGGACAGGATTGCTCAGGCTCCTACTCAGGTTCTGTGGACACCTTGCTTCCCTTCCTGATTGCTGATAGATGACACTCGGCCCTTCTCCCTCCCTCATATTTCTCATCACCCTACGGCAGAGTTCATCTCCCAGTTCAGTTGCTGGTCTGATCCTGAGGAAGGTGACATCATCTGATCTCGCTGCCCTGTCTCCTTCCCCAGCCCAGGGTACCTCACTGGTATCACAGCTATGGTTCATTGTAGATTGCGTGTGCAGAGATGAGTGTGTCCTCTCGTATCCAAATTCTTATCTATCTATCTATCTATCTATCTATCTATCTATTTCTGTCTTTGCTGCAGTGAGGCATCCTCTGTAAGTTATCCCAGTGATTAATTCTTGCCCTCTGACCCTCTTTAAGAGGTTTCCTAATGTTATTTCATTAAACATAATAAAACTGGGCTAGTTATCTACTGCTGTGTAAGAGAGCATCACCCATAGAAACTCAAGCAACAAGGCCAGCATTTCCTGGAGTCAGCGTACTGAGGACTTGCGTACTGCATAACTGAGCAGTTTCCAGGTCCCTCAGGCTGCCGTCAAGGTGTGGTCAAGAGCTGAGGAAGCATGCATTCACTCCAAGGTCACCTGTTTTGTTGTTGGCTGATACACTTCCCCACTGGTGGCTGATGGCAGATTGCCCTTAGCTCCTTCCAGTATGGCAAGGACCCCCTAATATATAATAAGCATCTCCATCCATCAAAGCCAGGGCATGAATGAGCCTGCTACCAAGAAGGAGGAAGGCAGTCTCTGTAATCTCAATGCAGAGCTGGCAATCCACTGCCTCTCCCATAGTCTGTTGCTATTAGAAGCACGCCACTGGGTCTAGTACCGGGAGAGGGGTTTTGCAAAGGTTTAAATGCCAGTCTGTTCTGGCGATAGTTGAGGATAACTACTATATACGTTGACCGTGTGGGAAAATACGCCCCCCCCTCCTATTGGGCTAGGTATGAGGAAGCAGCCCCAAGCTGAATAAGAGAGCTGGGGCATGAAATGTCTATTGAGAGCTGTGTGGCAGATGAAAATCTCATGCTGCATGTTTCTTTTCTCACCAGAACTACGACAATGGGTAGTGCTGGGGTCATCATCCTATCTAATAAATACAGTTTAAGTCAGCATTGTAGGGAAGTGTAACGGTGAGTCTTTACTCTGTTTGATACTCCCAGAGGGTCACATGCTTCCAGCCACTCGCCCAGCAGCTCTTAGACCACACACACACACACACACACGTTAGCTTATTTTTGAAATAATGCCTCCACTAACTCAATGATGGGGCACTTCTAATCCTCAGCCTGCTACCCCAGGCCCAATCAGGGAAGTGCCCAGTGCCCACTTACCCGAAATCTCACATGGCTGCTTGGCTTTATCTCCTGCAGTTCCCTCATCCATCCGTCTGTCTCCACAGAGTCATGGCAGTCCTTTAGCATTGGCACAGGCAGATTTTCAATTGAATCAAAGCATCAGAACCAATCTCCAATGGGGGAGCATAGCAAGGAACCATGAAAGGGAGAGCCCAGGGGAAGCCATGAATAATCTGGTGGAAACCTGGATAGACACACTGACAAAGTGATATGAAACAAAGTTTGTTTGTTTGCTGTGCTTTTTCTGATTTATCACCACCACCACCATCATCATCATCATCATCATCTTAACATATTCACTTTACATCTCACTCACTGCCCTCTCCTGATTATCCCCTCTCACAATCTGTCCCCATCTTCCCTCCCCTTCTCCTCTGAGCAGATGGAGGTCCTCCTGGGTATCCCTGACCCTGAAACATCAAGTCTCTGTGAGACTAGTTGCATCCCTTCCCACTAAGGCCAGTCAAGGCAGCCCTGCTGGAAGAACATATCCCATACAGAGGCAGCAGCTTTTGGGACAGGCCCTGCTCCAGCTGTTTGAGACGCACATGGAGATCAAGCTGCACATTTGCTACACATGAGCAGGGAGGCCAGGTCCAGCCCCTGTGTGCTCTTTGGTTGGTTTGGGCTCTCAGAGCCCCAAGGGTCCAGGTTAGTTTTTTACAAGAGGCTGTTTGTATGGATATCTGCTGAGACAGGGAAAACTAGTTTTCCTCAGTTGAATGACTCTGGGTATATCAGCCACACTCAGGGGCACGGCCCATGCCGAGGGATAATTGGGCAACACAAAACAGACCCCATGGTGTTTTGCTTGTTTGTTTGTCCTTGCTATATGTTTTGTTTGGAGTTTTTTGTTCTTGCCTTGTTGGCTTTTTGTTTGTCTCGATTTTCATGTTTTGTTTCTGAGAAAGAGAAAGGTAGAGGGGAGAGAAAATTAAGCTGGGTGGGCAGGAAGGTGGGGGTAGATTTGTGAGGATCACAAGATAGTCTAGGAAAACCAATAAAAATATATTAAAAAGGAAAAATTAAGGGTTTTTCAGTTTTGTTTTATTTTAAGGTGAACAGTCATTTTAAGACAGGAAGAAGTAAAAGAAAACATTTTAAGAAATAAGAAGGGCAGGATGCAAGGTTGTGTGGTAGCAGTAACTTTAGTGAGAATGGAATTGCAAGGGATAAAGCCGTCTTGTAGGAAAGCAAAGGCGTGCTCTATGGTTTCTACAACACTCGCCCTTCCCTGCAGTCCTGGGGGAGTTTGTGCTGAATTGCTAGCACTTTGTTTCCACCATGTGCTATTGGTTTTCGATGAAAACTTGTTTATTTAACTGACCGCACTTTCCATAGCCAGTGCGACCTCCTTTAAATGGAGAGGGATTTCACTCTCGAAAAGGCAGGGTGCTTGCCTTCCCTGGAGCTCCACAGCACGGATTCTCAGTGGGCAGTGATGAAAACTCGTCTTCCAAGTTTTCAGAATATACCTGCATTGATTAAATAACTGAGGCGTGTTTTTAAAAAGATTCATTTGTGTATGTCCATGCATCCATCCTTCCTTCCATCCATCCATCCATCCATCCTTCCATCCATCCATCCATCCATCCTTCATCCATCTATCCATCCGTCCATCCTTTTTCCCATCCATCCATCCATCCCATCCATCCATCCATCCATCCTTCTATCCATCCATTAAATATGAAGAAGTCAAGAATAACATCAGCAGAAAGTAGAATATGATTACAAGGTCTGTACCATTTTGCTAATTTAGTCAAATCAAATGACATGCTCTTTCTGGCCCTCTTCTCCCCATGAGCATTTGGTGGCATTTTAGCTCATTCCTAACATCTTAGTTAAGCCTCTCAATTTTGAGTCCTTGTTCTATGCTGAGTTGGATATGCTCTTGGGCAGGTTACCTCAATCTCTCCACCTTTAAAACAGAACATGACACCCATTGGATGTTGTTTTTAAGTACATGAGAGGAATCATGGTAAGGGATTAACATGAGAACTGAACAAAAGGACTCCAGAGGAAGCCAGTGGTGGCACCCAGCTATGTCAATCACCTTCATCTGCAGCCCTGAGAATCTGGGACTTGCCATCGCAAAGTGGACTTTTCAGATGTGAGTAAGGTTAAGGACCATAAAACAGAGAATCACCCTGGATTGTTGGGGTGGGCCTCCTGTCATTATGAGTCATTAGAAGATTTCTCCCCTAGCTGTGATCAGAGAGAGCTGTGAATTCAGAGACCGTGAGGGAGATGAAGCACAGCCACCTGTGAGGGGCCATGAGCACAGGCTGCCTCAGAAGGAGGAGAAAGCCGGACACAGCCTCTGCCCCAGGCCTCAGGAGCACAGCCCTGTGCACATGATTTCAACCAAGGCAGGCTGGGTAGCACTCCTACCTTACAGAAGGGTGGAAGCCCATGCTATTTTGAGCTGTTGATTTTTAATTGCTGTAATGGGAATAGAATCAAAATGAGAATAAAACCTGGCACACTATTATCAGCTAATACTGTCGAATTGTCCGCGACTGTATATGAAAGGGACACTCTGTTCCCACTTCTTTCTGATCACTGCGGAGAGAGTTGCATCATCTGTTAAAGGGGAGGAGCTCTATGGGTATTTATGCTCAGGCTCCTTGCTTTCATGATGAGATGGCTTTTGCTTTTCTTGGCTTTTTTTTTCTCTAGAAGTTAAGGAGCTCATTGTTTCTGAGACAGTTCAATTCATTCAGCTTCTTGTAACACAAATATTGTAGAAATAGATCACGAGCTTACCTCGATCACAGGAACTCAAAGGATGATAAGAGAACATTTCTTATCTGCCTCTTTTAAAAGCGGATTCTTAAGTTAAAACAGGAGTGACCTACAGAGACAATGTAGTAACACTGAGGACGTGGCGTGTTATGGGGAATAGGTGCTGCCTTCCGAATGCAGGGTTTGGGGGTAAACTTTTAATTCAGGAAGGATCTGTGCCCACAAGGCTTCATATGAGCCACAAATCAGGGGCCCGTGGGCCACGGTTGGCTTTCATAACAGGTGGATACAGAAAGCACGAGGGAGAAATGACGTGATGTATTAGCTAACCTGGCTGGATTTCAATAATGCATGGCCAGTCCTCTTAAGTCACCAGGGAAGCTGGAAAGCTTAGCCAGTTACTAACCTCACTGAGTTTGATCTTGTCCTGAATGGAAAAATTCTACCCATCTTTACAGGATTAAAAGCAGCAGGTATTTAAAAAGCTTCTCACAGTACCTATAAGATAATGGTGGTTAGCCAGGTAACCATGAAGTTCTATTGAACTATGGAGTGGATCGATCGCTGTATCCATGAAGCAGGCTGGGATTAAGAATAAGAAGTCTCTCCCAGGCTTACCCATGCTTGCCTCATGCCCCACACACTTCGTATAGCTGTGGGCTGAGAGATCTGCCCTTGGTCCTCACACATTCCCCACACACAGTTCATGTAGATGACCTTGTTTTTAGAGTTTAAAATAAAGATCCTAAATCTAGGCTGCCATCTTTGTCTCTATTCAGTTATACCAGACTAAGAAGTCACTATTCTGTTCCCCCTGATCTCCTGGGTTCTTCCATCTGGTCTCACCATGGCCAACCCATTCTACACAGAAGTCACAGCAAAAATGTCACAAATCATCTCAGACCATGGTATGCCCTGATGAGGCCCTTTTTGTGGCTCTCTACTACAGTCCTGCGTATCTCCCCCTGCCTCTCCTGTTCTTGCCTTCCACTTGGCATTTCATCCCTCAGGGGTTGTTTTGGTCTTCCGTCCTCTCCTGTCTCAGGAATCCTCCTTATTCTATGGCTTTTCCCTGGAACACATTTCTCCCCTGCACAACTGACTCTCATCCTTTGGGATTGATCTTAAATGTCAGCCTCCTTGTGTGCTCCAGCCATTCATTATGGTTCTGGGTCTTTTTCTGGCTGCTTCCTTTAAAAGCAAACACACCCCAAGCCTGCCTTGTGCCTCCCTTACTCGTTGCCTATCTCTCTGCATCGGCTCTATGCTCTACAAGGGTAGGGTCATGGCTGTACATAGGTTCTGCTACAGTAATTACCAATTACTGGAGTCCCAGAATGGATCATGGGAAGTGGTGAATGAAGGAGTATTAGGAGGCATCCAGTTCCATTAATCAGGAAATAATCACCCCACTGAAAGCAGAAAAGAGTAGGATTTCAGGATTTTAAAGAGAGAGGGAACTGTACTAAGCATAGTGCATTTGGCCTCTGCCTGTGACTCTATTAAATGCAGATGTTTCCTCTGTTGTCATGCAGGGCCCCCCACTACTTGCCTTATTCTGTGTCAAGAAATCAGGGTTTCCCAACACCAGCGTGCGGGCATTTTCATTTTAGTGATGTTGCCCAGACTTTATCTGAAACGTATTTTATAAAGTTAGACCCAGTCACATACCACAGTGAGCTCCTCTCCATCAGTCTCTCCAGTTCCTCACTCAAAAACTCAAAAGATTTTGTACTTTCCAAAACCTCGCTAACTCTAGCTGTTATTTTGTTTTCTGTTACTGCAACATGATGACACAAAGACCCAGAAGAGGACTGGGGTGAAGTTGTCTCTCCCTCCCCAGCTTCTGCCTTCAGAGTCACTGCTGGTGGGAGACCCTTCTGTGTGAGCAGGAAGTGTGAGTGCAGGACCCTTCCCACACGTCTGCTTTTGCATAGCAGTCCATTCTGGCTCCTTGCAGACCTCCCCTGGTTACATTAGATTTTACCCAGCAAATTCACTGCTCTTGCTTCTCTAAGAAACTCTCCCCTGTGTTCTAATTGCTTGTAAAGCATTTTAAGTATTTGCAGAAGCACAGAAAGCTCATTTCTGTTACACAAAATCTTTGTGTTATGATTATAATAGAGCCATGCAAGAAGAATGGATTGAGATATTTATCAACATAAACCCTACTGAAACATGAGGAATAGCAAACATATAAAACTTAAAAGCCTGGCCTTGGTAATTTAGAAATACTACTTTAATATGGAAGTTTATATTTTGTCTTTCATTGCGCTGCATTTTCTTGATACATATAGTTCTTTCTGGTGTAGATATGTCTGGTCTCTATACACGCAGTGCAATAAAAGAGAAAGTCTCAAAGAAGGAAACCAAAATCTTCATATCCGTTCAACCAGAGATAGCTGTGCTAGTTTTTGAAGAGTAAAGTTTTAACTTTTATCTGTGCAGCCTGCAGCTCACACAAGACTTGAGATGCACTGCTGTACTATGTTTAGTCTTCCCAGGTAATCGGTTTGTCATGAACACCCTTTCTTTCAATACTCTGTCAAGGTGCACATTTCCATGTTATCCTAGTGTTTCCTAAAATAAAGAACCCGAAATCAGTTAGCCAGTCACGTATGGTTGCAAGCTAAAGTTCTTTCAAAATTTTACTTTTATATGTTATGTAATTCTAAGAATTTTTTTAACACCCCACCCAACCTCTCTTAGAATGATGAGGCCTAGATCTCGCACACCTTAATTCGTCTTGGACAATAAGTTCTTATCAATTTACATTCCCACTGAAGGTGTATCAAGGAGGTTCATTCTCTGAATTCTTGTATGCAGTAAAATTATTTTCCACTCACCTGTTAATCTAAGAGAAGTAAGTCATAGATAGGCAGACAAATAGATTAGTTATAGATCCACTTTGGTTCTGTCAATTTCTTCTTTAATTGTGGAAAGAATGAGGTCTTCTTTTGGCAGATTTTACATATGTAGCGGAACATGGGGTGCTAATCTGTTGATGCCCAGTCTACAGTAGACTCTAGAACAGAGCTTCCTAACCTGTGGCTCACAACCTCTTTGGCAAGCCTCTATCTCCAAAAATATTTAAATTATGATTCATAAGAGCAACAAAACCACAGTTATGAGGTAACTTTATGAGTAGGGGTCACCCCGTGAGGGACTGTATTCAAGTGGTGGTAATCTGTTTCTTTGGGCTCTTGGTATTTATTTCTATTGGACACTAATCGATTGTATATGTTTTTTAAAATCCTCACTATAATGGATAAAATAATTATCAGGGTAAGAATCATACAGGAGGCCTTTCCCAGAGCAAAGGCTAGCAGCCCATCCTACCCACCAAAAGGCCTCCATAGAAACTCAAAGTGTATGTGGTAGGGACGTGCAGTGGTCTCCTTATTGTGGGATCTTCCCTTGCTCATAAATACCTGTGAATTAGGCAAGGAAAGCCACATACTCATTGTACACACTCACGGACAGTATAATTCCCAGTCAAGAAGCTGGTCCGTGACCTAACAGTCTAAACAGCATCATGATCAGGGGTGCAGACACCAAGCATCTGTATCTTTGTCCTATGACCATAGCACAGGTGGCTTACAGCACAGCACACCCTGCTTCCTTTCTTCTCCAGTAGACTTTTTTTTTTGGGGGGGGGGGAAGCATCAGAGCCCATAGGGGGCCTTTTGACCCTATGTTTAGGCTTTTCCTGTCATTGGGTAAGATTGGCTTGTGTCAAGCTCCAGACAGCACCACAGAAACCATGACTCATCCAACCATCTTAATCATTTTGTTATGAGCCAAATATGATTGAGTTTCACAGTTCATTTTATTATTTACTCCTTGAGATATAATTACAGTCTTGGTGCAGAATTTTGGTATGCAGGACAGACTAGCCTCAGACTCACAGAGCTCTGCCTCAGTTTCTTAAGCATGGACATGGAAGGCATGAGCCCACCCCCAGAAAAATACGACACTTTAACAATTAAGCCAAGGAGAGAGACACATGGCCTGGGGCACAATTACATGAGCTCCACTTTGGATGTTCATGCTCTGTGCTCTTAGCATCTCCCACAACAAAGTACCACTCGTTTATGTTCATATTGAGGTGTAGTGAAAAGATCATCATTTTAGATAGGTACCATTATTTAAATGTTTAAGTTACTTTTACTTAACTGTGTGTGTGTGTGTGTGTGTGTGTGTGTGTGTGTGTGTGTGTGTAAAGAGAGAGGGAGGGAGGGAGGGAAGGAGAGAGAGAGAGAGAGAGAGAGAGAGAGAGAGAGAGAGAGAGAGAGAGAGAGAGAGAGAGAGAGAATTGTCCCAAAACTTGCAGAAATTCTGTTTTCCTGTGTACCTTGTGGACAACATGGCTACAAGTCAGGTCATTTGGCTTGGTGGAAAACTCCTGTACCCACTGAGCTTCTCACTGTCCACTTCCTTCTTTTTAAACCTGTGGTGACAGCTCTTGATGTAGTCAACACTGTGTTGTTTCTCTGTCACATCTAGTTCCAACCTGGATACATTCTGATGTCTGTGGAAGATTTTGTCCCCACCATACAAATGACTCAACACTACTCTTTCCCAGCCCCTCGACTCTTATCTAGGTTGTTAATTTTAAACTTTCAGCTTCCCAAGGTTCATGTTGTCAGGCCATATTCCAATTACTCCTGATTAATTTAGAAATATCTGCAGTCATAAGTTGCCTGCAGTTCTTTGTCTGGGGGTGGGACCCAGGGAAAATGTCCCCCTTCCTAGTGAGTGTGTCTGTTGATAACTGCCTTTGTCCTGGCCTCGTCTAGGCAGCACCCTGTAGGAAAGACCCTTTAACAGCAGACTTCCTGGTATTCCAGCTCTGACAATCTTTGTACCTCCTCTTCCACGATGTTCCCTGGGCCATGGATACAGAAGCTGTGATGTGAATGTGTTTATCGGGGCTAGGTGCCCTATGACCCGTTGATCTCTGCATTGTATATGGCTGTGTTTTCTGTGGTGGTCTCCATTTGCTGTAAAGAGAGGTTTCTTTGATAAAGAGTGAGAGCCACATGAATCCATAGGTGTAAGGATAATGTCTGGAACATAGTGGGAAGTCATGCCATCAACATGGTGGCCATAGATTCTTTACTAAGATCCATGGCCTCACTGGTTCTGGAAAGCCAGTTAGGCTTCTGGTTCCCTGCATGATTTTTTTCTCTTGAATGGGCCTCAAGTCCCACCTGATAGCTGTTGGTGCCCACCCAAATGTTAGTGGCACTGGTCACACCTTTATGATTGCATGTCACTTGGGTCCTCGTTGCAGAGTGTACATTTTGCAGCTGGGATGGACTATTAATCGTTTCCTTCCCTTGGCAACTTGCATAGTATCTTCTGGTACCAAAGGAAGGAGGCTTTCAAGTTAGATGACACTCAAATACTCTAAGACCCGTGTCCTAAGTATGTGCTGTCTTCAGCACTGGGTTTACCGTCAACCTTTGAGAAGCGACTAATGGCTACGTCAGTGGTCTATATTATATTGGCAGTCATGGTAACTATCTGACTAATCATTTGAAAGGAAATTTATTATGTCTGGCATTGGGATATTTGCTAGTTTCTAGTTCTTATGGAAAACATTGTCAGTCCAAGAGATATAACTTACACACACACACACATATACATATATGATATATAACAGTATATATGTAATGCTATATATATGTTATATGTGTATTTAATAATATTCCATATATATTCCATGATGTCTTCCATAATGTTATATATATATATATATATATATGATTTAAATAAATATAAAATGATATGCTTCCTTAAGGCTTTAATATCAGCCTTGGTCTCTCTTTGTCTTCCTAATAACAGCTGGGAGAGAGAGAGTTAGCCTCTCTGAGGGATGAGCCTCTTTGTTGGAGATCCAGTACAGAGAGGCCAGCCTGAACCTATATACATACATACACTCAGCAAAAGAAGCAGACTCGGCAGGTTGTATTTATACATTTGCTCACACACACACACACACACACGTGTGTGTGTGTGTGTGTGTGTGTGCGCGTGTATGCGTGCGTGTGTGTGTGTGTGTGTGACAGTAATAGTACATGAAAAAGAGGCTATCAATTTGAGAGTGGGGTGACTGTAAGGAGCAAGAGGGAGGGAAGGCAAGGAGGAAAAGGACATAACCCTGTGGTCATTTAGGACGTAGTCTTAAAAAGAAGTGTTTGGAAATGACAGTGCCTCTGCAAAGAAAATGTCCATGGGATTGTCCCACGCTGGGGAAAGGGCTTTGCTTTATAATGGGTTATAACAGCATAGTCCATCTCAGCTATTTCTATATGGACAGTCTAGGAGACATATTGTTTTAAAAGCACAATCCAGGAGATCCTTTCTTCTAATGATCCATGTTGCTATGCTACAACATTCCCAAAATAGCACCAAAGCAAGGCAGTGCCAGCCTGGCAGAACAGTGGAGAACACGGAAGCTAATCACCCCTGTGTTTAGTTTTACCATCTTTCAGTTGCTTGGGTGATTAGTTATCAAAGCTCGAGAAAAAGTCAGTCTGCAAAGCTTTCCCAAGGTTCAGGGAGACACAGTTCCTGACAGAAACAGCTTGGGGCTCCAATCTCAGTTTGGTTGCTTAATTGCTGGGCAGCAAAGGGCCAGAGATGCATCCTGGCCTTTAGTGTCATCCTCCTTACCCCAGGTGGGAAAAGAACATCTACCCTGTGCAGTTGTTAGTCAGCAATCAGTGCCAGGTACATCATGTCCCATACATTTAAATCATGTTCAGGTAACGCCAGTGGCTGTTTGAAAAGTCCTGAAACCCATTTGGTAAGTCTTTAAGGCACTGAGTCATGTCAGGAAATATCAACAAACCACTGATTGTAGCTGCTGTCAGAAGTGAATTTCACTTGCAGGACACACCTAATACTCTACTCAATGTGGGTGACACGTGGAAACAACCCTGTGGCACTGCCAGCCTTTCTTCTCATTTATTTCTTGGTTTCTCTACAAGACTCACCCCTTTCTCTTCCAAGTTTTACCCCTTTTATTTCCAAGTTGCATAAATATTTGACTGCCTATATTCTGTAATTATTACTGCTTACAAAGTTATGTTTTTCACATTCCTTTCATTAGCCAGGTGAACCAAAGAAAATGTTTGCACAGTAAAGCTTGCTCTATAGACTTTTGTATGTCTTTAAATTGCAGAAAGGTCATTTAGCCTTGAGTGGCACCCATGATATGGTAATGCTTGTGAGTGGATTTTGTTGTGGAAAAGCAAAATGATTCAAATGAGTAATTATTGAGCATACAGGAAGCAGAGAATCTGCACATCTGGAGAGAGGAGAATAAGCTTAGTAATCTACTGAACTTCACTGGTAGAGGAAGACTTTCAGGCAGGAGGGGCGACTTCAAGAGTTATTAAATGGATAGTTTGTGAATTGAGGGTGTATGTATGGTAGGGGAGTCTCATGAATTTATAGAGGAAAAATGTTTAGGGGAGGATGAAAGAGTCACTGGAGAGGCAATGGGATGGGTGGAGCGAGTTCAGTGGATGAGAGAACCTGTCAAAGGCTTTGAGGAAGCAAGGGTCTTTGAAATTCAGTCGACACTGTAACCTGAAGGTCACAGATAGAGCTGTTGGAGCAACAGCTAGAGAGACATGCTGGAAGAACTTTGAAACTGAACCAGACACAACTAACACAGACCGGGGTGGAGGGTCTTCCCAGGATACGTCTCAGCTTTCTGTAAAAGGCTTTATCTTGAATTACATTTTACTGTTATAACAATTTCATTCTGAACTTTTAAGGCTATTTTGAGACCCAATGTTGTCAAAACTTAGTTTTTTGCATTTGGGTTGTGTGTGTGTGTGTGTGTGTGTGTGTGTGTATGTGTGTGTGTATGACTGAGACATTTTGATTTTCTTTAATTTCCAGGCATTTATAGCTCTCTCGAAACAAGGTTGTATCAGCTACTTTTCTCATGGCCAAAAACAAATATCTGAAGTGCCTTAAAGGAGGAAGGGTTTGCTTGGCCCTTTGGTTTAAAATGATAAAGCCCATCACGCTGGGGAGAGCCTGGCAGCGGTGGCTGATGTCCGGCTCACATGTTCTTTGTAATACCTTGATCACATATTCCTGGAGCAAGAAGCAAAGAGATTGTGGGGGAGGGGCATTGCTGTAACCGTCAAGGCCTGCCCCCAGCCACCCACTTTCTTCAGCTAGAACCCATCTCCAGAAGATTTCTACAACCCTCCAAACAGCCCCACAGGTTGAGCATGAAGCTTCTGGGGACATTTTCTACCCAAACTGTATCAAGGCCTTTGGCCAGTCCTCTCCTTAGCCTGCAGCAATTACGTTACTTGTTTTCTTCTGGGCCAAGAGGAACTTCTCCCTTAGACCCAGTGCTCTCTGGGATCATCCAATCTTATCTTGCTGTTCACACCATCCACTAAGACGTGCACTTTTTTTCTCTCACAATTTCACTTTGATTTATCTATCTTTTTGTTTAATTTAAATTGGCCTCATTATATTTATCAACCCTGAAAGTGCAGAAAACATCTCTCTGCTTTAACTGGTTTGTAAGCCATGCCCACTGTCCTGTCTGATACAGAGCCGCTGGGCAACAGAGCAGCTGAGTGAACTGGAAACCCGAAAGCCAAATGGCATGGTTTACTTCACCATCTAATGGTGCCTTAGCTCTTGTAATCTGCTTGAAAAGTTCTGAAATATTTTGTATGCATTTTGCATCTTAAAAACAATTCCGAGCCGGGTGTGGTGGCGCACGCCTTTAATCCCAGCACTCGGGAGGCAGAGGCAGGCGGATTTCTGAGTTCGAGGCCAGCCTGGTCTACAAAGTGAGTGCCAGGATAGCCAGGGCTACACAGAGAAACCCAGTCTCGAAAAAACCAAAAAAAAAAAAAAAAAAAAAAAAACAATTCCTATTATTTTTTGCATACTTTGTATTCATAACTTTCCATAAGTACCAAAAACGTCCAACTGTAAAATCAGCCAAGAATAAAACTCTGAATGGGTGTACTGCCTCCACAACTCGTCTGTAGACAAATGGGGACATGCATTACATATACAGCTAAAGAAAAGCCTTGAAAATAGCCATAAGTCCACTATTCTCCTTTTAGAAAACTAAATCCCAGAAAGACTTGTCAAACACCTTCTTGTTTGAAGTATTCAGGATATTACATAACAGAAGCAATTGGATCTGTGTCAGTTTTGAATAGGAAATGCTCTCAATTAAAGGTTTATTTTAGGATCTTTTCGGCTGACAGCCTTTGAGATTTGGGAATATCTTCTTTTTGGGGTAACAAGTTGTATAGTCGTAGTTATGAGTATAGGAAAAAAGCAGAGTTACCCGGGCAGTAGACAAAAAGGCTAAGCAACCCTCCCAGAAGATGTGCTGGCACTGTGTGAAAAATACTGTTTCCACACAACATTGCAATATGGATGTAAAAACTTGATTTGGACAAGTCACTCAAAAAGTGTTATTGAATTACATGTAAGGAAAGTAACATATTGGGAGTATCTACTGTTCTTCGTCTGGATTACTCTGCAGGTCTTTATTGAACTTCTTACTCTACTTTAAGTAAATTGTAGCAGGAACTCCTGCAAATTTGGTAGTTGATGTGGTTGCTAAAGGCATGAGTTTTAACTCAGAGAAATGGCCTTCCACCTGGGTCCTTCCAGTGGTGCCTGTCTATTCAGGTTCCATCATTAGCACCTTCTTCCATAGCATGAGCCTGCACCCCTGAAATGTGGAGTCCATCCCAGGAGGCCCCTTGTTGTCCACAGTAGCACTCCATGCACTCCCAAGTGACTTCCTGCTGACATTTCGGGGCTGCTCTAGCCTCTGATTTATTACTGTGGAGACAGCACAACTTTGTATCCTGTTGCTAAAGACTGTCTTTATTTAATTTTAAACCTCCCAAATCAATCTGTTTTGTAATAATTCTGTCTAGCGGATAATCACATCAATAAAGAGCATGTTCACAATAAATTTAAGATTTTAAAATTCTCCCAAGACAGTTTCCAAGTGCCCCTTTTAAATCGTTAGATTCTGCCAGCCTGCTATTTTCCCTTCATAGTGGACTCTGTTAAAATGCTGAAGCTGAAATTGCGCCCTTTATGTTTCCATTTCAAAGTGACTACTTAGACATTTCGATTGAAATAGTTCTCACTCGTGGTTAAAATTAATACAGTAGAATGAAATTATATTATTGGATTCCTTTGTATCCAAATTTAGGTACACTTTATATAATATCATGTCTCTTGAAATGTAATTACATTTAAATAAAAGCCTGATATTATAATTCCTCTACCCTGAACAGAAAAGCTATTATTCTTTTCCCTCAAGTGCACCTTCACCAGTCTCTAGACCTATAGAATTTCAAACTCGGAGTGATGAAGCATGTAAAGAGGACACGCATGGAGAGAGCCTTGCAGTCTCGGGATACATTCATCTAATTCATATTTATTGGGGACTAGACACAGAGCTAGTCAGACACCAATTTACCATCTTTGCTCCCCTACCTTTGTATGACGGGCTAGAAGCGGGGGTCACAGGATTTGAGAACCTGTATTAAAAGTAGTTTTTTAAAAAAAAAAAATCTAAGGACACAGACACCATGCTTAGTTGAACGTGCTGCCAGGAATAGAAGGAAGGTGGGTAGCAGATTAGGAAACACACACAGAGGGGTGAATTTAGCCCTGTGCTAAATGGGTGCTTATAAACAAAGCGAGAGGCCAGCACTGTGTTTAGAGAGATGTTCTGGAATCCTACGGTGTGAGCCCTGGCAGCGTGGAGCCATCTGCACCGCCATTCCAATGCTAGCCACTAATGGAGAGTGGATATCAAGGCCAGGATAGACACATGGAAGCCAGTGGGGATGGGATTAGATAAATAGATTTAATGACCTCAGTGAGAGACAGAAAGGATGCATTTTGAAGTGCTTTGTTGTAAGGAGGTGGTTGTGGCTAAGTGCTCTGCTGTTCACTATTGAGTAGTGGGAATGCTGTAGGTCTGCAGTAACCAGGGGGAAAGAGCCGGGTCTAAGAGTCTGCAAAGGGTGTGTGGACTTCCCTTTGCTTTTTCTCCTAAAAGGACTACAATCCCCAGTCATAAAACACTGTTCGCTAACACTGACTGCATCCTGTATCCTTTAATGTGCAAAATCTTAACATATACCTAAGAACACCTTACTGTTCACCTCATACCTACATCTTGGTGTTCAGGTTGCGCTGATTTGGTCTAATTTTGTCAACAAGAATATTACATTTGAAATTAAAAGTCAAGATGGGTCCCGCTTTTCCAGGTGAGGAAAATACTTTGTGTATTCAGTCAAGGCGCGCTAAGATAGGCATCAGCCCCTCTTGTTGCTCTTGTGTGTCCATGCTCCGCAGTGATGGGGGAAACATGGCCTTCACTGTTGACTGCCTCACCCACCCCCAGGTATCCAGTGGTTTCTGCAGCTGATGCCGAACTGTGTAAGAACATGTGAACTCGATAAAGAGCCAATTATTCCCATTTAATGATAATCAGCTCTCTGGTGTGGTTTCCAGGAATTCATTGCACCATGAAAGCAGGAGTCTTATCTGTAAAGGCTAAATCAACCAGCTACTCATCCACTTCTGTTCCTGCAGTGCTTGTGCCCAGAGGAGAAAGCTGTGCTTCTGGGGTGTACGGTGGGAGGGCTCACTCTACTTCCTCCTGAGTGCACTGCTCCTAGACACTGCTGAAGCCACCTGCTCTGCTCACTCTGGTCCAGGATGGCGACTGGCAGTTGCACTCCTTTGGAAGACCAGGGAAAGAAGTGATAGCTGCAAGCAAGCATCCCTGCACCTTATTTATTTATTTGTTTGCTTATTTATTTATTTATTTATTTATTTATTTATTTATTTATTTATGTCAGTCTACTTATAACTTGTGGGAGATTTTCGGCAGGCAGCCAACCTCGGAGCTACAACCATTGTCCATGTCCGTGTTCTCAAGAATTGTAGTTTAGATCAAACAAGTAACAAATGTGATGCGCAGTCATCCCCTGAGGACAAGAGACGTTAGTGACATTCCGTGTCCTCGGGTCTCTTGGCTCATGTGTGCACTTGCCTTGCTGTGAGGTTTCCTCTGAATCTTCACTAGGGAGAAATGATGGTGGGTTGAAAGCAAAGCTCTCTTAGCAAAGGTCCCCATTCCCATGCAGGAAATCAGGGTCAAGCCGAGAACGTGCACAGCACGTGAGCTAGACTCAGCCATGGACTCTCACTGAGATTTTGGTTCCAATTTTAAATATTTATTTGGCAAAGCACTGCTCAAAGCACGTAGGCAGAGGTTTTGATTGGATTGACGAGAAAAGCAGTTTTGAATTTCATAAAGCACTCCCAGGGGACACTACATTGTCAACAGCAGTAATTACACCAGGTAATTGTGTCATTTACCCCGTTACAGACCACTGAGTGTGATGAGCAGGGGACAGACCAGCTGTCACATCCTGCTAGCTTTCACATGCAGGGATTTGTAAAATCACACCAAGGGCTCACTCTCCACGAGTGGAAGGAAAACAAAACTAAACCAGGATTAAAACCTGTTATAGAGAGATTTGTCTAGAAGACAGAAATGGCCAATTCCTGTAGAGCTGATTCCAGTGTGGGTACCCCTCGACTCTGCTGTTTTCTTTGTCATCAAAAGCTGTTGTGAAATCTGGAAGACTTTAATTAAGATCCAGTTTTGCTGTTCATTAACTGTGACCTTGGATATGTCACTAAGCGCCCTTAATCTCCAGTCTCTTCGTGTGGTCAGCAAAAAACAAATGGTGAGAGATGCAACAAGAAGGTTCTAGTTTGCTTTCTTGAATTCCCTAACCCTCTGCCCTCTACATTCTTAGAGGAGCTGGTTAAATAGCAAAAACAAATTAGGGTTTCTATCTTAATGGAATTTTAATGTAGAAAACAGATGCAAATATACAACCAAATATTTTTATAGGGAATACCTTATCCACAGACATAGCCTATCAGCAGAGCCCTGAGATAAGTGCACAAGTGACCCCTGAAAATATGTGAAAATGTGCAGATTAAATCATCCAAAAAAGACCAGATGGCAAGATGCCCACTTCAAGGAACACAGAAAGCCGGTCTGAGTGGAGGAGGCAGGCAGGCGACGGCTGTACAGAGCGTGTAGGTAATCAAGGCAAAGACTGGATTTCATTGGAAGTGTGAAGACAAGCCAAGGAAGACAGCAGGGAAGGTGACACGAGGTCCTTTTGTTTTGATCATTCTGCCTGCCATATGAAATAAGAGGACAGTGGGTGCATTTGCATATTCATAGTTTGGTATGTATAATCACATTCTAGGGATGTTAGAGGAGACTTGGGAGTACAGTTGAGATTCTCCTAATGCCTTTTGGATTTTTCCCAGTTAAGTTTTGGATTTCTTTTTATCTTAGGTAAGATAAAATTTGTAGTGTAGAATGGACAAGAATCAAGATGAAGGAAAAGAGATTGCTGAATTCATTTGGTTGACAGGATTGACAGTTCTGACAGTTCTGATCCAGCTTGGGGAGGCTTTTGGGATCATGTTATGCAGTTTTGGGTTTTTTTGGGGGGGGTTGGTATTTTAGTTTGTTTTGTTTTTAAATCAAACACACTATAATGAATACTTTACTAATTTTTCTATAGAAGATCTATGGAAACTGAGATAAGGGGAACTGGGTATAAATCCAGTTAGACAAAAGTCTTTGTAGGTCTTCAGTTCAGACCAGGAGCTTCTAAGAACTCAGGTGGAGGTATTCTGAAATCAGGATGATTCTGACATCATGCCAAACAGTCTCATTTTTTTCTTCCATTGGTGAAAGTAGTCACTTAATAAACATGGATGGAGCAGTGACTCTCAGGTAGACACTATGCAGAACACTCAGGAATCAACAGAGCACCTTTGGAAGGTTTGACAAGTATAATGTGTTTAAGACATGGAACTTGGAGTCACCCGTAAATCCACATTTTCTCAGATGTATGGATGTCACTCAAGAATTGGCTGTTAACCACTTGGCATGGCTAACTCAACCTTAACCATTCTTTCTCATCTTCCTTATAATCAAAGAGTTCATAGCCTCTAAGCAAACACTGATAGGTAAATAACAACTATAATCTGGGGTGTTCTGTGCTGTGATAGAGTAAAAGCATTCTGGCCCAGGTTATGTAGGCAGAGGCCCAGTTATGACTGACAGGGCATGATGTCAAAGAGCGTGGGGATTTCAAGGAGGACCTGGCTAATCTAAAAGTAACCAGCATCATGCGTATGATATGGAGCTGAGCGGTGGCATTTTTTTCAGAGAATTCTGTATGCTATCATGGTTTCATCAGATCCAGAGACTTTCAGAATAGATGTTTTACTTTCAGCATCAGCCTTTTTATTTAATTTATGGTTTTTCCTGGGTTTGAGAATGGGGACTGAGCAGCAAGTGTCTAGGCAAGTCCAGGATGCAGGCAATGAGCAAGCCACAGTGAAGCTGGCCACCTGGACCCCAGAAATCTATTCAAGTTGGCAGTTCTTTGACGAAGACAGATCTTTTTCATCTTGCTTTCTTGCCTCCCCTTTCACCCAGCTTTTCCATAAGAAGATAATGAATAAATGAATGGAGTCTATCATTTTGGGGAAGATATGAGAAACATGTCTAAATAGCATCAAACGAGAGCTATAAAGAGCAAAACTCCTCTGGTTGCAATGAAAATATCCACTTCCATTTCAGGAACAGGGCACGCTTATAAGTTTCTTGGGTCTCATTCATGTTATAGGTGAGAAATCAAAAAATGAATCAGAGGTTTCAGGGAACCTCGGAGTTACGAAGCAGATGTGTAAAAGTGAGGAAACAGCGTCCTCCTCATTTGCAGGTACCTCAGGCTATACCTCTTCTGAGATTACAGTCAGATTTCTATTAATATCTAAGCAACCATCTGGCTGTGTTTCCAGAGGCCATAGGCTCAACGAAGAACGACAGGCAGAAGGAGGTATGGAGACCCAGCTTGCTGCTGTGTGGCACACTATTCGGGGAGGACGTAGGAGACGTCAGCAGGGTAGAGCACACTCTTTGGGTGCCTCCATAAAACGTCCAGTGGTTCTTGAGGACAAGAATCCCCTCTGGGAGGAGAAGCGAGGAGACAATCTCTGCACTGGAAGGAAGCTCATTGAGTAAATTCGAGTGGTTCTCAATGAGGTTTACAAGCAAAAGTGTTTCAAATTGCCAAAAGCAAACAAAGAGGCACTTCAGCCATGTTATCTTATCCAAAAAGAAAATACTCCCTGAATCTTAAACAGGTGGCTTTCAAGACAACAGAAAAAGTATCACATTCCTAGATTGATTCTTAAAACCCAACATCAGAACAAAGTACTGGCATAGGCTAGCCATCAACTCTATCTCTAGTGTCTGAAAATTATACATATTTATACACAATGTATGTGTATATGTGTGTGTGCATGTCTGCATATATATTACATATGTCTAATATATGTATATATACATATATTTGTATATAAAACATAATATACATACACATACATATACATGTATAATATATATGTATATACAATATACATGCATATATATACAGGCACATCATGTGTATGTGTACACACTTAACATTGTGTGTATTGTATCTGAGGCAATAGAAGCCACAAACATCATGAAGGCAGGGATTTTCCTTATTCTTCGTGTAACTACTATACCTGTTATTATAACATGAGAAACCCTGACATTAAAACCAATGATATCACAACATCAACATGATTCCAAGTAGCAATAGTGGATATTAAGATATTAGTAGAAAAAGTCAGAAAGATTAAATCCTATAACTCTGTGTGCACAGAAGCATGAAATGAGAGCCTGCCAACAGTGCTTTTCTACTCGTGGCCGTTCGAGTGCATTGACAATAATGCAAGCTGTCCTTTGGGATGGAAAGTGGTATTGTGTTTGGCTCTCGCTATGGCGGAGGCCCAGGAAAACTGTGGTAAGAAAGAGGAGCTCTGCAGTGGGGCTCACACTGAAGTGAAATCCCCAGTAAGGAAAATGAAAGGGTTTTGTTTGTTTGTTTGTTTGGATCAGAGAAGCATCCTTTTAAAATACGAATTCTTCAACTTTTGTAATTGGAAGATTAATAGTCAGAATATGGTTTTTGATGTCGGCCTGGCGTTCTTCTGAGAGTCCAGGTCAGAGCGTCGTCTCAAAAGTTCCCTCTCACGTGGAATCTGGTTCTGACAAACTCTTTGGCGTGGATCAGTGATTGTATCCTCTAACACCACCTCTCCCTACTATAAAGAGAAATATGTATCGTATTTCCAAAGCAGGGCGAGAGGCTGCTGTGCTTCCTGTAAGTTCAGGTGTTGGTGACTTTCCGTTTGGTAGACAGACACCTCAGGAGCTTAGTGAAGACTCTTCGCTTTCGAATGGCAGTAAGTAGGTTAGACTGAGAGGTTCGGGCAAGGTTTCTGAAGAAGACATTGCTGATGTGGGTAGAGATCAGCCATAGAACATGAAGGATGGCTTCTGACAGAGCACAGCATACATGTGAATATCAAAGCATGTGTGAGTACACGCAGCTCAACTCTCATGCCTTTAGCAGAACCTCAGTGAAGGACTTACTAGTAGGCTAATATAATTTATAACTGTTTGTGTGTGTGTGTGTGTGTGCGTGTACATCATATTTAAGTTGGCAGTGCCTTGGTGATTATTAGAAAGACTAGCATGTTGCTAACAGCTGAATTGGAAGAGAGTAGGAGAACGAAATGAAAGGGGGGCGGGCTCAGAGGAGGGAGAGCAAGTGTCACCCGACAGTGGCGTGGAGCTGTGTCCACCTGGAGATGATGCAGACTACTCTGGACTCTTGACTCACCCAGGGAAGAGGTGTTTAGTGCCCAAACCTGAGACCTGCTAAGCAGTGCAAACAAAGATGAGGAGTGGTGACAAGAACGACAAAAGATACTGAGACGAAAGTCACTAGGCCCCTGGCATGGAGCTGTTAGGAAGGGGAAGGGCAGTCCATCGCAGCTCCTAGAAGTCAGAGGGTGTGTTTCCTGATGGCTTGGGTGTTCCCCTGTGGAGATCTCAGTGCTAAATTTGAAGGCAGAGAAGAGAAGCAAGCGTTTGAATAGAGAAGGAAGGGGTGGAGGCTCGCCATTGTTCAGTACCTAGAGGGTTTGCATCAGGAGGCCTCTTGAGTGCTCACCCAGCACACAGCTCTGAGTGAGGATGCATTGCTCAGCTGGCACTCACTGGGGACCAGCCTTATGCCAGTCATTGTGCCCAATGTGCTACATGGAAGTCCAAAGCTTACTGCCCCCTCTACACCCCTGGATTCTCTTCTGAGAGCTGTTGTCGTTGTCTGGCTGGCTGGTTGACCTTTTGAGAAGGTGTTAGTCCCACTCACGAGCACGAATCACTTCAGTCTGACTTTGCACTCGGTGTTCTACTCCTCTAGACTTGAGGTTGCAATCTTCCTGTCTCACTGGGCTGAGCAGCGAGGTGACAAGCATAAGCCACCACTCAGGCCTAAAAATCCGAAACTTATTAGTGAAGTCTTTTTGTTTTGCTTTTAAGACAGGGCCTTGCTCAGTAGCCCACGGTGGCTTTGACTTCACTATCCTCCTGCCTTAGTCTCTGGAGTGTTGGGAATTCGGGTGGGTACCACCACACCCAGCAAGGCTCTTGCATTTATACTTCTACTTCTCAATTCTGTCTCTTAACTTGCCTTAAAAAGAAAACAATATATCCTGGCTTCCAGTTTTGTGTTTTGGGGTGTACATGATTGTGGGATTCCTGTGCGTCTCTGGCTCAACATGCGTTTATATTTGTGCTGCTCTCTCTTTTTCTTTTGTTTCTTTGGGTTTTTTTTGGTTTGGGTTGTTTTTTTGAGACAGGGTTTCTCTGTAAATCCCTTGCTGTCCTGGAACTCATTCTGTAGACCAGGCTGGCCTTGAACCCAGAAATCCGCCTGCCTCTGCCTCCCAAGTGCTGGGATTAAAGGCATGTGCCACCACTGCCCATCTTTTTTAGTTTGTTTTTCTTGTTTTGTTATTGTTTTTGTTTGTTTGTGGGTTTTTTTTTTTTTCGAGACAGGGTTTCTCTGTATAGTCCTGGCTTGTGCTTCTCTTTATGTGTTTTGCCTTTGACTCTTTTTCATTTGTTTGTTTGGTTTTATCCTGTTTTGGACTTTTTGTTCTATACTATTATTATTACTACTATTATTGTATTTATTATTATTATTCAGATTCTGATTCTGTTTTCTATCAAGAGATGGAAAAGGTGTACATTCAGATAGGAGAGGAGGTGGCCAGATCTCTGAGGAGTTAGGGAAGAGGAAGCCACAATCAGAGTATATAATATGGAAAAAAATCTATTTTTAGCAAATGAAAAATAGAATAAAAAAGTTACAAAAGAGTAAGGAAAAATTAAAAAGAAGAAACCACACAATGTATTCAGAGAAGAGTTACAGATTATTTGGCTGGCAGTTACAAGACATCAGTTGCCCCACAATGTGTGAGACAAGGCTGACTCGTGAAACAGAAGAAACATCCCATTAAACAAGTTTGAATTTCTTTGTGGAGTCACTCAGGGGGAGGAGGACATCTGCGGCTTTGGACTATTGACCAAATAAGGGTTAGTTAAGGAGGTGGGCACACCGGTGAAAATGCAGACAGGAGCACAGCAAGTGTGCCAGAGGAGGCAATTTCAACAAACTCCTGGAACAACATGGGAAGCCACTACAGCTTATTATCATCTATTTATCTTGAGAAAAATCCTAATGTGTAATATATAAACCTACCAAAGTTAGGAGCTAGTGATGAATACAAGTGTATTGTTGTTTTATGTGACATCTACATTAGAAAGAATCCCAGGTCTGCAGAGAAATTTTATTTATTGAGTTATATCATTGGTATGAAATCAGGTTACACTGTATACTAAGAAAGAAAACAAAGAACTTTTAACCCATGAAACATGGCTTTGCCAGCTATCTCTAGAAGATTCTGGATTCTATATATAAAAAATGTGGGTTGAATATGTACATATGTCTATATACAGAATATATATACATATAGTATACCTACTTGTATATCTCAAGAAACATTCTCTATTGAATCATGAAAGGAAATCTAAAGGAAAAGCACTATTGTCTAAATATGTGCAGTGCCCAGGAGGAGCTGAGGTTGGGTGAGTGGGAGAAGTAGTTCACTATAGTAAGAGAGAACAGCAGAGCTTGGTTTGTGGTTCTCAGGCCAAGAGAACCCTGGCTTGGCAGGCAGGAGACATGAAGGTATTTTCCAAAGGGCCTGGCCGTTTAGCATGGTCTCTAAGGATGGCTGGTGTTTTCCAGGGGAATCTGAAAAGAGCACTGTAGCCAGTTCCCAGTTTTGTGTGGAAAGGCATAACTAGACACTAGACATGCTGCCTCTGCCTTCCGGTTGCTCAGGAGCACACACCCTCCTCTCAGGAGCCCTGAGTAAGTGGGGAGAAAGTAAGGCAGGTTGTTTTATTGGGTGATTATTTAAGATTTGTAGAACACTAAGTTCTGGGTGCTAAATGAATCATGCTACGCTTGCCCTCTACCCAGAGAGCATGAGCTAATGCAGAGGAGAAGATGGACAGGGATGGAGATGGTACTTAATCCATCAGCAGCGTCTTTAAAGGATAGACCATTGTACCCATACAGACTCATAGATTAACTGCAATGCTTCCAACTGTTCTGGGAAGAGAACTGACAGCAGGCACAAACTTAAGAGCATAGATTTCTTTTGTTCCAGTCAGAAGAATTCAAAGGAAGGTGGAGTGCCCATGCTGGCCCCTCTGACATTTTATGGATGCCCAAGTGCAAGGAGTCTGTGTAACTATGCACTTTCCCTTCACTACAGACAAAGAGCAAGGATCCATACAGTCATGAGATGCTCTGATATAAGAGAATATTAGGGAGTTAGATTTTAATATTTGAGTAATTTTGCTGGGAACTTACAAATAATATGTCCATTGATGCAACGCTAAAGCACTGGTATTGATAATTTTGTGTTCCTCTAAATGGATTATTGGGAATATTTTCAAAAAGTTTTATTACAGGGATAGAGTTAAAATACTCATAATTGGGCTGCTTTATATTATGAGACATGAGATCATAGTGGAAGGTTAATGCATATTGAAAAAAAGTGAAACATGAGACAGTCCATTAAGAGTTGTCTTAAATCACATAGTGCAGTCTCAACCATACATGTCAAATGCAGAATTGTTGAAGTTACAGCTACGTTAATGCTAAAATGCATTACTCTGGGTATAGAGTTCAAAAATGAAAAGCTCAATCAGTTATGTGAAAGAAACCCAGATAATAAGGAGTCTGGGCCGTAAACTAAACTTTGTGCATCTCCTTAAACATTCTATTTCCTGCCCAATATGATTTTGATATTAGATTATTACCTTATATTTACTATTAACTTCTGTATCTTGGCTGAATCCTGAGCATCTGAAGTTACCCAACACCCTGGGAACCTGGGCAAGCTGCGTGATCACTTGCGCCACAATTGCCTCCTCTGAGGTATTATGATCTGGTCTGTCTCTCTCACAGGGTTGCTAGAGGGACCAAGTGATTGAGGGCTTTGAAAAGGAAGAAGCCGTTCCTGGTTTGAAGGGGACATCATGTTGTCTGTGTATCACCTATGCATTTGCAAACATTAGATATATGCATTAGGAAAGCAAATCTGTCTTATCAAATAGACCCAGGATGGTTTATTTGTGGAGGGAGAGCATTGAAGGTAAGATCTCCCCACCACAGTGTGTAAGAGTCTTTACTCTAGCAAGTGCGGCTGCAGGTGGGAACGGCTGGCATCTAGCTCCCAGAACTTGCCCGGTGCCAATCACATATGATGAGGAACAGTTAGATGGCAGACTTATTTGTACAAAGATAAACTCCCTAAATGTCAATCACAGAGGTTACTTTGGTATCTATTTCAGAGAACATCCTTTCTCTTTTGCCGCTGGCAGGCCTTTGTTTCAATTACTTTTGGACAGAGTAGTTAAAAATGTGAACTATATATGTAACTCTATAGTAGCACAATAATACACCAAAAATTTGAAACCATCCAGGGCTGTCTTTAATGTATAATTTGCCTGCATCTATATTGGGAGGAAGGGCTCTGTAATAACCGAGACACTGATGTGCTTAAAGAATGATAGCTGTGCAAACGTTGCTTGAGGAACCACACTATTCTTCATTTCAGAACATGATGAGTGTCTCACAAACCAGCACAATTGTGATGAAAACGCTTTGTGCTTTAACACTGTTGGAGGACACAACTGTGTCTGCAAGCCTGGCTACACTGGGAACGGAACCACGTGCAAAGGTAAGGAGCTGCTATGGAAACTCCTCTGCATCACACACAGGACCACCTGCCTCTTCCCTCAGCTCCTTAGCATCCCCTCCTCTGCACCTCATGGACAGGGCAGTGCTTGAGTGTTTCAGAGTGTTGGTACATAGCTCATCACCCTCCCCTCAACTCCCGCCTCCCTCCTTGGCCATGTCAGCAGCTAAGTAGCCAAGCACTTCAGCTTGTCCCGTTCTTCTCCTCTGTAAGCTGCTCCATCTTTGAAACTGCCAGCCTCTTCTCCCCGATTTCCTCTCCCTCTAATCTGCGAGTTCTGTTTCTTCTTCTAAAGCACTTTAGCTTCTTTGAATCTTTCTATTCATTAGGTTGACCAGTTTTGTTTTGTTTTGTTTGTTTTGTTTGGGACCCAAACATGAAGATTTCATGACAGTGATTTTTCTGGAAGTGATAGCTACTCACGTGTGACACTGTGTTAATCCACCCTGAAATACCACCCCATCTCCCTAGTTTCTGTCACTGTGGGATTAATATTACCTATGCACACTAGTTTTGTGTGCATTGTAGCTTCTTGTGTTTGCTGGTTTGTCAGTGCCAGTTGACAGTTCCCCTAAATGTCCACCTCCATTTTAGTTGCCATGTGTGGGCATTCCAGCTGTAGTTCATTTCCACTTACTAATTAACTCTCTTTCCTCCAAGCCTTCTGTCAGGTGACCTTATGTCCTTCGTCACATGGGAAATGTGAAACTATGAAGTCCTATATAGGATAGAGTTCACATTCCTTAGTGTCAATTCATATAATGTAGACAATTCGGGCTCCAAAGCTGCTCACCTCTCAAATATATGGTGCCCTCCACCTTGGCCTTTGACAGAGGAGACTTCCTGTGCTCATAAGGCTCTGAGAAGAGAAGGAAGACCAGAGTCAATGCAGTGTGGGTCACAAGTCCTGGTCTGTAGTCCACTGTCTGTTGCATTGGTATTCAAAACGTCATGGAATTTCATGTAGGTTATCATAAAGAAACTCTAGTCATTTCAGAGTCCATAACTCAGAAGCATTTGCCTGGAAAAAAATAATATAACTAAACCCTTAGAAGTTCCTCCAAAACCTGTGGCATGGTGCTGTTGGCCTCGGTGCTTCTTTCTCTTATCTCTGCTTGATACTGATTCCTGTCTGAATTATAAGTAACTCAGGAAATTATAAGCAGATGCCAACAGATTCACACTCTCACATGGATGGAAGAACACATCTAAGAAACTTTAAAATCCCCCTGGAAGTTATGACTGCACATTTTCTGAATTATGACGTCCAACTTCCTTCTGAGGATGGGAAAGGAGTTAGACATGAAAGTATAACTGGGCCCTAAGTCCCTGTGTTCTGTGCTTCCATCAACAGGCTTGTGAATTAGTTAAGGGAAGACTGGAAATGGCCTGGTGGAGACATTGGAGACATTTGTTATTATGTATGATGTTTAAGCTCCAAATGCATCAAAAAAATCTTTGCTGGATCACGGTTCTATTTTGTGTTGCTTTGTTTGTTTGTTGTTCTTTCGCTTCTTTTCTCCCACTCTTTGTGCAGAAGATAGAGACAGACTTGAGGCCTAAAATCAACACAGCCTCCATGACTTTGGTTGACACCAGAGTTAGGAACTTCTGAACCTTACCACCTTCAGAGAGCATAGCCAGCTACTAGGATGAAGCTTGCACCTTTCAGATCTCTAGTTGAACCCTTGAACCAGTGTCTGGCATAAGCTGCTCACCCACAGACCTGGTCAGGAGAGCCAGGAGGCAGAGACCTTCATGGGTCAGTGGGTAAACTGAGCAGGGAAGAGGAGCTCTCAGGAGCTTGGGCTCACCCACCCTGGCTTTGTCTTCCATCTCCCTTGGTTTTCCTCAGTTGCTCCTCTCCTCCTCACCTGTGTCAGAGGCAGCCTACACCAAGAAACCCTGTTCCCAGCAGTCCCCACCTCAGCCCTTTCCTTCCCAGGGGAAAGCTTGCCCTAAATTCAGCATTTAGTTCATCAGGCTTCCCGGGGCTTCTGCCCTGACTTCTCCTTAGCAGACCACTGCTATTCTCCCAGAAGGCCACTGGAGTGAATAGTTCTTCCCTGCAGTTGGCGAGTGTAAGTCAGCAGGCCAGCCCAGAACTTTTAGAAGGATGAGCGACTTCCCTCGTGTTTTAGCACTTCAGCCAGTGTGTAGTCAGCCCCGAGCCTCTGGAGTGCATCGTTTCTATCTCCTCGCCTCATTCGCTAATGATTTGCTTCATCTAGAATGGCTACCACTTTTAAATGCTTATTTTCAAGTGTGATTTTACAAGGGAATATAATACAAACTGCAGCGCATCTCACACAGCATGAGGTTACTGTTTTGATATGATTCAGGCAAGCTATTTCCTTACTATTGAAAAACAGGTACTGTTAACAAACTCAGTATGAGTTTGGAAACATTATGGCATGGGTACAACTACTGTCTCATGATGAAATCCCAATCTCCTTCATCCTTTGCTGTCATGTCTGGAAGGGAGGCATAGAGATTATAGTGCAGCTTTCTTACAACATGGTAAGCACCATGTGTCTGATACCGTTTGTCTGATCTATTCATGTGTCTGGATTATTGTAGCTTTCTGCAAAGATGGCTGTAGAAACGGAGGAGCCTGCATTGCTGCCAATGTGTGTGCCTGCCCGCAAGGCTTCACGGGACCCAGCTGTGAGACAGGTAGGACTGTCATTTCTCCCACAAATGTCTTTTTACCCTGACACATACAGTAACTCAGGAGGAAAATACCACTTCAGGTTTCACGTGGGCTTTCAAACGGTGGCACTGTTAATAAGGAAGTGCTGGGGGGACGGGGCTGGGGAGGAACGCCAGTGACGAATGCTCTCTGACTGATCCCCTGAGGGCACTCTGAGGAGGTCTTGAAGCTCAAGATACATATGGAGCTTTTCCAGAAACATGTGTGGGATTGCCCAGGATCTCAAGACCCAGTAATTCTTATTGCTTATTCAGAGCACATTTTTACTGGAAATGATGGCTATATTTAAGCACGGAGTTAAAGGGGATGGCTGTGTCTGACCCTAGGATACACTCCAGTCTGCATTTACGCTTGAAATATTAAAATACGGCCCAATTTTATTCATTGTTATTTATTAGGAAATATTCAAATCATTTATCCATGAATTATTCATTTAAGTGCTTGCTGAATTTATTGTTTCTGAGACATACTAATGGTAAAAACGTCAAAAAAATGTTAAAGACTATGTGGTATGCATGCAGCTTATGACACCAAAATAACATGTTCTATCAGAAGAAAAACACACGTTAGCAGTCAAACAGAAGGGTTCCCAGTTGAAATCATATGAGTGATGGTTCCGTTACCATTAAGGAGTCTTACAGCAGATGACCTCAGAAACTGCCTTATGTCCCAGAGAAGTCTATCACTGGTGATTGTAGTTGTATGTTATGTCCCTTCTCACAAGGCTTCCTGCAGGAGCTGTCCTGTGTGCCGTGCCTTTTTTTCACCTAGAGTCATGAACTTCAGTACAAATACTGCCCAATCAGCGTGTGAAGCAGACAGTGACCTGCTCTTCGTGGGAAGTGCATATGTTAGTATAAGATCCTGCTGGAGTATGCAGGCTGTACTCACCAAGTTATTGCCTCCCTAGGCCACCTCTTTCAGATGGGCCTATAAAGAATTGTTTTCAATAATTGACTCAGCTTCCTGACGTGAAGCCGTGACACTTTTATACGTAGGATTCTTTTAAAGGCATCATTTCCTACATCTGAATCCCACAAACGTATTTTGCATATGAATCAAAGGTTTAGGTTCAGGTTAACCTTCTAAACATACAGAGTTTGCGCATCTAATTACCACAGAATTTGCTGGACTAAAATCAGACCCCACTGATGCAGTGGTTCTCCAGAATTTTTATCCGTGGAGACTTATTTCTTCATCTCTATTTGCAGACGTACAAAGGCACACTGTGAACTTCTGTTCTTCAGCGCTTTGCTGATCAGATTTCCTGGGAATGACACCCTGTGCTGGTTCAGGTTCAAAGTAGATACTGGGTTGTTTTAGACCCTTCCCTGATGTGAGGGCAATGGTCTAGAACTTTGATGAATAAGGGCCATGTCCAGTCTGGCATATCTTCCGTCTATTTAAAAGTCACATGATGAGGTGGGAAAATCTGTCATGGCATTATACTAATTTAGCAATGACATATTCAATACTGAAATAAAAATAGCCGCCAGGATATTTAGTCTTCTTCAATTATCCCTGAACGTTGAGTCTATGTGCAGACAGTTCCAGGGTGTTTCTAAGTAGCTTTGTGTAACAACCATAGACTGAGCACAGGCAGAGGCTGGAAGCTAACCCTGTGGTTTACCTGTAGCCTTGACTTCCCATTGTCTGTGCCTTCTCACCCTGACCCCAATCCTCACAGGTTTTTCCTGAGGTAGGTATAATCTACATTGAGGTTTCTAAAACTCATGTTCCCAGTGATTTAATTTTTTTATATCCCTGAAGTCAGTTCTCAGCTGCAGTAAAGATGCTTCTCAGCCCAGCTTCCTGCTTTCTAAGTAGTGCCTCCCAGGGTCTCTGGAAACCTTAACCTCAAAGACCCTGAAGTGAACATATCACTTCTAACTGGACCAGGCTCTGTTCCTCCCCATCATGGCTGGTGTTGTAGGAGGCGAGGGTTCTCTCCACTCTCCACTAAACATCATCATACAAGCACCATCACATCACCCCAATATTGCGTTTTCTCCTCGTGACGGGGTGTTTTATTGCACCCTTATGATAGAGCGCATATTGCCTTATTTTATAACCAATTAAGATCCTTGAGGAGTTGATCCTCTCTGTCTCCTCACCTTATTTTGATTTGTAGATACTAAACCCCACAGTCATGGGATATATCCTGTTTGCTGTCCTATCCTTTAACTTTAGTATATGGTCCACATCTTGGTGGATATTCTGTAAATAGAGATGTAAATGAATTCCCAATTCAGTGATGAGGGAAATGGTGTACTACCTTCCCTGATGGACCATTTTGCATGTTAGCGTAAAGAGCTCTGTAGGATCACCTGCCTGTCCTTAAACATCTCAGGTGAAAATTCCTTTTTTTTTACATCTTGTCTTTTTTTTTTTTTTTTTTTTAAACTCCATGCTGCCTGCTCCACCATTGACTGTCTGACCACCCTTCGTCAGGTCTCTGTTTTGGCTGTGCTCACACCTTCAACTGCACATTAATCCTGTTAGCTGGAACAGTGCTGGTTGTGGACATTCTCCATCTCTCAGGGGGAGGCAGGCATCCAGAGGGTGGTGTTTTCCAAGCACAGAAGGGCTGAGCTGTAGCCTGATGGAGCTGGATGCATGGAAAAGCCTAGGAGGGTCATTGGCTGTGTGTCTGTCTGTGCTAAGCATGGGCTGGAATAAAGAGTTTCCACCTTCGCTCAAAAACAGGCCTAGTGAGCAGGCCATTCACTGGTGCTTAGGATTTCGCTTGAGAAGTTTCCCACAGAAGTCTCTTCCCCCTCTCATTTAATCCGTTTCTGCATTGTGTCTTAGTAAAAATGGCGGAAGCGATTTACTAACTTCAAAAGGGGAGTTATGCGTGCATTCTTTATTGAGCTAAATTAATTTTTCATGGACTTTTTAGCCACTGTACAAAATCACCCACATGAAGAGCATAACTCCGTTTTTAATTAAGCATCCAAATATTCTCTGAGATGTTTGACTTGGATTTAGGAGGCTGATTACTCCTTGCATAACTCAGTACAATGTGCTAGAAATGTATGCGCCAAGATCTCTATTTATTGCCCATGGCTAAACCCCAGCAAACATGTGTCTAGTGATATGATTAATATGCAAAACTGTCTTACACAAAATTAAAGCTTTCATAATGATTTAGTACATAACACTAAAAGATCTGACAGTCTCCTACAAGCAACTGCTTGCTTAGATGAAATTAAAATGTTTATGACTGGAAAAGAGTATGTATTCAAATGGCAAATTTGAAAAAAAAAGAATACAAAATGAAATATCAAAGAGGATACCATGCATTTTGGTGATAAATGGCTCCCTTATCCCTCTGTGTAAAATGGTGAGTTTCTTATCCATAGATCAAACCATGTGATGAAATTAGAGCTACTTTTAGTGAGTAGTTAAATAAACATAAGTTTAAGTTGTATTTGCTTTTTAATATACATAGTTTCAAACAGAAGAAATGAAGCAAAAGGCAGATGAGTGTCAATTTATTTCAAAATAACTTCAAATGGCTTAGAGCTTATTGACCTTAAATTATACATTGTATATTAATATGTATCAGCAATTATAAAATAGTACTAGGTGGATAGTAAAAATCTTTTTTAGTATATAATTATATCCTGATAGAAATATGTATAGCAAGCATTGTTGGTGCTAATCAATCAGTGATAAGGTTGAATCATATATTGCTTATATTTGTAATCTTATAATTTTATAATCTCTTACCTTATAAGGTGAATATTGAAGAAGCTTGTATTAATTTGTGTCACTTTACATGGGAAGGCTAAAATATTAAAAGACAAGAGAAAATCTGGAATACAAACTTTTTTACTTTTTTTTTTACTTTTGCTTAACAAAATTACATGGTGGAGTTGTATCGCCCCCAAATTCCATACGATTATAAAATAATGGGGACAGTGTGATGCAGTCATCAATCAATTGTGTTTACTGTATGAGGACCTGGGTTCTGTCCTGTCTTCCCTGGTGCTGGAGTAAGGGCAACAGAGATCATCTCACCAAAACCTTCCAACTGTAGCACTGGCATACATTATCTTGGATACTTAAACATACCTACTCTTTATAGCAGTCCTTGGACTCCGTTATGTTATACTATGTTATGTTATGCTATGCAGCATAGCATATGCTACACGATGTTATGATATGTTACTTTATGTTATGTTACGTTATGCTACGCTATGCTATATGGAAGTGTGGTCTTCCTTGCAGCATTTAACCCAGGGTTCAAGAACATGAAAGTGAAAGCCAGAGAAACATCAGCTCAAGCCCCAGCTCTTTCACCCACCTGCCCTCTGACTTTTCTCATCCACCTGCTCTGTGACTTTTCTCATTCACCTGCCCTGTGACTTTTCTCATGCTACTTCACCATTCATGTCTTAATTTGCACACAGTAACACCTTCCTCCTTATTCTAGAGATTAAATAGATCAGGCCAGGCAGCGTGGTATTTAAGATTTGACAGGTGCTGCTTGGGTGGTATTTGATATGATTATCGAGGCTTTGACGCACCCCTGAGTTATCTGGATGCCCAGGAATGCTGTCAAAGAGATTGTTTTCCTTTACTCAATCACAAACAGCTTCGGTATAGTTTTACTATTGTTTAGTAGTTTAAAATATTTGATTCAGAAATTTCAAGCCATTCAAGGAAATTAGTTCAAATGGAAAGCTTCAATCTTTCAACCTTAATCTTTATGAAAATGTAAATGCTATTCAGTTTTCTTTAAAGTAACTCTATTAGACATAGTGTTGCTTATCTGCAGTCCCAGTATTTCAGAGGCTGAGGCAGAGGATTAATGCGAGCCTTAGGCCACACTGAACTACTTCACAAGTACCAATCGACCCAGGACTACATACCAAAACTGTTTCAAAATAATCCTAAAAATATAGTTCTCAGTGTCCAAGGTCAACGTCACTCTTCCAAGTTCTTCTGATTAATTAGAAAAAAATCCTGCTCACTCTTTCCCAGTATCAGTCATGTATAATAGATAAAAGGCGTGATGGGGACCTTTTTTATACTCTCACTGTAAGGCCTGCCTAATTAGCACTAGGAGTGAGAACACTCCATGAGGCTAACGCACGGGAGAGAATGTTCTCTAGCTGGCACAGAGCAGCTTTTCAAGAAAATAGGACAAGTGGAGCACGCTGAGAATATCAAAATGTTTCACTTTAATTTTTTAAAATGTTGGTTTGTGTTAAGTGTTTTATTTATTCTTTAAGAATTTCACAATATACGTTTGATCCCATATCGTCCTTCCTCCAAGTCATCTCAAATCTTCTCCTACTGCTTTCCCCCACCACCTGGTTTCATGTTCTTTCTATCTCTTAACCACTAGACCAATCCTCCCAAAATAAACAAAGGAAACTACAGGGAGTCTGATTTGTGTTGACCCACCACTCCTGGGGATGGCTTGTCCTGGGGTGCAGTGATGTACCCAGTAAGGCTCCACAGAAGAAAACATATGCCCCACCCCCACCCCCGTGCCCTCACCAATTGCACATAGGTTCCTGGCTAGGGAACTTTGTGTTCACCACCCCTTCTCAGGCTGGGATTTGATCTTGTTCCAGCTTGTACAGGCCCTGTGCATGCTGACTCTGTCTCTGTGAGTTTATATACATATCTGCTCTGTTATGTCTGGAAGATACTATTTCCTTAGAGCTGGCCCTCTAGCTCTGGGGCGAGAGTTTCTGAGTGGCTCTTGGCAGGTGGGAAAGGTGATGGGGAAATGTTTTCTTGGAGATGCAAGATTTAGAGGAAACAGAGGCACAACTGCTGGACCAACCCTTGCTGTTTGCTTATTGGGTGGGGGAAAAAAGTGAGAAAATGGACACATGACACATGGAAGGTATCCTTAGAGATGTGAAGATATGTGGAAGGTATGCTTAGATATGTGAAGAGCTGAAACAGTGTGTGGGTGTAGGAGTCACTGGATTAAAGATGGTTTAACAGGAAAGAAAGATCCTCTGATCACAAGAATCACCTATGGAAAGGAGGGGGCCAGCTGGGCTGGTCCAGCAGAGCATGGATGACTGGATGCTGTTTGTTTCTTGTGAGCTCCTGGGATTCTGAATGTCTCATTTCCTCATAGTATTTATTGCTGCAAAGTTCCCCTCTGAGGCCTCAGTAGGCCCCAGTAGGCCTCAGTAGGTGGGTGGCTGCCATGCCTAGGTACAAACCCTCCCACTACCAACTGTGTATGTAGACTGGGGCAAATTACTTAAGAGGGTTAATAATTGTCCTTTCTAAACTGAGAAATGGATGGCTTAATATCAACTACAGCAATGGTAAGTGTTCCTTGTTACTGCGACCTTACCTCTAACCCCTATAATGACTAAAGGGGTTATTCGCAGATGGGGGAGCTAACTACTACACTAACTAGTACTTTGCTTTGATCTCTGTAAGGCCGGTGGAGGAGGGAAGTAGGAATCATGGGCAAGTTGCTCCTGCTGCACCATGAGACGGCAGAACGCCCTCGCAGCAGCCGCTAGCATTGTGGAACGCCTGTGCCAGTTTCTCTGTACTTAACAGTCATTAAGCCCCTGCACACACCCAGCATGACCGGAAGTTTGTAAGGAGGCAAGAAGTAAATACGGTTCCTTTCTTTGAAGCTTTGTACTCTGACTGTCTGACTGCACGGGGGAGCATTTTATCCAAAGGACAGGGAGAGGACCGGTGGCTCCAAAGCAATCCCCAATACCTTTGAAGTGACTGTCAACCACACATTGTGTCTGGCACGGCGACTCCAGGGGAAACTGGGAAAGGGCTCTCAAAGAGTTCTGAGCAGCAAGCGTCAGTCACAGGAGACTTCCAGATGGCTTTCCGCTGCTGGAGCCCAGGAGGCGAGTCCATAGCTGATTAGATGTGTAGAGAGAGCCCCAGAGGTTTCCACAGCCAGCTTTCTTGGTATCCACGTCTAAACATTAGTATAAGACTGAGTAAGAATGAAGTTAACCTTGTGGGTCAATTACAGTAAGTGAAGGAACTCGGGTCCTGGTTGGCTCAGACTCTGGTGTGTCCCTGGCTTAGAAGGTTCTCTTTGCATGGTAGCCTTTATGCAAAATGCTCTCTCAATTAAGGGATTTTTTTTTTCTTCAAATTTTAAAAGGCTCAACTCCAGTCTTACAAACAAACTACATCTTCTCCTTTTTGTGAACAGCCACTTATATTTTTACTGGTTGCTACTTCTTAAACTATTTAAATCAACAAAAGTAAAATGACTGATTATAACTGGGATTTTGACTGAGGATCAACTAATGAACCTTGTAAAAACATTAACTCTGTATTATTGTTATTATTATTATCATTATCATTATTATTGTTATAGTCATGACCATTAGTAGTAAAACCAGATAACTTAAAACCCAGGTGCCTTTGACCCATCCTGGGTGGGCCAGGATTAAGAGTTCCGTGTGTATTATGAGATGCTAAAGCCTTCATTCAATGACTGAAGAGAAGGGCTCTCCATAAAGCTTAAAAGTGGATTACAACTGGTGGGAAGTTGATGTCCCTAAGCAGAACATTACACTGAGTGAGCACTAACACGGACTGCCTGACTAACAGAAGGAAGAGCTGCTGTTAGCCTATATAAGAACTGTGGGCTTATATAGGACTATGGTGAAGAAGACTTAGACTTTATAAGTAGTGAATATTCATAGAATTAATCAAATCTTCAGGAGATTTACATTCATGTAAGGAGAATAGGACAGAGCGCAGTCCCTCAGTGCCCTGCACTTGCTCCCATTGTTGGCTTTAGACTGTCCCCTTCTTCAAATTACCCTGTCAAACCACATATATTTTTTTTTAATTTAATTCATTTTACATCCTGATTGCTGCATTCCCCCCCCCCCAACCAACCCCACATGCAGTACCTCTCCCTGTGCCCCTCCCTTCTCCTCTGAGAATGTAGACTTTCCCATTATTCCTCCCCCCCACACACACACACACACTCTTTCACTGCCTGGTACATCAAGTCTCTGCACGGCTAGGTGCATCCTCTCCCACTGAGGCCAGACAAGGCAGCCCAGCTAGAACATATTACACAGACAGGCACCAACTTTAGGGATTGCCCCGCTCCAGTGGTTTGGGGCCTACAGGAAGACTGAGCTGCACATCAGCTACATATGTGTGTGGGGCCTAGGTCCAGCCCGTGTATGTTCTTTGATTGGTGGTTCAGTCTGTGAGAGCCCCCAGGGGTCCAGGTTAGTTGACTCTGTTGGTCTTCCTGTGGAGTTCCTAACCCCTTCATGGCTCTCAATTCCTCACATATAACTTCTTAATAAATGTTATCTGTGTTCGTATTTCTTGGCCTTTTTTTTTTACAGAGTTTTATATTGTTAACCACTATCTTATATAGTAGGTCTTTCCATCCCCTCTCACTTTTAGAAGCAAAAGCTAAAGTCAGTGAATTGCTGCCCAAGGTCACAGAGTTATCAAAGTGAACAGCCAGGAGTTCAGTGCAGGTATGTATACATCCAAAGCCCGTGTCCTTGCTATGGAGGAGCATGCCCGGAGGAACCTTCCGTTTTATTTTTTTCTTCATCTCCATGGTGTATAAAGAAAGAATTTGATACATGCAAATCACATGTAATGCTCACAGCAGGGTAGTTAGGATATTCATCTCCTCAAACATTTATTAATTTTACAGGTGAGAGACTTCAAACTCTCCTAGTAGACTGCAGGTACCTGACAGTGCTGTGGAAAACTAGAATTGAGTCCTCCTAAAACATTAAGGCTAGATTTTCAGTAGTTGATCCAGCCCAGGCAGTGTGCTCACCAGATCTCACACTGCCTTAAAACTTACACAGCGACATGCTTTGTTAATAACTTGTCCCCACGCTTCAAAAATGCATTTGCTTTCTGTCCCAAAGACCTGTCCCTGCGCGAGATCAGTTCCTTCTAGCTGGCATGTCTGCCACCTCACAGCCTTTTCTCTTTGTAGCTTGTTCCTGTCTGTTTTGAAATTTTATGTGTTCTTAGCATATCTTTAAACCTTTAAACTTGCTCTCTCTTTCTGTCTATCTATCTTGGTGTTGTCCTTCTCTCATATATTACCTGTCAGTCAGTCGGATACCCAACCAATATGTATCCATCCCATAGTCTCTTTACTTCCTGTGGTCTCTAGAGATGAGAGCAGAAGCATGACCACCTTCACCCTCCACTTTCCAAAACCAAGGCCCTTCTGCTGTTACCACACCCACCCCATTGGTCCCCCTCATACACACTCTCCCTTTTGAAGCATTCTTTTAAAATCCCGGATACATCAGTTGGTCACTAATGAAAACCCGGCCCACTCCCAGTGTGGTTTAATTAGCTTGTATTCATTAATTCATTTTAATCACATCAACTGCTTTCTTAAATAAGTCTAATTATTTTCAACATCATTTTTGAAGACACACACACACACAATGCTTAGTAGCGGGATTAAATAATGACCCAAAGTCACACAGCAGGCATGTGCTAGCCCTGAATGTTTACACCTGGCCTTGGTCCACTGTTGTGTCCAGATACCTCATATTTTTCTGAGAACCTCTTCTTGATTTGTGCAGGAAGCATTCCTTCTCAACATGTGCATCCCCTGATGCTGTGCCCCATTTCTTAGTCATAAAATAGAAGATGTTATCTTAAACATTTACAGAGCCTGATTCATTGCTACAAGGGAATCAGTCTAGTAATTTATACAATACTTTTTATAGCCAAAAAAGAAAAATACAGATCTAATTTGATAATAACTGTCATGAATTTCATAAGCAGACAATTTTAAGACTTTCTTTTGACTTAATACTTAATACTTCCAGCAGGACCTAGCATGCATGCCAAAGATCTTGGGAGACAAACCTAAACTACATTAGGAAACTTGTGTAAGTGTGACACTCAGAGGCACCTGCGCTTCCAGGGATGTTGGCTCTAATAAGAAAAAAAATCACTGGTGGAAAGAAGCAAGTGTTCTTAGCTGGCAGGAGAGACAGATGCAACTGAACACACAATTAATGATCCACAAAATGCTATCATCAGCATGTGAGAACTCTGCCTCCATATGTGTGTGCAAAGAGAGAAATCCATGCTGATGACCTGCATTGCAGAGAGTAGATTATAAACTCTACTCTAGGAGTCAAGCAGTCATTGATTTGACATAAAGGAGAGAGCTTAAATAAAGTGAGGTGGGGGTATTTTCTCAAATCGGGGAACTATTGAGTGCAGTGAGGCTAAAACCAGAATCAATCTCTTCAGTAGCAGACATAACAAAATACTGGTAGGAAAGGGTGCACTGCTCAGTGTGCAGAAACATAGGGTCTCCCAGAATCAAAGTCGATTTTGCAGGTTTTCTGTTAGAGAAATTTAAAATAGGCGTTCTAGAGAGGAAACATCAGGTCAAATTAGTGCCCCTTTCTGTTTAAAAAGATTACAAAGGGCAGACACACCACCCTGCTGTTTGGATTAGATGCCCTAAGGGAATATTTTTGTGCTTACAGTTTTACCCATTTTAAAACTTGGCGGACTCTGAAGTGTGACATAAACTTTAATTACCGTTGGTGCTCAGAGTTTCTGAAATGCAGGCAGAGCAGCAATGCCTATCACGTGGGAGCCTTGGAGTCAGAATGCTGCTGTGAGCTCTCAGCTCCTCCCGTCTTGGGCAAGCAGCTCCATGCTTCTGTATCTCTGCTTCCTCCTCTGTGTAAGACCAAGGGCCTCTCCTCCCAATGATGGCCAATTAGGCCATCCTCTGCTACATATGCAGGTAGAGACATGAGCTCCAGGGGGTACTGGTTAGTTTATATTGCTGTTCCTCCTATAGGGTTACAGACCCCTTCAGCTACTTGGGTACTTTCTCTAGCTCCTCCTTTGGAGGCCATGTGTTTCATCCAATAGATGACTGTGAGCATCCACTTCTGTATTTGCCAGGTACTGGCATAGCCTCACAAGAGTCAGCTATATCAGGGTCCTGTTGGCAAAATCTTGCTGGCAATTGTGTCTGGGTTTGGTGGTTGATTATGGGATGGATCCCCAGATGGGGAAGCCTCTGCATGGTCGTTCCTTCTGTCTCATCTCCAAACTTTGTCTCTGTAACTCCTTACATGGTATTTTGTTCCCCATTCTAAGGAAAGACGAAGTATCCACACTTTGGTATTCCTTCTTCTTGAGTTTCATGTGTTTTGCAAATTGTATCTTGGGTATTCTAAGTTTCTGGGCTAATATTCACTTAACAGTGAGTGCATATCATGTGAGTTCGTTTGTGATTGGGTTACCTCACTCAGGATGATGCCCTCCAGATCCATTCATTTGCCTAAGAATTTCACAAATTCATTGTTTTTAATAGCTGAGTAGTACTCCATTGTGTAAATGTATCACATTTTCTGTATCCATTCCTCTGTTGAGGGACATCTGGGTTCTTTTCAGCTTCTGGCTATTATAAATAAGGCTGCTATGAACATAGTGGAGCATGTGTCCTCATTACAAGTTGGAACATCTTCTGGGTATATATGCCCAGGAGAGGAATTGCTGGATCTTTGGGTAGTACTATGTCCGATTTTCTGAGGAACTGCCAGACTGATTTCCAGAGTGGTTGTACAAGCTTCAGTTCCACCAACAATGGAGGAGTGTTCCTCTTTCTCCACATCCTCACCAGCGTCTGCTGCTAAATAAGTTTTAAGCAGTGTCAGTGAAGTCAGTTGAAAGAAGTTATAGACAGAAAGTTAATTTGATGTTCCCAGGGATCAGAGTAAACAGGGAGTCATTCTATCCTGGGCATTGTTTCTGTCTGAGGTGGACCAGGTCGTGATGCAAGTTACACAATATGGTGAATCTACAAAACACTGATGAACTGGTGAATAAAAATATGATTAAATGGCAACTTCTATCTCTCTATCTGTCTATCTCTCTATCTGTCTATCTCTCGATCTATCATGTATGTATCTATGTATCATTATGTATCTATCAATCATCTATCTATCTATCTATCATCTATGTCTGTCTATCTATCTATCTATCTATCTATCTATCTATCTATCTATCTATCTATCTATTCTATCTATCATCTATCTATCTATCTATGTCATGCACACATGCATAACATATACATACTCAGGTGCACACACATATGCACATGCACATACAGCCATAATAATAATAATAATAAAACAAGTAACCGATGGCTCTCACTCAGCCTTACACATGTCTCACTCAGGTTTTCTCCTCTGGCATCTCCTAATGTCAAGTAACATCCACGAGCTTTCAGAACAAGAATATCAGCTATCTTCTTCGCTATGTTTGGTTTCCAGTGTCATAAAAGGAATTACCCACAGGAAACCATACTCCTAGACAGCCTCCAAAGAGGAGGCAACTCACCTTGGCAGCCTCTCAGGAGCAAAGACGGGGCAGGAACATTTCTTATTACAGACACTCACAGTCTTAGCAGTAAAAGTATGGTGTTGGCAATCATTCTTACTGCCAAGTGGATGGTGTCAAAATGAACAATCCAGATGCAGAGTCTGTCCACCACTACCAGATGTGCCTGCATGTGTTACATTCAAATCCATTGAGTTCAAGCACTCTGGTACACACACCCAAATCTAAGCCAACTCAGAACTTAAGAAAAATGTATTTATATTTATAATCCAAAGTTTCACTAACAGTGAATTTGAAAAAAAAATCTAAGTATTTAAATACAAAAATAATTTATTAAATTGTAATTATTTGGGAATGAAATCTGTGCTCTCTCCACCATAACTGAAACAGAATGATGCTCGCTGGCTCCCAGTCCTCTGTTTGACTCTGTGGTTCTATAAATCACCATATGCAAGTCATCAGATATAGGAACAAAAACTGTGGGTGCCTGTCTGACACTCTGGCCCTTGATGGCCTTGATAGGAAGATCGGAACTGTTTAGGTCACCTGGGTTACATGGAAAGTTTGAGTCCTGTGTGAGCCACATAGCTAACAGCTCAAAAGCAAATACAGAGGCACACCATCTCAAAATAATTTTCCTTTACTGAACGATGAAAATACAAGTAAAACACAAAATATTGTATATATCATAAGTTATATAATACGACATACAGTTGATGAATTGTGATGATTCCAAAATGTAAGTTATCTTAGGATGCTCTTGGCCACTATCAGGAGTCCTAATAATTATTTTTAGTCTCTTTGAAGTCCAATTAGAGCTAATAAAGGCTGTAAGTACATGTTTTCTGTGCATCTCTCTGACTTGGCACTGTATGTGACAACGCTGGGTTATTTTGCATGTCAGTTTTGCATGCCTTACCCCCTCTGGGCACTGAAAGCACATCACCAAAAGAAAAGAGAGTGGAGCCCGTGGAAAGCATCCGATCCTGACAGTCTCCTGAGCACAGCCTGTGAAAGTAGCAGTTCATTTCAAGATGAATAACACTTGAGAAGTTCTTGCTTTCAAAAGACTTCTATGTGTATGACATCTCTAATAAACACATATGACATGTGTGACATGCGTATGTACAACCACTCTTCACGGGCTACTGCTTTTGCTGTCAGCGAGTAGCAAACCTGGAAAGGGTTTCATTAGTCATGTGACTGACATGTGACACAACGACTACACATGAACTATGTTGCTGACTTTAGTACAGCCCCTCAACCAGAGCACGAAATTCTTGGGCTCAATTTTCAGAAAAACACCAACTCTGTGCTAGAAATGACTGCTGGTGCCCACTTGATATGTAAACTCCAGGCTTTTTAAAGTATACTTATGCCCTATGCAACAGGCACACACATGGACTACGCAGATGGGATGTTACATGCACCATCTTGTCACTTATTTGCTCATGGTCTATAGGTAAAGCATGCATTTGGCTCTATCTCAGTCCTGAGATCTGCATCATAGTCCCAACGAAAGGGTGGATGGATAGATAGATAGGATGGATGGATGGGAGAATGGAGGGAGGGAGGGAAGGATGTGAGGATGGGTGGGAGGGAGGGAAAAATGGAGGGAGGGGTGGAAGGATGGGAGTACAGATGGGAGGATGGATGTAGGATGGGAGGACAACAGATGGATGGATGAATGGATGGATGTATGGTAATTTACCATGTTCTTTTCATATAAAAAGACATTTACATTGTATTCAGATTTTTCCTATTTCAAACTGGTGTAACGAGTATCACCATATGTATGAGTTTGCAAATGTGAAAAACATCCTGTAAGTCTCTCTTCTCAGAATGAATTGTGCAGTCAACATGTGTGAAGCTGCCAAACTCCCTCAAAAGGAGTCACCCAAATATATTTTCACTGTGTGTAAGAATGGCAAGAATGTTCTCAACTTTCAAAATGCCTTTTAATGAGGAGAATTTAATGAAAAAAAAAAAACAGCTAAAACTTTACTTGGTCTCAGGAATGTCTGGACAGACAAAGCCAGAGAGCCCTCTGACTGTACCAAGTCCTGCAGTCGCGGTTGTCAGAAGGCACATTGTGCTTGTAAGATCAAGAGTGCTGATTCACAGACAGGCAGGGAGACTGCTCACACTGCATGGGAAACTTAGCAGTGAACCACTTTATTCTTGCTTCCTCGTTAATATGTCCCACTGTGCCATCTTTCCTTGCCCAGGAGCCAGATAACTAAAGCAAGAGCAATTGTCCACAAGATTTATAGTCTTTTGCTCTCAGAAAAGCAGAGTGAAAATAAACCTGAAAAAGTTACCCCCAGAGAGCATTGGAAAAGGAATCACAGACAGAATAATTCTAAGAACAAAATCTGTTTGCTTTAAGGGGAAGTAGAAAACATGAATCAAATGTATTTTTGCTCCTAATTTTTCCCAGAGAAACAACTATATAAATAAGGGCAAGCTACGACAGTCCACTTCATCTATGAATCTGAAAGAGTTGGTTTCTAAACCACAATGGAGTTGTTGATGGCAAAAGTGTCCATATTACAAGATACCGGATTACACGGTTGTTTTCTCAACAAGTCTTAAGGAAATCATCATAGTTTATGTGACACATTTTTATATACTGCTCTGTTATCAAACATTTGTCCTGTGAGAAGATGGGTCCAACAAGCTATCTAAGTAAGTTCAGTGTTTTCTCATGGAGCATAAGTCGTAGGAAGAGAGAAGAGAGACAGATTTTCAAATCTAACTGTATAGCTGCCTCTGTAATCAGAGCTGAAGGTGCTTCTGAAATATGCTATGGGGACCGTGACCTCTGCAGTCTGTTGGGAAAATCATCCTTAAAGGGGTGACACTCAAGCCAAGGTGTGGGAAATGAGTCAGTTCTACTTCTGAACACCTGAAGCATGTGAAATCATGTGTAAGATGTTCATATTAACAGGTGTTGTCTGTCTCTAGGATTCAGCTTACCAAATGATGGTTGTATAACATTCTATATATAAAACTGTCTAAATTGTATACTAGAATACATTCTAAATCTTGGGTATTCTCATTACTAGTTCCACATAGCTAATGCCTAATAAGTAGTTCAGTTTAATTATTTATTTGCATACTAGCTCATTAACGGCTAAAATGAGCCTGTCAGTAATTCTAAGTCCCGTGACCTTGTGGTCATTCAGATACGAAAGCTTCCTATTCTCATGTAGTTACATCTTGGGAATTTGTCATAGCAACTTGCACATAAATAGTACATTATCTAAAGTACTATTGTAAGAACTAAAAGAGACTAATGTTGCAGAGTTGGAATGCTGGTAAGTAGGAAAATCTTTTCTGAATTAAAAGGTTGATATTTTGTATTTTATCCCACTTTGCCGTCCCCACCTCCCCACCGTCACGTTCTTTGTTTATCCTTTGCTCTCACTGTAGATTTCTGCATCTGGCCAACTCTACCCTTGCGCCACTCTTTCTTTGGCGTGTTCAGTATGTCTGTGGAAAACCCAGCCTGTGTACTCATTTTTCAGTTCTTTGGCCTCATCTCCTTCCCCTACCTTGGGTGCATAGTCTTACAACTGTACCCCTATTCTCTCGTCAGTTACAAATATGTCACTGCCAAGATGTCATTTTTAAACTTTCCACTGGTCCATCTCATCTCCTCTGCTGTCATCACTCCATCAATGGCTCAACTTTATTGTAAATGTTAATCCTTTGATTTCAAGAATAGAGAATCTTTTAATATTTTGGTATTCCTCAACTTGACTCTGTGCTTCATAGTAATAATACAATGGCTGCCTAATCAATATATGCATCCCTTTATGACTATGTTGTAGCGTGTCCCTCTCTCTCCATCCATTGTATTATTCAGAAAGCCATACACCCTAGTCAAATGGGATCCTTGGTATCCCCCCTTCTACTCCTGAACAGCTAACTAAGAAATGTGCACCTCCTCTGCCTGGCTACAGTTTAAGTTCGTGAGAACTGAGCCTCAAAAGGCAGTGGAGAGGTACCACACCCAGTGGTGCCTAGAGCCATTTCATACTCAGTTTCATCTCTTCAGCTTCCCCTATCAAAGTCAACTCCTACCTTTGCCTTGCAACTCTTAGGGACCGAAGTAACTAAAGATGGGGAAAGAGCCTGGAGATTTCAGGGATAAACTGAAGGATCTAGTTTGTATTTTTTTTTTCTACAGCCTACTGAAAACTGTCTGCTGGACTATTGTTCTTATTTAACACAAGTTTAAACTTTTGTTAAATTGAATTCAGAAACATCTCGTGGCCATAAGGTACAATTTCCAGGCTTCCATTTGCCTTTGCTCCCTCTTGTCTCTACATAAGACTGTCCAGTATATTTATCTGCATGATCTCTGAGTTCAGCTTAAGATCATACCATCAGCCATGTTTTTCGATACACATTTATTAACTTACTGTCTATTATGAAGAAAATGGCTTTAAAGCATTTGAAAATCTTACTCTGACTTGAAACAGAACCTGAATCTTCATGATTATGTTTTTGCAAGGTAAGTCATTGTAACAAGCCACTTAGTGGCTCCAATGTGTGAAGGTTTCAATCTGTGACTTGCCCTGCAATGAGCCACTTTTTCAGCCTGCTGTTGTCCCTGTGCAAACCAGGATAGGGGCATACAGCACACATGTTCATCCATGTGCTGTTTCTTTTGTTTTTTGAGACTGAGCACAAAGGTGTGATCTGATGCTCCAGCCTCCGTCACACTTCTCCCACAGGCCTGCACCACTGCGCCTCGCTTAGAGATTTATTCGTAAGGGTGTGTGACAATAAGATCATTAGCAAATCCAGCGCCTCTCAATGCAGCCCATTACAGGCCTCCATGCATGTAATCTACAGTTACCAAGTGGGCAGTGCAGAGTGCGAACCCACATTGCCTTTATGTTTTAAATTCAATTTCTGGAGAATGAAGAATACTGATTTTTTTTCTGTAATTATGAACATTTGAGTAGCTGCCTATTAGTGACACTGTGGTAAGTACAAACTGATGGCTTAAATGCAGGCTCCAGTCTACAACTATAAAAAAAATGTATTTGTCTACTGAGAAATCTGTAGTTAGAAACATGTAGAAATTACCTATAATAAAAACAGAGTTGCTTACATAATTGCCTGAAGCATTAGGAAGTTGAAATGTAACTGTTCTCTGGCAATATTTATACTTTAAAAATATATGCTTCAAAATGATGTTGCCGTGTAATTGTTTCACTACAGTAATCATTTTGTATTCATATCCTTTTCTGCACTGACTTTAAAATTACCAGAATAATCTTAAGTTCAGACTCAAGTCAGTTCTACTTCCCAGGCACTTGAGAAGTACTCATTTGTTCCATGAAGGAAATCAAAATGCACAGCTCATTGGCAGGAAGGCACCCAGGCTTCCTTATATTGATTTTTTTCTTTTAGAATTTAAAGCCAATTTCCCAAATTCAGCAAACCTAAGCCTTCTGGTTTTGATTCCTACATTAGTGTATGAATTGCTCAAGAGAAGGATTTATATTTTATAAACTCATAATTATTTTTTAGCAGTAAAACCAGCTTAAGGAGGTAAATATTGTTTCAAAATGAATTGTTTCAAAGAACGTGAAGTTGAGTGTAGGTAGAAAGGATCAGGGAAGCGTTGTGGGAAAGTGGAAAGAATATGATCAGGATATACTATATGGAAAAAGGATACAAATGTAAACTGTTTTCATGAGGTTTTTGGAGAAATACACATTAAACTCATTCATAGATTTTAATACATGTATTATTCACATATTCTTGCCTAACATCTAAAAACTCAATATGGATGATTTTGTGAACGTTGGCTATCTATGAGGTGTTAGCTGTACCTTGCATTTTAAAGGAGTGTTTCTGTGGAACTTCAGAATTTAAAGGGCCAGGTCAATGTTATGAAAAGGGAAAGATAGGGGCCTGAGCTTCATAAATGGTATTACTCCTAATTCTGTGTTCTTAGAACCCTTTCGATCATCCCCAAGTGTGTTATCTCCACGATGAGTGATCCCCGTAGTAAGTTATCCCCATGGTGAGTCATCACTATGATGTCATCCCTACAATGAATCATCCCCATGATGTCATCCTCACAATGAGTCATCCTCACAATGAGTCATGCACATTATGAGTCATCCGCATTATGAGTCATCCCATGATGAGTCATCCCCATAGTGAGTCAAACCATGATGAGTCATCCTCTTAGTGAGTCATTCTCATGATGAGTCATCCTCGTGGTGTTTGTGTTACATCTTGCAGATCTACGAGATGAGGTGGTGAAGGTCACTGTCACTGGCCCCCCCCTAACGATATCTTAACAGACATCACTTCCTCTTTTCATCACTGCAATTCCATAAAATTATGATCTCTACCGATGAATCTCAGAGTAGGGTCTGGAACTAAGACTGGCTCTTAATATGAAGGGAGAAAGCATCCATTCGATCTGATTCTGAGGAAGCTTCCTCTCTCCAACACAGACACATCTCTACAGTCAGTTTTTCCCACAAATACAGTCAGAACTTAGCTTTGATTCCTGAAACCCCAGTGACCAGCATATATATTATTACTATGAAAAAAACTACTAAAGTAACCTCAAAAAATGCCATTGCTATCAACATTGAATACAGGCTCACAGATTTGTAGAGCAACTGAACCCTTAATGGCATTTGACCCCCTTAGGAAGTCTTTGAGATATGTCCACGTTGGGCCAAGGCAAGTGAGACTTAAAGGTGCTAATGGGTTTACTTATTTGCTGCCTTCTGGTCTTACCCACCCACAGACTGACAGCAGCAGGAAATATAGTCCTGCCTTCTATGCCAAATGTGTCTCAGAAAGAACTGATCATGTTGATCTAATAGAGTGCGAAAGAGCACTTTAATTATGTTATGCTAGACGGTTTAGAAACTAAACTTGAATTTGGCAGGTAATCGTCACCTTAAAGAAGACAACAATAAGTATTTCTGTTTGGTATACACACAAAAAATATTTTGCAAAAACTAAAAAATAACATTTCTAAAGTTGGGATAGACGTGATGGAGTTAACGTCCTGGGTTCCACTCCCTTTCTCCTGTCTGAAGATCTTGGAGGGCAGGTGTTAGGCCAGTGAGCTGAGTGCTATGCTTGCTTCAGAGCTAAGTGGTTCTCCTGGTGCCACTGGTTTGGGAGGCAAATATTTGCTCACGTGCTTCAACAGATTCAACCTGACGTTTAAAGTAATTTCCTAAAATTTCCTGTAAATGCAACAAGGCTAATCTGATGAGAGCATGCAAGCTCCATGAGCTGATTCAAGTTCTGCGGGGTTTTTAGTTTGGTTTTCTTTTTATTTGTTTTGGTTTTGTTTTACTGAAATTCGGCAACTACCTGCTTGAATCTAAGATGATGTGTTCTTAATCAGAAAAAAAAAAAACTGGGTCTACTCACAAATTCAGAGTTGAAATAAATTCGATGTAGTACTTGTCAAAAGATGGCTTGTATGCTCTGGTGTTTTGGATAGTGAAAATCAAAAAAATATTGTCAAAATCCATCACTGTAGGCTTCTCTGGGTTCCACGCCTGTATGAATACAGTAACAGCAAACAGAAGAATTGCTCACAGAAATGCCTCTGAGAAAAACCAAGTTAGAACTAGTGGGAAGGCTTTTGAAGACTTCTGTGTCTCTGTAAAACAATGAGAGAACATTTCACTGCCCCAAGACTTTCTTCTTTAAAAATTCTCGAGAATGCAAACCAGGAGAATGGTGTTTTCTTTAGGAACAGTTTGCTGCATGCTAAACCTTTTCACATTGTTCTTCTGACTTCAGTCCTAGGGGGCAACATATTTACCCAACCCCCGGCATAACTGCTCTTTCCCGGGGCTTATTTACCTCAAAAAACTTAGCCTGGGGAGAAGCTTCATTGCATCTGTTTGCCTACCATGGGTTGCTCTGAATTTGGTTCCCAGCACTGCTAAAAATAATTCTTTTCCAAATATCCGTTGCTGGGCTGTGGTGTAGAGCAGTGTTACAATACATGCCTGACATGTAAGAGGCCCTGGCTTCAATACCTAGCATTGACATAGATGAATGGATGGTAGAGCAAAAACTACTTTAATGTTCTGATGTTTTAGCAAATATAATCAAAATGCTATATCCAAATGTATCATATATGCATACATCACATATTTATCTTATATACATATATCTATATATCACATATAAATATGTGTGTAGATACATAATTAGAATCACATGAAATCAGGACAAGAGGAAAGGAGAATGGCTGTGGAATGTTCTTGCAATAGGAATATATATATATTTCCCCAGTACAGGGGAATGCCAGAGCCAGGATGTGGGAGTAGGTGGTTTGGGGATCAGGACAGGGGAGGATATAGGGGACTTTTGAGATAGCATTTGAAATGTAAATAAAGAAAATATCTAATAAAAATTGTTTGGGGGGGGAAAGGAATATATATGTATATTATATATGTAATATGCTATATATGTATATATATGTATAGACTCTAAATATTTCAATTTAGATATGGCATATTTTAAGATTCTAATTATGTTTACAATAGTTATGAAAGGAGAGATGCCACTTTGAAGAAATATGCTGCAATCTGGTGTTCTGAAACCCTAGTAGGAAGGGATGAAGAACAGCCTGAAACCAAAACTATGGAGTCAAACAGCTCAACTTGTTAGATACTTCCCTACTGTCTCTTCTTACAAAATAATACTTGGTGCTATAGGATACTGAACTATCAGTATAGCTCAACTTTTACTCCAAAGATTTAAATTCCTAAGAGGGGACTGAAAGTATAGAGGCTCTCTGAGTGCACAAGCGTTCATAAAATTCAAAACAAACAAACAAACAAACAAACAAGCAAATCAAAAAACCTAGAAGTTGCTCCAGTTGTGGAGAACTAAACAGAATTCCAAAATGTATATCCCATTTGGTTGAGAAAGCTAAGCTGTGTAGCTCAGGACGTTAGGATACTTGAGATACAAGCACACAGACTTGGTACTTTGCTTGGCATGGTTTTAACTAGCACACTCTAGGAGTAGAATATTAAAAGGCACTTTCCTGGGAATAAGATAGTGATGGTGACGGTGAAGGCGTTGGTGATGAGGATGATGTTTGCCATTTTACCCTTAGCCTTAGAGGGGACAGAAGCCTGAACACTTTCCTTAATGACTTGCAGGTGTGCTACACAGCGCTAAGGGTCAGTCAGAGCCAGTGTGTAGCTCAACAGAAACTTCAACCCTCAGTCTGTCTGGGGCAGGGACAGGCCTGACACATCCACTTACATGACTAGGGTGGACTAGGACACTAGGGAGCGAGGGTTCAGCACGTGACTTGAAAGGGCAGGGTATCCTTTGCAGAGGAAACTGTATGCCAAGGATCTAGGATGGGGGCATCATGGCACAGCTAAGGGATGGCAAGTAGGCCAATGTGCTGGGCAGAGGGCCAGTAGAGTGTGTGCTGAGGCGTTTGAGGTCTGTGGAAGCAAGAGGAAATGCAACACTAATGTTTTGGTTAGGATCCACCAAAACAAAACAAAACAAAACAAAAAACAACAAAAAAACCCAATCTTGTGTTTTATTAACTATGGCAGGTTTTACAGGGCCCAGGGGTTGTTTGGGAGCGAATGTGGAGAGAAGCATGGGAGTAAATGGGAAATTGAGGAGAAGTAGACGGTCTACTTGAAGACAGACAGACAGACGCTAATGACAGTGGTGAAAGTTGTGTGTTTTTCTAATTTAAATGTATTTATACATTCACTTTACAATCCAATATCACTCCTTCCTCTCCTTGCAGAATCCCCCCCATGCAAATCATCCTCCCATTTCACCTTACTCTTCTTTTTCTCGAGCCCCCCCTCCCCGGGGGGTGTCATCCCCCTCATAAACCCCCAACCCTGCACGTCAAGTCGCTGTGGGACTAGGTGCATCCTCTCCCACTGAGGCTAGACAAGGCAGCCCAGTTAGAGACTGAGGGTCCACTGGCAGGCAAGCAATAGGCTCAAGGACAACCCCTGTCCCAGTTGTTGACCCATGTGAAGACTAAGCTGCACATCTGTTATGTATGTGAAGGGGACCTAGGTCCACCCTGTGATCGCTCTTTGGTTGGTGATTCAGTCTCTAGGAGCCCCCAAGAGTCCAGATGGGTTGACTCTGTTGCTCTTCCTGTGGAGTCCCTCTCCTCTTTGGGTCCCTCAATCCTCCCAACTCTTCCATAAGACTTTCAAGTTTCATCTAATATTTGGGTACAAGGCATCTCTGTCCATAGGCTGCTGGGTGGAATCTCTCAGAGGGCAGGTTCCTGTCTGCAAGCATAATGCTGTCATTAATAGTGTCAGGAATTGCTTCTTGCCCATGGGATGGGTCTCAATTTGGGGCAGTCATTGGTTGGCCATCCCCTGAATCTCTGCTCTATCGTTGCCCCTTCACATCTTGTAGACAGGACACATTTTGGGTCGAAGGTTTTGTGGGTGGATTGCTGTCCTTCTGGCAGAGGAGAAAGTTAGTGTGTGCTGCCCTCTGGTGCTCTGAGACACTGTGCTCTGAAACTCACAGGCTATAAAGGGCATCAAGAAAGAGTTGCGTGTGCACTTTATCAAAATAAGTTCACATTTTTTTATCACTCAGTCTCACTGTATTCAACAAGTAAACCACAGTTGTCATAAGTTACCTAAGACTGGAGCCACTGGACCACCAAAGCCAAGATGGTGGACAAGACTTCATCTTGTCACATTTTCTTATACATTACCTATGTGCCAAAGTTGTTGCCAGGTATGGGCTGGTGTCTGCACCCTGTGCCACAAGCACAAGCCTAGACACTTGTCACATACTTCCAAACCTCTAACAACCAAAAATCACAAGACATTGTACAATTATCTGAATGCCAGTGCACGATGGAAATTAAGTCTTCCTGCTTCAGTTACCATGGTATCTCTGTCTCTCTAAGGCTCGGCCAACTTAACTAAATGGAGGAGTAACTAAGAGCAGTCAGCATAAGGCCCGGCGTCCTTACTAAAGATTGCTTTGAATCACTCATTCATTGAACAAGTGTGCTCTTCTGTTATGTGCCCAAGACCGTGCTATGCACATAGAGCTTATGTTTGGAGAAAAGAGGCAGACCATGAGCCAGACATATAAATAACATGTATGTAATGTGTGAGATAAAACATAGGGAAGCCAGCAAGATGGGCCTTTTAATTTTTACTGAATTCATTCTACATGATCTTTGACAGAATATTGAACTTGACAAGAAGCCAGAAAGCAAAGATCTGTGTTTGGTGTCAGCATGTTGAGCATTCTTTATCAAATGTCTTGGAAAATAATATATAGCATTTTCCCTAATGAGGAAAGCACACATGAAACATTCATAGAAGACAAAAATGTTAGCACATTGGGTGACTGCACTATTAAATATCTAAGGCTTCAGTGACTTCCTCAGCACATCTAAAGGTGATGGGAGAGCCAGCGGTACAAACGTCAGAGCAAGAGCGTTCTTGGCAAAATGGACAGAAAACGAATATCTATAAAGCAGCAATTCCTCTTGATTCAAATATATTTCCTTTATATTGATTTGTAAGTGCAGACAATCAAAGTTATAGTACAACAATATCAAATGTCATCTAGCATTGTCACCAAGGAAGTTTAGGTGGCTTTTTTGGCTTCATTTTCTCAAATTCTACTATAAATGGCATAAGGATGCTTGGTGGTTGGAGAGGTCGCTCAGTGAGGAAGAGCACCTCTTCCTTTTTCAGAGGATCAGGGTTCAGTTTATCCGCATGCACATGGCGGCTCACAGCCTTCTGTAACTCTGGTCCCTGGGGACTTGAAGCCGTGTGTCTCACCACCACGGGCACTGCATGCCCATGGTTTATGGCCAAAGAAAAACACCCATGCACACTAAATAGTAGTAGTAGTAAATTTAAAGATATTTAATGGCTTCCTTATAAAATAATGTTTTAAAAGCTTCTTCTGTGCTAAAAAATAAAAGTTATAAAATATATGTATATATAATAACTTCAAACTAAGGCAATATTGATAAAGTCCCTGATGATGTGGGTGAACCACTCAGCCACTTTTAGACTTTCATTCTCTTCTGTTTTAAACATTCATAAAGTTTATAGAATTTAGAATCTTTTTGCTTCCTAGAATTTTTTCATATTTAAACAAACAAAAGATCTGGCCGTGAAAGCAAACAGCTGGTAGGGCTCATAGAGTGTGGGTTCCTGTAGAACCTTTTAGTGGGACATAACTGGGCTCTGGGAACCAGCTGTGCAGAGACCCACATGTAGGTTTCCACGCAGAGTTCCGTTTGAGATTTCCTAGGAAGGGCTGTGATCTTCCTGTGGACACTTCTCATATGATATATTTTTCAGCACACTTCCTCTTGCGTTTATTACAATCTCTGTTTCAGAGACCCCCCCCCCCCCAACTGCCCACAGTGGAATTACCTTGGTCAGTCCGTTAAGTTTACTTTCATTATGCAAATGTATTTGCTTTCCAACTATATGTTCCGTGATCCCAACATGCCTGCCTTTTTATGTAAGGAACTTTATTTTATGGCCATATTCCGTTCCTTTCTGCCTCGCCTTTGCTTTGGTGAAGATGGGTTGCTCTCCAGTTCACTTCCTTTAGACCTGTGGTGGCTCTTTCTTTCCTGGTTATCCTCTGCTGTTGTCCCTTTAATCATCTCATTTACACATCTGAGTCCCTGTCAGAGCTTTCCTTCCGCATGGAATTGCCCTTCCTTGTGCAGTGTATGTTCTGCCTTTCTGTGCTGTAGTTATGATTATTGCCCAGAAATGCAAGAGTGAATTTCATTCCTTACATTAATTCAGGCATGGGAAGTTTGGCTCCAATTTTCAATTTAAGTTTTTTTTGTTGTTGTTGTTGTGTTTTTTTTTTTTTTCCAAGAACCACTTCTTGGTTCTTCTGCAGTTACAGTTTGAACACTGGCTATGTTTCAATTCAAAATTTTCCCTGGCTCAAGCTCTTGCTGGTTGAGGGGAGAGGCCAGCTGGAAGAGTAGCTGGTGGTGGTGGTGGCGGCGGCGCTCTACTGTTACCTCTGGGATTCCATCAAATGCTCACTGTAAGGAAGCAAGCAAGCCAGGCACTAAAAGAACCGATTCCTGCTGTTCACCCCCTGGGCCTTAGGTGCATCCCTGTCTGTGTGCATGTCACTCGGGAGTCCCAGCTGCAGCAAGCATATGTCACATGTGTCTCCCTCCTGCCTTTGCCACTGCTGACCTGCAAGGGCTACCGTCTATTTTCTCTTGGCAGGTTTTGGAATGTGACAGAGAAATCTTAAAATGAGTTGTATTTCCTACATGGTTACTTAGAAATAGAGCAGAGACAGGGATTGTCAATGTCACATAGGCTGCCAATTGTGGAAGATTAGACAACTTTAAGACTTTCCTGTTCATGGTTGGTAGTGATATTTCTTATTATTGCTAGAATCTATGCTGTTATCATTTCTAACATATAAACTTTAAGTTTCCTATTTCCCCTCTCTTATAATCTTATTTTAATCTATCTTCATTTACACACACACAAAACATGTGCGTATATGTGTATCCCTCTCTGTGTGTATGTATATACTAAAGGATAAACTTGAAGCACTCTTCCCTGGAATATATCTTATATTTCCAGATAAGCGTTTCCAGTCCATTTCTACCAAGTTTTGTGTTTCCTTCCTTCCTTCCTTCCTTCCTTCCTTCCTTCCTTCCTTCCTTCCTCCCTCCCTCCCTCCCTCCCTCCCTCCCTCCCTCCCTCCCTCCCTCCCTCCCTCCCTCCCTCCCTTCCTTCCTTCCTTCCTTCCTTCCTTCCTTCCTTCCTTTTTCTTTTGTAACAAGGTCTCACTAGGTAGCCCTAGCTGACTTGGAACTCAACTTGTAGACTGGCTAACCTCACACTCACAGACGTAGACCTGACTCAGCTTCCAAATTCTGAGTTTAAGGGTGTATCCCACCATGCCTAGTCATGTCTTGTTTCTTAAATTGCAAATGTAGTTTGTACGTATATCTCAGTGATAGAGATTACCTACCTAGCATGGTCAAAACCCTGGATTCAATCATCTGCACTACAAGATAAATTTTAAAAGCTCAAAACTATTTTGATCTATTTAACAGCTCAACTATTTTATTTCCTCACAGTCAGCTTCATTTTCTTTCTTTGGACACTGTACCCGCTGGAGTCTATGTATCCTAGATATGACATTCTTGTGACTAATATTGACTAAAATGTTCCATTTAATATTAACTTGAAAATCTAGAAGCTGCTTTAGACCTGAACTCAGTGTGTTGGACAACTGTGGGACCCATGCGATGACCTCCCTGAGGTTAAGGGTGGAAGACATCATCCTATGGGAATGATGCTGGAACCCTTCTAGCTCACTTTGTTGTTCCAGTGAGACATATATGGGTGTGTTAACATTGCACATAAAGTTAGTCTGCTCCCTCATCTGATGAAGAGTTCTACTACATGTCTCTCAAAGACTGGACATGGCAGAGTCATTCCCACTACCGACTTTTTCCCTTTAGATTGAAGGAAACTGACAGCAAAGTAATGACCTGAGTGGATTCACCAGTATTGTCTAATTTACCCATGCACTACCTCAGTGCGATCATTGCTCAGGCGAGGTCAACAGCGCCAACTAATTGCTGACTTGTGCCTGCGTTGTATGCCCTGAGTGACAGCCCCATTCACATGCTGTTAAGGCCTGAAAGCTGGGCAGAAAAAAAAAAAAAAAATATATATATATATATATATATATATATATATATATATAGGAGGAAATGTATAGGTGAAACTGTAAGACCATTCCACTTAGTACTCCCATCTAAAGAGGATGATCCAGGGCTATTTAAAGGCTGACCTCTGCAGTGGCTTCTCCCTTCGAGTCTCAAATGGCTTTTGTTCACACAGATGCCTCAGAGCACCCTTTGACAAGATTCTACCTGGATTCTTTCTCATAATATATAAATGCTGCTGTGCTTTGAGCCTCATAATAAAGCACACTAGGATTGCCTTGCCTTGCTTCCATATAGCAGGGCTCCAACAGAACCGTCAGCCCAGCTTCCACAGGCCACCTGAAGAACTGGAAGGAGTAGCACTCACTTTGCTAAGTGTGGCTTGGACAAAATACTCTTCAGTCCATTTGCTCAGGCCACGTGTCCTATCATTCCCTAATTGACACAGTGTGCATGGTAGCAATTTGCTCAAATCTGAGATATTGAAAATGAAGCAATTTAAATTTCAAGGACTTATTGGCAGAGAGATGCATAGGCCATTTTATTTTTTAAAAGAAGATAATCTTTGCAAAATGCAGGAAATCATGACATAATTCCTTGAGCTAACATTTGAAATTATAATTGTGTTTAACAATCAGTGCAGCATTCTTAGTTTAAATTTTAATGGGTATTGACACATTTCATGGCACTGATAGCAATGGGAAAATACAATACATAAAATCTAAAAGAAAAAAAATGAAGCACATATCCAATTCATCATGGCTAATTAAACGTACTGAGTTAATAAACGCCTAGTATTATCCCCCACAATGATATTGACCACTTAATAGAACACTGTCATGATCTCAGTCATCTGTGGCTCTGTGATTGATCAATTTTTGAAAACAAACAAACAATAAAATGTTGACAGGGCTTCATGGTGAAGCAGTCACCGGAAACCTCTCTTTCACAATATTTCACCCCTGTGTGGCTCACCACTGTCACCTCAACACAGTAGAGCAATGTGATCAAGTTTCCCTCTCTCCATAGTTAGTGGTACCTGTGGGGTGTGGAATCAGTGGGGGTCGGGAAAATTACATACATGAAGTATTAACGAACTATAATTCTGCCATGCATTCTCGATCACATCACACTTCCTCTGCATTAATGGAACTAAATTGGTTTTCCATAGACAGGGTACATTTTTAAAAATGCAGTCCTGCTTCTGCTCAGCTGATTTTTCAGTTCCCTGTTTTTCAGATGGCCTGGGCTGCTTCTGTCATGGAGCAGGTCAGTCAGTAAGAAACTTATCTAGAGGAAGCCGTGTGCTGGGCTACTTCAGCCTGCTGAGGTGCCTTCAAATTAGCCGTTAAACCCCTGGCTAGAGGAAGTAACTCATTCCACAGTTCTTATTCTTTTTTTTTAATCAGGTATTTTCCTCATTTACATTTCCAGTGCTATCCCAAAAGTCCCCCATACCCTCCCCCAACCCCCACTTTTTGGCCCTGGCGTTCCCCTATACTGGGGCATATAAAGTTTGCAAGTCCAATGGGCCTCTCTTTCCAGTGATGGCCGACGAGGCCATCTTTTGATACATATGCAGCTAGAGTCAAGAGCTCCGGGGTACTGGTTAGTTCATATTGTTCCAACTATAGGTTGCAGATCCCTTTAGCTCCTTGGGTATTTTCTCTAGCTCCTAAGGAGGTCTCAAGGGAGTTAGACAGTGCTGCACACTAGGGTGGTAATCAAGTCTTCTCTGAATAGAATGGATATCGTCACATAAAAATGTTCACAGATGAAAATTTAGTTATCATTTAGTTAATATTCTGCATGCTCCAGTTCAGTTCTCCAGCCTAGCCGCATTGCAGGAAGCAGTGTCAATGTGTAAGGAGCACACATGGGTATGTATGAATGGATATCATATACAGTATTTCAGAAGTATGAGCCCCTCTAGTTTTGTACAAGTGAGATATGTAAGAATATCTGTCAGGAGATTTTCATTAACATCTGACAATATTATCATGTAAATTTCCCACGAATTCTTGCCCTTAGCAATCAGTTTATATGACTTTTCTAAGTTATTGTCCTTGAAACATCATAGTGATAAAATGACAAATTGTAGATGTACAGGATGTGATGCCCTGCTGTAGATTAATCAGATCCGAAGGCACTTATGCCCGTGTGCTTTAGCTCTGTGATATTAAATCTCAAATCAAAATTCAGTCTGAATAGAACGACTGTGTCTCAGCTATGAGAATAAGACTATTATGTAAAAACCAACACAGGTTTTGTTAGTAAGTAAACCATAATTTGAAAATATTATATAGGGTCGGTTTCTCACTAGGTAGCTTTTATTTTCTTTCATCAAATCATAGTGATCTGCCCACCTCACACATACTGAACCATGATTCCTGCCAACAGCTACCAGCGTGACATTTCTTTTGTAATCTTGTATCAAATTGAGCCATTTCTGCTTCTGTCCAACTTTCATCACTGAAGATTTTTGTGACTTCGTTTCTGCCTGTGTGAGCAACCACACCAAGTATATTTCCCTTTCCACCTCTATAACTATTTGTTGTTCAATTTTGAACTTAATGTGGTACATGAATATATAATTAGAGTGATTCTGTGGGTTATATCTATGCATGTTCTTTGTGTACACATATGTTGCCCTTCAGAGCTTTAAAATACCTAAATATTAGCATTTTGCCAATATTCCCAACTCTATGTTATGATACCCGTACTGTACCAGAGGGAAGCTACCTCACAGATGTTACATGGTCACTGTGAATCCAAGAATCTATAACTTTTCCAGGCCAATTTGGACCTAGAAAAGATATGGAGTAATCTGTAGCCAAGGTAATGAGGTTCAAGGCAATGAGCCTTTCCATTCTAGTTTAGAGCAAGAATTCAAGAAAAGAAAAATCTAGCAATAAAGGCAATTTGAGTACGGTCATATAATAATGGAAATGAACATACTCTTTTATGTTCAGGTTCACACTGGCAGCTTCTTACCCCCTCGCTTTGGTCTTTGTTCATCATTGAACCCCTGTCTTAGTTTCTCATGACCCAGAGTCTCCAAGAAGAATTCTGAGCTGATGGAAGTTGCCATTCTTATTTTAAGATTAATTGTTTGGTCTTGCTCTTTAATCATCAAAATCCAGTCCAAGGGACTGGAGAGTTGGTTCAGGGGTTAAGGACACTTGTTGCTTTGGTCATGCTATTTCATCACAGAATAGTAATCCTAAGTAGGACTATATATCCTTCACCCAAAGGAGGACTGCTAATACTGCTGATGATCTGGGTGAGAAGGTTTCACCTATCACTGATGTAACATCCTTGCAAGATGGCTTGGTGGAAAAGCCAGGCAACCTGAATTCATTCCCTAAAATCAACATGGAGGATGAGAGACCAAGTCACAAGTTGTCCTCTGTCCTCCACAGGTACCTGTACCAGAAACGCACGCACACACACACACATATAAGTAATATAATATAATAACATGATAGTAATAATCTTAGCATTTTAGGACTGGCAGTAAATTGGCATTTCTATTCATTTTATAATATTTGTGACACTAACCTTTTCTTAATTCTATCTTGTCAACTTATTTACCAAGTCCAAAGTAAGAAAGGCCATCTCTCCTAAAGGGTGTCAATGAGCCGACAGTTTTGCATTTTCAATGAGAATTAATATTAATAATGTTGGCCTCAGGGCACTGTAAAATTCTTCCAAGCCAGTAAGGAAGATTGAGTTATGTTCTACACCGTTTTAATAGTTAATAGGTTTTCTTATCTTGTAAGTATTTAGCCTCATATCTTTGAATGGTATTTTTCATGGCCTACTTAATTAGGCTCCCTCCTCAGTTTATGGGGCCATTCTTTTCCAGAACCAATAAATGAGTGATAACTTATGGGTATGGATATTAGTAATTTATGTTAAAAGATCACAGTTCTGCTGAGAGTGGAATCAGGCTAAGAAAAAATTTCCACCCATGATTTTCTTCTCCTTTCTGAGGCTTCATTTTTTACCTTCTATCTTGGACATGAAAGAACAAAAGAATGTTTTAGCCTATTTTTTATGCAGCCAGAAATAGTGAAATGGTATTAATGTTTAATCAGTTATCCATCTTGTGTTTCAAACCATCAGTCTTTCTCTTTTTACCAGTTCCATTTCTTCAGCATATAAATAATCTAAAGTTCTCTTACTTAAAATTTCTGGAATCCTTGCTTTGCTTAAAAATAGTACCAACACACCCCTATCTTTTCTTATCTCTATAGCAAAGACTCATTATCAACAATAATGGTTTCATTATAACATCTTATATATGTACATTGTGTATTCTAACCATATTCATCCCATGGTGCCATCTTGTCCTTCTACCGATCTCTTTCTTCCCATCTCTACCTTCTACCTCCATGGGATTCTATTTTGTTTTGGTGACCCAATAAATTTAATGAGGATTGCTTGTATGGGCATCGCTGTGGAATTCTTCACAAGAGCATAAGTAGGAGATTAATTACAGGAGAATGGATGACTTACCATTGGGAACTCCACTGAAGAAAATTTTCTCTCAATCGCCTAGCAAAGATTATTAGCAGTGGTTCCTTAAAGAGCGGTGGTACCTCATAAACACCCCTCCCAGCAGTTAACAACATACAAATCTTCCAGGGCCACGGTGTTTCAGGAGACAGATTATCACACTTGTTGGGAGTTCAAGAGTTCAACAGCCATGTGCTGCTGAGCATGGGCCATGTTCCATGACACTCCATCCCTTCCTCTGGCTCTGTCATCAAATATTTAACTATGCCCACATACGTTGGAGGACATGCTGAAAGTGATCAGACTGTCTTCCACTAGGAACTCCCTTCCATGGATCCTAGCCTGTCCACCGTCCCCAAGGATAGAGACCAAGTCTGCAATGCCCGATCCATTGGAGGACATTCAGTATGCAAAGTCTAGCAGCCTGCCCCACTGTCACTACCATCACCCGTGTCTGTACATAAATGTTCCCTTATGAATTCTTTCTGCTGCTTCTTCAGTCAGACTAGATGTCACTTGGCCTGTATGGTCATTCTGGGTTTGTTCACAGTCCTGTAAGAATGTAAAGGGCTTTGCACATTTTATTCGTTGTGATTTGTTAATGTGTGTGTACACCATCGAAATTATCTTCTGGCATGTTAGATCTTAGCTGGGTTAGTGATTTTAACAGAGCCACTCACATTCATAGAGGAAGCCCTAGGTTGTGGTAAAAGTGCTCATATCTGTGTTTGTAGGTAAAGAGATTCCCCCAGGACAGTTCTAACATGCTCAGTTTTGGTACCTCATATCTGTTCTCCTTCTCTATTCCTACCCTCTTTGGGCTGATGAGTTACTAATACCTTCTTCTGGGTGCACACTTCAGTATTTGTCTCATCCACGTGTTACTCTCAGATAGTTATTCTCACACACTATTCTATGGCCAGGGACATATATAGTTCATGCTGTAGTGACCCACAACCACAAAGCTATTTCATTGATATTTCATAACTCTAATTTTGGTACTGTTATGGATCATAATGTAAATATCTAACTTACAGGATATATGATAAGTAACCCCCAAAGGGGTTGCAACCCACAGGTTGAGAACCATGGCTATTAGCTCCCATCACACAGCAGACAAGGCCAAGGCACTTCTAGATTGGAGATTGGATGCCCATTCCTCGTTCTCCTGTCCGGGTGGCCTCTTCAACTTTATTAAAGTGAGTCTGAGGCTTGGCATAACTTAACAGTTACTGTCACTTAACCTTGGATTCCAATGTCTATTCTCCACTGAGAGGAACCAGATGGTGTTACTTTCTGTAGCACCGTCTTTGAAACATGGGATCCTGATAAGTGGAGAACATAGCTAATGAACATTTGTTGGGAAAGCCAACAGCCTGACACTAGTTTTATTCATTTGCTCAATCTGAAAGATCCCACACGCGTAAGAAATGTCCTCCAATGAGAAACCCAAGTGTGGAGAAGGAATTGGTAGACACATAGCACAGCATCTCTCAAGCAATTCAGTGTGCCAAGTGACAGCATAAACAGGGAAGGAGACAGTGAAGCCAGATCCCCCTTGTGCTGGGTCTGACCTTCAGCCCTCACAACTCTCTGCCTTAATCCATAGCTAGGGTCTAGATCCACTGATTTCCAGAATCTCAAGCCGCCTGCTAAGCCCCATCCCCAACACTCCTAAAGTGGCTGCCACAGAGCCATGAGGTTATCTTTGTTTTTTGCAGCTATGGTAAGATCTGTCCTAAGACTGACCTGAGAGTTCAGTCACCAAAAGGGGCTAGCATACCTTCTCTCCAGTACATATGTTCCACCTCTATAACCTGTGCTTCTGAGCCTAGTCTGGCTTCACACATTTCTTCCTTTGTTCCCATTTGTTTTTACAACAATGGGCTAATTTTGTCTCTCATCTGAAGGGCTGTTTGTTACCAGTAGTGCCTGAATATTGTTTGGTAATTAACATCATACAGCAGTAAAATAATTAGAAAGCAACCACTGAATGCGACGCATACCTCCAACTGAGAATACATCCTGCCTTTTATGGAAGATCTTTATTACTTTCCTGATCTCAATTTGACGTACAATAAACTGCACATAAAGTGTGTTTCTTGGAGGCTCCATATGACGTATGTACAAACCCATCACCAAATGGGCATCTCCTTACTCTTCCCACTCCAGCTTTCACTCCACCTCTTTCTTCTTCATCCCCTTGTGGTCACTTATTTGTTTTATAATGCTCTGTGTGTTAGTTAATTTTCTTGGTGCTAAGACAAAGTGCCCAGCATGAAACAATTTAAGAGAAGAAGGTTTTATCTGGGAGATATGATCCATCACTCCTTCATCCACAGTCATGTAGCAGAGAGTGATGGATGCTGTAGCCTAGCATCCGTCCTCGCTCCTTCTTACTCAGTCCTGGACCACAGCCCACAGAATGGTTCCTCCCACTATTAGGGTGGGTCTTCCCACTCCATACAGCCCAAGCTAGAAAATTTTTCACACCAGTGATTTGGCTTCCTACGGTTATTCTTTATCCTGTCAAGCTGACAATCGACATTAGTTATCACACTATGTTATTTTGCATTCCTTAGGATTGTATCTAATGATGTGTGTGTGTGTGTGTGTGTGTGTGTGTGATATAAATATATAGTATGTTACTGTTTTCTGATTTTTATTTCACTCTGACTAGGGTCTTTATTATTGGGTTGTTTAGGGAAGGTGTGTAAGAGACTGTCCAGACAAACCATGGTTTCATCTGTTGTGCTGCCATCTGTGAGCCAGTTGGTGCCAATTTAAAATATGCAAATATGAACTTCCTCTAACATTGCCCTGATAGTAATATCACATCACCTTCTAGACCAGCTTTAGAATTCTTCCCATGGACTACTGGATAGGATACTGGTTTCATTTATGTTTAATTGTTATTCACAGTGCATGGAATATGCTGTCTAAAATATCTTCTTTTGTTAGTACCTCTTCCTATGTGTGTATGTGTGTGTATGTATGTGTATATATATTTAAATAGATAGATAGATAGATAGATAGATAGATAGATAGATAGATAGATAGATATGAGAGTTTGTCATCAGATGTCATTCCTCAACTACTCCCCACTTTTGAGACAGTGTCTCCCACTGAACCTAATGCTTATTGATTTGGCTGGTTGTCTGGCCCCTGAGCTTCAGGGAGTCACCTCTATCCACTGCACCAACAGCACTAGAGTCACAGATACACATCGCCACAGTCAGCTTTTGGGGGTGGGGTCTACTGGGGTCCCAAACTCAGTACTGATGCTTATGCTTATGTTTTGCCTTAGGAGCCATCAGCCTGCTGTCTTTTGTTTGTACTTCTTTCTGTGTGACTAGTTAAGTCTTGCTTGAATTAAATTTGCATGGGACTATATATATAAATTACTGAAGACACTAGGACTTATGCTTCAAAAGAAAATGTGTGTACATGCCCAGATACGCTTATATGCACACATGCATAGAATAATATACATATAGAAATCAGTCCTCTCTTCCATTTGAAGCATTTAAGGTCTTTAAACTCACAACAACCCCACCCAATTGCCTTCTATTGTCTGACTTTATAATTTATAAATATGTGGCTTTTTATAAGCATTCATAGTCTGTAGGGATTTTACCCATTACATTTTAAGTATTTGAAGAAATTTTGCCAAAATAGTTCGTTTTGAGATTCTTATTTTAAGGAAGAAATGAATTTTAAATTCTTAGTGAGGTAGAAGTTAGAGGTTTATATTTAACAAGGGTCCCTGGCTGTGGTTATGAAGTCAGATAGATAAATGAAACCAGCAGTTACTCTAGAAAACCTGCATCCTTAGGGTCAAAGGTTATATTAGGTCATGAATCAACCTGGTAGATTGAGGTGAGGAAGCTCATTTATAGGAAATGTTCACCTTTGAGCAATTCTCCCTGGCCCAATAGAAATGGGGGAGATAAATAGAGTAGATAATAGAAGCTGATCAAATAAAATCTCAGCAATGAGAATCTCAAATTATAGGTCACATTTTATGGCACAGTGGGGATTTTTGACCTATGGCAAAATAAAAGTTGAAAGTCACAGCAATAACTTTAAGTCAAGACAGAAAGAGAGATCAAGGGCAAGGTTGGCAGTGTGGGGTTGGGTATGGCTCCTTCAAAATGGGAGCACAGGCTCTTGTATTCATTTTCCTATTCTCCCACAGTCTTAGCATTGTGTGTGAAACATCACCTCTCAGTCACTTTCTCCATGGGTAACTGAATATAGGAGATCAGGTGTAGTAACAGTGACTACTACAAGTGTGATTTGTTCTCCCCCAAACCAGGAAATGTAACACTCACTTGTAACATTTTGGAATGAGTATTTCCATTGAAAAGGGACTTGGGATTGAACTGTTCAGGAAATCCAGAGAATGCTCAGGACAACGGTGAGGGAAAAAGCAGCTGACTTGGAGGAAATATGTGGAAACTTGGAAGCACCTTTTAAGGCTCGGACACCAATCTAGTAGCTGATTGGCAATTTTAATTTATAGATCGTCAACTATAAGCTGAATTGAACATCTGCTCATCGTATTCAAGAATTAAAGACACATGGAGACTCCAAAGTTAACAGCTAAGTTGTCTGGATTTTTTCGTTTGGCATTAGGGCTTCACAGCTCAGAACAGATTTGGACTTGCTGCACGGCACAGTCAGACTTCATGCACACAAACCTCATCCTTGCAAGTGTTGAGATTACAGATGTGTGTCAGCATACCCAGTTAGCATCTAGATTACATCAACCTTTGGGGAAATTGGTATTTTATACCTGGAAATGTCAAGTTATGTGGAATAAGGAAAGTGCCTACATGGAGTAGTAATGAAGCGAGGTAAGGCTAATCTGTAGGAACATTGCCAAGCTACGCACCCCAGAGACTTGAAACCTCAGATAATAGCAGCATCCCCCCAGATTCTCAGCCAGCAAAGGAGAGTTTCCTGGACAAGCCTCCCCCAGTACACCTAGGAATGCTAAACTGTGTGACTTGCCTTTCTCTGGGCCCTTCTATTCTATACATCTGCATAAACCCATTCTCACTGAGGGTCATGTGGCTGAATGCCCTAGTCTGGTAAATTGTCAAATGAGCAGCCAGAGCGTCAGCATTGGTTTCCTTCTCATTTTTACCTAGTGATTAAAAAACAGTCTCCGTGAGCTCTTCCAGCCCTGCCTGGGCACAGGTCCATCTCTGCTCGCTTCAGGCAGGCCTCTGGATGTTCTCCAGACTCATACTCCTCTCATCAAACTGCTTCCCAAGTTTCAGGGCACCATGAGTCTCTGTATAGACAACAGAAGCGGAGTTACAGGTGCTAGAAGGGCATCCACTAAGGACCCAGAACCTGGGTCCTCTGCAAGTGCAACAAGTGCTCTCACCTGCTGAGCCCTCTCTCCAGAGACGATCTACTTTCCTTATGACAATCAGTCATATTTAATTATGCGTGCAGACCACAATTCCTAGCCACTTGCCACTTAGGTTGTCCCCACAGCTTGGCTGGTGAGATTAATGTAAAACGGGCCAACAGTGGAGACAAGTCTGAGATACATGGACCTCAGGTCAGTCAATGATGTATATTCAGAAATGACATTTCTTGGTCATAAACACTTTCTATTTTTTAAGTTAACACCAGTGTCCACAGGAACCAGAAGAGCTTGGTCCCTGAGACTTCAGCTAGAGATGGCTTTGAGTCCTCAGAACCAGACTTAGGGCACCAGTAAGAAGCGTAGTCTGGGCTGGTGAGATGGCTCAGTGGGTAAGAGCACCCGACTGCTCTTCCGAAGGTCCAGAGTTCAAATCCCAGCAACCACATGGTGGCTCACAACCATCCGCAACGAGATCTGGCGCCCTCTTCTGGTGTGTCTGAAAGACAGCTACAGTGTACTTACATATAATAAATAAATCTTAAAAAAAAAAAAAAAAAAAGAAGCGTAGTCCATCTTAACAGCTGAGCCATCTCTCCAGCACTGTGTGTATGTGTGAGTGTGTGTGAGTGTGTGTGTGTGTCTGTGTGTGAGTGTGAGTGTGAGTGTGTGTGTGTGTGTCTGTGTGTGTGAGTGTGTTAGTGTGTGTTAGTGTATGTGTGTGTCTGTGTGTGTGGTGTGTGTGTGTGTTCTTCATCCTGATATGGTTGTACCAATTTACCAATTAACATTCTTATCAACAAAACTAAAGTCTTGTATTCTAGTTTTGCTAACATTTTATTTTGAAATTTTATGTTACACTTATAGATAGACTTGTATGTGTATGCACGCATGAGGAGGTCAGAGGACATGGGATAGTCACTTCTCTCTTACCGCTAGGTGGGCTCCCATTTGAACTAAAGCTTGGTCACAAAACCTTTAGCCACTGAGCAACCTTTACAGCCCTGGATTTGCCCTTTTTTTTTAATATTTTTTATTAGGTATTTTCCTCATTTACATTTCCAGTGCTATCCCAAAAGTCCCCCATACCCTCCCCCCACTCCCCTACCCACCCACTCCCACTTTTTGGCCCTGGCATTCACCTGTATTGGGGCATATAAAGTTTGCATGACCAATGGACCTCTCTTATCACTGATGGCCGACTAGGCCATCTTTTGATACATATGCAGCTAGAGACAAGAGCTCCGGGGTACTGGTTAGTTCATATTGTTGTTCCACCTATAGGGTTGCAGTTCCTTTTAGCTCCTTGGGTACTTTCTCTAGCTCCTCCATTGGGGGCCCTGTGATCCACCCAATAGATGACTGTGAGCATCCACTTCTGTGTTTGCTAGGCCCCAGCATAGCCTCACAAAAGACAGTTATATCAGGGTCCTTTCAGCAAACTCTTGCTAGTGTATGCAATGGTGTCATTGTTTGGAGGCTGATTATGGGATGGATCCCTGGATATGGCAGTCTCTAGATGGTCCATCCTTTTGTCTCAGCTCCAAACTTTGTAACTCCTTCCATGGGTGTTTTGTTCCCAATTCTAAGAAAGGGCAAAGTGTCCACACTTTGGTCTTCGTTCTTCTTGAGTTTCATGTGTTTCACAAATTGTATCTTATATCTTGGGTATTCTAAGTTTCTGGGCTAATATCCACTTATCGGTGAGAGAATATCATTTGAGTTCTTTTGTGATTGGATTACCTCACTCAGGATGATGCCCTCCAGGTCCAACCATTTGCCTAGGAATTTCCTAAATTCATTCTTTTTAATAGCTGAGTAGTACTCCATTGTGTAAATGTACCACATTTTTTGTATCCATTCCTCTGTTGAGGCGCATCTGGGTTCTTTCCACATTCTGGCTATTATAAATAAGGCTGCTATGAACATAGTGGAGCATGGATCTTTCTTATTAGTTGGAACATCTTGTAGATATATGCCCAGGAGAGGTATTGCTGGATCCTCCTGTAGTACTATGTCCAATTTTCTTTTTTTTTCTTTTTTTTTTTTTTTTTTTTTTTTGGTTTTTCAAGACAGGGTTTCTCTGTGTAGCCTTGGCTGTCCTGGAACTCACTTTGTAGACCAGGCTGGCCTCGAACTCAGAAATCCGCCTGCCTCTGCCTCCCGAGTGCTGGGATTAAAGGCGTGCGCCACCACGCCCGGCTTATGTCCAATTTTCTGAAGAACCGCCAGACTGATTTCCAGAGTGGTTGTACAAGCTTGCAATCCCACCAACAATGGAGGAGTGTTCCTCTTTCTCCACATCCTCGACAGCATCTGCTGTCACCTGAATTTTTGATCTTAGCCATTCTGACTGGTGTGAGGTGGAATCTCAGGGTTGTTTTGATTTGCATTTTCCTGATGATTAAGGATACTGAACAATTTTCAGGTGCTTCTCAGCCATTCGGTATTCCTCAGGTGAGAAATTTTGAGCCCCATTTTTAAGGGTTATTTGATTTTCTAGAGTCCACCTTCTTGAGTTCTTTATATATATTGGATATTAGTCCCCTATCTGATTTAGGATAGGTAAAGATCCTTTCCCAATCTGTTGGTGGCCTTTTTGTCTTATTGACGGTGTCTTTTGCCTTACAGAAGCTTTACAGTTTTATGAGGTCCCATTTGTCGATTCTCTATCTTACAGCACAAGCCATTGCTGTTGTTTTCAAAAATTTTTCCCCTGTGCCCATATCTTTGAGGCTTTTCCTCTATAAGTTTCAGTGTCTCTGGTTTTATGTGGAGTTCCTTGATGCACTTAGATTTGACCTTAGTACAAGGAGATAGGAATGGATCAATTCACATTCTTCTACATGATAACCACCAGTTGTGCCAGCACCATTTGTTGAAAATGCTGTCTTTTTTCCACTGGATGGTTTTAGCTCCCTTGTCAAAGATCAAGTGACCATAGGTGTGTGGGTTCATTTCTGGGTCTTCAATTCTATTCCATTGGTCTACTTGTCTGTTGATATACCAGTACCATGCAGTTTTTTTTTTTTTTTTTTTTTTTTTATCACAATTGCTCTGTAGTACAGCTTTAGGACAGGCATGGTGATTCCACCAGAGGTTCTTTTATCCTTGAGAAGAGTTTTTGCTATCCTAGGTTTTTTGTTATTCCAGATGAATTTGCAGATTGCACTTTCTAATTCGTTGAAGAATTGAGTTGGAATTTTGATGGGGATTGCATTGAATCTGTAGATTGCTTTTGGCAAGATAGCCATTTTTACAATGTTAATCCTGCCAATCCATGAGAATGGGAGATCTTTCCATCTTCTGAAATCTTCTTTAATTTCTTTCTTCAGAGATTTGAAGTTCTTATCATACAGATCTTTTACTTCCTTAGTTAGAGTCACGCATATGTATTTTATATTATTTGTGACTATTGAGAAGGGTGTTGTTTCCCTAATTTCTTTCTCAGCCTGTTTATTCTTATGTAGTGAAAGGCCATTGACTTGCTTGAGTTAATTTTATATCCAGATACTTCATTGAAACTGTTTATCAGGTTTAGGTGTTCTCTGGTGGAATTTTTAGGGTCACTTATATATATTATCATATCATCTGCAAAAAGTGATATTTTGACTTCTTCCTTTCCAATTTGTATCCCCTTGATCTCCTTTTGTTGTCGAATTGCTCTGGCTAGGAATTCAAGTACAATGTTGAATAGGTATGGAGAGAGTGGACATCCTTGTCTATTCCCTGATTTTAGTGGGATTGCTTCAAGCTTCTCACCATTTACTTTGATGTTGGCTACTGATTTGCTGTAGATTGCTTTTATCATGTTTAGGTATGGGCCTTGAATTCCTGATCTTTCCAAGACTTTTATCATGAATGGGTGTTGGATCTTGTCAAATGCTTTTTCCGCATCTAAGGAGATGATCATGTGGTTTTGGTCTTTGAGTTTGTTTATATAATGGATTATGTTGATAGATTTCCGTATATTAAACCATCCCTGCATCCCTGGAATAAAACCTACTTGGTCAGGATGGATGATTACTTTAATGTGTTCTTGGATTCGGTTAGCAAGAATTTTATTGAGGATTTTTGCATTGATATTCATAAGGGAAATTGTTCTGAAGTTCTCTATCTTTGTTGGATCTTTCTGTGGTTTAGGTATCAGAGTAAATATGGCTTCATAGAATGAGTTGGGTAGAGTTTCTTCTACTTCTATTTTGTGGAATAGTTTCTGCAGAACTGGAATTAGATCTTCTTTGAAGGTCTGGTAGAACTCTGCACTAAACCCATCTGGTCCTGGGCTTTTTTTGGCTGGGAAATTATTAATGACTGCTTCTATTTCTTTAGGGGATGTGGGACTGTTTAGATCATTAACTTGATCCTGATTTAACTTTTGTACCTGGTATCTGTCTAGAAATTTGTCCATTTCATCCAGGTTTTACAGTTTTGTTGAATATAGCCTTTTGTAGAAGGATCTGATGGTGTTTTGGATTTCTTCAGGATCTGTTGTTATGTCTCCCTTTTCATTTCTGATTTTGTTAATTAGGATGTTTTCCCTGTGCCCTCTAGTGAGTCTAGCTAAGGGTTTATCTATCTTGTTGATTTTCTCAAAGAACCAACTCCTTTTTTGGTTAATTCTTTGAATTGTTCTTCTTTTTCCACTTGGTTGATTTCGCCCCTGAGTTTGATTATTTCCTGCTGTCTACTCCTCTTGGGTGAATTTGCTTCCTTTTGTTCTAGTGCTTTTAGGTATGTTGTCAAGCTGCTAGTGTGTGCTCTCTCCAGTTTCTTTTTGGAGGCACTCAGAGCTATGAGTTTCCCTCTTAGAAATGCTTTTATTGTGTCTCATAGGTTTGGGTATGTTGTGGCTTCATTTTCATTAAACTCTAAAAAGTCTTTAATTTCTTTCTTTATTCCTTCCTTGACCAAGGTATCATTGAGAAGAGTGTTGTTCACTTTCCAGGTGAATGTTGGCTTTCCATTATTTATGTTGTTATTGAAGATCAGCCTTAGTCCATGGTGGTCTGATAGGATGCATGGGACAATTTCAATATTTTTGTATCTGTTGAGGCCTCTTTTGTGACCAATTATATGGTCAATTTTGGAGAAGGTCCCTTGAGGTGCTGAGAAGAAGGTATATCCTTTTGTTTTAGGATAAAATATTCTGTAGATAACTGTTAAGTCCATTTGTTTCATAACTTCTGTTAGTTTCACTGTGTCCCTGTTTAGTTTCTGTTTCCATGATCTGTCCATTGATGAAAGTGGTGTGTTGAAGTCTCCCACTATTATTGTGTGAGGTGCAATGTGTGCTTTGAGCTTTACTAAAGTGTCTTTAATGAATGTGGCTGCCCTTGCATTTGGAGCATACATATTCAGAATTGAGAGTTCCTCTTGGAGGATTTTACCTTTGATGAGTATGAAGTGTCCCTCCTTGTCTTTTTTGATAACTTTGGGTTGGAAGTCGATTTTATTTGATATTAGAATGGTTACTCCAGCTTGTTTCTTCAGACCATTTGCTTGGAAAATTGTTTTCCAGCCTTTCACTCTGAGGTAGTGTCTGTCTTTTTCCATGAGATGGGTTTCCTGTAAGGAGCAGAATGTTGGGTCCTGGTTGTGTAGCCAGTCTGTTAGTCTATGTCTTTTTATTGGAGAATTGAGTCCATTGATATTAAAAGATATTAAGGAAAATTAATTGTTGCTTCCTATTTTTTTTTTTTTTTTGTTCTTAGAGTTGGCATTCTGTTCTTGTGGCTGTCTTCTTCTTGGTTTGTTGAAGGATTACTTTCTTGCTTTTTCTAGGGTGTTGTTTCCATCCTTGTATTGTTTTTTTTCTGTTATTATTCTTTGAAGGGCTGGATTTGTGGAAAGATATTGTGTGAATTTGGTTTTGTCCTGAAATACTTTGGTTTCTCCATCTATTGTAATTGAGAGTTTGGCTGGGTATAGTAGCCTGGGCTGGCATTTGTGTTCTCTTAGTGTCTGTATAACATCTGTCCAGGAACTTCTGGCTTTCATAGTCTCTGGTGAAAAGTCTGGTGTAATTCTGATAGGCCTGCCTTTATATGTTACTTGATCTTTTTCCCTCACTGCTTTTAATATTCTCTCTTTATTTAGTGCATTTGTTGTTCTGATTATTATATGTTGGGGGGAATTTCTTTTCTGGTCCAGTCTATTTGGAGTTCTGTAGGCTTCTTGTATGTTCATGGGCATCTCTTTCTTTAGGTTTGGGAAGTTTTCTTCTATAATTTTGTTGAAGATATTTGCTGGCCCTTTACATTGAAAATCTTCATTATCATCCACTCCTATTATCCGTAGGTTTGGTCTTCTCATTGTGTCCTGGATTACCTGGATGTTTTGAGTTAGGATCTTTTTGCATTTTGTATTTTCTTTGATTGTTGTGCGGATGTTCTCTATGGAATCTCTGAAATTCTCTTTTCCACCTCTTGTATTCTGTTCTTGATGCTCGAGTCTATGGTTCCAGATTTCTTTCCTAGGGTTCCTATCTCCAGTGTTGCCTCACTTTGGGTTTTCTTTATTGTGTCTACTTCCCTTTTTAGGTCTTGGATGGTTTTATTCAATTCAATCACCTGTTTGGTCGCGTTTTCCTGCAATTCTTTAAGGGATTTTTTGTGCTTCCTTTTTCAGGTCTTCTACCTGTTTAGCAGTGTTCTCCTGTATTTCTTTAAGTGAGTTATTAAAGTCCTTCTTGATGTCCTCTACCATCATCATGAGATATGCTTATAAATCCAGGTCTAGCTTTTTGGGTGTGTTGGGGTGCCCAGGACTGGGTGGGGTGGGAGTGCTGCATTCTGATGATGGTCTTGGTTTCTGTTAGTAAGATTCTTATGTTTGCCTTTCGCCATCTGGTACTCTCTTGAGTTAGTTGTTATAGTTATCTCTGGTTAGAGCTTGTTCCTCAGGTGATTATGTTAGCCTCTATCAGCAGACCTGGGAGACTAGCTCTCTCATGAGTTTCAGTGGTCAGAGTACTCTCTGCAAGCACGCTCTCCTCTTGCAGGGAAGGTGCCCAGATATCTGGTGTTCAAACCTGCCTCCCGGCAGAAGTTGTGTTCCAATCACCATAGGTCCTAAGTTCCCCATGGAGAGTCCTGTGGGGACCTTGGGGGTCTCCACAGACTCTGCGCCCAAGGTGTGTTGGTGCTGGTGCCGACCGGAAGGGCCTGGATTTGCTTTCTGTTAAATAAAGTCATCCTGACATATAACCTTTTGGGAGTTTTAATTTGCATTTCCCATCAATTGCATTTATGATCACCACCATCTGCCCCACCTTTCTGTCTGTCTGTCTGCCTATCTATCTATCTATCTATCTATCTATCTATCTATCTATCCACACATACACACAGTCGTTTTTCTTTCTCTTTTATCCTCTTTCTTTCTCTGTTTAGTTTAGTGTGTATGTATCTGGTTTTCACTTGGTTATTTTTGAGACATGCTCTTGTCGTTCAGCCCAGGCTGGCCGCAGACTTGTTACGCAACTGCCTCAGCCTCTGTGGTGCTGGATGTCAGGTGTGCACTGCTGTACCTGGCCTTAAAATCCCCTTTGTAACTGGCTGACAATAACGACATTAACACATTCACAGATGCAGAGTCCTCCTGATCTATACACCTCATAGTGGACCCACCTCCTAGGCTGTTGCATTGAGGAACAGGTTTCCAATACATGGGACTTGGGAAACACATTAAATCAGTAGTCGTAGTATTTGCAGCAACCATGGAGCCTATAAACATTATAACTTAGGTATAATAGACAATTTCTTGCCAAGCATTGTTCTAACGTAAGTGTTTCTATTTGGAAGAAAGCATAGCTATTTTTACCTGCAGTGTCTGCTGACCCACATCAGCCCATGTTCCTTGTGAGAAATGTTTCCTGGCAGCAGAATGGGGAAATAATGGGTTCAGACAGCAAACCTGCTTCCTAAAGCCCTGGGTTACTCATACCCACTGACTGAGGGTCTTTAGCTGTATCTTAGCAAAGAAGAAAGATTCCTGTGAACTGTTAAAGTCAGTGTCTGCCACAGTTGGTCATAGTACAAGAACGGTATGATACAGTTTCCTCACGAGACAGGTACTGGGACTCTGTTCTCTTCAGTGTGAGTAAAACCTTGACAAGCATCATTGATTCTCCACCTGTCGTAGAGTTCACTCTTCTGTCAGTGAGTCCCTTTCATCCCCAAGGACGAGAATGGAAAGAGCGACTGTGGCCACCCCAGAGCAGGAAGAACACAAGACTCAGTCATAAGTAGCAGGGATTTAACCAAATGTTTTTTTTTTTCTACTTGTGATCATCTTCCATGGTAAATTAGAAGTGTGGGGACTTAACTTACATGGGCTCCCAATGCTGCTTGTATGCTTGGTGTTGGCCAATACATCAATCACAGCACAGGGCAAATCTAACAGTGACTCAATTTATTATGTCCTGGATTTAAAGTTTAAAGCAGTTATTATTAATATAGTTCTGAAACAGAGTATCATTTAAGTAGAAATTATTTGATAGAGATCAATGTGTATTGTATGCAGTAGCTTAATTTTTCAAGCCTGCCTCTCTGGGATTTTCTTTGGTTTCTATTAATATTGTATTGATTATTTGTGTGCTTCTAATCATTCACTCCGGTCCCACTCACCTCCCCATCTCCTTGTATCCACGCTCTGCCCCCATAAATAGAAAACACACAAACAAAAATAAACAAGACAAACATTTCCCCCTGGAAGCTGTGGTGTGTCACAGTTTGTCCCATAGTATACCCCTCCGTCTGCTTATCTACACCTGCAAATGTTCATTGTAATGAGCCATTGATCTGGTTTAAGGTCCCTGGCTTCTGTGACACCATCAGTTCTGGATCTTTACTGGGACTCCTGATTATCCTGTTGTTGCCTTGTGTCATGAAGATCCAGCAGTTTTGGATCCTACAGAACTGGCCCTTTCATCCACCTCCAACAGTTCACAATCGATGTAGATTTTGGGTGAGGTAGCTCAAAGCCCTGGATCTGGGCCTGAGTGGCAGCCAAGCTGGTCAGCCCACAGGATCATCTATACCTGTAACCACCAGGGCAAACTCTACATCTCTGCTCCAAAAGAGCCACTCAAAGCCACTATCTGCAGGACACAGGGTCGGATCTCCTGCTTTCATGCCCTTAGGGGTAGCTCAATCATAGCCAAGCCACCAGAGCCAGCTCCACTGAGCTGAATAGTCAAGGCAGGATGCCTACTCTCCCAAGTGCTGGAGCTTAAGGGGCTAGGTCAACTCTCCAACTCTCACACCCTCAGGACTGGCCCACCTATGACTTCGCTATCAGGGACAGCTCCACTGTGTTGCCCAGGCAAGGAACACGGCCTGTTCTACCTACTACTACAATTGGTGAGGGGCAGGGATAGCTGTCCAGCTCTCAAGACCTCTGTTGTCTGCCTTGGGTGGCAAGAGACAAGAAAGTGAGGAGCCTTTGTGTGTGTGTGTGTGTGTGTGTGTGTGTGTGTGCTTGTCACTGCCTGCCCAGGTTTAAAAGTTGAACATTGCTACCATATTTTTAGATCCATGAAGAGTTGCTTCCTAAGAATAAAAAACAGTTGCTTAACTGGATGCCTTTTATTAAGACTTTTCATTTGCAATGGAATTTCCATATGGGAGCCCAAAGGACTCAGAATGTTGAGGGAGAGTTCATCAGAGTGCAAACAAAATGGAACCTGCTCTGCACAAGCCTATGTCCCCAAAGCACAGGTTATCAGGGCTGAGCAGTACAGGATCCAAAGTTTCCAATGCCCCACATGCAGCTGCTGTGAGGCCAGCAGACACTCTGCAGGTGGGTAGCTTTATAGGGCATTCTAGAGCTGGAGCACAGAGAACCCAAGGTGACATAGTGGATCTGAGGAAAAGGGCAGAGCCTTGAGATGCATTGAGAAGGGACTGCATGTTCCCTAAAGAGGGAGCATCCTGGGCAAGGAATGGAGATGGGCTTCAGCTCTCAGTTTGGCATCTGTGGCCCACATAAGGAGGCAGCCATGCTGTCTGCTTGAGAACTGTGCACGGTTACACAGAACCTGCACTACTCACCACTCTGACTTTATTCATAAATTCTAACACTTTTTGTAAATCTTTCTAAATTATAAAAGCAATATGTATTTAATTTTAGAAAATTTATGACATGAAAAAATATACAAAATAAGATATAATTGAATGTAATGGCACTGATTGAAAGAGCTGCTTATTCGCGAGTAAACACTCATCTACATATCAGAATAATATTCTACTCCTCATTTCCATCCCCATGTTTTTGTAAGATAATTATTTCAAGAATGTTTCCATGTCATTTGGAATTTCCAAAATTACCATTCAAGGACATACAGCGTTCTTCTTTATACAGGTATCATAGTTACAATCACGGCCTCTTCATTTCCTCATTTCCCATGGGTTAATGGCTTAATACAGAAACAGAAAGGTAGGGTGGGTAAACAGACATCCAAATACTTCATCCTACTTACTAATGCTCTGAAGGAGGACAGTTTCTAGACTTCTGAGCAGTGGAGAGTCCACAGAAACAGCTTCTGCCACATCACACTATAACACCATGACAGCCTATTTATTTGGAGGTTGTTTTTATTCAGCTCCTTCTATGTATTATCTTCTATCAAAATATAAAACTGAAAACTGAAATTAAATAGATGTACACACACACACACCTGAATTAGTATACCTATTATATAATAAATAATATATGATATCTAAATTTATATATGAAATGCATATAAATAAATATAAAGAAATACATAAATAATATCTGTAAATTAGATGCAAAAAGCATAAAAATGCCTAACAGTTAACAGCTAAGCAGCTGTCAACTACTTTCCCTCTTCCTGTTCTTGTATCAGATAACCGCTGAACTGTTAATCAAAGGATTTCATTTTTTTTTTCTAAAGATGCACTAGCCAGATACTGACTTTAGCTGTAAGACCAAATACTGAGAGCCAAAAGCCCATTGATCTAGCATTTGGGTTGCCTTAGCAATGAAATTGGTGTGCACAACTTGATTTGGTTGATCATGAAGAATTATGTTGTGGAAGTGGACACAAATCCTATACTTAGTCATTTGATTAAGTGACCCCACATTCATGTGATGAGACAATCAGACAGTTGTCATCACTCTGCCTGGTCATAAGCTTGGAAAGCAGCATTAAAGAGCAGTGTGCCTTTAAGAAACCTATAGGCACTGTACTTAACTTCAGCTGTAAGGAGTTAGTGCTTTGCTCAGTGGGGCTCTTTTTGGTTTTTTCCTTTCAGTTGTCTATATGGAAGAGACACACATTCTGTTTGTTGCTGAAAACCCTGTATCAAGTTAATCGTGTCTCAGCCTAGCTGGAAGTGGCCATTATAATAAAGTGGTCTATAAGTAGACGGGTGTATAACACTCTCTCAAAGCCATCAGCAGCGGGTTTCATGGCTAGGATCCACTTTAAAGCTGTCTTGCACATCTTATTCAGTTATACAGAATCTGCAGCACTGCATTTCTGTTTACGGTGAGCCCTTTTCACGCAAGCAGCATGTCTGACGATATAGATTTGTCTGTCAGTTTGCAAATAAATACAGAATAGCGATTTGGGCTGTCATCCCACCACGCCTAGCATGCCAGTCCAACCTCATTTTCCTGAACAACCAGAGAGCACATCAAATGCACTGAGCCCTTTGCACTGCTGTGTTAATAATTAGAAAGCTTGTGGAGTGCTGCTGAACAGAAATACTCAGAAAAATTGAGCTCTCCTCCTCTCCTGGAAAGAATCTTGAAGTAGCTCAACTGCTTCATTGAATCCTTGCTATTAGAACATGGTTTTGGCAAGCACAGGAATTAAGGCTTTTTCTTCCTACCCTGGTTAAGAGGACCGCTCCTAACATTGTAGACTAGCAAATGCCTCGTATACATGTTTTTATAAAGTGTGCCTATGCTTTGAGTGTGCCCATCATAGCTGTAGAAAAAAATGACACTGATACTCATGCCCAACACAAGGCTACTGCAAAACCAAACAAGGCACACCCATCAGCCCAGTGGAAGCCATACAGAATCCTTTGCATAGTTAGAGTGCTAACCGGTCACCATCGGTGAGGTACTTTTTACACAGTGCACAGGGTATGGGGTATGGTCAGCCAGGGGATTATATTCAATCTTTCCTTCTGCATCCACAGGTGTTTGACAGATATGCTTATTGTAGAATTCTACTGCAAGGCATACAACCCCATGGGTGAGAAAGCTCATAATAGACCCTTTCTTATCCTCTTTGGTTCTATGTGTAATCTGTTATTTTTCTTCTGGAAGATAATAGATTTAAATTTTATTCTTCTTGTGGTATTTGGCATCTGTTTGTTTAGATCTATGTTTTATCAGGATTCATTTGTAAGTAGCCTCCTGGTAGAACAGATATGCATCCAGGGTGAGTGGGTTCACATTTCAGCTTTGCCTCTTGTGGTGGTTTGAATACACTTGGCCCAGGGAGTGGCACTATTAGGAGATGTAGCCCTGTTGGAGTTGGTGTGGCCTTGTTGGAGGAAGTATGTCACTGCCAGCATGGGCTTTAAGAATCCTCTTCCTAGCTGTGTGGAAGACAGTTTTCTCTGTCAACCTTTGGATGAAGATGTAGAACTCTTAGCTCCTCCAGCCCCATATCTGCCTGGACACAGCCTTGTTCCTACCTTCATGATAATGGACTGAACCTCTGAACCTGTAAGCCAGCCCCAATTAAATGCTATCTGTTCTAAGAGTCTCCTTGGTCATGATGTCTCTTCACAGCAGTAAAACCCTAACTCAGACACCTCTCAACAGCCTTGGAAAGAATTACTTAAACTCTCCTGTGTTCTTCCATCAGAAGAGGAGAGAACGATAGTACTTCCTCTGCCTAGAACATTATCCACACTGAGCACACATGGACAAATTGTACAGAGTGTTGTATATCATACAGCTAGCTCTAGGCAACCGTCTGATACAGATTACAGCTTTCAGTTTGAAATCTTTGTGTAATCAGAAGCTGGCCCTGTAGATCTTTGCTTCTTCCCAGTTGTATTTTTCATCTGTTTTCTATATACTTCTATTTTACCTCTCCAGCCTTACATTGCATTTTAAAAAATGTGTTACTGTTGTATAATTTTCAAGAAATAATACCTATTCTCAGAATCATCCCATTGTCCTTATCCTATAGATGATAATTTAGAAATATGTTGGCTGACACTTCATAAGGTGTCATATTTCTTACTGTTTTGACTACTCCCTTATATTTTGCAGATTTTCTCAAACATTGATTGCACCTTGATCTCACACAGATGTTTAAGAGTCAATGGGCAAAATTCCTAATTTGGGGCATGGATAGAAGAGCCAGCTTTGTAAAGCTAAAGTGTCACAGCTGTACATTATGGTCCCTTAAACCCCACAGTGCAACCTTTGTCCTAAATGACAATGACCTCCACACAAGCTGTGGTGGTGTCTCTTTCCTGGATCTTTATTAAAAAAAAAATCTATGCATTTTGTCTTTGAGAGTAACTCTTTCTTTTATCACTTTGCCCATGGCAGGAGGAGGTAAGCAGGTTGATTATTCAATCATAGATGTTTTCCTTTTTTATCTCTTTGAGACTAGGGCTCCCTTTGTACCCAGGCTGACTTCAAACTTATGACCCTCCTGTCCTAGCCTCCCAAGTGCTATAGGGAGTATGCCAACACCCTCAGAGAATCAGTTTCCTTGGTTTCATCCCAGTAAGTGCAGCTGGCTGTCCCATCTCAGCTCACCATGGTTCCTCAGCCTCCTTGGAACAAGGTTGTCATAGTCACCATCTGCAATGTCCGGCTATCACACACCATGCCAGACTCTTGCTTCTCCTCTTCTTACCCATCTCTTCATCTGCCTTTTATTTTCAACAACAAAGCATTTCTTCTCTACTGTGTTTCTGCTCATCTCTTCCCTTTGCGTTTTTATATTTTCCTTTTCTCCCTTCAACTCAGCATTTATCAGGGCGAGAAGAAAGGCCAAAAGGTTTAACAGTGCTTTTAACTTTCATTTTCATCATTTCAAGTTCCAATGTACTTTTGAAACATGTGCATATAGAGCACACATGTAAAATTAACACAGTATCATCGCAGCTGGCATCCAGTGCTAGAGCTAATTCTTGACAGGTATGAGCAATTGGATGAGACAGTAACATCACCATCTTTTCATTCCCCTGGAGGGGTCACTACTGTACCAGCCATCCTACCTTGGCTTCCATTTAAGATTGCATGGGTCAGGCATGGCACAGGTGGGCATCACAGTCACAGCCATTACAAGCAGACCACTGACCTGTTCCCTCACAAACTCTTGCCAATCTCTAACCTTCTGTCCAGCTCTTTGCTCGGAGCTGAGGCTGGAGGAAAAAAAAAACAAACATGATTTTTGCCCACACAGAAGTTATTCAGAGATAAATGCTAATAGTTAAAGAGCTCCTTTCCGACAGGCCTCATCCGGCCGGATCAGCGCCAGGGTAGTGGGAGCGCAGGGTTGCCTGACACCCGCCAGCTACCCACGACCACCACCGCAGGATTTTGGGACTGCTGGTGAGTGGAACACAGCTTCTGCTCCAATCCAATTGCGCGGGACCTGAGACTGCATTAGTTAGGGAAGCAGAAACCGGCCTGAGTAGGGCCACAGGCCTCATCCAGCCGGATCAGTGCCGGGGTAGCAGGAGCGCAGGGTTGCCTGACACCCGCCAGCTACCCACGACCCCCGCCGCAGGATTTTGGGACTGCTGGTGAGTGGAACACAGCTTCTGCTCCAAGCCAATTGCGCGGGACCTGAGACTGCATTAGTTAGGGAAGCAGAAACCGGCCTGAGTAGGGCCACAGGCCTCATCCAGCCGGATCAGTGCCGGGGTAGCAGGAGCTCGCAGGGTTGCCTGACACCCGCCAGCTACCCACGACCCCCGCCGCAGGATTTTGGGACTGCTGGTGAGTGGAACACAGCTTCTGCTCCAATCCAATTGCGCGGGACCTGAGACTGCATTAGTTAGGGAAGCAGAAACCGGCCTGAGTAGGGCCACAGGCCTCATCCGGCCGGATCAGTGCCGGGGAAGCGGGAGCGCAGGGTTGCCTGACACCCGCCAGCCACCCACGACCCCCGCCGCAGGATTTTGGGACTGCTGGTGAGTGGAACACAGCTTCTGCTCCAGTCCAATCACGCGGGACCTGAGACTGCTCTGGTTGGGGAGAGAGAAATCCGGCCTACATAGGGCCACAACCCTCTTCCGGTCAGAAAAGCACCTGGGCAGCTGGGGCGCAGGGTCGGCTGACACTCACCAGCTACCCACAACACCCAACACAGGATCTTAAGACTTCTGGAGAGTGGAACACAGCTTCTGCTCCAATCCAATTGCACGCGGGACCAGAGACTGCATTAGTTAGGGAAGCAGAAAAACGGCCTGAGTAGGACCACAGGCCTCTTCCGGCTGGACCAGCACCGGGGTACCATCAGCTACCCACGACCCCCGCCGCAGGATTTAGAGACTGCTGGTGAGTGGAACACAGCTTCTGCTCCAATCTTTAAACAGTGACAACTATAACAACTAACCCCAGAGATTACCAGATGGCGAAAGGTAAACGTAATAATCTTACTAACAGAAACCAAGACCACCCACCATCATCAGAACCCAGCACCCCCACTTCGCCCAGTCCAGGGCACCCCAACACACCGGAAAAGCTAGACACGGATTTAAAAGCATATCTCCTGATGATGATAGAGGACTTCAAGAAGGACGTTAATAACACACTTAAAGAAATGCAGGAGAACACTGCTAAACAGGCAGAAGACAATAAAGAGGAAGCACAAAAATCCCTTAAAGAATTTCAGGAGAACACTGCTAAAGAGTTACAAATCCTTAAAGAAAAACACGATAACATAATCAAACAGGTAGAAGTCCTTACAGAAAAACAGGAAAACACATCCAAACAGATGATGGAAATGAACAAAACCATACTAGACCTAAAAAGGGAAGTAGACACAATAAAGAAAACCCAAAATGAGGCAACACTGGAGATAGAAACCCTAGGAAAGAAATCTGGAACCATAGATACGAGCATCAGCAACAGAATACAAGAGATGGAAGAGAGAATCTCAGGTGCAGAAGATTCCATAGAGAACATCGGCACAACAATCAAGGAAAATGTAAAATGCAAAAAGATCCTAACTCAAAACATCCAAGAAATACAGGACGCAATGAGAAGACCAAACCTACGGATAATAGGAGTGGATGAGAATGAAGATTTTCAACTCAAAGGACCAGCAAACATCTTCAACAAAATTATAGAAGAAAACTTCCCAAATTTAAAGAAAGAGATGCCCATGAACATACAAGAAGCCTACAGAACTCCAAATAGACTGGACCAGAAAAGAAATACCTCCCGACACATTATAATCAGAGCAACAAATGCTCTAAATAAAGATAGAATACTAAAAGCAGTAAGAGAAAAAGGCCAAGTAACATATAAAGGCAAGCCTATCAGAATTACACCAGATTTTTCACCAGAGACTATGAAAGCCAGAAGATCCTGGACGGATGTTATACAGACACTAAAAGAACACAAATTCCAGCCCAGGCTACTATACCCAGCCAAACTCTCAATTAACATAGATGGAGAAACCAAAGTATTCCACGACAAAACCAAATTCACACATTATCTCTCCAGGAATCCAGCCCTTCAAAGGATAATAACAGAAAAAAACCAATACAAGGACAGGAACCACGCCCTAGAAACAACAAGAAGGTAATCCCTCAACAAACCTAAAAGAAGACAGCCACAAGAACAAAATGCCAACTTTAACAACAAAAATAACAGGAAACAACAATTACTTTTCCTTAATATCTCTTAATATCAATGGACTCAACTCCCCGATAAAAAGACATAGACTAACAAACTGGCTACACAAACAAGACCCAACATTTTGCTGCTTACAGGAAACTCATCTCAGAGAAAAGGATAGACACTACCTCAGAATGAAAGGCTGGAAAACAATTTTCCAAGCAAATGGCATGAAGAAACAAGCTGGAGTAGCCATTCTAATATCTGATAAGATTGACTTCCAACCCAAAGTCATTAAAAAAGACAGGGAGGGACACTTCATACTCATCAAAGGTAAAATCCTCCAAGAGGAACTATCAATCCTGAATATCTATGCTCCAAGTACAAAGGCAGCCACATTCATTAAAGAAACTTTAGTAAATCTCAAAGCACACATTGCACCTCATACAATAATAGTGGGAGACTTCAACACACCACTTTCACCAATGGACAGATCATGGAAACAGAAACTAAACAGGGACACAGTGAAACTAAGAGAAATTATGAATCAAATGGATCTGGCAGATATCTACAGAACATTCTATCCTAAAACAAAAGGATATACCTTCTTCTCAGCACCTCATGGTACCTTCTCCAAAATTGACCACATAATTGGTCACAAAGCATGCCTCAACAGATATAAAAATATTGAAATTGTCCCATGCATCCTATCAGATCACCATGGACTAAGGCTGATCTTCAATAACAGAATAAATAATAGAAAGCCAACCTTCACGTGGAAACTGAACAACACTCTTCTCAATGATACCTTGGTCAAGGAAGGAATTAAGAAAGAAATTAAGGACTTTTTAGAGTTCAATGAAAATGAAGCCACAACATACCCAAACTTATGGGACGCAATGAAAGCATTTCTAAGAGGAAAACTCATAGCTCTGAGTGCCTCCAAAAGGAAACTAGAGAGAGCACACATTAGCAGCTTGACAACACACCTAAAAGCACTAGAACAAAAGGAAGCAAATTCACCCAAGAGGAGTAGACGGCAGGAAATAATCAAACTCAGGGGTGAAATTAACCAAGTGGAAACAAGAAAAACTATTCAAAGAATCAACCAATCAAGGAGCTGGTTCTTTGAGAAAATCAACAAGATAGATAAACCCTTAGCCAGACTCACTAGAGGGCACAGGGAAAGCATCCTAATTAACAAAATCAGAAATGAAAAAGGAGACACAACAACAGATCCTGAAGACATCCAAAACACCATCAGATCCTTCTACCAAAGGCTATACTCAACAAAAATGGAGAACCTGGATGAAATGGAGAAGTTCCTAGACAGATACCAGGTACCAAAGTTGAATCAAGATCAGGTTAATGATCTAAACAGCCCTATATCCCCCAAAGAAATAGAAGCAGTCATTAATAGTCTCCCAACTAAAAAAAGCCCAGGACCAGATGGGTTTAGTGCAGAGTTCTATCAGACCTTCAAAGAAGATCTAATCCCAGTTCTTCACAAACTATTCCACAAAATAGAAACAGAAGGTACTCTACCCAACTCATTCTATGAAGCCACAATTACTCTGATACCTAAACCACAAAAAGACCCAACAAAGATAGAAAACTTCAGACCAATATCCCTTATGAATATTGATGCAAAAATCCTCAATAAACTTCTTGCTAACCGAATCCAAGAACACATCAAAACAATCATCCATCCTGACCAAGTAGGTTTCATCCCAGGGATGCAGGGATGGTTCAATATACGGAAATCCATCAATGTAATCCAGTATATAAACAAACTCAAAGACAAAAACCACATGGTCATCTCGTTAGATGCAGAAAAAGCATTTGACAAGATCCAACACCCATTCATGATAAAAGTCTTGGAAAGATCAGGAATTCAAGGCCCATACCTAAACATGATAAAAGCAATCTACAGCAAACCAGTAGCCAACATCAAAGTAAATGGTGAGAAGCTTGAAGCAATCCCTCTAAAATCAGGGACTAGACAAGGCTGTCCACTTTCTCCATACCTATTCAACATTGTACTTGAAGTCCTAGCCAGAGCAATTCGACAACAAAAGGAGATCAAAGGGATACAAATTGGAAAAGATGAAGTCAAAATATCACTTTTTGCAGATGATATGATAGTATATATAAGGGACCCTAAAAATTCCACCAGAGAACTCCTAAGCCTGATAAACAGCTTCGGTGAAGTAGCTGGATATAAAATTAACTCAAAGAAATCAATGGCCTTTCTCTACACAAAGAATAAACAGGCTGAGAAAGAAATTAGGGAAACAACACCCTTCTCAATAGTCACAAATAATATAAAATATCTTGGCGTGACTCTAACTAAGGAAGTGAAAGATCTGTATAATAAAAACTTCAAGTCTCTGAAGAAAGAAATTATAGAAGATCTCAGAAGATGGAAAGATCTCCCATGCTCATGGATTGGCAGGATCAACATTGTAAAAATGGCTATCTTGCCAAAAGCAATCTACAGATTCAATGCAATCCCCATCAAAATTCCAACTCAATTCTTCAACGAATTAGAAAGTGCAATCTGCAAATTCATCTGGAATAACAAAAAACCTAGGATAGCAAAAACTCTTCTCAAGGATAAAAGAACCTCTGGTGGAATCACCATGCCGGACCTAAAGCTCTACTACAGAGCAATTGTGATAAAAACTGCATGGTACTGGTATAGTGACAGACAAATAGACCAATGGAATAGAATTGAAGACCCAGAAATGAACCCACACACCTATGGTCACTTGATCTTCGACAAGGGAGCTAAAAACATCCAGTGGAAGAAAGACAGCATTTTCAACAAATGGTGCTGGCACAACTGGTTGTTAACATGTAGAAGAATGCGAATCGATCCATTCCTATCTCCTTGTACTAAGGTCAAGTCTAAGTGGATCAAGGAACTTCACATAAAACCAGAGACACTGAAACTTATAGAGGAGAAAGTGGGGAAAAGCCTTGAAGATATGGGCACAGGGGAAAAATTCCTGAATAGAACAGTAATGGCTTGTGCTGTAAGATCGAGAATTGACAAGTGGGACCTCATGAAACTACAAAGCTTCTGCAAGGCTAAAGACACCATCAATAAGACAAAAAAACCACCAACAGATTGGGAAAGGATCTTCACCTATCCTAAATCAGATAAGGGACTAATATCCAATATATATAAAGAACTCAAGAAGGTGGACTCCAGAAAGTCAAATAACCCCATTAAAAAATGGGGCTCAGAACTGAACAAGGAATTCTCACCTGAGGAATACCAAATGGCAGAGAAGCACCTGAAAAAATGTTCAACATCCTTAATCATCAGGGAAATGCAAATCAAAACAACCCTGAGATTCCACCTCACACCAGTCAGAATGGCTAAGATCAAAAATTCAGGTGACAGCAGATGCTGGCGAGGATGTGGAGAAAGAGGAACACTCCTCCATTGTTGGTGGGATTGCAAGCTTGTACAACCACTCTGGAAATCAGTCTGGCGGTTCCTCAGAAAATTGGACATAGTACTACCGGAGGATCCAGCAATACCTCTCCTGGGCATATATCCAGAAGATGTCCCAACCGGTAAAAAGGACACATGCTCCACTATGTTCATAGCAGCCCTATTTATAATAGCCAGAAGCTGGAAAGAACCCAGATGTCCCTCAACAGAGGAATGGATACAGAAATTATGGTACATTTACACAATGGAGTACTACTCAGCTATTAAAAAGAATGAATTTATGAAATTCCTAGCCAAATGGATGGACCTGGAGGGCATCATCTTGAGTGAAGTAACACAATCACAAAAGAACTCACACAATATGTATTCATTGATAAGTGGATATTAGCCCAAAACTTAGGATACCCAAGATATAAGATACAATTTGCTAAACGCATGAAACTCAAGAAGAATGAAGACCAAAGTGTGGACACTGTGCACCTTCTTAGAATTGGGAACAAAACACCCAGGGAAGGAGTTACAGAGACAAAGTTCGTAGCTGTGATGAAAGGATGGACCATTTAGAGACTGCTGTATCCAGGGATCCGTCCCATAATCAGCTTCTAAACGCTGACACCATTGCATACACTAGCAAGATTTTGCTGAAAGGACCCAAATATAGCTGTCTTTTGTGAGATGATGCCGGGGCCCAGCAAACACAGGAGTGGATGTTCACAGTCAGCTATTGGATGTATCACAGGGCTCCCAATGGAGAAGCTAGAGAAAGTACCCAAGGAGCTAAAGGGATCTGCAACCCTATTGTTGGAACAACATAATGTACTAACCAGAACCCTGGAGCTCTTGTCTCTAGCTGCATATGTATCGAAAGATGGCCTAGTCGGCCATCAATGGAAAGAGAGGCCCATTGGACTTGCAAACTTTATATGCCCCAATATAGGGGAATGCCACGGCCAAAAGAATGGGAATGGGTGGGTAGGGAAGTGGGGGGCGCTATGGGGGACTTTTGGGATAGTATTGGAAATGTAATTGAGGAAAATATGTAATAAAAAAAATAAAAAAAAAAAACTTAAAAAAAAAAAAAGAATACCATCATTGCACAGAAAAAAAAAAAAAAAAAAAAAAAAGAGCTCCTTTCCAAGCTATTACGGTATGAAAAATGTTAAGTTGGAGGAATGCAAAACTCTTGACTGTGGCAATGGTGCACGTCAACACTCATGAAGTTGCTGGAGATGTCTATGCAAACTTTAATTTAATAAAGTTATGTTTCAACAAATCAAGGGAAAAATTAAAATTGTTGCAAAAGTAAGTCTAAGCCTGAGATGTGCATAACACAAATAAAAATCCAGACATGAGTAAAGTATGAAAATATTAGAGAAAAGGGAACGCACACGTAGATTTTAGAACGTTGCTAAATGTTCAGCGATCAGCATGTGGAATCAGTGCAAGGTTACCTGCTTCCTTGTTAACTTTGTATTGTTAGTGAGAAGTCCACACACTGATTTCCAAAATGAAGTGAAAAGACAAAAATCCCAAAGCCAGGGTACTTTTAGGGACAGAAAACCATAGTTATGTTCTCCAGAATGTATGCAATATAAATAAAGTAACTGGGATATCTGTGTAGGACTAGGCCCTCCATTCCTCAAAAGCTAACAAATAAACAAAAACTTGAAAATAAGCCTTGCAAAGGATGTGATAAAGACTCATCACAGGAAGAATGAGACAGGAGATCACAAACAACAGCCTTTGGTGTCCAGGAAGACCCTCCAGGATGTTGAGCTTGGTATACAAGCACACCAGTTAATTCAACAGGTGACAGGACAAGAAGAGGATAGAGGATATTACACAAGAGTGACAATGTACAAGGTCCCTAAGGAGAAGAGGCTACGAGAGGGTAATGTGCTAAAAGTGTAAAAGAAGAAGAAAAGTTTATTTTCCAGGTCTTTTGCTGAGTGTCCCCAATTAACTGGAATACGAACCTGGTTAAACTGACCCCAACACTGGAATGTGGACAAGCCTGCACACTCCCTGGAGAGTGTCATTCTAGGAGCTGTTTCTGTGACCACATTGGCACTATCTCCCCTAATTAAAATGTTCATGTCATCAAATAATGAAAAGCAGCCTAAGGATGTGCTGCTGTATCTGGTCTTGGGGGAGGGGTATTTTTATATCTCAAATACCTATCAGGAGATGCTAGTCCTTGTGTAAGGGTCTTACATGGTATCAGCTAGCTGTGATGGGAAGAGAGTGTCACTCAAAACCAGAAACTCAGAGTGGACTTAATAACATAAACAAAGGTACAGAGCTCACAAGCAAAAGAGCCAGAATTCACCACAGTACAAGAGCCAGAGGCCCTTGAGCTTCAGCATCCTTCTTGAGAACTAGCTTTCATGGTAGCAGAAGGTGCCAGGCAAACCTCCAAAGGAGGGAAGCAACCAACAATCCTAGGCAGAAGTGATGCCTATGAACCACAACAATGGCCAGCATGACAGGGTAACACAAGAGTGCAATACAGGCACACATATCTTGGCAGTAACCAACAGCTCTCTAATTGGCCCGAAGACCCAAGAGGAAAGTTGTTCGAGGTACTGGAAACCTAGCCAACTACCCAGAGCTAGTGAAGTCATAGATCTTGGAGGTCTCTGATACATTCTAATGTATCGAATGATATATATTTGTGCTTATATCCACAGAGAAGTGTAGGCATCATTAAGGAAACTTCCTTTGTGCAGCATGTAAATGTATTATAATCTCAAGAAATGAAAAGAATGAAAATAAAAGATATTCCAACTCCTAGGCTCTTTCTTCTTGGCTAACATCTGAAAGATGAGCATCCTGTGACAGTCCAAGGGGCTGTGTCTATGGAATGGCCTTGGGTAATGAGCTGTTGTCATCACTTCCTTGTCATTGACACAAGAGAGTAATTAAGAAGTGGCACCTGGCATTTTAACACCACTGATTAATGGTTATGAACCACAACATAATGAAAATAACTGTCCATAAATCTGTAGTGTTCTCCGACTTCTGTAGAGGATTTTGTAGTAGCTAAAATCTATTTACATGTGTTTTCATTAAAAAAAAACTTCAAAAATTAAATGAGAACAAGCCTTTCAAATAAGAAACTTTAGACACTATTTTATGCATTCTCACCTAAATTTTCCGGACACCCAGAAACTCAGCAAAGACACAGAGAGATGACCTTGTGGTTTTAAAAAACTGCAGATCATCCAGAAAGCAAATTGCCCCATGTGAATAATCAGGACTTGACTAATTGTTTTGAGGATCCTTAATTGCCTGCTGTTTATCAATATCATTTAATTGCCAGGGTACAAGTTTGTGATATAAATAGACCAAGTACTATTTTGTGAGAAGTGCTGTCATCCTTTCCCTCACAATAAGAAGTATAAAAGACAATACTCTTGCTATGTGGCCTTGACACTGAACACTGAAAATAGTACCAAATACAGTTGACCTTCACTCCTGCTTTCTCTGTGTAAAGTGTGAGCGCATCAGCTCATCTGTCTTCTTTTGGTTTAAAAGGAAGAGGGATGCTGGTTTGTGTAGCAGCCCATGTGCCAAATAGGAAGACATGGATTTGTGTGGTCCTGGCATCTGAATGACACGATAATTTGTGAAACACACGTATTTTAGGAGTTGGATTAGAGAGAGGGTGGAGGGGAAATGATGGAAGTATATTTATCATTGAAATTCTCAAAACTGTTTTAAAAGGGGTGAACAGAAGCAAAGGATAGACTGGGAGCCATTGAGGTACAGACGTTCCTACATAGTAAGTAACACAGCTTTACTCAGAGTCTGGTGCTAAGAAGAATATCTGCTGTTATAAATAGCGAGGAGTGTGTGTATCACTCATATGCCTAATTCTACACTAACCTTGGATTGTACAATGAACACATTTGTCACTTTCTGAAGGGACCCCTTGAGTGGTAGTGACATAAGTCATTTTCAGCTGGATGCCTCCGGAACCCACGGTGGGAGGCACTGCAGAAAGTCTAGTCTCAACTGCAAACCTGAAGAAGAAGAAAGAGCAAGTCACCGTCACGTGGTGCTTATGATTTCTGACTTGTTGGTTTGTTTTTAATGACTGTTTAACATGGCTCTGCCTTCTGGGACAATCTGTCCTCAGTGGTACCTTCCATTTTTATTGTCTAAGCAAGCTTCACTCTCTGGAGTGTGAATGTTACTCATAATTCTTTTTATTTTATGGTGAAACGTTTTTGGATTTTATAATCTGTATGTCTTGGGGTAGCTTGGTTATACTCTCACTATATGATGTTCTAAATGTAGATGTGAAAAAGTTTTAACTGTCTCAGGAGAATCAGGGAACTAGTTCCTTAGAATGCAAAGGGAGAAGCAGATTTGTGTAAGATTTAGGTTTAGTGTTTTCTAGACTATACCTATACAGGACAAAATTAAAATTGTAAGGCCATATCATATGTGTTTATACAACTCCCTAACATCTATCCTACTTTAATTCATTTTACAACTTGTTTAAAATTGTTCGTTAGATGTACTTATTTTAATTAAGTATCTGGCCTTACTTTAGTAATACATGTACCTTCCGTGTGACATGTATGCTTTGGAAATGCAAGCACAGTTTCACTTTCATTGACTATTCCACAATCATATTCTGGTATGATCTCTTGTTTCTCTGGACTTTATTCCTAGCTGACTACAGCAGTGTCAAGTTCTGTAACAGACTCAGTAGCAGCCAGGCCCCACCAGCTTAGGGCTTCACATGTAATCTGTGATAAATAGGCTTCCACGTCTCTGGATTCCTCTTGGTGGTCCACCAGCCACGGTGGCCTTGAGAGGAAGAGGATGCCAAGATGATATTGAAAACACCCTCTCACTCCTGCTAGGATGGTTGAGGTCAGAGACAAAAGGTGGAGTGTGCTGACGAAGGTGCGGAAGAACAAGAGCCCATGCACGCCTTTGGTACATATGTACTGCTGCCGTTGTGCAAACCAGGACGGAAGCTCCTCAGAGTTTTCAAACTGGAGCAGAACGACCCATCACTTGAGTGTGTCGGTATAGTCACAGGAAGGGAAACACACTGAGAACCCCGTTTGCCGAGTATAGTATCAAAAGTAAAAATATAAAAAGCCATGCATGAATAAATGGATAAAATCATGTATGCAAATTTGCACAATGAAAAACCATTTGTCCATAAAAGGGTGAGTGCCTGTCATTGGGTCGTGACATCACAGTGGGGCATTCAAGCTACTGACAGTATTCTGTTTTCTAGGAAATGCTAAGACAGGAACACTTCTCACCTCCCAATGACATCAATGGGAACACTCAGCAGATATGGGCATTTGAGAACTGGGTAGATTTCAGAATTCTCTAATGAATAACTACTTCAATATGCCATACAACAAATAACCATTATTTTTAGCAGGGTAATAGGAATATAAAATGTAGTTAGTTGAATTGAATAGCAGAATCCTGAATGGTGGTGAGCACATTGTAACTAAGTCATGGCCTATGGTTTATCAATCGAGTCACATTTGAGATAAAGCAGAATGCTTTGTCACAGAAGAAGTTACGGCGTAACCTACCCCTTGGAGTGTGAATGAGCCCCTCCTGCTCAATATCAGTGCTTTCCAACCTCCTAATTCTTATCATGATACCATAACATATATATGAATATTTACCTGACCCTGCTTCTTTAATTCTTCTCATTTTTTTAATATTTAAGTTATATTTCACCTCTGTTTTTATGATTATCCCTTGCCGTAAATGGAAATAATTGAGAAAATAAGTGCATAGCCATTAAAATGAAGTATTTGTGTACTGCTACCCATAAACCACATTGACGGTGACAGATATATTGCACTCAGCAAAACCGTGCTCTATGTGGCTGTACATTTAGATTTCCATAAATTTGATTTTGTAAATGTAATTTGCATAGATGATAGCACAGCAAAGACAGAAGCCACATGTGTCTCGCGTATCCGTTTTATTCTCCAGCACCTAGTTGTTGCCATACAGCAGGTATTAAGTAAATAATATTGAATTAAATTAATAAATGGGTCATGTTTATATATCCATTCTCTAAAGAGCTATATAATGATGATTTAACAAGAAAATAATGCTCAGCCTGTATGTGACGATACCGCAGGAGCCTATATTCGTATCCTCAGTCTTCAGAGTAGGAAGAAATGTAATCAACAGCATTTCTATTAAATGTCAAAGACTCAGAGAGTAGCCAGTAGATGAAGTCAGGGCGGTGAGGGTGTGTGTTGTAAATAGAGGGGAGTGGGGGGGGTGTGGAGAAGGGGGCGGTGACTATGGATAGAGGCAGGCTATGTGGGCACCACTGTGTGAATAAGGGAAGTGAAGAGGTGTGGCAACTGGAAAAATGGTGACTGAAAGGAAAGACATGTGGAGATACATACAAACCTCATCTCACAGGATGAGCAGACCTTACAGTCACGTAACTCAGAAAGACAGGATGGACTGGAAGACTGCATAGGCAGGACAGTCGCAGAAGAACTGCTTTAGCCAAAGCATTGGACAATTACCATTCTTAAGAGTTCAGCTTCCCCAGATTAAAGACTCTAAACACATGCCCTCCCCTGACCACCTTCTCCGAGTGAGCATCGCTTCCAAAGCTTAATTCTCAACCAGCTTTCTTCTTCTCTGCCCATAATGGCACCGTTTCCTACCTAGTTGTCTCTGTTAGAAAGAAAGAGCAGTTAAAGCTGGAGCCAGTGGGAGCAGCCAGACTCCTTTGTAATCTGAAGTCCCTCAGCTGCTGGAGCCCCGAATGGCAAAGAGGCTTTGCTAGAACCTGCAGGCCTAGATGGCTGCGTGGCAGGGAGGCACTAGTTAGCTGATTTGGCTATCAACCTTTATTTTGCTGGTAGGAATTATTGGCAGCTGTAACTGATTTTTGGGTAAAGGAACCACAGAGATTATATTATAAAACAATACTAAAATATTAGCATAGTACAAAGTTTCTACTGTTGGTCCAGGACCTCATTCACCTGAGAGGATGTTTTATATTTAGTTTCACTGAAGGAACTCTCACCAAGTAGCAAATGATTTAGAGCTCAATTCTCTGCCTGTTACAAAGTATTTATACATGCATTTGCAACTTTATTCCTTTCAAAGTCCAGTAGCAAAGCTAGGCATGGTGCTGTCCTACTGACTCCCAACACTCAAAAGACAGAGGCAGGAAGATCATGAGTTTGGAGCCAGCCTGGGCTATGGGGCACAAGCCCAATAAATAAATAAATTTTAAATGAGAACAATAAAAGAGGGATTACTAAACAGAGAACAAAAGAGAAGCAGAGGCCGCAGCATCCTAGTACCAGAGCAGGTAACTCTAGGTAACTAAGGATGCTAAAGGCCCTGGGTTTTAGCCACACTGCCAAAACCCAAAATAACAAGACTAGCATATGAATCCGTTAGTTTGTCATTACTGAGACTGAAATAGGACATTCTGCTAACCAGAGTGGACAGAGAGGAAGGACTGGGAAAACCAGTGACCCTTCCTTCAACAAGAGAATTGCCTCATCGCCTTATGTCTGATCACATGCTGAAGCCACCACGTGCCACGAGCCTAGGAAACATGGAGGGAGACTGCCTGCCTGGCAGAATCTTCCTCCATAGCTTGAGGCTACCAAGATGTAGATAGTCGGTACATGTGGATACTCTCGGCAGCTGTGGTGAGGTAGGACTATGACATCAGATCCCAGTCAAGTCACCAGAGCCAGAAGATCAGGAAGGAATAAGCAAGAAGAAGTATTTTGTACAGCAATCCCAAGGATCACTTGTCCCCCTACAAGCAGAGGACAAGATCTGGGAATCATGAGACGGTTCTGTCTTTCTCAGCCTGAATAGAAAGGGGATTGCAGTAGAGGGGAATGATAATATACCTGTTATAGAACTCTGAAATCATGCAAGCTACATTTATGCCAGTTTCTGCCTTAAGTCTCCTTGTATGAAGAAACACACATGTGAATGTAAGTTAGATCCCATAACTTATATTTAATTCAGTATTGTCATGTGTTCAACATACTATTCATATGGCATGATTTTTTTCTTCCTTCTTTCTTTCTTTCTTTCTTTCTTTCTTTCTTTCTTTCTTTCTTTCTTTCTTTCTTTCCTTCCTTCCCTCCCCCCTCTCTTTCTTTCTTTTGGCAGTTTGAAGTAATACATGGGCACAACCAGCACATATTCTTGAAAACACAGTGCATAACGCTATATCTAATAATAATGTTGTATCTACTGAAGATGAGTTGTGTAGCTGTGTATTTAGTCAGAGTAGCTTATACCTATAGTAATAATAATGATTTAAAAAACATGAATCCCGGTGGCTTAAAGCAACAAAACATTTTCCTGCTCATATTACTTGTTCATCCCAGGCAGTGTAGCACACACCCTGCCCTACTCCTTCATGATTCAGATTGGTCTCTAGAGCCTCTGGAAATTGCTAGTTCTTGTGATGTGGATGTAGAAGGGAGCAGGTGGGTCACACACAGTGCCGTAAAAGCTCGACCCGGAAGTGCTTCTTGTCACCCCAATGTGACTGAAGAAAGGCGTATGCACACCCTTAATCAGAAAGGACTGAGACCCCACCATCCTAGGATGTGTCAGGCTTGGCTGGGGACATTTGGTGAAACTCACAGGCCACCACAGATGGTTTCTACCTCACCATTGAATCAATTGTAATAGAGAAGAAGCCATCTAGATGTTTCTCTGGTTAATATCAAATCCCACTACATTCTTTATGCATACCATTTGAGTGCTAAGTAACTATGTTGGTTTTATACTTCCATGGTTTCAAGGTTGGCTGGCATTCAGAATTATAGTAGCCTTACAGCAGAATGTTCTCGAATAGAACATTCTTTAGAAGAATAAAGCAACTGTATAAAATCCTCCTTTTGTTTCCTCTGCCCAACAGACATTGACGAGTGCTCTGAGGGCTTTGTTCAGTGTGACAGCCGTGCCAACTGCATCAACCTGCCTGGGTGGTACCACTGTGAGTGCAGAGATGGCTACCATGACAATGGGATGTTTGCACCAGGCGGAGAATCCTGTGAAGGTCAGTGAAGAAGAAGGTGTAGGGGTCCAGGAGAATGGGCAGCCAGAGGTGATGCGCGGTGTGTCTGGTGCTAGGCTGGCTGCTCCTGTAGCAGAGTAAGAGTGAATGGTGAATGTTGGAGACCAAAGATGTGGGCCCTGTTCCAAGAACTCTGTGATCTTATAGGACCAGAAAACTTAATCCAATTACACTCAGCAATTAGCTGTTAGTTTTGGGTTATTTTCAGTGGACTGACAAACAGCACTGCTGAGTTCTCCTATCCAGAGGTGGCTTTACAAACCAGGCAGAGCAAGCTGAGTGCCAGGGAAATGACAAAACTGTGCCATCAAAATTCATGGCCCAGGAAGAAAAACCAAAGCCAAACTCCAGAGATGCTGCTGCTGCTTTGGTATTGAAAGCTCAGCACAGTCCTTCCAGAACCCAGCCGAGGTACTCGACACCTAGATATGAAGGTGTGTGCCACACTTGTTACACACAGGGTTCATGCAAGAAAAGTAAGACAGATTTGTGTGGTAGGCCCAGGCTTCTAGAACACTACAGGCAGCAATAGAAGAATCCCTAGACTGGAGAAGGGAGCGCTCCAGATGTCACATAGGAGCAGGAAGTACATCCAAGGTTCGCATAGGAGGAGGGAACCCATTTCAGATGTTTGCAGGATGGGAAGGTTGTTGTCTTACCCAGGACTGAAACTTAGTGTTTGTTAATAATCACTTAACCTAGTCCCAGAGCTTGTCTTCAGCTAGGATTTCCCCACAGTGAGGATTTCTAGCCTCTGCCAAGTCAAGAACCACAGATTGCAATCATAAACAGATTAAGCTTTTATTTTCTTCACCCTCCATAAAATCTTGTGTATCCCACAATGATTTATTAAAATTTACTTTTTAAAGATTATGCAAAAAGAGCTGGAATGATGGCTCAGTGGCAAAGAGCCTTTTCTGCTCTTGTAGAACACCCATATTTGGCAGCTCATAACTGCCTCTAACCCCCCAAGACCAGGGGACTAAATGCCTCTTTCTTCCATGAGCACATACAGTCACCTGTGCATACTACCCCCAAACACACATACACAATTTTTAAAAAATCCTTAAAATATGCAAAAAGCATGATTATAAACTAACTAAAGATAATGCAAACTGTCTTAGATAGGGGGTTTTACTGCCATGAACAGACATCATGACCAAGGAGACTCTTACAAAGGACAACATTAAATTGGGGCTGGCTTACAGGTTCAGAGGTTCAGTCCATTATCATCAAGTCGGGAGCATGGCAGTATCCAGGCAGGCATGGTGCAGGAGGAGCTGAGAGCTCTACATCTTCATCTAAAAGCCTTCAGGAGAAGACTTGTTTCCAAGCACCTAAGATGAGGGTCTTAAAGCCCACCCCCACAGTAATACACTTCTTCCAACAAGGGCCACACCTATTCCAACAGGGCTATACCTCCTAATAGGGGCACTCCTTGGTCCAAGCACATACGAACCCTCACATAAGCATACAACAGTGTGAGAGAGAGGACAGTGAGACCATCAAACCAGACAACCTCATGAGTAGAAAAAAAGATTTATAGAGGCTCAAACTGCCACAGCTGTCCCTTGGTGGGGCTGGGTGTGGTGGGGTGGGCTGGGGTAGTGGTGGGGGGTCAGAGAGTCAGAGAGAACAGCAAAAAGGGGAGGAAAGCCTTGCCAGTTTCATGGGATGCAGGTTGAGACTAGTGTGTAAAGTTACAGCAGCTTATCGAGTTGAACCTGAGGATGGGAGTGGAAACAGCTGGGACACAGCCATGGGGCTGTGATCTGTTTGGGTAGCAGGAAACTAGATGCCCACTATGGGAGGTGTGGCTGTGGGCGTGGATAAGGGAAGTAATGGCTTATCCTGACCAACAGAACCCTGCTTGTCAAGGCTTCTGGGGAATTCTGACTCTAGGCAGCAGTCCTTCTATTTACCCGGGCTCAGCCCATATGTCATTTAGCACATTGTCAGAAGCACCACCATTTCTCTGGACCTGACACTCAGGATGAAGATTCACTCTGAACATACATCCTTGATGTAGCTCCTTCCCATCATCTCTACTGATCCTCAAGGCTAACCTGGTCTAATTTTGCCTGCTGTCGTTGCATACCTTGTTCATTTAAACAGGAGAGAAATTCCCTGTGCTGTCTCACAGATGCAAGAGCACAAGTTTCAAGCCAGGTGTTATCATAGCTACTTTTGTATCACTCTGAAGTCACCATGAGCAAGGCAACATCTCGTGCATGTCCCTCTTCCCTAGCCATGGACTCACAGATCTTGTGGCCTCTGAGGTTTCTCAGCTGGGATTTCTCATGGCATCTCAGACCTAATGGGGCCACATCCCAGCCCTTTATCTAAGCCAAGATTTACAGGTCCCGGAGCAAGGTTTCCAGGCCATTGTCTTAGAACTGTCCTTTTTTTTTTTTTACATCCCTCGCGTTGAGCATCCAGCAGATGAACTCATTTCTAATTTTACTGTATCAGGTTTTTAAATACATTCATTACACTCCCATCATCCCTGCAGTTACCAAGGTGGCCTAGAGTCTCATTCATCTGGACTGTTACTGCAATCTTCAGCCTGGCCTCCCCTCTTCCACTCCTGACTCCCTGAGACCTGTGTAACACCCAGAATGATCCCTAAAAGACTCAAGTCAGAGAATGGCACCCTTCTGTTTGCATTTCTGGAGCCTTTTATCTCTCCGACAATGACATAGTTGATAAGGGGCCACCTGGTGCACACTCTCAACTTTCTGGACATTTTTAACAATACACCAGAGGAATTCCTTGGTGAGAGCTCTTCGCTTTCCATGGAATGCCTGCTCCCCACCTTGCCCCAGGGTTTTATTTAAGTCAGATATCATCACAAATGTGTCTCCCAGACTTTCCATTTGAAATCACCTTCAACAATCTGGTCAATGGCCCTGCTTTACTTTCCTTAAAAGAAATAACCAATTCTGCTGGAGTCATAGTCTATGCCCGTTTGTCTGTTTGCTGACTACACCTTAGGATGCAAGCTCCTAGGTTTGGTTTGTTTGTCAGCTGCTAGATCACCAGCCAGTCCTGGGACAATGTCAGGCACACTGCAATATATAGACCGACTATATATTGATTTGCCCAGTGACATTGAGTGAGATAGGAAACGGGTAGATAGCGAGATGGTAGCGTTGCCAACTTGATATAATCTAAATCTACCTGGGCAACAAGCTTCTGGGTGTGCCTGTGGAGGGTTACCTTGATTAAATCAACTGAGGAGGGAAGTGAGATGTGGTATGAGTAGATCCATTTCCATGGGCTGAGATCATGGTCTCATTAAAAAGAAGGGAGGGGGAGGGGCCTAGCTATACCCAGCATTCATTGCTCTCTGCTTCCTGACAGTGGATACAATGTGCCCAGTTCTGTCAGGCTCCAGCTCCTGAGTTCCCTGCCGCAGTGGATGATCATAAACCCAAATGAACCCTTTCCCCCTGGAGCCACTTCTGTCAGGGTATTGTATCAAGCCGCAGAAAAAGAAACAGCCACACTGAGGAGAGATAGGGAATCTTTTAAATTGAAGCATGTTAGGCATATAATTTATATCAGAATTCAACGTGGGTATGAACTATAGTATACATAAATATTTACCATATTAAATAGACGTACTGTTCAAACAAAAAACCAACAAGTGCACTCTTAATTTCAGGAAGTAAAAAGACAATGATGCATTGAAATAAAGCATGAGAAATGGAAGATGGCATAGTAAGGGAACCTGTCAGATACGCAGAAATGCCTCTCAAGGAAAACCCACAAAATAGAAAAGTTTTCCCTTTGGAAACATTGTTCTGGAAGCCATGTCTACTAATATTGATCAATAAAATCTGTAGCATTTCTTAGAAGATTGTACAATTCACTCCAAAGTCAGCACTATCTGGAGGAGTGCTTTAAAAGAGCCAACCTGCTAGGTTTAAGAAACAGGCCTCTCCTCCCATTGATAGCTGACTAGGCCATTCTCTGCTACATATGCAACTAGCGACATAAGCTCTGGGGGGTACTGGTTAGTTCATATTGTTGTTCCTCCTATAGGTTTGCAGATCCCTTTAGCTCCTTGGATATTTTCTCTAGCTCCTTCATTTCGGGGGGGGGGGGGGCTGTGTTCCATCCAATAGATGACTGTGAGCATCCACTTATGTGTTTTCCAGACACTGGCATAGCCTCACAAGAGATAGCTATATCAGAGTCCTGTCAGCAAAATCTTGCTGGCATGTGCAATAGTGTCTGGGTTTGGTGGTTGTTTATGTGTTGGATCCCCAGGTGGGGCAGTCTCTGGATGGCCCTTCCTTCCGTCTCAGCTATGAACATATGTCTCAGTACAGAGGAATGCCAGGGCCAGGAAGTGGAAGTGGGTGGGTTGGGAAGCAAGGCGTCAGGGAGGGTATAGGGGACTTTCAGAGAGGAAACTAGGAATAGGGGATAACATTTAAAATGTAAATGAAGAAAATGTCTAATAAAAATTAACATTTAAAAAAAGAAAGATTCCATTTAAAAGAAAAGAAGAGAAAAGAAAAGAAACAGACCAGAAGTCCCTGCAGATGCCCATTTCCTGCAATTAGAGTGATTTGCAGAATTGTAATATTAGTATGTAGAGAGATCCAGCTTTAAGAATATGGTTAGATCAGTGAAAGAGCCACTTTTCTATTGTTGGGGTGGGGGGCATTTCAAACTGGAGAAGCCAGAGCATTGCGCTTGCTGCTGCTCCATCGCGTATGTTCACAAGCTGCATAGATAGAAATGTCAATCCCTTGCAGTTCTTCCTGTCCGTCCTAGCAGTTCAGACTGTCTTCCCAGATGACAACTGGAATGCCACTTTCCTGCTCTGTGCCAGCATTTCTCCTATACCTGAAGTTTTGAGAAATGGGAACACAATCCAGTAGTGTTCTATAAAATTATATATTTAATGCTTATTTGCCCATAGTTATGTCTTTTTTTAACTTCTAAATAATATCCAAATTTGGTGGTTCGGTGAAGCTTGAAGTATCATGTTCAAGCCAAATATCACACATTATTTATTTAATAAGAACACACAAACTAAGTGCATCTAGTTCAACCCACCACATAAATATTGAACATATGGACAGCTGCACTGGTTCCAGCGGTAGGTGTATCAGGAGAGAGGATGCTGTAAGTTCTTAACAGAAGAGTCCATGAAACAGGGTGGAAAGTGTTGGGAAAACTCTTAGACATAACATAAACGATGTATTATGCAGAGGAGAAAGGGAGGGAGAGAGATGGGGAGGGAAAGAGGGAGGGACAGAGGGATGGAGGAAGAGAGAGGGAGAGAGAGAGAGAGAGAGAGAGAGAGAGGAGAGAGAGAGAGACTGAAACTCCTCCCCCTTCTGAATTAAGGAAACCTTCTTAGACTGCTTTGAATTAGTTCCAGGACTGTGTTAAGCACAGTGAAATTATTGATGTAAAAGGGGTGGGTGATCCAAGGAAGTAACTTTCAGTGTCTGCTATGAAATCTGGATGTGAGTCCGATGCACTGTTTGTGAAAGGGTAAATAGTAAAAGCGCACATCTGAACCAAGTCCACATCTTGGTCCAGTTCTATCTCATCAGTGCCAGACCTATGTATCCAACACTAGGCATCTTCATGCAGAAGCCCAGAGGAAATCCAACAGCAGATCCCTAACAGAGTATAGACTCAGCATCCTCCCTGGCCCCTCTTCCATTCCCCAGTGATGTAACATTCTTCTTTCAGTATAGCAGCAACCACATTTTATAAGACTGGGACAGACTTGATCTGTCCTCTCCCTAAACTTAAAAACAGAAACCCATTTGTGTTGGTCCTTTGGTACCTCTTGCTGTGCATTCCCTAGAGTAGCCTTGTGCTGAAGAGTCAAACCTGGGTCCTGACTGCCTGGTTTCCATCCAGACATCTGTACCATCTCAACAAGGGCCTCGGGAAAGTTTTACAACTCTTCAGACCTCAGTCTCCTGGTCTATAAACCTAGGGCTTCTTTGTCACTTCACCCACTGGCATAAGGACCAAATGAGCTCCCCATGGAAAGAACTCAGGACCTCACACAGCCACAGTCTCACAAGTCTGCATCGACTGTGCTCCTTGTCTGGATTCCTGAACCAGACAACTCACTGATCTCTTGGCTTCAAACTCTAATCCACTTAAAGCCATTTTCCAAAATGAAGGCACAGAAATCTTTCTAAAAATGAAAGTATGAATTTACTTAAAATAACATTTTATTGCCTTTGTAAAGGCAGATTCCAAACCTTCTCCTTTCTCAGCCTGAGCTTGGCTCTCCAGCTATATGGCTGCTTCTCCTGCCCTCACACTGGACCCTCCATTCTCATCAACGCACCTGCTCCCCCCTACCTCTACGCCGTACACCTTCAAACATATTACTGCTTACAAACACTTTATCTCCTTTTTTGGGTGGTTGAATATCACCCTCAATACACTTGCTGAGCATAAAGGGTATCCAGGAGAGGGAGTGAGATCACTCCTATAAGCATGAGCAGGACCAAATGCTGCTGCAGATAGAATAGAATGAGACTGAGATGTGACCAGTGGGCTTAGCAATATTCTTTACTTAATAGCAACTCACTAGAGAGTTACTAATATTTGTGATACTTGAATTTTTATGAGCCAACTTTCTCCCATATAAACAGAGTTCCAAGTTCAATCCCACAAATGAGTTGGTGATTACAAGCCCGGTTTAGATAACTTGTAAAAAAGGCCCAAACGTACCTGAACCCGCTCATAGAAGGAGGTTATAAGTAGTCCACCCGGCGCACCGCCTCCCTTTTGGGGGTGAAGCAATTAAGTAAACACAAACTGTAGCCATGAGGGTGCTCCATCCCATAATCAGCCACCAAACCCAGACACTATTGCATATGCCAGAAAGATTTTCCTGAAGGGACCCTGTTATAGCTGTCTCGTATGAGGCTATGTCAGTGCTTAGCAAATACAGAAGTGGATGCTCACAGTCATCTATAAGATAGAAGACAGGGTCCCCAATGGAGAAGCTAGAGAAAGCACCCAAGGAGCTAAAGGGGTCAGCAACCCTATAGGTGGAACAACAATATGAACTAACAAGTAGCCCCGGAGCTCGTGTCTCTAGCTGCATATGTAGCAGAAGATGGCCTAGTCGGCCATCACTGGGAGGAGAGGCCTCTTGGTATTGCAAACTTTATATGCCCCAGTGCAGGGGAATGCCAGGGCCAAGAAGTGGGAGTGGGTGGGTAGGGGAGCAGAGCAGGGGGAGGGTATAGGGAACTTTCAGGATAGCATTTGAAATGTATATAAAGAAAATATTGAATAAAAAATGAAAAAAAAGAAGTGTTTTTCATAAAATACGCACTCTTCCATTCCCGAACATCTCCTAGTCTTTTGCAAAAATGAACTTGTCACAGCCTGTAGGGGATGTGGTATCTAACCGTGGTGGTTTCATTCTGACATCCAACAGGATGAGAGAGAGGCAGCCACTGCCTTCTCAGCATCTTACAGAGGATGTCAAAGGGCCTTATGTAGTTAGAGGTGTCACAGTCAAATAGTTGAAATTACCATGGCTAATGCAGACTATAACCACAACTCTAAGAACGTTAATTAGACATGAAGTGCAACAAGCAAATATATCCTATTATTATTATTATTATTATTATTATTATTATTATGGAAAAAACCACTGTAGAACTAAGTTTTAAAATTTCATTTTCTTCTCAAAGACAAAACTTTACCTACTCTAAAATATGTGTAAGTATATTTACTTAATTTTTAAAGCATATGTGAATGTTGACTTCTCTTCTAATTTTAGCCCTTACCACAAAACACTGCCCTTAACAAATGGAGGTAGGAGAAATCTCACTATGGTCATCACACTAGCAGTCGTTGTCCCAATCTAGAACTCTTAAGGAGAGGGAATGATTTTTTAAAAAAATGAAGGCAAATAGAGAGAAAAAGACATGGGGCTTAATTTCATATAGAATTTAAATGTAGTCAAGATTGAGTCAACCCGCCCAAGTTTCCAGTTAGCACTGAAATCAAGACACCAATCAAAAGAAAAAAATATTTACTCAACTCTGTCTTGAAATTTTTTCAAGAAAAATTAGTACACATTTCCCAGTTAACAAGCTGCAAGTTCCACCTTCTCTCTAGCCTGATCTCCTCTAACCTGGTCTTCCCTAAACTGGTCCTCCTGGAACCTGGTCCTCCTGGAACCTGATCCTCTCTAACCTGGTCCCTCTCTAACTAGCTCCTCCCTAACCTGGTCCTCTCTAACCTACCGCTCTGTAACCTGCTCCTCTCTAACTGGTCTTCCTTGACAGCTTCCTGCCCCCCTAAACTGTTCCTCCCTAACCAGCTCCTGTTGCAGTGACTTCTTTCTTGACCTTTCCTTAGGAGAAGCAGATGAAATGGGAAATAACCACTTTACTGCCACTCATATCATCTCTCTGAAATGTATTTTGGCTTGTAACCTTTAAATTATGGGGTAAATAGAACAAACCACATCTCTCCTTATAGTCCTGATCTCTGGGTCAAGATATGTTTGCTTTTCATCTGTATGAAAATGCTTTAGGCTACTACAGCCACCAAATAGGTGAGGTCGGGTGAAGAATGGGCAGCTGCCAACTGAGTCAGGCCAGGGCTGAAAGGCTAATCTGAAAGGAAAGTTAAAAAGGAATGGCATCCTTGGGAGAGATGGTAATTGAGGGCTGTCTCTTCCCTCCTTGCTATGTAGAAAGGGTCAAGGGCATTGCGAGCAAACCTAGACCTTGAGAGAAGGACGTCAGTACTAGGACAAAATGCAGGGACTGCATTGTGTGGAGGTGGCCTTGAGACTAGGGTTTGAAATAAAGTGCCTCAGCTCCCCCCGACCCGACCCAACATTTCTCCAGCTCAAAAGGGATGCTCTGTAAATACCAGTGTGACACTGGGAGTAATACCCCGAGTAAGACATCAGAACACTTGTGGAATTTCCACCACCAAGCTCTTTTATTTAATAAATTGAATTACAGTTGTATGTCCAGAGAGATTAAGGTTTCTCAAATTCCAATGTTATTTAGACAAATATGAAAGTTAAAATTCTGGACAAGGTTATCTTTTCTTAAAGTCAAAATTGTATAATGCTTTCCCACGAACTCCCCACATGATCCAGTGCTTTAGCCATCAGTTAAAGGGAAAGCACACCAGGGTAGATGCAAAGGACAGCCTGCCTGATTGTCCACTGCTCAAAGCCAAGAATATCCTGGGTCATACCGTGCTGCTTCTCTTGGCCATAGATATTGATGAATGCGGGACTGGGAGGCACAGCTGCGCCAACGACACCATTTGCTTCAACTTGGACGGGGGATACGATTGCCGGTGTCCCCATGGGAAGAACTGCACGGGGGACTGCGTGCACGAGGGGAAAGTGAAGCACACCGGCCAGATCTGGGTGCTGGAAAACGACAGGTGCTCCGTGTGTTCCTGCCAGGTGGGTAGAAACAAACCAGCTTCCTCGGATCGTGGGGTTGTGGTGCTCATACGCCTTAAGTGTGTAGATTAACAAGGGTTGGCAAATGCGCACAACCCTGTAGCCACAACCACAGTCACTATAACTGAACATTTTCATGAACTGAAAAGTCACTCATGTCCTTCCTAGATAGCCCCCTCTTCCTCCCTTTCCCCCTCCCCCATACCAGAGCCAGGCCAATTCTGCTTCCAGTTAAATAATAACTAGAATTAAATTCTTATTTTCTAGAGCCTTACATAAGTGGAGCCCTCAGGGCATGGTCTTCATGCCTAACTGCTTGCTGCCCAATATATTGCTCCAAAATCATTTGTATTATTACATGTATCAATTTTACTTTTTGTTACTGAACAATATTCCATTATACCATTTATCACCATGTATTTATCTACATTAATAACATTTTATTACTATGTTAATTTTTTTCTTAGTCATAATATTATATGAGAATGAAAGAATAAATAAATCGGAATAGATAAGCCTTCACCCAAGAGTGGAAAATCTCTCTCTGGATAAATGTTATAGTAGGCGCATGTTCTTTTGTGTTAACTTAGTTAATGATGGGTTCTTAAATTACAGCCAAATAAATAGTCTATGTACAAAACAGTCAACAACTATGAATGAAATTGATATTTTTCCAAAATCATAAGGCCTAATTATTACAGAAATTTGGCCATTTGTGAGATTTATTAACTAGCTATAAAGCACTATAATGACACATCTTGCTTTAATACACCATAAAACAAAATGCTGTTAGTAACCACATTGCTGTATAATAGTCATATATATGAATATTATATTTATATATACTTATATGTATATTCAAGTTCAATATATATGTATATACATACACACACACTCTGAGAAATCGAGGGTCATGGTGACACGCTGCTCCCCTTTTAACACAGACTGGATTTGTCATGTGTCGACGGATGGTCTGCGACTGTGAAAACCCCACAGTTGACCTTTCCTGCTGCCCTGAGTGTGACCCAAGGCTGAGCAGTCGGTGTCTGCATCAAAACGGGGAAACCGTGTACAATAGCGGCGACACCTGGGTCCAGGATTGCCGTCAGTGCCGCTGCTTGGTAAGTTAAACAGGAAAGCACCCCCTTCCACCCGCCAGCAGCAAGCAGCTGGCTAGAATGCTGACAGTTACAAGCACAGAGCCTGGATAGGATGATGGAGAGAGAAACCCAAAGGCATGCTCTGGAGCCGTGGTTCTCAACCTGTGGGTCGCGACCCCCATGGAGGTTAAACAACTCATTTATAGAGTTACATATCAGATATCCTGCATATCAAATACTTACATTATGATTCATAACAGTGACAAAATTACAGTTATGAAGTAGCAATGGATTAATTTTATGATTGGTGGTCACCACAACATGAGGAACTGTATTAAAGGACCATAACATTAGGAAGGTTAAGAACCCCTGCTCTGGAGTGCTGGAGTGGCCGACATTCTGTACGCCTTCTCTGAGAGTGAGACCCCTTGAAGTACTCCTTTAGCCTGAGCTAAGAAAAGCCTCCTGTGCCTTTATTCCATCCATCCTATGCTTAAAGATAATTGTGAACTATGTATTCATGGGAAAAAAAAAATCAGTCTTTCCCCAAGAAAATCTGTTAACCAATCCCTATTAATTCCTCACACTTAAAACAAAACAAAGATAACATATTGGGACCGGGGAATTAGTCTCATGGTTAAAGTGCTTACTCTGCATGTGTGAGGAACATAGTTCAGATGCCCAGGTCCCAGGTAAACGCCAGGTGGGCATGGGGGCCTCCAGTCATTCCAGCAGCAGCAGGCAGAGGCAGAGGGGCAGAGGGGCAGAGGGGCAGAGGGGCAGAGGGGCAGAGGGGCAGAGGGGCAGAGGGGCAGAGGGGCAGAGGGGCAGAGGGGCAGAGGGGCAGAGCGGCAGAGGATCCCACAGCAAGCTTGCCAGAGAGAGCAGGTCCTGCTGAGTCTGGATCTGAAAGACTCTGTCCCTGTGAGTAAGGTCAGGTGAGGATAGTCCGTGCCATGGAGCTCAGGCCTCTACAGGAATGGTCATCTGTGTGCATGCACATTCACATACATGCAAAACAAACATACATGCATACACACATCTACCCATGCACGTTGTAAAATGGTAAATAGAAAAGAAAACACTCCTCCATGCTAATGACTGTTCCCATCTGCACTGCTGCATGGTTCCTGTGTTCTACGGTCCCACGCGCCATGAGCGCATAATAAATACATATTATAATTGGATGTTTGTCCGTGTTTGTGAAACTTTTCCCAGAAACGACGAGTAAAGAAGAAAAGATTAGATAGAGACGCCCCCCCCCAAAAAAAAGCCAACTTTTTCCAATTGACTACAATCCTTGCTCGTTCCTGCTTGTGTAAATTAAAAGGGACATATGCTGCATGTGTCTGTGTGGTAGAAAAGTGTCACAAGATAGACACATTAGAAGTCATGGCCAGGCCCCTTCCTGTTTATGTGCAGATATTTTTAGGAACCCTGCTTTTGCATTACTGCCTCTTTGTCCTTTCAACCCAGAAATCAACCGTGAGAACAAGGTCGGTTTCTGTGCCCAAAGGCTGCTTTTATCCCTGAAACCTTGGGATTTAAAACTAAGAAGAAAATAGCCAACAGGTTGGAACTGTTGTTTTTTTTTTAAAGTCCAACTCAGTTTCCCATGTGAAATCAAAGAGTGGGAAATCAAATTTTGTGTTGTCTTATATTATGCTGTCTTGTTAGGGTGGTGTGTTCAAAGCCCTTCCACAGAAAAATGTATAATTTAGAAAGGAAACTGCCAGATTCTATTTGTATTTATAGGGGGTGTAAAGGGATAAACCTTGTTTTTTTTCTTTTGAGATTAATAAATAAGCTAGAGGGGGAAATCAAGGCTACCCAAGGGCCAGACACTTCATTTAAACCTCATTCGCTTTTCCCCTTTGTCCTAAAGGAGATGGAGTTGTTCTTGTTGGACTCTTCGGGAAAATGGTTGTTTCTTGTTTTCCCATGCAATGGTTATTTAGTACTCAGAGACTGCTTAACCGTCCATCGTAAAAGAGATGCCATCATCCGCTGTGGCTTCTATAGATTCTCTGAATATGTGTGGGCTTTGAAGCTCTAAATATGAAAATCACAATCCTGTCCTTCCTCTTTGCCTCTCTTCTCTCTGGTTCATTCCTGTCACCTCTTTCCCTCACAGCAAGGAGAAGTTGACTGCTGGCCCCTGGCTTGCCCAGAGGTAGAGTGTGAATTTAGCGTCCTCCCTGAGAACGAGTGCTGCCCACGCTGTGTCACCGATCCTTGTCAGGCCGACACCATCCGCAATGACATCACCAAAACCTGCCTGGACGAGATGAACGTGGTTCGCTTCACAGGGTCTTCCTGGATCAAGCACGGCACGGAGTGTACCCTCTGCCAGTGCAAGGTAAGGCTCTCGGGTGCAGGAGTGAGCGCCCTGCCAGGTGCGCCCATGCCGTAGAGATGCTGCTACACATGGGTGACACAGGAAGCTTGTCGCAGCTTGTGTGTGTGTCCTGAAAGCAGAGGTGGAAGGACGGTCAGCTTTATTAGCACCACGCTGACTGCCTGGGAAATGCGAGATAGGTCTTCCGGGTAAGGGAGCGTGAGTGAGCGCTGCCGCCAGCATGCGCAGTAACAGCCTATGTAGCGAGCCATGCCGGCTTCATCACTCTTTTTATAATGGAAAACAATATTATCCCATTGATTTTTATCTAGTTCTTTTTATGAGTTCCATAAAATATATTGACAAAGTAGATACATTGCATTTTCTAAAGTGAAAATCAATCTGGCCAAAATGGGCGTTGTTTCGTGGCTGTCGTGGTCAGTTACACGAAATTGAAGAGCTTGGGGTCTGATGCTTATTATATTTTATTCCTACAGTTGGTAAAATCATTATAAAGATTTTACACTTTATTCTCATGAGAAAACAGCACTTTGCCGCTTATTCCAGTAACTGCCTGCCATATATACAAAGTAGGCAGCACGGACTGACTTACTGTGACGAGACTCAGGAGTGGCTGGATTAATATCCCTCCAAAATAGAATTTAGGGTCTGATGCTTATCATATTTTATTCCTACAGTTGGTAAAAATCATTACAAAGATTTTACACTTTACTCTCCTAGGAAAACAGCATTAGTGCCATTTACCTGAGTAACTGCCTTCAATATATACAAAGGAGACCACGTGGGCTCTCCGTGACGAGGTTCAAGAGTGTCTTGATTAATATCCCTACAAAATAGAACCTAGTGATGTCACTTTGTGCTTCCTAGACATAATTTGGAGATGAGCATTAAAACAAAAGCAACAGTATTAAAGACTTACCGACATTTAAAAGATCAGAGGGAGATGTCAGATTCTGCTCAGCACTGCTCACCATTGTCTGCTCTGGGTCTTCAGTGAGCCTTTCCTTTGTTATCCACAGAGCACGTCACTTCATCTTCTCTTACTATAATTTCTCACCAGGAGGGCTTGATGTAACAGGACAAAGAAACCCAAAACACCTGAAGCTTTGAGACGTCCACTATACCTTCTGTAAAGCCACATCCCTAGTCCGCTCACTGAAAGCAATTTGTCAGTCGTGATTTTGAGTGAACGTTTGCCCGTTTTCTGCATGTGCACCAGCATATTTGAAGAATGTTTCTAATGCAAGTTACTAATAATGTGTACGCTGTGTGGCTTCGTGTTTGATCGGAGTATATTCAACCATTCACATGTCAACATTATAGCACTGGTGTCCAACAGATTTTTGTTTTGTTTTGTTTTGTTTTGGCATCTACCTACCAAATCATAATGAATCCTCTTACGAGTCCTTTGAGTTGTTCCGTTGCTGTTCTGCACATCGACAACAAAAATATCAAACGGGTAGTGGGATAAAGGTCACATCAAGTAGAGCTCTTCAGGAAACAGCCATGCTTTTAAGGGTTCTTTCCTGACACCCAGTGCCGTGTAGACGACATTTCCTGACACGACAGTGCCCTGACTCTCGGTAAGCGTGTCTTCCAGAAGATGTGTTTTAAGGCTGAATTCCTATTTTCTTTGATAAGTACTGATTCTTAGAAATTACTGTGTGATGCCACCTCCCTTACTAGTAAATGTGCATTATAAGTTTGTGTTCAGTTTTACCAAATTTATCCAAGATATCCACTTGTATTATATAATGGCTTGAAAACAATGTGGGGCTTGTGTTTATCCCAGGGGTGTGGCCTGTAGACACAGTCAGTCATTCCTGGAAATGCATGTGTCATAACTTATTGTCCGTCTCGAGTTACATTGTTGGACCTTTAATTGAATTAAATACTTTACAATACAGACCCTCATTACACTAGCCATTCTTTCACTGTTCAGCAGCCCCCTGTGGCTGCTGACCGCCATATTAGATGACATATGTGGACGATATCCTTTCCTTGGAAGCAGGGTCTCTCATATCTCAAGCTGTTATCAAACTTGATTTGTAACAGAGAGAATGGGCTTAAACTTCTGGTTCTTCTGTCTCTCCCCGTCACTGACTGCCGAGCACCACCACCCCTGGTCTCTGTAGTGTTGGACGCAAATCCCAGCTTCATGCTAGACAAGTACTCAGCTAGTTCAGTCACAAGCTCAACACATGCAGAGAGCATTTCTGCCACTACAGAATGTGGTGTGGGACTAAGCTGCCCTACAATCCGAAATGTCAGACTACCTGGGAGTGATGTTGATATGTGACTGGGGGGACCTGCCTTCTTCTGGATCCAGCTCCTGTAAAAATAGAAACACCTAACTCTGGCAGTGACTGCTTGAACTACACTAGTGAAGGGTTGCTGTTAAGAATTAATCGAGAAGATTCACACAGAAAAAAAAATTCGTAGGTTGCTCAGCACTTTCAGAGAATGTAAGCAATAAATGTTGGTTGTTGTGCTGTAGAATGACATTAATACAACCATGCCAGAAATAAGAGCACTGCTCAAACTGTGGTGGAGACAGGAAGGCTGTACAGAGGCAAGAGCCTGGACAGCTTGTAAACCAGTATCCCCTTAGGAAGATAGATCTGGGCAGGAGAAATAACCTGAGGGGAGCATTGATATATTCCCTCTTGACTTTTAAGAATGTTGTGTATGTGTTATATGCACATGCGTGTGGTACATGCAGACGCATGCAGGTGTGCATGCCTGTGCCCATGCATAAGACCAGAGGCTAAAGGAGGACCCCAAGAATTCTGCTTGTTCTCTTGAGACAAGGTCCTAACTGAACCTGGAGCTAGGCTGGTGGACAGCAGGCCCCAGAATCCTCCTGTCTCTACCTTGCCACACACAGCATCCTGAGTATAGGCGCATGTGGCCAAGCCCTGCTCCTTATGTGCTGATGGGTACTTGAACTCAGGTGCTCATGGTTGCACAGTGATAACCCTCACCCACAGAACCGCCTCGCCTCTCTTCTTTTGTCTTCCTGGATTGTGATCAGATTTAATTTTCTAAAGATCCAAGAGGCAACCTCTACTCAGAAGCTAACCACGGAAATTGGAAGTGAAGTGGACTATCTTTTCCTAAATCTCACAGGCTACAAGTTTTATGATTCCAGAGAGTCAGAGATTCCAGAGCCTTAAGCGATGGACCGAGCTGAGTAGGTGAAGACTCTCTTGCTTGAGCAAATCTTCACCGGGTTGGGAAGCAGGGCCCTGTAACTAGGTGCTTAAGGAGGCTAAACAACTGAGGGCTGGTCTTAAGACTGAAGCTTCTGACTTTCTAAAGGTTACCTTCATCAAATAGAAACTTAGAACTTGAAAGAGTGAAAGTGAGCCTCTACATTAGCATTTGACAGACAGAAAGAAAATCCCACAGACACTCAGATTTTTAGAAGTCTCACGATGGATGGACTTTGTTACAGTGCTGTGTGTATTTGAATTTTTGATAGATTAGAAATATATGCACACTAATAAGAAAACATTTATTGCCCCACAAATAAATCAGAAAGAGTAGAGTTCTCTCTATTAACATAAGACAAGAAATCATTCAATGTTTAAATAATTTAAATGTAAACTCTCATAAGTCATTCTTTCCATAATAATTTCCAAGGCTGACAGAAATGTGCCCGAGTTATTATCCTTGTGCATTGTTGATGTCCATGAGCAAAGATACAATCTACAATACAAACCAGCTCTGCACACAGTAGGGTTGATCTCAGCATTGAGTTCAGTATGGAGGTGACAACAGTGCTGATAACCATAACCACGGCAGAGGAGCAGCAAGGCCCCAAGGAAGACCACTGTGCTGTGCAGTAACACAACAGCTCTTTGTCATAGTAGTTCCAAATGATATATGGTTACTACTGCTGGTGGGCGGGACATCAGTGAGCCTCTTTTATTTCAATGCTTTTTAAGAAAATATATATTCTGATGAAGTCCATAGTCAGGCACATAATTTTGTGAGTTTGAAAAAACAGAACGTATAACATACCCAATGCTACCTTTGTGTCCACTTTCAAGTAGTATCTATTTCCTGTTGTCAATCTTAATTATATTTGTTCATAATTTTTTCATGTTTCATCATGGACCGAATCACAGACTACATGTGCTTTTATGACTTCTGTCTAATCAACCAGTTACCCTTGTGGATATTCATTGTTGACTTGAAGTTAATTTTGTCTGATATTGGCAGTCACAAAGTATGATATCAGCAGTCAGGAAGCTAAGAGGAGGAGTGTGTCTTGAGACCACCCTGAGGTCCAAAGTGTAGCTTTGTTTCTAAAACTACAAATTATAGACAGACAGACAGACAGGCAGGGTAGATATATAGAAGATAGATAATAGATATGATTGATAGATAATAGATGATAGTAGATATGATTGATGATAGATATAATAGATATGGATATGATTTATAGATGATGGATAGATGATATATACACATATATTTTATAGTTCTAGAGATCAAATACATTGCACTATATCCTAACCCCTGGTTTAAAATTCAAAGTAAATTTTTAATCAATAAAGACAATGGGTCTTTAGTCCCTGTACATTCAAGCCATTTTTGACAGTAATGGGAAATGATTATTTTTGTCATTGATTCATTTACTACTTATATTCCTGTTGGTTCATTCCTGCCTTTCATTTTATTAATCTTTTAAATTATATCTTAATTTGGGCAGGGGGCAGCAAGATGTCTTAATATATAAAGGCACTTGCCACCAAGTCTGATGTATTCCTGGGACCCACAGTGAAAACAGAGCCCCTTATTACAAGATGTCCTCTGGCCAGTATGTGCACACCATGGTACAAGTGCGCCCCCCACACACACCGACCAATGATGCAATAAGAACATTTCTCCTTTATCTTAAGCTACAATTAATAGTGTCTGTTTTTCTAGAGGCTTTAATGTATATCAGTGTATTGCATGACTTAGCATCATACTAGTCATTAAAATATGAGTGTTGTAAGCATATAACTTATCATAAGCCTGTCTGTACACACTGATCATATACAGTATGCCTGTTAACACTCTACTCATAATTCCATGGCCTTGTTTTTATCTAATCATCCATATTTTTAAGAAAAGTAGAGGAATAAAACAATATTTTTATATTTGTTCAGATACTTACCATTTCTCTTGCTCCTTATCTCTTCTTACATGGGGCAGTCAACACCTGTCTCCATTCTGTCACTCTGCCATAGCCTAAAGAACCCCTTTTGTCTCTTGTATATTGTCCTTAGAGGAAAGTCTGTACTGTAGGCCTATAGAAAGAAAACTGTCTCAAGTTGCATTTATCTGAAAATATTTCTGAAAGATGTGTTAGTGGACATAAAGTTCAATCTGACAGATTGTTCTAGCCCTTTGCAAGGTGTGTTCATTGTTTTTGTGTTTCTATCATTTCTGATTGAGCCATCATTTGAACTTTTGTTCTTTTGTAGTTAATGTGTCTGTCTCCTGCCTCTTGTCTCCATAACACTCTATCTTTGGTTTATAGCAGTTTGCTTACGATATTTTTAGGGATGTGTGTGTGTGTGTGTGTGTGTGCATGTGTGTATGTGTGTGTGTGTATGTGTGTATATGTTTGTGTGTGTGTATGTGTGCGTGTGTGTGTGCATGTGTATGTGCACATGTGTGTGTGTGCACGTGTGTGTGCGTGTTTGTGTGTGCATGTGTGTGTGCACCCACACACGCAAGTTGAGATTTTGAGATTCCTGTTCCTCCTTCCTAGTCCTCGAGGATTCCAGTTACATTCTACTCAGATTGCTCCACAGCCCTGAGGTAAAGCTCTGTTTGGATGCAGTCTTTCTGTTTTATAGATGGATCATTTCTACTGTGCTCTCTTCAGTTACTGGTTCATGCCATCTCTAACCTGTTCAATCCAATAGTGAATTCTTCACTTCAGACTTCACTCCTTTCATTCCTGAATTTCCACAAAATTGTGGTGATCCACCTACCTCTTTCTCCCAAGTGCTGAGATTAAAGGTGTGCACCGCCATGCAGGGCTTCTTTGTTGATTCTGGTCACCTTTTAAAGCACATCTTTGAAGGTGTCTGTGGTATGTTTAGTCTTCATCTGAGACTTACTTCTGAGTCACTGTCCACCTACTTTTCTCTTCACTAGGCCCGACCTGTTCTTTCATTTGATAATCTGTTAGTGTTACAATATATAGGGTTTTATGTGGATTATGTTGCATTGCTGTCAACTATTGGAATCCACTGAAGATCCTTTGTTCTAGCAGGCAGTCAGGTAATGGCCAATCACCTCACACGTGTGGGAGCTTGGCTCTTTGCCTGTTAGGTGGATCTTTTCTGATATTATTTTAGATCGAGGGTGAATTTGATAAGGTTGAGATAGTATTTTACCCATCCTCACACTCCTCTGAGGCCTTGGATGTTAAGTTTTGAGTTTCATTCCTTTGTGTCTCAGCCAGGCCCACATTTTGAACATTGCTCCTCAGCCTTCAAAACGTCTCCTCGCCTCATACTCCAACACTCTAGCTAATGCTCTTTGCTTCCCTCATCCTCCTGTGAGATTCTAAATATTTTCCCCTCAATCTTAAACCCATCTTCTAGCTCTCAAGCTGTAGCCTGACTTCTCCAGACTTGTACTTGAGGTACAGTCATGTGTGGCTGCCAGACTAGGGGGTACCATAGAATCAGTCCCAAGTAAAAGAGAATCACGGTAAATTCTATTCTTTTAAGGTTGAACCCTGACCCAGTGACTGCCTGCCAGTCATGATAACTTCTAGTAACCATTATATGTTTCCCAGATGTCACAGATGTTAGTTTATAGAATAAATTCTCCCGTTGCTGAATTCAAAACCCCATGTGATGTTTCATTAAGTTTTGAAGTATGAACTAAATACTTTCCCAGTTGTGAAAGTGTGATACACTTTGTAGTGCATTTTCCTACAGCAAGGTAACATACAAATAGGGACAAAGAAAACATGCCAAGAGCATCTTGGGAAATGCGTCCCTGCCAGAAGCGAGCATGGGAGCCACAGTGATGGTTTTTTCCTCACAGAGTCCCGATGCCAGTTGCACCTAGGGAGAGATGCTGCCAGTTTCCCCACCTTTTGTTTCAAATCCATACAGTTTGAGAAACTGATGTGTATCCTAGCAACAAGGTTATGGATAGCAAAGCTCTGCCACTGAGCATGATGTTCAAGCTGTCTGTGGCCCGGATGGACCGAGAGAGGATGACTCTCTATCTTGGGGCCAGAATGAGCACTCTGACAAATACCCAGTCAGAGGCTGAGGACTAGCTTCACCAGTCAGTCAGAGGCTGAGGACTAGCTTCACCAGTCAGTCAGAGGCTGAGGACTAGCTTCACCAGTCAGAGGCTGAGGACTAGCTTCACCAGTCAGTCAGAGGCTGAGGACTAGCTTCACCAGTCAGTCAGAGGCTGAGGACTAGCTTCACCAGTCAGTCAGAGGCTGAGGACTAGCTTCACCAGTCAGAGGCTGAGGACTAGCTTCACCAGTCAGTCAGAGGCTGAGGACTAGCTTCACCAGTCAGTCAGAGGCTGAGGACTAGCTTCACCAGTCAGAGGCTGAGGACTAGCTTCACCAGTCAGTCAGAGGCTGAGGACTAGCTTCACCAGTCAGAGGCTGAGGACTAGCTTCACCGGGCGGCCCTCTGCTTTGGTGGAGACTGGCTTGCTTCCTCTTTTGAATGCTTCTGCAAAGGCTACAATAGTAAGAGACATTCTGAGAAAATTGCCTAGGACATTTTTGATTCTGTCCATCCCTAAAGTCGTCCTCTCAGAGGAAACCTGGAAGAGAGCTGAGCATCAGACACAGATGAACCTGCCTCCATCCCAGCTCTGTCATGTATTACCTCTGATTTGGGACAGGACTTGAAGCTCCAGTTTCCGAATTAAAAAAAAGTGTGAGTGTCAGGGGTGCTTCCCCCGAGACAGCGGCACGGTGAAATTTGGGAAACGTGTTTAGGAACATGGTAAGGTGTCCGACAGCATGCACCCTCCGATGCATGAGGACTTCTACTTCCTGGGCTAGCAACGACAGTCACAGCAGCTGCTGTTAGGGAGAAAAAGAGGCAAATGTGGAGCCACGGAGGGAGTGGCTGTACCTCCCCGTAGCTATTCTATTCTGATAGTGTAATAAGTAATTTTGTACACACGTCTTCCCCATTATGTCTCTGCCATTCCAACCTCACACTGTCTCGTAGACTCCCCAGCTTAAATCTCCCACTTAGATCAGTATAGATTTTCAAGATTTGGCACATGTCTATATCACTGCAAAGCCCTCATGCCGCCCCATGTGAGTGAGGTCCACTTTTCCTGCCAGTGTCTTCAGGGTCATCATTGCCTTAACCTCTCCAGGAGGTCTACCCCAAACACCAGCCTGGGGAGAGCTCCCTGGTTGATCCCACCACTACCATTATATCTCCTTTTATGTCATGAAACGGAAACAGAGCACCTTAAGCTGGATATCTCAGATGCCTGAAATGTATTCCCTGTAGCTCTGCAGGCTGAGAAAGTCATTTTCAAAGTCTATGATCAAGACACCAGCAGAACTAGAGTCTGACAAGCCGTGATGCCTGCTCTTCCTGCTCCCCTTCTTATTGTCTTCTCACTTGATGAGAAGAAAGGAAGGAGGGAGGGAAGGAGAGAGGGAGGGAGGGAGAGACAGAGAGAGACAGAGAGACAGAGACAGAGACAGAGACAGAGAGAGAGAGAGAGAGAGAGAGAGAGAGAGAGAGAGAATGTATCTATTTCCCTACCATACCCCCAGTATCTTACAGAGCCCAGGCTGGCCTCTGTCTTGCTATGTACCAAGTAGCCTAGGCTGACCCTGAACTCCTGCTCCTTCTGCACACACCTCCTGGTTACTTGGATTGTGGGGTAGGGGGACACCATCCCCATGCCCTAACTCACTGTCTCTAATGCTTCATCACCAAATTCCTTTACACTGAAGATTAATATGAAAATATGCCAATTTTAAGGATATACAAACATTTTCTCAACACATTTCTAGCCCTTCCCATAGTCTTTATTATATATTTCTGGTACTTGCTGTCTTCTTCCTGATAAACCATAAGTATGGTCCTGTGTTCAGTGGGTCTGCATTACTCATCTAAGCTATTCAATACTTGTTTGTGAATAAACAAAGGAGCCAATGTAAAACAAGCCAGTGCCCATGGGCTATAAAAAAATACGTTTGGTCATGTCAGTGAGCGCAATGATAGGTTCTAGAGTAATCGTCTTAAGAACAATGTAATTATTCAACTTCTAGGACTGCAGAAATGACAGCATCCTGGATACAGCCGCTTGTATGTGCTAGTCATAATCAGTAAGTGTGCACATCTGAGAATGTTTGGAGCACTCACCTTCCTCTTTCCCTTATGTTGTTTTTTTCCTAGAATGGCCATGTGTGCTGCTCAGTGGATCCACAGTGCCTTCAGGAGCTGTGAAGTTAACTGCCTCATGGGAGATATCTGTTCAAAGAATGTTTTCTCATTTCAAAAGACCAAATAAATAAATAAATAAATAAATAAAAAGTAATGTGTGGCCAGCCAGATGCAACGTTGTTAGCAGCTGGATGGACTGATGTCGATTATGGATTCGTGGGGCCTGAGGAACATCTCTGAGGAAACTAGATGACCATTCTGCTTTTACTATTCCCGGGATCACCTTGCAGAGGAATGGGTGTGGAGCCCAGGCCATGACATCCATGCCCCTGGATAAGAAGCCTGAGCCCCATCAGCTCTGGGAGAGCCTCTCGCTCTGTCCGCAGGCAGGTGCAGGACACGTCCTTCTATCTCAGACTCTTCCTGAGTCAGCGAGGCTCCTCACTGAAGCAGTTGAACGTGACGTGGCGGCGGTGAGCGAGTTATATTTTCAGAATCCAAGAAGCTGACGCATCTGTACAGTGCACTCCGCAACCCGAACGAAACAAGCTATTGTCATGATAAATAACGCACAGGCATGGTTACGTAACATTTTCTAACAGGAAAAGTCACCCCTCCCCCTCAACTTCCTTGTTTACTGCACTTAATATTATTTGGTTGAATTTGTTCAGTAGACGCTTGTTCTTGTGCAAAATAAAATAACTATTTCTCTTACCTTATGCCATGCGAGTCCGTGTCTTCCTGAGTGTGTCCTGCTTTTTGTAGATGGTTTAAACTGTAAACTGGGTTTTAGCTCTGCTGATGACGGACACTCACTGTGTTATTTCCATGTTGAAGGGTGACTTTCATTTAACTCCACGCCTAAGTCAGGGGCAAGGTGCTCAAATGCCTCTGTCCATCTCTGGACCTTCAGTTTCACATTTGTGGCCCCGCTCTGTAGTCTGTGGACTGTCATACAGAAAGTGCTAATGGCTTCTCTTTCCTCTGGATTCTCATTTAGCTCCAATCACATTATGCTAAGGGACACTAAGAGCATCTGAAAAGAAGGTGACAACTGTTTTTCCCCCCCACTGGGTGCCTTCCTACCAGATCATCATTGTGATGGACTCTGCCATTTTGCTGAAGGCTACATCTCTTACTAGGTGGCCTTCTCTACCCAGTGGCCCTCTTTGGGTTCTAAATACATGCTTGCTTCTCTGTCTGAGAGCTGGTAAGACTCACTGATGCATCCTTGAGAGATAACTGCTTCATCACTTACTGGCTTCCCTGTCTCAACTTACATGCTGATAAATGGTCCCTTTAAACTCTGTAAATAGTCACATTCGATGCCAACAGTTTCTTGCCAGGATTCTGACATCAAGAGAGTGAAGGTTGGAAATGCCTTCAAGAAGCCCTTCACATTTCAATATGTATTTCGATATGTAACTCTATCTCAGGGTTAGAAGGGGCCATTTTATCGCACACCAACTTCATACATCAGAATCCAAAGATGAGAATCATAGGCAGGCTATTACCATTGAGCAAGTTAACACCATATGGCTTTGTTCTCATGAGTTGAACTGGTATGGAAAGGAAGCACAGGTGCTGTCAAATTTATTGTTCATTGCACAGAGGTGTTTTTCAGGAATGAAAGCTATGATGTGGACAGGCAATAAACACTGTGAGCCACAGCAGGGATGGCGAAGTCACTCTCTGTTACCAACTCATCATTGCTGTGGGAAAGCCAGTGTGAGCTGAGCGAGGGAAATGTTCATGACTAAGAATGTTGGCCTGGGAAATATTTATTGCGTACATTTAAGTATCTTTATATTTCCTGGGTTTGCCACAAGTGCCTCTGTCCAGCTTTCTGCTCATCTTTAATTTAAAATATCATCGGAATATAAGCTGTCTCTCGTTTTGTCTGTCATGCTACTCTGGCAAACAGGAAATTTAGTGTCCAAGAGTATAGACTTTAAGCTGAAGGTTTAATATACTCTCCATTACATGTAATTGAGATCTCTATTGAAATCTCCTGAAACAATTTATTTTGCTTGCTTTTATGAGATTAACGTGTGTGTGTGTATGTGTGTGTGTGTGTGTGTGTGTGCGCGTGTGAGCGTGCGCAAGCTATACATCTATGGCTATATTCAATTAGTTACTTATACATGTCTAATAAGGCTGGAGTACCATATCCTAAGTCATTTTTAAGTCTGCTTAGGACTTGTGATGGTTCGCATATGCTTGCCCCAGGGAGTGGCACCATTGGAAGGCGTGGCCCCGTTGGAGTAGGTGTGGCCCTGTGGATGTGGACTTTAAGACCCTCAGCCTAGCTGCCTGGAAGTCATTCTTCCACTAGCAGCCTTCAGACGAACATGTAGAACTCTCAGCTCCTCCTGCACCATGCCTACCTGGATGCTGCCATGCTCCCATCTTGATGATAATGGAGTGAACCTCTGAACCTGTAATCCAGCCCCATTGAAATGTTGTCCTTATGAGAGTTGCCTTGGTCATGGTGTCTGTTCACAGTAGTAAAAACTAAGGCAGGACTATAAGCATATTGGTGTCTGGCAGACCCCAGCTTTCCATAGGTCACAAGATGAGTGAAAACTCACAATACCAAGAAGGGCAAGAGAACCCGAGTGCCTTTTCAGGGACGTTAATTCAGCAAATCCGTTCACAGTGATCACCTCCCTAGAGACTTATAAATAGCAGGCCCCAGGGAGATTATTATTTTATCTGCAGAGCCCTGAAAGCAATAATTAACTGTTCCTTAAGAACATCCTCCCTTTAAACCGGGACCGTTAATGCCTTGTTTCTCACTCTGTGATAATTGGAGAAGATGCGGTGGCTGAGCTCTTCCTGCATTCTGGGAATCTGAGAACAGAGTGGCGTGCATGGAAACTGACGGCCCCTGGCTCTTTAGCAGGAAGCATTGCTAGCAGGTTCCATCAGCACACTTCCCTTTCCCTAAGGTTGAACACAGTGCACACCATTCAGCTACGGCTACTTCAGGAGTAACATGTTGAATTGTATCCCTCTCCTCTCATTTTTAATGACTGCCATACCACCCTGGTGCTCTGCTTCCCACACTGGCAGAGAGTCATAGTTTGATTGGTCTTATGCCAGCAGCACCCCCTTTCATCTTTCCAACCATCTGGACACCTGTGCTGTACCCCAAGATGAGAAACGGATCGCCTTTCCTAAATGAACAGTGCCTCAACACTCGAGAGCGGCGGCGGTCAATACTATAGATCGTGGGAGAACCGAAATTCTTCAGTTGAACAAAGTTTAGGTTACACATGCTGAATAAAAGATGAGCTTTGGCTCACTAAGCATTACGTCATCTAGCCAAGCTCCCTGTTACACATGAGTGAAGAGCTCCTCTGAAGGGCAGCAGATCCCAGGCAGGCACGGCGGTGGTCCCAGAGTCGTTGATCTAGTGCGTAAGCTTTAGAAACAACTGTTGTTTTCAGCGCAAGACTTTGGTTCGGGTTTTCCAAAGTGCAGAACACTCATTGCACAACAGTAAACTCATCTCCAAGAGATTCGAGTTGGAGGGATGCTTGTAGGCAGCAGGAGGCTGCCCTGCCTCTGTGCACACTCCGCCCGCTGTGTAGCTGGTCCCCTCTGTGGTGCGGAGGGGACCTTGTTTCATCCCGACCTTTCGGTATTGGTATGCTGTTCTCCATCTTTGAATTCAGCGTTTTCCAAGAAGGAGCAGATACTTCTGCAGAGTCAACATCCTTAATAACAGACCTGTTGGAGAGCGACTGGGCTAAGATGGCTCTGGAGAGTTTCATACAGGAGAATCTGAATAGCCATTGCTTGTTTTCCTTCTATCTGCCAAGGGGAGAGCAACTCCCCAAACCCTAGTCTTTGTGTTGAGTTTTGTCATTTTTCATAGATGCTTGGCATGACATTCCGAAATTAGTCTTTGTTCCCAATGATAGATACCAAAATATGTGATTCTCATATGTAAAATGTTTTGTTTAAAACTTGCTGTCTTACCTAAATTGCGCACTTGTAGTATTCAGTGCTTTGGTAAACAGTAAGAAATAAGAGTACAACTATGTACAAATTAGAAACGATAGTTCATTTTTAAATAATTTATATCTCCATAATGAAACTATAAGAATAAATATGGAGAAGTATGGAAACAACAAAATTTTAATTTATTTTCAAGATAAGGGATATTGGTTTACATATATCCTATGATGATGTGTGACCCTATGGAGAGAAATGTAAACCCACATTCACTGAGTCTCTTTTAGTGACTTTATGGCAGATACAAGTCTGGGCACTGCGGGGAGGAGCCTTAGTGGCCCATCTTCCCTGCAGCAATATAGAAAAGAGGGTGCATCTAGATCCACAGTGAGCCAGGGAGACTGAACCATAGCATTCACTTCCTGTCTGCTCATCCAACACATGTCCTTATCAGAAGAAGAGAAAAATAGGCACACTATCACAGATAAAAAGAGGCAGACAAATACAAAGAAGGAAGCTTACAGCCAACCACTGGACTGAGCTCAGGGGTCCTCAACTGAGGAGTTGGAGAAGAGACTGAAGGAGCTGAGAGGGTTTGCAGCCCCATGGAGGGAGCAAGAGTGCCAATAGGCCAGATTCCCCGGAGCTCCCAGGGACTGGACCACCAATCAAAGAGTACACATGGAGTACCCCATGGCGCTGGCCACATATGTGGCAGAGGATGGCCTTGTTGGACATCAGTGAAAGAAAAGGCCCTTGGGCCTGAGGGTATTCGATGCCCCAGTGTAGGGAAATGCCAGGACGGGAGGATGGGAGTGGGTAGGTGGAGCAGCACCTCCACGGGGAGGGGGGATGGGAGAGGGGAAAACATTTGAAATGTAAATAAAGAAAATATCCAAGGGCGGGGGAAGCACTGCACACAAACATTTAAGTTGAGACAGTGATTATAGACAGGGGGAAGTTGTACAAATGGGACAGTGAGAAACCTCTGATGTAAAGAAACAGTGGAGGAGATATCTGAAGGAGGAGAGATTGAGCTAGCTGCTGGACGTGAAGACTGACAAGCTTGTGTGTGTGTGTGTGTGTGTGTGTGTGTGTGTGTGTGTGTGTGTACAGGACAGATGCTGGACTATAGCTAACATGTGCCTGAGAGAACAAGCAAGCCAAATGTTTGCACATAGAGAATGAGGTCAGAGCAGGGAGCGATGGCCATGCCAGGTTCCCCCAGGCTACTGTAAGGGGGCACATGTCTTTTTTGGTGCCGTGGGAAACGTCAGAGCACAACACCACATCCTGAAAGACCTGTATAGCTGCTGTGCGGAGAGCAGGCACGGGTGGGAGGAGTGTGGGAGGCAGGAGGTGGGAGCACCTTCATGCTATGGTATTTCTGACAAGCTATTAGTGGTTTGGTCTAGGATGACAAGGGTGTGAGAGCCAAAAGGACTTAACATTCAAGAAGATCCAATTAAGTGAAGGAACAGGAGAGAAGTCTAAATACCACAAAAGGCCACTTTCCGTAGTAGTTACAGAGAGAGAGAGAGAGAGAGAGAGAGAGAGAGAGAGAGAGAGAGAGAGAGAGAGAGAGAGAGAGAGAGAGATTCTTTCAAAGGTTACTGTTATAGACAAACAAAGGACCAGAAGCAGCTAAGAATGATTTGGAAGAGATTTCTATTTAGGGACAGTGGCGCTTGTTCTACCACGCACCCAGACTGTTGAAGAAAGTAAAACGTCGCACACTTTGCATGTGTTACATATACATTCAAATGTGTGTATAAGATAAACAAATGGTTGGCCTGACATATAACCAAAGAGCATATAAATCGACAGCCACATAAAAGATACGTGTGTGTGTGTGTGTGTGTGTGTGTGTGTGTGTGTGCTTATACATATGTATGTAGCAAGGCCCCAGAAGCCACACTATGGATATACCAAAATCTCACACATGTCACAGTGAAAGGCAGCTAGGATGATTGACTACAGGAAAAAAAAAATATATATATATATATTGTTATGCAAGGAAAATTCATGTTGATAGAAATACATATTAGCTGAAATGTCCCACTCAGCCCCATATGTGTGAGCACCTGTTTCCAAATAGAGAGGCTGGTTTTGGAGTTAAGCAGTGATTAGGAGGTGGGACCCAGCTAGCAGAGGTGGGGCACTAGAGATAGGCCTTCCAAGGTTATAGCCAGCCCTGTTTCTGGTCCTGTGCTCTGTACCTGGTCCAGCAGCAATACGGTGGGTTGGTTCCCCACACAGCCACCTTCTTGGTCAGAGCTGTTCCAACAGCCTTGCCTCCCTGCTCTAATAGACTGTGCCCCTGAGGCAAGGAGCAGAAGCAGACCTCTCTCTTGAGTCATGCCTGTCATGAGTTTGGTCAGAGCAACAAGAAAAAGCAAGTAATACAGCCCTAGATGTGAAATAAATCCTTGACTTTTTTGGCAAGAAAATATTGTAAACCAGTCTGTCTGTTTAAATCATTGTCGAATTCTACCACGTGAAATGGACCAACACTATACATAATGACCTGTGTGTAGTCACATAAGTTGGTACCTAGAATCAGCCTACATCTTCATATATGTGTGTGTGTGTGTGTATGTGTGTGTATGTGTATGCATATGTGTGTGTGTGTGTGTGTGTATTACAAAGGTGAGAGCTATAAATCACCCCATAGAGAAATGAGCAAGAGACATGTATAGATATTTAATTTTAAAAAATGTCAAATTTTCCTATTAAACACAGAAAAACTTACAGGGTCTAGTCAGCAACAGAAAAATGTGCACAACACAGATAGCCTGAAACGCAGCTGTTCTCCTTCAAACATCTTTCCCCATTACAGATGCACTCATAACTTGTATTTTCTACACAATTCCCTTAGACGATGCTATCACAACTAGACAATGAGGACGTTAGAAACAGCTCACTCCATGTGATCTGTCTTAACTTGTTTTATCCCTTGCCCAGAGAGACTGAGCATGAAAAATGCCGCCAGCCATAGATACAGTTAGTTTCAAACCAGCCTTTCTGCCAAGGGACATGGTCAACTTCGTGTCAGTTCTATGTAGTAATTTTTTTCAGGCATTAAATGATGTATTTCTATGTTAATATGAACTTATTTCAGGCCAGTTGTTCATTCTGTTATCTGTGAACTGTCCATTTCTGTGCACACTGTCCGTGTCTACTTGGTAGGCTAGGCTCATATTTCTGCGATGTGCCGTTTGTGTAAATCAGACAAATACAGCTACATAGTTGGTAGAAATTCTTTGCCACATCTTGATAATGTTGTCCTCAACCCAACATCACGGCTTATTTCCCTTATTTGGAAGGTTTCAGCTTTCATTTATCATTTTATGTGTAATATGAAGAGCATATGAGAAAGATCACATGTGAGCAAGGCATAGACAGGCACAGGAGTCAGGACAACTTTCATAAGTCAAGATTCTCCTTTGCCATGGGTTCTGGGACTTGAAGTTGGACCTACTGTAAACTATTTTCTTTTAGGTCATTGACTCATATGTCAAACTCACGTTTCTTTACATTTCTGATTATCCTCTCACCAACTTGCTGCTCACGCATGTTCTGGAAAAGTGAGTCCCACGAATCCACCTTTGGGATCCTCTATTCCAGTTACTCTGAGCACTCACCTGAAATCTGCTTTCTGTGCATTTTATCTTTATGTTATTTCCATACTAATTCTCCAACTCTGGGCCATACAAAGTCCTCTCCAAATATCCCTGCAGAACTCTCTCCAGTTTGTTTGGTCCTCACAAGAGAACTCGACTGTGCTTTCCCAGATACTCCGTTCGCAATCTGTGTTACATCACATGCAGACTCGAACACTACGTTCCACGAGTTCTCTTTTTTTGTTTTTGCCATTTTTTCCTTTTTTCTTAAATATTTTCTCTATTTACATTTCAAATGTTATCCTCTTTCCTGGTTTCCTCTCCTAAACCCTCCCTTCCCCATTCTCTCCCCCTCCCCTTGCTCACCAACCCACCCACTCCCGCTTCCTGGCCTTGGCATTCCCCTACACTGGGGCATAGAGCCTTCACAGGACCAAAGGTCTCTCCTCCCATTGATGACCGACTTAGCCATCCTCTGCGACATATGCAGCTGGAGCCATGGGTCCCTCCAAGTGTACTCTTTGGTTGGTAGTTTAGTTCCTGGGAGCTCTGGAGGTACTGGTTAGTTCATATTGTTGTTCCTCCTAGGGGGCTGCAAACCCTTTCATCTCCTTGGATCCTTTCTCTAGCTCCTTCATTGGGGACCCTGTGCTCCATCCAATAGATGGCTGTGAGCATCCACTTCTGTATTTGTCAGGCACTGGCAGAGCCTCTCAGGAAACAGATATATCAGTCTCCTGTCAGCAAGCTCTCATTAGCTTTCACAGTAGTGCCTGGGTTTGATGGTTGAATATGGGATGGATCCCAGGTGGGGCAGTCTCTGGATGGTCATTCCTTCAGTCTCTGCTCCATACTTTGTCTCTGTAATTCCTTCCATAGGTATTTCATTCCCCCTTCTAAGAAGGATCAAAGTATCTACACTTTGGTCTTACTTCTTCTCGAGTTTCATGTGGTCTGTGAATTGTATCTTAGGTATTCTGAGCTTCTGGGCTAATATCCACTTATCAGTGAGTGCATATTATGTGTGTTCTTTTGTGATTGGGTTCCCTCACTCAGGATAATATCTTCCAGATCCATCCATTTGTCTAAGAATTTTATAAATTCATTCTTTTTAATAGCTGAGTAGTACTCCATTGTGTAAATGTACCACATTTTCTGTATCCATTCCTCTGTTGAGGAACATCTGGTTCTTTCCAGTTCCTGGTTATTATAAATAAGGCTGCAATGAACATAGTGGAGCATGTGTCCTTATTACATGTTGGAGCATCTTCTGGATACATGCCCAGGAGTGGTGTTGCTGTGTCCTCAGGTAGTACTATGTCCAATTTTCTGAGGAACTACCAAACTGATTTCCAGAGTGGTTGTACCAGCTTGCAATCCCACCAGCAATGGAAGAGTGTTCCTCTTTCTCCACATCCTCACCATCATCTACTGCCACCTGAGTTTTTTACCTTAGCCATTCTGACTGGTGTGAGGTGGAACTCAGGCTTAGCCAGACAAACTAGATGGCACAGAGATAGTATCCTAATTAACAAAATCAAAAATGAAAAGGGGGAAATAACAACAGAACCTGAAGAAATCCGAAAAAAATCAACAGATCCTACTACAAAAGCCTATACTCAACAAAACTGGAAAACCTGGATGAAACGAAACGATCTAAACCATCCCATATCCCCTAACAAAATAGAAACAGTCATTAATAGTCTCCCAACCTAAAAAGGCCCAGGACCAGATGGGTTTAGTGCAGAGTTCTGTCAGACCTTCAAAGAAGACCTAATACTAATACTCCTCAAACTATTCCACAAAATAGGAACAGAAGGCGCGCTACCCAATTCGTTCTAGGAGTTTTCCTTAGTGGAAGACTTAACGTGGCTGAGAGCCTGATGCTGGAATTCAGGACTCACTCATTGGACAGCTCCATCGTCATGGAGGGGAAATGTAAACTTTCCCCAATCCACCAAACAATCTCTTCTGATCTATTTAAAATTCATAAAGACTGTAAAATGCTAAATAAGAATACATTTAGATTCAAATCATATCCTCCCCAAGTGTTTATGAAATCATCCTTCTAGGAGCTTATTCAGCTCCTCGTAAAATCACATCCTATTCAGTGGCGTGTTACTATTCCATAAAGAGTCCAATAGCGTGTATTTTCTACTACAAATCGAATTTTTCTAGTAATTTGGGGCTTCATTTGTAGTAAATATGTTTCTAAGCACGGGTCTTTTTGTACATCATTTCAACAATCCTCGCAGAAATTCCAGAGGAGGATATCTTTGCTATGCCATGAATAAAACAGTTTGATTTTATTTTTGTAATTTGAAAAACATTTTTTCCTGCAAAGCTCAGTAGGTAGAAATACAAAGGTAGCCTGTGAGTTCTCACTCTGCACAGACAGGACGGAAGTCAGAGAACACTAAGGGGCAATCAACACAGCAACAGAGCTATTACTGTTAGTTTAACATGCCACTTTGTGCTTTTTTTTTAAAGCCCTGTGGCTAGGGGTCCAGAGGTCATCCTATCACTTTCTGTCTTGAAAAACAGTTATCCTTGTCTTTTTGAAGAGGGAGTACAGTACTTGGACAATTCTGCCCCAAGCCTTGGAGAAACTCTTGGAATATCGTTCTGACGTAAGGAACGTATGGCAACGTATGAATGAGAAGGTACTGAAGATGGTGGGAGCCTCATACGCAGCTTCTCACTCATCTCTTCCTCAAATAAGGATGTGTTCCAGCTCACTGGGGTCTCATGAGGTTCCTTGGGGTAGTCGCAATGGCAGCAGTCACAGTCTCCTGGAGATTCTGTTTCTTTTTTTCTTTCTTATTATTATTCTTATTATTTTACAGTCCATTCATTCCCAGATTGCCCTCTGACAACTGGAGCAGGGGTCCAGGTTAGTTGAGACTGACGGTCTTCCTATGGGGTGGCTATCCTCATCAATTTTCTTCCTATATATAAACATAGAAGTTCATAGTTCAATCCCATGAGCTTGAAGAGGCCCACAGTGAAGAAGAGCAGATTTTTCAAACTTTGTATCCAAGTGTAGCTATGCTCTGCACAAAACAAAGGAAGCTGAAAAGCTATTCTTGGTCTATGCCTAAGTCCCAAAGCTACAGTACATCCCGATCAATAATAATAGGAAGAATGTATGTGGATAAAATGTGACACTCCCACTGTCAAAACAGGAGCTCCCCCTAAGTTCTGGTACCCTTCAAAGGGAGGGAGGGACAGCGGCCGGCTGACCTTCTTTTCCTATCCTCTGGGACCACAGCTGGCTTGATACATCCCTGGCGGCTGACTGTCCTATCTTGGGCAGCTCTAGTCCTAAGGGAGTCCCAAGAGACTCCCTACTGTGGGAGTCTCAGCTCTGTTGTCTGGAAGTTGGAGGCAAGTGATCCTTGCTCTGTATTTGGAGCTAAATTTAGTGTGCTCTGTCCTAAATTCTAATGTTTCTCTCACTTTTCAATCCTACTTTATTCTTTCAAATATATAGGTATGTATTTAATATATATATATATATATATATATATATATACATGTCTACATGCGTGTCTGTGTGGGGTTATGTGCGCGTGCATGTGGTTGTTGCCATTGGATACTCCTGAGACAGCCGTTATATGCATTTGTGAACTTTCTGATGTCTCAGGTACAGAGACCTGAACTCTAGTCCTCTGTAAGATTGATATGCATGATATACCACAGAGCAATCTCTCCAACCCCCACATTTTAAATATATTCTTATACCTCAGCTTTGGAAGCTTAAACTGCTCTTTCAAAGTACTTCCCAAAGAGCAGAGTCTGAATCACTGTGTAGAACGCTGCCTACAGATACCAAATTGGATGATCACACAGGCAATACTTTTTTTTTGACATTTTATTTTTCTGCTCATTTTGAATGCATTGTGGTGGACTAACTATTCCCTCCCTTGTCTCTTTCTCAGAACGCCCTGCACGGACAAGCCTGCAGTACTCATTTTGTTCTGCAATATCTTCCCAGAGAGCTAACATCCCATAAGTGTGTACCTTGCCTACCAAATTATTGCTGACACGGCATCATCAGAAGTACCATTCTCACTGCATGAGACTTTCTTTTTATTTTCCATACGTCAAGACCTCATGTAAGCCAGACTGGTCTCAAACTTGCTATGTAGCTGAGGTTGGTCGTGAACTTCTCTTCCCATGGCCTCTGCCTCCCAAATGCTGCCAGTATTGCAGGTATTAACATCACACTCAATGTATGTGGTGCTGGATGTTGGCCAGGGCTTTGTTCATGTTTGACAGTCTACAAAATCAGCCTCTTCTATGGATCTCAAAGCATGGCCTGATAGCTGCTCAGCTCTGATGAGGGCACTCAGAGACTGCATAACATGATGCTGTGCAGGAGATTGTATGGCAAGAGAGGAAGAAGGAGAGCTAAAGAGAACCAGGCATAGTACTGATTATAGACTATCATCTCTCTCTCTCTCTCTCTCTCTCTCTCTCTCTCTCTCTCTCTCTCTCTCTCTCTCTCTCTGTGTGTGTGTGTGTGTGTGTGTGTGTCAAAAGAAAACTTCAGATGCCATTCCTTCGTTCTCTCTTTCCTTCCCTCCTTCCGTTCTTCCTCTTCCTCCTCTTCCTTCTCTCTTCCTCCTCCCCCTCCCCACCGTCCTCCTCCATCACTCAGACATGGTCCATCACTAGCCTGGAACTCATCAAGCAATTTATGATGACCGCTCACAAAGCCCCAAGGAATCTTGTCCCTACTTCCCCAGCACTGGATTCCAAGTGCCTACCCTTACACCTGGCTTTGTTTTCCTTTTTCCCTGCTTGGGTTCGTGGGGGGGGGGGGGGTAAACTCAGGTCTTCCTGCTTGTCCGGCAGGCATTCCTGGTCTGATCTATTTCCCCAGCCTGTGGGGCTTTTTGAAATGTAGAAGCTGCATATAATCTACCACCATGTGGATGGACTGAAGACACTGTAACTATGGAGCAGCGAAATAGTCCTTAGTGAAGCAGCATGCTGCACAGCAGTGTAGCCCCAAGGAAGTCAGAGAACACTCCAGATGCAGCAATGAGGATATGTGATACGAAAGAGAAAGAGGCTCCCCGAGGAGAGAGGCACGGAGGGAGGGGGATTATAGGGGAATAAAAAAGTCTCCTTTAAGAGAGCACTTGAAGCAGAACACCAAGGATGTCCCCCTGCCCACGAGGATTATCCTGGCAAGTAACCACGGCACTCTTTATAGCCTTTCATAATGTGGCCATGTTATGGTGGCTGTCCGGGGTAGATATGAAACTCTTAAGTCATAGAACTATGGTGAGTGAGCTACGTTGTCCCAAGCCCCATTGCTCTGGGCTGAACTTTAGGAGTAAAATGAAATCCCTGTGTGATGAGGTGAGAAGGAGAAATGAAAATCTGGTCCGGTCACTGGAAAGAACATAGTATTGAAAAAAACCAAACAAAAGCCACTGGCATCCATGCCCACTCCCCCCCCCCCCAACCCCGTTCTAGAACACAGCAAGCCTGTGTTTCCCAGCCTCCCTTTCTGTGCTATCAGGTCAGTTCCTTGCATCCTATGTTAAGAGATGTGAGCAGTTCTGGAGCACAGGAATCCTAGGCACAGCCGCCCCCACCCCCATCCCTCAGTGGAGAATTCGAAACCTCTAAAAGGGTTCAGTCGCTACAACTCACATCTGGCTTGCTGCCTATCTTTGTAGAGCCCACCAACTAAAATGCTTGTATAGTGTCTAATGTTCTAAAAATAGGAATTACGTATGCAATTTAAATCTGAATAGCATGCTGTTTTACTGGAACATGCCCACCCATGCTTGCGCACTTTAGCTCTCTGAGGCTGAGGTATGTATGATGGCTTCTGCTGATGCCATTCTACACTTTACAGGAGTCATAGCTTGGCAAAATTTATCATGTGATTTCACGGTTTGCTTTTTAATTTGCTTCATCATATATAAAAAAAAATTAAAGAGAAGTAAGCCTCAATAGGAGAGTGCGGCTTATTTTGCAATCAGGTTAAATGACAGAGCCCTGTGTTTCATACAATGATGTTGTGTGTCAGGCAAATGAACCACAGGTTTTGTGCCAACTTGACACATGCTAGAGTCATCATGTTAGAACCTAGTGGGGAAACCCCCACTCCATTCCCAATTCGGCATGTACCCAAAAAATCATGAAGGACCATCTTGATGTAATTACATGAGGTCGTTTAATGATGGAGCTCTGGACCGACATGCATCCCACACAGGAGATAACGGATGTCGGCCACGAGGCTCGAAAGCTAGGGGTTTTTATGGGGTAAGGGGCTTAGGGGTGTGGAATTCAGCATAGCAACACACTATTGTCTTATTCAAACATCAGCAGAAAAATTACATGTACGTGCAGAGTGTCAGAGTTCTGTGAGTTGTTGACTCAGTTCAGATAGCCCTGTTATGTCCTCACATTCCTCTTTATCTTATGGTCAAGCTGTTCCTGGGAATGTTTTAACTATGGGGCATACTCGGGTTTGTTTTTCTTTGTTCTCAGCCCCAGGCAGCCTCTAGGTGTAAGGAGCCGTCCTCACATTCGCCATTATAAGATGGCACTGACACCTGTGTTCTAAGTAGTAAACAAACCATCTGCACATGCGCTGGGGTAGTTTCCCACCCCATGTGCTCTGCCTTTCCCGTGACGACAACTCTGGCTGATGGGCTGCAGCCAATCAGGGAGTGACACGTCCGAGGCGGAGGACAGTCCTCCATAAAAGGGAGGGGGCTCCGCCATCTCTCTCTCTCTCTGGCTCTCTCTCTGGCTCTCTTCTCCACTGGCTCCTGATGGGGTAAGCAATAAAGCTTGTGCTGCAGAAGATTCCGGTTGCCCTGAGCGTGTTCTTACCAGGGGAACAAAAGCGGCGCGCAATAAATGGTGCTGAAACCCGGGAGCTACTACATCACGGGGAAGGAGCGGTTAATGAAGTGTTCCCGGAAAACAGACTGTTGAGAAGGATCCGGTGTGGATTCAGAACTCTTCAGCTGGGGAACTGTGGTAATGAAGTGTTCCCACAAAACAGACTGTTGAGAAGGATCCGGCGTGGGTTCAGAACTCTTCAGCTGGGGAACGGATGCGCGTTCGTTACAGCTTTACAAGGTATGTCTGGTCTTGAACTTTCTCTAGTGTTAAAAGCCCTTTTATTTCTTTTCACATGTCAACAAGTGGTTAAGGCAGGGTGGAGAATTCTGGACAAAATTCAAGACAGTCTATCAGAAGTAAAGCGGAGAGAGAGAGCAGGAGCAAAGAGGAAACATGGTGCACCAAATAAGTACACAGGCCTTTCCACGGGTCTTGAACCCGAGGAAAAGTTAATGTCAGGGAAAAATACCTGGGGAGAGATTAGAAGGAAAGAGGAGAAAAGAGATGAGTTTAAAGAGCCAGTTCTTAGTAGCTGTGAATCAGATGAAAACATTAGCCCTTCTGAGAAAACAGACTTGGAGGAGGGAGCAGCTCGTTATGAGAGAGAAATGCGAGCTTATAGGTCAAGAAAGAAGCCAAAAGCGGCTGGCAAAGGCCAGCTTGCTGCTCGGCCTCTGGGCAGTTGGCTTCAAAGTCATAGTGCACCTCCGCCCTATGCGAGCCCCCTCCCTGCGTAGTGCGTCAGCCCTGCGCAGAGAGGCAGTGTGTGGACTCGTTCATTTCAAGAGTGGCACAAAGGAAGATACAACAGGCATTTCCGGTCTTTGAAGGAGCTGAGTGTGGGTGTGTTCACGCTCCAGTAGAGTATTTACAGGTTAAAGAGCTTGCTAAATTGGTTCGTAAATATGGAGCCAATGCTAATTTCACCTTGGTGCAGTTAGGCAGGCTTGCTGGCGAGGCATTAACTCCTGCCGTCTGGCAAATGATTGCAAAAGCCGCTCTCCCCAGTGCGGGCAAATATATGGAATGGAGAGCTCTATGGCAAGAGGCTGCACAAACGCAGGCCCGAGCAAATGCTGCCGCTTTGACTCCAGAGCAGAGAGATTGGACCTTTGACCTGTTAACAGGTCAGGGAGCTTATACCGCTGATCAAACAAATTATCACTGGGGAGCTTATGCCCAAATTTCCTCCACGGCTATTAAGGCCTGGAAGGCGCTCTCCCGAACAGGTGAAGCCACTGGACAATTAACAAAGATACAGCGGCTGAACGTCATTGTTCAGAGCCAGATAGGCCCAAAGAGATGGTTAAATGGAAAGATGTTTTAAATAACAAATGGAAAGGCCCGGATCCTATTTTGATAAGATCCAGGGGAGCTGTTTGTGTTTTTCCACAGAATGAAGACAACCCATTTTGGATACCGGAAAGACTCACCCGAAAAATCCAGACTGACCAAGGGAATACTGATGTCCCTCATCTTGGTGATGTCCAGTGCGATAACAACAAAGGGAGAGCAGCGTTGGGAGATACAGAATTGGACGGCTAAATTTAAATAGACCCTTTGAAAATTGAGACTTGCCCCACGCACTTGGACCTGTCCCTGACCTAAGGACTATCTTTTCAACATTTTCCTTCTTTAAAGAATGGGTGGGGGTGGAATTATTTGGAGCTGTTCTTTGCTGTGGATTAGTGTTGCTTCTCTGATTGGTCTGTAAGCTTAAGGCCCAAATTAGGAGAGACATGGTGGTTATTTTCCCAGGCGCTTGCAGCACTAGAACATGGTGCTTCCCCTGATATATGGTTATCTATGCTTAAGCAATAGGTCGCTGGCCACTCAGCTCTTGCACCCCACGAGGCTAGTCTCATTGCACGGGATAGAGTGAGTGTGCTTCAGCAGCCCGAGAGAGTTGCACGGCTAAGCACTGCAGTAGAAGGGCTCTGTGGCATTTATGAGCCTATTCTAGGGAGACATGTCATCTTTCAAGAAGGTTGAGTGTCCAAGTGTCCTTCCCCCAGGAAAAACGACACGGGAGCAGACCAAGACCCCTTCGGGTGATGAGCCTGGGAGGAGGTTTTGTGTAAAGCCCCTATTTTACACACTGGGGATTTGACCTCTATCTCCACTCTCATTATTATGGGTGGCCTATTGCTCTTAAATAAAAGAAAAGGGGGAGATGTAAGGAGCCGTCCTCACATTCGCCATTATAAGATGGCACTGACACCTGTGTTCTAAGTAGTAAACAAACCATCTGCACATGCGCTGGGGTAGTTTCCCACCCCATGTGCTCTGCCTTTCCCGTGACGACAACTCTGGCTGATGGGCTGCAGCCAATCAGGGAGTGACACGTCCGAGGCGGAGGACAGTCCTCCATAAAAGGGAGGGGGCTCCGCCATCTCTCTCTCTCTCTGGCTCTCTCTCTGGCTCTCTTCTCCACTGGCTCCTGATGGGGTAAGCAATAAAGCTTGTGCTGCAGAAGATTCCGGTTGCCTTGAGCGTGTTCTTACCAGGGGAACAAAAGCGGCGCGCAATATCTAGGCTCACAAACAACCAGCAATTTCTGAGTACTTTATATGACTTACAGGTCTTGAAATTTCATCTTTCTTTCAATCAGAGAGGAAGGACCCTCAGTTGAGAAAAATGCCTCCATGAGATCCAGCTGTAAGGCATTTTCACAATTAGTGATCAATGAGGGAGGACCCAGCCCACTGTGGGTGGGGCCATCCCTGAGCTGATAGCCTTGGGTTCTATAAGAAAGCTGAGCAAGCCAAGGGAAGCAAGCCAGTAAGCAGCACCCTTCATGGCCTCTGCATCAGCTCCTGTGTCCAAGTTCCTGCCCTGTGTGAGTTCCTGTCCTGACTTCCTCCAGGGATGGACCATGATCTGGAAGGGTAAGACAATTTAACCATTTCTTCTCTGACTTGCTTTTTGGCCACGGTGATTGGGAACCTGAACTAAGACCGCAAAACAAGACCTATGCTTACACTATGACTCATGAGCCACTGACTATGTCACCTTGCATGTTAAAAGGGACATACAGGGGCTGAAGTATAGATTAGGTGGTAGAGTGTTAGTTCAGCCTGCATGAAGTCCAGCATTTCATATGGTCAGTGCCACATAAAAGTCTAGGCATAGGAAATGATACACTAGAGAGGGGAAGGCAGGCAGATGGAGAAGTCAAGATTGTCCTTGCCTACCTAGTAAACTCAAGGCCAGCCGGGACCTTGTGAGATGGAGTTTTGGAGGATTTGCAAATGTGGTTAAAGATAAGTGATCTTGAAATGGAGACTGAGCTGGCGTCTCAGTGTCATCCCACTGGGCTCTAAAGAAGGAGGGACAGAGGATGACTCACCGGACACAAAGGCCCTTATTGGATGGGAACCTTAGGCCAAGCAATTCAGAAATCCCTGGAATCTAGGAAGGCAGAGCAAGCAGAGTCCTGGCTTTAAGGAGCATCAGACACATTTGTGTTGTTTGTTAATTGGTTCTGATACGTGACATTGGCAACAGAAACTAGTACAGCTTACTATGCTGATATTCCAAACCCTGGAGAGCTATATCCAGACAGAAATTTACAACAAACTCTGCCATCACACTAGGATTTCCTCACGAAAGCTAGAAAGAAAAAAGACCGACAGGAAGAAAGAAAGATGGAAAGAAAAGAAAAGAAAAGGAAAGGAAAGGAAAGGAAAGGAAAGGAAAGGAAAGGAAAGGAAAGGAAAGGAAAGGAAAGGAAAGGAAAGGAAAGGAAAGGAAAGGAAAGGAAAGAAAGAAAAACTGAAACTGAAGGTATAACCTTTAGAAGTTTCCAACTAGCTGATTTGTCAGCAAAGTAGAAAAAACTACTAATTAAGCAGTGTCTGATTGCAACCGCCAAAGAAGTGTATCAAATATGAATTTTAATTTTAACTTTTTAAAAATATTTACTTACGTGTGTGTGAGTGCCTGACCTTTGAGGGACTCTTATGAAGCTCAAAAGACACCTTGTGGAAACCAGCTCTCCATCAAACTCAGGTCATCAGGCTTAGTGGCAAGTGCCTTTTAACCACTGAGCTGTGTTAATGAAAAAAAAAAAACTCTAAATTTAAAGCTATTAATTTCTTATGAAAACAAGTCACCCCAAGTTAAGGGTAGCAATCAATAATCACAGGTGACACATGTTGGCAATCAATAATCAACGTGACACGTATTGAGTGGCTAGTTTTGGGTCTCCACCTGGGTGGCAGTTAATTCCTCTTGTCCATCCAGCTCTTACTTTGGAACTTAGAAATAATCCTTGTGAAGCAATGATTTTCAAAGATGTAGTGAGAATATGAATTCAGTGCAATCTGAAATAGAATCTACTGAGATGTGTTACAAGGGATGACAGTAAAGATACCCTTAGAGGAAAAAAAAATGTTAGAGGAAAAAAAAAGTTAGTTAGGTAAATGCATAAGCGTAGTGAAAAAGCAAAGGTATTTCCATTCTGTCAGTAGCGGAGATCCCTTTGCAGAGGCACTTGAATGTTTGTAAAGCGTGGAATCTCCCTCTGGGTGGAGCAAACTTGCTCTCTCTCCTCCCTTATGCATCAGCCCAATGGGCATGTCTCCATTTGGCTAGGGGAACCACCCCTAGGAAGGCAGGTTCACCTTAAGAAATTGTGCAGTGCTTGCTGATAGGAGCCTGATATAGCTGTCTCCTGAGAGATTCTGTCAGTGCCTGACAAATACAGAAGTGGATGCTCACAGCCATCCACTGGACTGAGCACAAGGTCCTCAATGGAGGAGCTAGAGAAAGGACCCAAGGAGCCGAAGGGGTTTGCAGCCCCATAGGAGGAACAATAATATGAACTAACCAGTACGCCCCAGAGCTCCCAGGGACTAAATCACCAACCAAAGAGTATACAAAGAGGGGCTCAAGGCTTCAGCCACATGCGTAGCAGAGGATGGCTTTGTGGAGACATCAATAAGAGGAGAGGCCCTTGGTCTTGTGAAGGCTTGATGCCCCAGTGTGGGGGAATGCCAGGACAGGGAAGCTAGAGTGGGTGGGTTAGTGAGTAGGGGGAGGGGGAATGAGATGGGGGGTTTTCGGAGGGGAGATGAGGAAAGGGGATAAAATTTGAAATGTAAATAAAGAAAATATCTAACAAAAGGGAAAAAAAAAGATGTGCTGTTCCTGAACAACTCCCTCCCCTTAATAGAGGCCCTGCAAGCCAAGCCACTGTGTGATTCATCTTGCCTTGGTAAAGCCAAACTTAGATAAGTTATAACTATTTCTATTTCTTCTATGCTGGCCAGAGCCTATGCCTGCCTTTAAGTTCCCTAACACTTTAGCCTTGCCCAGTCATTTTCTTAAGCTTCCCTTCCTGCTGTGTGCTGCCCCCTCCCTTTCCCTAGCAGCCTGGCCCTGGTCCCTTCATTGTCCCCCTCCCTCCTCCCTTCCAGGCAGCTTGGAAGTTGCCACTCACCTGTGCAGTGGCTTTTCTTTTCAACTCCAATAAATTGTCCTGGAACTTCTGTTTGAGTGTGTTCTTCACCTTCCAGCTTCTGTTGGTATATCTGGTCTTAAAGTCTTTTTAAGGAGACCAAGAACCGCACAAGGGAACCTTGATTGCCCTGGGCGACATGCGATGGTTCTATTGGGACTCTCCAAAATTTCAGATAACACTTTCTGTCTTTAGTCTCTTAGTTGTCATAGAAAACAGATTTGTTCCCATATCCCTAGATGGCATCGCATCCTATATACTTATATGACTGCAGCTTGATATCAATGGACCTACCCATTAAACATGACAGCAGTGGACCTGAGCATTAATGTGTCTATAATACATTTCTCAGAAATTCAAACTTGGTCTTTGGAGGGGTTATTTTAAACCATTTATTTTATGTGTATATCCTTGCTCCACCCCACCCCACCCTCATATGTGTCTCTGTGCATCATGTGCTTGCAGTGCCAGCTTAGGCCAGAAGAGGGCAGTGGTTTCCCAAGAACTGCAGTTACAGCCAAATGTGAATGTTGATGTGGGTGGTGGGAATCAAACCTGCACCCTCTTCAAGAAAAATTTAAAACACTGAGCTATCTCTCCAGCCCCAGAAACTAGGTATTGTGACTTGCCCTACCATATCAACCAATGGCTTAGGATTGTTAATGATTTATTAGTTAATTTCTCAGCTCAAAGTCAAAAATTCATTTTTAAATGAATTGTCCTCCGCCCCTATTAGCAAACCGTTACTGTCTTTGGGATGTAACATTTTCTGCAATTAATTTTTAATGAGTGCAACCTAAGGCTTCCAGGCAAAACAAAATTAATATGTAAGATTTATTAGACAATTTCTGTAGGAACTAATGTTCCCTGGGTGACAAGGAGCACAGATTATGTGAGGTCTATTTTGTAAACTCAAAACAAGACAGGAAATTTCCATCCTCACGCAAAATGTTTGTCATAATTTTTCTAGATGAAGCACTGATCCCACCAGTGTTTCAGAACCCCAAATACACGATTTGAGAATTTGCGACATTCCAACATTGTTAAATTGAAGAGCTTCCTCCTGATCTGCAATTGGAAATGACTGGCGTGAATGTAAGGATTTATAGTAAGGCAGTTGAATGGAATGTACCAATGCCTCTCAGGAGGTTCATATGGTCATATTAAACTCCTATTTACAGAGCAACATCAGCATTTACCAGACTTTATCTCTGTGAAGGACATTATTTTAAAGCTAGAACATATCAGGATGGAGAGATAAAGTATTTTAAGAAGAGCTGATATGGTACAGAGACCTAGATTCCAACAAAGGAGCTGGAAGTTACTTTTCTTTTTTATGGTCTTAGAGATTAAACCCCAGGCCTCAGGCACGCTAGGTCAGCTCTCTGCTGCTGGGATACATCCCAGCTAGTCCTAGAAGTTATTTTAAAATACACTTTCTTCCTGGACTACAATCTAGAGTGACAGGTCATCAGTGAGAAATTAAAGAGACCGTGTCTGTGTCTCAAGCTGTTTTTGTTCAACATAGGAAACTGGGTAATAGACCATGAAATATTGGTTGAAAAAAAAAAAAAAAAAAAACAATGTTCCCAACCATACTGAAGACCAGAAACAGGCAAAACCAAGCAAAAGGGCAGTTCAAACCCTGCTTTGCCTTCCAATTTTCCAGCAAATTTGTCAGTTTTTCTCTAGCTGCAAGAGAGTCTAAGAAGGCAAAGCAGAGACCAAATGGACCTACAGTGTGCACCAGCCATGTCACCTCCAAAGTGAGTTTGTAAAAATGCAGAATCAGACTCTGGGATTCAAGAACTGGTATTCCTAGAAAACCTCCCTTCACCCTAAGAAATTCTTATGCTTAGGAAACTTGGAAAGTATTGCATCAGGATTGGGAAACAAAACAAAACAAAACAGGGGATATTCTGTCATATTACACAGGCACAGGAAGTATTATAAGAGACTCGGTTTTAAAGAATAAATCTGAGCCTTACATGCATAATTTAATTGTGTGGCCTGGATTCCACTCCTAATAGGAAAGTGAAATGCTTTTCATCTCTAAGTGATCCCCCACATCCAAGATGGAGACAGACAGGTTTCCCTCCTTGCATCTTGCCCTCTCTAGTTCCTCCTACAATTGGGACATATACTGGCAACTGCATTTTATTACAGCAGTTTGCCTAGGTCCCATTCAAACCTTGAAATGTATTCTTTATGAGTTTGCAAGCAGGGAAGTTTAATACACTCATACAAAGAGAAGAGAAGTGTCTAAATTTGGAGAGGAAAGATATTTTGTTCTTTGTCTGAGCAAATGCCTCCATTGAACAAGCAAATGGTTGTGTGGGCATCTAATGATTTCTTCATCTAGACATATTACATCTTCTCGATTTAGCAATACATGAAATGAATACTCTCAGTTTAAAAGAAAATATTGCATATTACCTTGGTTACAGGCATTTTACAGGAGTGGTGGCTGAATTATGAACAGGTGAGCATGAGTCCCCATGTAGATGTCCCTCATAAGTCTCACACTCTTGAATACTTGGTGCCCAGTTAGTGCCTGTTTGGGAGGTGTAGGCATTTGGAGGAGGCATATCACTAGGGAAATGGTTTGAGGTTCCAAAAGTCATGTACAGTTTCCAGTGAACTCCCTACTTGCTGCTTGTCATTTGAGATGTGAGCTCTCAGCTACTGCCGCAGAGGCCTGCTTCTTATACTTCTGTTCTGCCTTCAAGGATTCTAACCCTCTAGAACTGCAAGCCCCAAATCAACACTTCCATCAGTTGCTCTGTTCTTGGTGTCTTATCACAGAAATAGAGACATAACTAAGGCAGTTTCCTTTGCTTTTGTGCTTTGCATTGGACAATGCCTAGGCATTGTGATACACATAAAGGAAGATAGATAGATAGACAGACAGACAGACAGATGATAGGTAGATAGATAGATAGATAGATAGATAGATAGATAGATAGATGAAAGCCTTTCCTGAAGTAACATAATTTTCTGCAACGTTTGTAGTGTGTGGGGCCTCTTCAAGTCTACAACTTGATGACACAATAAAGACATTTTAAGTATGGGAGTATAAAGCAGAGGTAGAGCATGTATTTACCATATGTTAATCCCTGCCTTCAATCCCGAAAATGCCCCCCCAAGAGAAAAGGAATGAATAAAAAGATAAAAGGAAAAAGTTATTTTATTCATGGTAACACTGGCTTCCATAACAATGTAATAACCACTAATATCACAACAGTGATTAATTTTTCACTTGGTCATAATCAAATGGAATGGTCAAGAATCAGCCTTCCTTAACATGGTGGCAAATACAGTCTCTCTAATTGTAATAGTTCCATGATCCTTATTAGTAAAAAAAAAAAAAAAAAAAAAACAATCGAAATTTTTATGAATGTCTCAGACATTAAATATTTCAAATTGGACATCTCTGAGACAAAAGTCAAAGATATCATCTCCTTTTACATGTAACAAAAAGAAAACGGATTTTAGCAAATATTGGTGTTCACATCAGTTTGCGTGTATGGCATGTGTATCCATGAATGTATTCCTTGTGTAGGTACAGATCTATGTGCATGTGCTTGTGTCGATAAGAGGCCAATCATAGGCATCTTCCTCTCTACCGTAAGTGTTTTCTAGAATATCTAAGCAATATGTCATCCAGTGCTATGATTTCATAGGTTTTTACTACAGTCCCATCATTTCCAATATTTAGTCTTTAGAATTCTGATCCAGTAACAACAACAAAATTAACCTTATCCACATTCAGTAAGGGGTAGAGATATTTAGAATTACCGGTGGTTCTAAAATAGATAATATTAAAATATACAGAGATTATAAAACTACATGTGTGATGTATGAACACCAAGACCGAGCACATCCCTAGTGATCTCTCACAACCCTACAAAGGTCTGGTTTATTTTACCCAGCTGTAATTACTTCTCTGTAAGTTAGGGTTTCCATTGCTGTGAAGAGACATCATGACCAAGGAAACTTTTATAAAGACAGCATTAATTGGGGCTGGCTTACAGTCTCAGTGATTTAGTCCATTATTGTCATGGCAGGAAGCATGGCAGACATGGTGCTGGAGGAGCCAAACAGCTCTACATCTTGGTCAGCAGACAGCAGAAGGGAACTGACTTTCACAGGCAGCCAGGAGGAAGCTCTCATCCCACTGGCCAGACTTAAGCATATAGAAGAGACCTTAAAGCCCCACCTCCACAGTGACACACCTCCTCTGACAAGGCCACACCTCCTAATAGTGCCACTTCCCATGGGCCAAACATATTCAAACCACCACATCTCTAAAACACATTCTTAACTTCCTTTGATTCTTGCCTGTTTCCAAAAGATAAGTGGCCTCTTGAATCTGAGTCTTTATTGACAAGTCTTCCAATCTTCTTTCTTAGTCAACTTGTCTTTTAGTCTGTTGTCTCTGGAGGTCATTCTCTTGCAACTCACTCAGGGCTTCTAAATAACTTCATTTCAGCCATAACTAGCTCACACTGAAACAAATATTCTGATGACTCATTCTATAAATGGGAATTCTATATAATATTTGTACAGAAGCCATTGGCTTAATATAAATTACATATATTAGACCCTCTTGACAAATGTTAGACATTCAAAGAATACTGCTTTCCTTTCAGACATCTGCCCCTGCTAACATAGCATGCTAACATGGCCCTGTTAGCATAGAAGATGGCAAGCCAAACAAACATATTATCTGAGCCAACTGCCATAATGAATTGGGTTCCAGATTGGCTGAGTTTTGAGAAAACTGGAAGCTGAGATTCCTGAGCAGAGCAAGGAACCAATTGAGGTATTTTAGAGATTAATTTCAGTGGGTTTAGATTACAATGCCTACAATGGATGGTAATTCTTTCCTAAGTCAGACTGGATTGATTCCGGAAATGCCCCTTTAGTTGCCAAAGCTATTATACTTTTATATTAGGTTTAGTTATATTTTTAAAAACTTTAATTTACTTGGTGGTAGGAGGATAGCCCAGTCAGTAAAGTACTCATTGCTCAAGGATGAGAACCTTGAGTTTTATCCCCAAGACTCATGGAAAAATGGAAGTATGGGGAATGCTTGTAATTCCATTGCTAGAGAGACAGAGGCAAGCAGATCTCTGGTGGTTCACTGATCAACTAGTTTAGCTTGATGGTGGGTGAGCTCCAGATCCCAGTGAGAAGCCTAGTCTCAGAAAACCGAAGAAAGAAAGAAAAAGGGCGAGAGAGAGAGAGAGAGAGAGAACAGAAATCCAAAATGGATTGTACTGAGGAATGTGAGGATGACCCCTGACATTCACCTCTGGAACCCACATATATACATGAATATGCACAAATGGGATCTCTCTCCCTCTCCCTCTCCCTCTCCTCCCTCTCCCTCTCCCTCTCCCTCTCCCTGTCCCTCTCCCTCTCCCTCTCCCTCTCCCTCTCCCTCTCCCTCTCCCTCTCCCTCTCCCTCTCCCTCTCCCTCTCCCTCCCCCCCCCTCTCTCTCTCTCTCTCACACACACACACACACACACACACACACACGAAACTTTAATGACTTTGAAATTACATATATTTTTCCTTTTGACCAGAAATAACTCATTCCGGTTTGTAGTTGAGTAATACTTTTATAGTTAGTAATCAGAGTCAAAGAAATCTCAAATAGATATATGTGCTTTATAGTTTTAAAAACTGATTTAATTTGAAAAGTGTAACCTATAAAAAAAAACAACTGTAATTACATTCAAGTTTAAATGAGTATAGATTCTATTGACGTTATCCGTTCTTGATTTCAAAGTAATTAAAGTTTTTCAAAGCATTACCAATGCTATTAGCTTTTGTTAAGTCTTTTTAATGTGTAGTTTTAAATTTCTCTTATTTTTTCAGCAATAGAAATGTGTGACTTCATTACAACAGGACCTCATAGATTTTCCTAATTTGTAGTCTGTGTGTTTTCTCTAACTATGAAATCCTTTCAGCTGCATTTGACAAGGTGGCAAAGGGTCTATTCCACCAGCTGTGTGGATTCTCACAGCTGTTCCCCCATTCTTGACGCCTGCAAATCTTGTCACTATTTGCCCAGTGCCACTAGAAGGGGATTCCCTGGGCTCACTGAACCCAGCCGGATCCTGCTTTGTTCTGACAAGACTCAGAAAGAAACCCACAGTGCTCAGGACCGTATGTTTTCTTATTTTACAGCCACCAGGCCACTATTTTAGGGCTCTTCTGATCTAGCACAGCTTCCTCCTTAATTAGCTATAAAATAATAAAAGGTCACTTTTGCAGTAAAAGTTACAAGTTAAAGATCCTTTACTGTGCTTCAGACACTTAAATATATCTGTAATAAGTACAGGTAGGGGATGCTTTATCAGCTCAGACATCTGAGAGAGTCTCACTTCACAGTCAGTGTTCAGCGTGAGTAATACACGAGGCAGTAGGTCTATCATTCCAAGCCAGCACAGTGCTCTGCTGTTGAAGAGCTTTTCCAGCAGTGAGAACGCCCAGAACAGGTTTTATCATCAGTGCCTGGACCTCATCCCCAGGAATGTTAGTTGGGAGGTAATGAGAAGCAGTTTTTGTTGTTTGTTTGTTTGTTTTTAAATAAAGAGCGTGGCTTCATATTCAAATAAACTCTCCACTAAAACTGAGAAAAAAATCCATGGACAAATAAAACAAGTTTCTTTCCTATGGATGCTTTCTGTCTTCTAGGCTTTTTGTTTGCTAAGATATACTAAGTGGGGGAACTCTTTAACTTCTGTCAATCTCAACCCTGAATCCCACCCAAAGGTGAAATTTTGCCTGTGTAAAAAAAACAAAACCAACCAACAAAAACAACTCTGGAATCTGGTTATCTCTTCCAGACCCACTGTTAGGGCAATTTCTTGGATGTCTGTTAGCTTAAAGCCTTCTTCCTTCTCTTCAAACTCATCATAGGGAAAACTTGAGAAAGCCCAAGCATTCTGCTTTTTGAAATGAATGAGAGGTTCAAGCCACTTGTGGGGACTCAGGTTCGCTCCATTCCATGAGCAGCAGAAAGCCCCAAGCCAAGTTACTTCATTGCAGCTCTCTGGGCCTTGCCTGCCCTCCCAGGCCTCATTGCAGGAGTAATAAGATGTCTCCTGACTTCTGGGTCATCAGCAGTCTCCAAGTCTGAACCAAGTTTGTGAGGGAGGGAGAGCACATAACCCTTGTGTACTGTGGCCACATAACAGGCTATCATTGTGGCTAAACTACCATCACACCCAGTGGGCTATCCCAAGCTCCTTCTGTGCCTTTGATCTCCTGTCTTTCTCTCCTGTAACTTTTGTTTATTATACAAGAAAACAAAGGTGAATTTATTCTTTGAGTGTAAGTTGGATATGTCACTCTGCTGTTCAGAACCGAGCAGTGCACTAATTCAGAACAGGAGCCAAAGCCACCTGTGGAGGACAAGGTTCTCTGAGATTCTTTCTCCATAATCCTTTAACCTCATGCCTATCTCTCGTTTACTGCTTTACCTGAGGTATTGTGTGTGTGTGTGTGTGTGTGTGTGTGTGTGTGTGTGTGTGTGTGAGAGAGAGAGAGAGAGAGAGAGAGAGAGAGAGAGAGAGAGAGAGAGAGAGAGAGAATTCACAGGCACGTATGCATACCTGTGGATGTGAGTGTGAAGGTCACAGGTCAACATCAGGTGACTTCTATTGCTCACCACCTTAATTTTGAGACAGTGTCTCACTGGCCATGGTGGACTTCAGCAGGAGTCAGGAGAGCTGTTCAGAAAGCCTCAGGGTGAGCCTGTCCCTCTCCTGCCCACAGCATTGGGGCTACCAGTATGTGCTCAGGTTTTATGTGGATGCCAAGGCTCTGAGTTCAGGTCCTTCCTCATCCCAGTATGCAAAGCAGAGTCTTACTCATTTTCATTCATGTCCTCTGCCTTGTTTATTTCTCCAGGTGTCTTAATGATACCTTTCTGATTTCCCCCATGTTTCTGCTCAAATTTTACCATAGAAATTGTGCCAACTTTGATAGCCTGTGTTCATCCTATCCTCCATTCTCTAACATTTCCAAATCGATTCTCCTTTATTCTTTCTTTACAACATTGACCATCCCTGAACATAATTATCATTTTATTGCTTATTGCCAGATTTCAGCTAGAAGTTAACTCCCCTGATGCCAGCATCATTATTTTCTTCACTGATGCATCCCCAGAACATGCCACACAGGATGGTTTCACTTCACTTTTGTCAAAGGATATACACATATATACACATGTACTCATGCAAAAAACACACACACAGAGGCAAATATACACATATGTACCTCTAATATAAATACATATTTTTACATATAAGCATATTTTAATACATATAAGTGTGCATGCACACACATACATGTTCACAGACAGGAGTACACGTAAACTGAGCATGTATACATACATGCAAATATACATGTACACACAGTTAAATATGGACACACAGTCATATGTATCACACATATAGTGAACAAGGCAAAAACATATACACCCATCAATTCATTGGTGGAGGTGCTCACACACAAAAGCACACACACACACATATAAACATATGTAGGCACACATATGAATAAACACTCTAGCACGTGTACACATGCCATCATGTAAATATACCATGAAGGTGCAAAGAGTGTAAAGCATATACATACACACAATGCCCACAAATGTACATGTACATACATATGCACAATTGAATGTGAATATGCCCACACATGAATGTATAAGTATACATATGCAATACAGCATATACCCAGACACATGCATTTGCATGTACATACATACACTCACAGGCATACACATACAAATTTGCATATACCACATTGTGCACATATGTGTGCACAGAAGCATGTTTGGGTACATATAAATGTACACATGCATGAATACACATACCCACATGTACACACTTACAATGCCCACATGCATATCCACACACACACATACCTACATGCATTCACCAGAATACATACTTTAAAAACAAAGCTGCCTTGTTAATTAAACTGGGTTATTAATCCCTTCTCTGGGTAAACACACAGACTGGTAATGAGAGTGTTGCTGGGCTCTTCTGATTTCTGTTTTACATCCCTATTCTTCCTGGGCAGATGGAGACGACGGAATGCTGGGGTAAGTGGGTCTGACTGTGTTAGCCTGGCTCGGAAGAGTGATCAATGGATAGAGGAATTCCGCTTCATGCCTTTCTGAATTCTTCCTCTTTGTCCTTTGGTTTCTGCCTCGTCATTTTCAGGAGACACTTCGGGGCACTGTGTAAGACTCTGCAGCTTGTCTTAACTTTTTATCCCACTGGGTTGAATCAGTGTGGCAGGTTTGGGAAGACAGCCAGAGCTCCATGTTTGCATTTGCTCCAAAGAGATGCCCACTTACTGCAGGCTTGCTCAGTAGAGAATGCAAATGCCACACCTCACAGCATCGAGCCAACTTGCTCCTACAGAGCAGCCTCCCCAGAACCCCTGCGCTTGTCACATTTTCATCTTCCATGTCTTTGTGTGGTTAAATCATAACTTCAAGTCAATCTAAACCATTCTTATATGCAAGGGTGGAAACGCGTGTGATGTTCTGACTCGCGGAACCCACAGAGGAATGCTATTGTTGCTTTGCAGCAATGCTAGCTCTAAACATGAAGTAAAGTAAAATCCTGAGTTTTTCTTGCCCTGCATTTAAATTAGTGCCTTTGAATTCTTTATGAAAATATGCTGTAGTTATTTTTAACTCTTTGGCATGCTTTACATTTTCTATCTCATCTTTTTTTCCACCATTCTTTGCTGTTGTACACAAGTTGGTCTCCTACTCATTTATAGATTGGATTTCCCCAGTCTTTAAGTTGCTTGAAGGGATAGGAAAGATGGTTCGTTCTCTCTCTCTCTCTCTCTCTCTCTCTCTCTCTCTCTGCATCTGTGTGTGTGTATGTATTCTCTATGTGTGTGTGTCTCTTTGTCTCTCTGCCTATGTTTGTGTGTGTGTGTATCATTCTCTGTGTGTCTATGAGTCTGTTTCTCTCTCTCTCTCTCTCTCTCTCTCTCTCTCTCTCTCTCTATCCATGACTTTGTGTGTGTCTCTTTGTCTCTCTGTCTATGTATGTGTGTATCATCCCCTCCCTGTCTCTGCCTCTCTTCCTGTCTATCTCTCCCCGTGTGTGTGTGTGTGTGTGTGTGTGTGTGTGTGTGTGTGTACACAAATCTCATAACTTTCAGTCAGACTCATCACAAGGAAGCAGATGGCTGATTTACAGTGCACAATCTTAAAGTCTGGTTTAAGGCAGTACATAGCATTTTGAAGCCTGGATGCCAGTTTGCTATACAGTGAGAAATAAAGGCAAAACCAAAAAAATCTAAGCTGCAACCATCTTCACTTATTGCCCAGATGTCAAAGCCAGCTCATGCTGAAGCGGCAGTGAGGAGTAGGGGTGCAGCCTTACCTGACAGCACTTCTGCTTCCAGCAGCTGCTCCTGGTCAGTGGGGATTTCTGCCTGTGGCACCAGTAGCTGCTCCTTCTCCTGGAACACCTCTCCTGAACTCAGTGATCCTTTGCTTACAGCCTTGAGTGATGGCATCTGCATTTAGATCATTTTCCTACTGTGGCTTGTCAATCTAGTTTCTTACACATTTTGTGGGGGCCACATGTGTTTACTGTTCTTGATAAGTTGACTTTTTGAACAATAATAAAAATGGTTATTTTCTTCTAACCCTAGCAGTGACGTTTTAAATTCTAGTTTTGTGAAAGATTCTAGTGTACCTGTTCCAGGTTTCTGCCTCTGGCTTCTGCCCTTTCTCAGCTGTATTAACGCGGCCCTGTTTCCTTTGGCTGCCTCTGAGATTTCTCTTATCTTCATTTAAAGGGATTTTACTATGATTTGGCTGTTAAAGGTTTACTACTATTGTGGTTTGGTTCACAGTAATTCCTGAATAAAGAACTCAAGGTTGTTAATTAACTCTGGAAAATCACAGTTTACCATCCTCTAGAAGTTAGCATTGGCTCCCATTCTGTTCCTCCTACCCTACTGAAGACACCATGATGGAATCCCACTGTCTGATTTTTAGTACTGATCTGATTTTAGTACTGATAGACCTGCCTTCTGAGGTTGCATCTGCTCAGCCTTTCTTTGCCCATCATCTTTGTTTGAAAGGATTTCATTATTACTTTACCCCACGTTTTACTTGTTAAATATACAATTATTTTGTTGTTGTTTTGGTTTGGTTTTGTCATAATTTGCCATTAAGTCTTATACTTAAATCAAAGGTATTAACTACCTATGCCTGGCTCTATATAAAATATATATTATATGTGTATTATATAATTATATGAATATATCATATACTTATATGTTAATATATTAAATGTATTACCAATATATCAATAATATACAATATTGATATATTAAATATAATATTAAATATTGGATACAATTGATATATTAATAATTAATTTATATAATTATAGTTACAAATATATAATATAAATAGAATTATAATTGATAATATAATAAATATGATTAATAATATATTACATATATACATATATATATACATATGCACATACACACACACACACACACACACATATATATATATATATATATATATATATATATATATATATATATGTTTTCCATCATAAGGCTCAGGAGAATGTGGGCACTGCCCTGGGGTAGACAGCTGTGTTAGTTACTTACTCACTTTCTTTTTTGAAATTAGATTTTCATACAATATACTATGGTTGCGGTTTCCCTTCATCCAACTCCTCCCAGTCCTCCCTAATTCCCCACCCAAGTCCCCATCCCTAGCCCAGAATCTATCTCCAATTTATAACCTCTGGTAAAAGCAAAAGAAGTGGTTTCCAGTGGAATCCCCCTGGGTGTACACCCCTTTCTTAGGGCGGGCTCCTCACACAGCAGTATATAACAAACACAAAATGAACCCAGTGCACTTTGGAAGTTGTTTTGTTTTGTTTTTGTTTTTTATCTCACAGTGCTTTGTCTGGGCAATTTTTTAACCTTACAGATCTTTTGTTTGTGTGTTTCAGCTTCCTGTGTTGCTTTTATGGGTTTTCTGTGTTTCCATGTCTGTGGTTATGTTCCTTGCTACTGTGATCAGACACCTGATGAAATCAGCTTAAAGGATGAAGCTTTGCTATGGATCACAGTTTGAGGGCACAGCCCATTGAGGAGGGAGGGTATGGCAGCAAGAACTTGAGGGCAGGGCACATTGCGTCCACAGTCCCAGCCCCTGTAGTGGCTTTGTCCTCATTTATGGTTTATATTCACATCTTAGTGAATGTAATCTAGAAAATCTTTCACAGATATCCAAACGCTTGTCTCTTCCATGATTCTGGATCCTGTCATGTGGACAGTATTAGCCATCACATCCAGTTCCTAGAATTCGTTCCCACATGCCTCTCCTATGACACCCCTTGACATAATCCCTCTGATATCCTACGACATAATTCTCTTATACAAAATTTTCAAAGAATCTACACATTTCCCCAAATCTTTGCAATGGAGGGTAACTTGTGTAATTCCAATACCACAGGGTCACACTCAGCTCTCTTTGGAACTAAGTTGAAGCCCTATTTTCTCCGGAGGGCTGTGAATCCTGTTATATTTCCAGAAACATCTCCATTCTACCCGATGCTAAACTTGAGCCCTGGAGCCTCCCATTGAATCTCTCTATAACCCAGGTCCTCCCCCTGCCCCACAGAAATAAGCATCTCAAGACAGATATGATAATGACAACTATAATAATGTTTGTGACTAATAATTTATGACTTGTTTTGTACTACCAGGCACTGAAAAAATATTGTCAATTTTCTCAGGCAGAAGCCAGTGTAATTGCATCTCATTAAGAGAACAGAAAACCCTAGCTTTAGGGAGGGTAAGAAGACTGCCCAAGTTCATTAAGCTTTTCAGTGAGAAAGCCTGAGTGCAGGCCAGGTTGGTCATCCTCTTCTTTCATCCAGTTGAAATAGCAGATGACCAAGCTGAACTCAGAGGTGCTCCGGGGCTGTCTTGGAGCTGAGCATGTGTGTGTGTGTGTGTGTGTGTGTGTGTGTATGTGGTATGTGTGTGTGTGCTTGTATGTGTGTGCTGTGTGCTTGTATGTGTGTGGTCTGTGTGTGTGTGTGCTTGTATATGTGTGGTGTGTATGTGCACGTGTGTGTACTTGTGAGTGTGTGTGTGTGTGTGTGGTATGTGTGTGTGCTTGTATGTGTGTGTGGTGTGTGCTTGTATGTGTGTGGTCTGTGTGTGTGTGTGTGTGTGTGTGTACCTGTGAGTGTGTGTATGTGTGTGTGTGTTTGAAAACAACTGAAGAAAGAACCAAAGAGGTCACCTGCTGCCATTGCATTGGGACTTTCATAGTAGCCACCACTTGGTAGAGCAAAGCCTCTCCCCTCATGACTTTGGTGAGTTAACGGAGGACTCAAGGGACCCAGTACCTCCCTAGATGTTATGTTCCATTGACTACCTTTCTTACACTGGGTCCAAACGCTTGAAGGTTCCACCATCTCTAAATAGCATGGCAGGCTGACATCCATGCTTTTCGTCCATGGAGGTTTAGAAAAGACTTAATATCTAAAGCAGAAGGACTGCAGTGGAGATGGTTCCAGAAACAGTCATAGTCAGAGGCCTGCACATTGGAAGGTGAAGCAGTGGTACAGCGGTGGAAGGTAGCCTCCTGTAGTAGTGTTTTACTGCTGTGAACAGACACCATAACCAATGCAACTCTTTTTTGTTGTTGTTTTTTGTTTGTTCATTTGTTTTTTGAGACAGGGTTTCTCTGTATAGCCTTGGCTGTTCTGGAACTCACTCTGTAGACCAGGCTGGCCTCAAACTCAGAAATCTGCCTGCCTCTGCCTCCCAAGTGCTGGGATTAAAGGTGTGCACCACCACTGCCCAGCTCTAATGCAACTCTTATAATGACAACATTTAATTAGGCTGGCTTACAGATTCAGAGGTTCAGTCCATTATCAGCAAGGAGAGAGCATGGCAGTGCCCAGGCAGGCATGGCGCAGGAGGAGCTGAGCGTTCTACATCTTCACCTGAAGGCTGCTAGCAGAATACTGCTACACGCATCCAGGCACACATGCAGAATACATCCAGGCAGAGAGAATGAGGATCTTAAAGCCCACACCCATAGGGCCACACCTACTCCAACAAGGCCACACCTCCTAATAGTGCCGCTCCCTGAGCCAAGCAGATCCAAACCATCGCACCGCTTCACCTCCTCAGTCCTGGATAACGTGTGCTCTTCTGATGTTTTGCATTCCTGAGCTATGGCAATGGTACACTGAAGCCTGTTTGTTCCTTCCCAATGTCCCCACTTTCCCCACTACCTAGTTCCTATTCTGAGCCTTATTCTTAACTTCAGTTGACTCCTGAAAAGAATTACATGATCACGAATAACATGCTGGCCCCTCTTGTTTAACAAATAATCTCTCTCAAGGACGGTTAAGGAAAATTCAGAAACAGGTAATAACTTACAGGTAACTCACAACTTAGGGTCTCTTACCTTCCTCAACCAGGAGACTTCCTGAAGGAAATAAACGTCAAAAGATAACAGTTCCTACACACACACACACACACACACACACACACACACACACGCACACACGCGCGCGCACATATTCAGTAAAATAGATAGAGGTGATGCTACAAAAGTCATATGTGATATTGGCATGCTGGCTGATGGCTGCCAATTTATAGAGATTATAATTTTAACCCTTATTGACTTTCATATTATAAATATATCAAAATTAAGCAGTGTGTGTGTGTGTGTGCGTGTGTGTATACTAATACAGAAGCATGCTCATGTTCTGAGCCTGTTAGAACTGACATGAAATAAAGACATGCTCTGGACTGACTATATATATATATAGTATATATATATATATATATATATATATATATATATATACACATATGTATATATATACACACACATTAGTATATATTATGTACTATATATTAGTATAGTATATATAGTATATATAACACATTAATTAGTATCTACATGTATTTAGATATACATATATATGAGGGATTGTGTGCAATCATAGACTCTTCAACACGGTATAGAACCAAGCTTGGAAGGCAAGCTGAGTGGAGAAGTCTTAGCCACCAGTCACACACCCTGCCTGATGCTGCTATAGATAGGCCAATGTAAACCTCTGATGTGGCCATGGCCACAAATGGATGTCCCACACAGATAGACTGACAACCTTGATCTGGAAACAGGATACCTTAGTTTATTCAGGTTGTATAACAAAAATGCCATCCACAGACTGACAATATAGGAATATTGGAAAGGCATTTTGTTTTTAACTTCTGAAAGCTCAGACCTCCGAGATCAAAGCTCCATGAGGTTCAATACCTAGTGCAGGCTTGCTTTGTGTCCACACATGGCAGAATGGCAAGAGGTCCATAAGCCTCCCTTAGAAGGGCTAATTCCACTCTAGAGGGCAAAGCAACGAGACTAATCCCTCAAAGACAACATACCCTGATGCTCTTTGCAAGTTAGGTTCTAACAAATGAATTTTGGAAAATATCTAACATATGAATTTTGGAAAATATACAATAACAACTGTCTCTATCTTTTTATCCAGTGCCTTCAAAATTATAGTCCATGATGAGAACCTCTGATTGTTCTAGGTCAGCTTGCCTGTGTGCTGCTGGTGGGTGATGGGACTGGGGTCTCTGTCTCCTTCCATTTCCATGGAGGGATATCACACATTCTTTTTGTTTGTTTTGTTGGTTGGTTTTGTTTTGTTTGTTTGTTTTTGTTTTGTTTTGTTGAGACAGGGTTTCTCTGTGTAGCCCTGGCTGTCCTGGAACTCACTCTGTAGACCAGGCTGGCCTCGAACTCAGAAATCCACTTGCCTCTGCCTCCCAAGTGCTGGGATTAAAGGCATGCGCCACGTGCCACCACGCCCGGCTTGATATCACACATTCTTACTCAAGGGGAAAACGTTATGATAAAAACAGTGTTCAAATATTAGTCAGATAATTCACTACAAATGGTCAGCAATTTCCCAGCTCATTAGAGAATTACTCTGTTCAAATTTTGCATTTCTCACATGAATCTAGTCAGTTCATCTATACTCCAAAGTTAACTGGATCCTTCTCTGATTTGTCTGCATTCGAGCCAGAGTATGAAGGATTATTGTACAATGGAAATAATCTCAATGAGACGGATACTGCAATTGCAAAGTAATTATAATCCTACATAGCTTTCAGATTTAGTGGGAAATAGTGTTTGTACCTCCAGTATTGACTAGTACGCCTGTCATACAACACTCATTAAATGGTTGTTGAATGAATTCTAAGAAGAAATACTTTGTATCTTATCTGGCTGTAACTTGGGGAATGAATATATATATGGCTGTCTTTAGCGATATGTTGTCATGGACTATAAAGGGTACTTTGAATGAATTATCTAATGTAATTGTCACCATTATCATCCTTCCTTTAAACATAAAGCAACACATGTGATGCAGTAGCCTGCTTTATGGCATGTACCCATCAAGAAGTAACCAGAACCCTGGGCATGGTAGAGCAAGTCAGAACCTGGAAGTTTCCTTCTAGACGTACTCAGGTCTGCCCTTGGGAAAGGACTGGTGCCTTTATCTGCTATCAAGTGCATCACAGACTATAAATGAACAGGACCCAGAAGCAATGGTCCTCTCACCTCTACAACTGCTTACAGTTGACGTTTGACCTGACCTTTATGTCTTGTTGAATTTATCAGTGATTTTGAGGAGAGCTAATGATATCACCTGCAAGAAGCAGAAGGACCTTACAGTATGGTTATAAAAGCCATACATTTAGGGAGCAGGAAAAAAAATTGGGAAATGTTTTCACGTGTACTTCATTTGCCATAGGATTTCCATATACTTAAGCCAATTCCTAGGCATACACTGCATACAGACCAGAAGCAATCCTTGAGAGTGTAAAAAGGAAAAAAAAAAAAAAAGAAGAAGTGACAGTTGCTAATTGGTTAATTAGCACTTAACTGAAATGCCTCTAAATTTGAACACTCCCAGCTGAACAGTAGGCAGGAAACAAATTCAATGCCTTGAAGTGGAATGGAGGAGGCTGTTCACCAGGGAGCAGCTGGCGCTTGCTTCGCTCCTCATCCTTCCTGAGGATAGAAGGCAGGGTTTACCTTCCCAAGGAAATGTGTAAAAATACACACAGCGAAGAGTGTACCGAAGCGTTTTCTCCGCAGCCCCACCCCGTTCTCTGTTAGCTGAGGGAGCATCTGAGGTTACTCCCATTGTCATCAGACGCAAGGCTCCGCGGATTCATCTCCCGACTTTCCTGAGTGTCTTGCCATCTTGTTCAGGTAATAAGTTAACTGCGTAGAAACAACAAACCAAAGAGACACAGCCTTTGTTCTTGTTGAATAAGCAGTTTCCCTGATAGTTTGACCTCTTGTAACCATAGCAGAACACCTGACAGGTACAATTTAAGGACTGACTGGCTCGTGGTCTCCGGTGCAGCCCCTCATGGGTGAGAAGGCTGGACTAAGAGGGCTGATCGCATTAAATCCAGTCATGAAGCAGAGAGGTGAACACTTGTTCCCGGCTAGCTTCTTTTCCTTCCTTTATTCTGTTCAGAACCCTAGCCTATAGCATGGTGCCTGCCACCCACGTTCAGAGTAGGTCGTCATTCCCTGGTTAAACATCCCTCTGAAAGATAGGCCCAGAGATGTTTTTCCTAGGTGATGCTAAATCCAATAAAGTTGACAGTCTGGATTGCCTATCACAACAGTTAACAATAATCGATAGCTGCTTAGCAAACAGCGACTTATGACTTGGGGGTTTCTAGGAAGCAGTACACTCCTACCCCATGGTATCTGCGATGCTGTCACAGACAGAACTGGAGTGGGTGGGGCTTGACAGTCTTCCCTATTCATTTCATTTTGAACAGAAAGGTTCACATCATGAATTTGGACTCAATTTCAGGACACCAGTATTGACTGTCACTTGAAACAAGTCCTTGGGATGCTTGGTCGTTATTTCTGAGAGTTAAGAGGTTCAACTTGGCCAAAGTGCTCACCCAATTTGCAGAGGTATTTTCTAATGCAAACTTGGGGGTGCTGCTTTCTGCGAGGACAGTGGGAGGCAGAACCATTTGCCTTTGTGCTCAAGGGAATATAGTTCAGAAGGGAAAAGTTTCTCTGACTAACACTTAGGCAGGAAGAGAAATAAATGGCTCTCTCTCACACACACACCCATCTTTTTTTTTCTCTATTATTTGACAAGTGCCCCCCCCCCCCCCCACCTGGTGAAGCAGAAACTTCAAAAATGTAGCTTGAGCCTATTCTGGGAAACCTGAAATGAGCCCTAATGAGGAAGTATGCTCGTTAGACAAGGAAAATAGAGGGGAACTCTGGCTTCCCTGCTTCACCTTCAGCAGGCTTTGGGGGGAGAGGGAATGGCAATTTAAATGAGATCTGTCAGTCTCTCCAGATAGCTAGAAGGACAACCTCCAGGAAGGCTCTAGTGGGTATTGTCTCCTCAACCAGAGCTCAGCCAGGTCCAGTGTTTTGTCTCATTCTTGAGTATGTGTGTGATCACTCAAAGAAGTCTTCAAAGGTACTCTTGAAAGTTTTCCTGCCTCCAAATGAAAAAGAAAATATTTCTTGCCTTGCCATAAAATGGTGAGAATTCTTTTTTTTTTTTTTTTGGTTTGTTTGTAAACGTTAATCAAATGATAGGCTTGGGTACCTGCAAGACCTCTGTTTCTCTCTAATTTAAAATCATCGGAGTGATTGACTGGGATCAGAGTGGCTGAGTGAGTTCCAGCTTGCTGCATAACCTGCATAACCGGGTGCTGTTCTTTCCTTTGCATTAATTTGGTAGCAGGTAGAAGCTCGGAGCTGGCCCTGGAGACAGTATCTATAATGATTTATTTAAATTCCGACCATGCTTTCTAATTATGTAAATATTCAATCATCTGTCTTGCTGACTTGACTCCTAAAATGAGAGAACATTTCCTCTACATAAGATGTGGTGAAGTGTCCAGGCTCCTGTGCGAGAAACGCTAGGAGGGAATATGTATGCAAAGAAAGACTGGTGAATGCTGCTCAATAATTCATTTTTCTTCCCAGGTGAATAATCCAGCCCTTACTTTGAGAAGCACCTAGCAACACTGGAGCTGTGTTTCTTTGCAGAAAGAGTTAGATGTATCAGATGGCTACCCCACACTCTGGGTGTGCTAATGATCTACTGCCAGCACTTAAGGTAACGAATGGAACAAATCCTTGCCCAGTCCAGAACAGGGAAAGGACACCTAGGCCTTGGCTGAATCTATAGCAATCAACTATGGATGAACAAACCATTTCCTATACGAAAATCCAGTACCAGAGTAAGTATTGGGAGCTCTGATTATCTCACTTCTGTGCCTTGTCACCTCTCATCTCCCTGAAGCTGCCTGCTGTCCTCTGTGTAAACTCCCCTCTACACAGTGCATGGCAGCTCGGTAGCATCCTTCTTGCTCCCTCCAAGACCATAAGGTAAATATACCCACCATGCCCATGTCAGGAATCAGACCCTCTAACCCTGAAATACATATGGGCTTTGTCCTCACTTCTGCTGATTTCAAATGCCACTGATTCTCTTAAGTGTCTATCTAACTGGCCCCATGAAATCCCATACCCCATCAGCCTCCTTCTGCCCTGGGCAACCCTCTGTCTCCCCACTGTTCACTGACACATATTTATTTGCTTATCTATTTTCTTCTACATATTACCCTTGAGGCAGGAAAGAAAGGTGGAGAGTGAGGTCAGAGGCCTGATACAGAGGCTATAAAATTAACATACACATATGAGAAAAGCTGTCCTACAAAGGAAGCTGGAAGTCTTCAGGCTGAGGCTGGCTGAAGATGAGAAATGGCTAGAACCACTGGCTCAGCAGCAGAGGCACCCTCAGACTGTCTGAAGCTGGCCTGTGACTCACTGTAAGCTACATGTAATGCTGGGGGGGGAGGGAGAGAGAGAGAGAGAGGGAGGGAGGGGGAGGAAGAAGGAGGGGGACAAGGAGGAAGAGGAGGAGGAGGAGTGTTGACAAAACCACCTTCCCTTCAACACATATGAAACCCATTCTGTGTAACCTAAAAGCGTCAAAGCTTTGCAACACCACTGCTGTTGAGCTTCTAAAACATCCCCTGTCTGGTCCATTCCTCCCACCCGGTCCTTGGAACTGTATTGCTGCCTCTATTTGATCTATAGCTGTATGTCCCTGCTCAATTATTCGTCCTGGGACAAGAGAACCAAGAAATCCCTACAGGTGTCCACTGAACCCCAAATCTACCAATATCTCCCCTTCTTGCTTCCTCTAAGCTAATTATCTCAGCATAACATTTATTTGTTGGTTTTGTGTATTGATTACCTCTCTCCTGTAATCATCGGCTCATGCTTTGAATAATGAAGTTTTCACCTCATACAATAAGGACTTGCTAATTAAATGAATGATTGAATCACGACTGATAAGATTCTCTGCAGCTTAACTAGGTATGAAATGTCTCATTACACAAAACAAAAGCAAAACAACTCATTAGCTTTTTCAGTACAATATCGAAGGTCTCTTACATTCTGGCTCCAAACTTCTAATGTAATCTGAAACTCTGCTCCGTCCAGTCTTCCCTCAGGATGGGCAATGTGTCTGTGTGTTTAGTGACAGGCCCTCCTGTAGGTAGCAAAAGCAGCCGATTTTCAAACTGCTTTTATACAATGGCATTGAATTTGCCTAGGACTTGGGCATATCCTCCTGTAGATGTTGTCATTCTTAGATTACTTATTACCACTCCCTATGATGTAAATACCACAAGTGCTTGTTATATTATTTTGAAGAACTGCATAGATCAGATCGGCTTGCTGGAGTATCTGAATTTTGATGCATGAGGAAGCAGCCATTTCCTGGATGGATGGCCCTAGACTATGTAGGAAAGCTATGCTTCCCCCAAGGTTTTGGTATAAGGTTTTTGCCTTGAGTTCCTGCACTGACGTCCCTCACTGGTGATTGTGACCTGGAAGTCAAAGCTAAATAAGACCTTTCCTCCTGTGGTGATTTGAATAAGAACAGGTTCATAAATTTGAATGCTTAGTCACCAGGGAGCGGCACTCCTTGAGAAGGATTAGGGGGTGTGGCCTTGTTGGAGGAGGTGTGTCCCTGGGGGTGGGCTTTTAGGTTGCCAAAGCCCAAGCCAGGCCTAGCAGAACTCTCCCTTCTTGCTGCCTGTGGTCCAGGATGTAGAACTCTGAACTACTAAGACTGCACCATGCCTGCCTCCTAGCCACCAAACTCCCCACCATGACAATGGACTACACCTCTGACATTGTGAGACAGCCCCAATTAAATGCTTTCTATTATAAGAGTTGCCCTGGTCATTGTGTCTGTTCACAGCAATAGAAGACTGACTGAGACATGTCCCCAAGCTTTTTTTTAAGAGTTGGTTTGGCCATGGTGTTTCTTCACAGCAATAGAACAGTGGCTGGTAAGACATGTCCCCAAGCTAGTATTGGTCAGAGCATTTTATCACTGCAGCAGAACAAAACTAGGGCAGGCTGTATCAGCCCTAGGATTTAGTCACCGTCCTTTCCTTTCGAGGTCTGCATTCAAGCTGTGCTACATATCATTTCCCTCCATGAAACTTTCCTTCCCAGACATTCTTTTGAAGGTGCTCTTTCCTGGAACACAGGTACCCTTTTGCAGAGTCTTAGTCTTATAGATCAAAACTAGATTCTAATTAGGGATAGAAAGACAGATTAAAAAATATGGGAACATCAGAAAGGGGGGAAATCACTTTACCCGCAGAGTCTGATTATACTTCTCACTGGCTGAGAAGTCCAAATTCCAGTGCAATTAACATTTGACTTGGCGGTGGCCAACATGGAGATAGAATCTCTATCCTAGGTAGACACTTTATATTAAGATAACAACGCCGGGCGGTGGTGGCGCACGCCTTTGATCCCAGCACTTGGGAGGCAGAGGCAGGCGGATTTCTGAGTTTGAGGCCAGCCTGGTCTACAAAGTGAGTTCCAGGACAGCCAGGGCTATACAGAGAAACCCTGTCTCGAAAAACCAAAAAAAAAAAAAAAGATAACAACAAATAAGGCTTAGAGCCTGAATGTATGTGACCTTGGGCAAGTCTTCATTTTATTTCCAGGACAGTCTCTGGGAATCTCAAATGAAACCCTTCATAGTGAGGGTCTTCTGCCTTCTCTGTCCCTGGGATGTAGATTTTACCTTGGCTGCTGTAATTCCCTCGGGTGCCTTCCAGGAACATCCTTGCAATCTCATTTAGGTTGCTTGACAATCACTTGAATATCACAGCTTCAGAATCCATCAACGTCCTATACATGACTATTTCAAAGACAGGTGAAGTCAAACAGTTTCTTAGAGACACCCCTACACACACTCTCCCCAGAGTCTTTTGTCTTTTCTTAACCCCCATTTTTGCATTCTGCACTTACTTATCTTTAATAAACCCTACCTCAGCTTTATACTGGATCACCCTGAATCTTTTGCACATCAAAGCTTAGAATCCATTTTCACTTGAATGGAAGTCCCTAAAACAGTAAGGGGTCTGCATTACAGCTGGCAACAAGCAGGCTAATAAGAGAAAAATAGTAGTTCACTATCATACATTTCATACATACATAAGAAACAACCAGAGAGTAAGTAGTTCACCTAGACATTGCTTTGAATTACAGCTTACACTGAAATGTCAACAAAAAATCGTAAATGTTTAGAAGAATTGTCAGACCAGATGTCAATTGTTAGTCAGGCTTGTCGACGGACAGTTGAGAATAGACACCCGTGCCTCATCATCAGTTTTAGATCCTACCTCCCGTTTCCATGGTAGCTAATTTTTAAAAGGAGAAATATTACAATGCCCTTCACCAGAATTTGGTGTAAAATTCCAGAGTAAGGGAGGGTGGTTGAGGTGCTATGCCTTGTTGAGGCCCACAGAGGGAATATTTTCTCTTCCTGGTAAACTGTGGCCTTTTGCAGATTTATTTCTTTCCCTTCATTATTTTTTCTTTTTAAGTTCACCATTAAACATGTTTCTTCTTTGTCAGAGGAATAGGGTCTGAGTTCTCCCTATGATCCTGGCCGAGACATGACATATGACACTGCCCAGAAGGATGGAACATCAAAAAAGCATTTCATTGCCCTTAAGAGTTAATCCAAGTGGACCTGTCAACCACCTAGCTGGAAAGACCAACCCAAAAGCTGATATACCTGAAAACACACTAGAAGACAGGAGTAATAGTTATCCCCTTAGTGAGGTGTTATACTGTACTCCTCCAAAGCCTCTTCCCCATTTCGGCATCTTCTGTCCTAGGTTTATTCAAAAACCATAACTCTCCCCACCTCTGTTCTCCTTTCTATCTCTTCTTCAGATATAAGCCAACATCCTTACCCTGTTTGCACTTGACCCTCTGGATATCTCCACTCCTTTTCTGTAATCCACCCCCCCCCAATACAGTTTTGTAAAGATTTGTCTCTAGCCCAGAACATACAGCCTTTCCTCTCATCCATCTCCTTCCTCCCAGAAGTTGCTGGGACTCACATTTTGACTGCCCTGTTTTCTCTCAAATAAAATTGTCCTTGCACTTCCTTCTGAGTCTATTTTTAAATTCTTTTATCGATGAAACACAGAAGTTACAATAGGGGATTCCAATTCTGCAGGAAATAAAATAATAATGAATAATAATAATGACTAGATGTAAGCAAAAGGCCTTGAGACCCTAGTAGCGGCAACATGTAGAAAGTCAAAAAAAGCTAGATGCTGTTTCTTGATGTTTGTTAATGTCTCTTCCTTACATCACCTCTGGAGAGGACATGTGAAGTGGCCTCCAGTGGCTGGATTTGCTGTTCATGGAAAAAACAAGGGCACCTCATATGCCCATATGTCTGTCAGGTTTTAGCAAGTAGAGGCAGGACCTATCCTGCTTCTTTACTACTTCCACCTCAGCAGCCCTTCATATACTGAGGTGCCATGTTCTGGTTTCCCAAAGGCATTTATTTTGTGCCTGGGAACATGAATAAATGGGATTCACCCTCTCTTCCCAGGAGCTCTTAGACTAATGGTAAGGAGCCTATGAACCCCCAAAGTTGACATTTTTCATCTGCTGGTAAGCACTCAATAAATGAACCAAATAATTAACTTTCAACAAAATATTGTTTATCATAAGAAACCACCAGAGACAGGTGTACAGGCAAGAGAAGAAGAGAGGGAGTTTGGCACCAGTGTAAGCTGAACAACAGAACCTTGTCACAAAACAACAACAAAATAATAATAATAAACAAGAAGCAAGGAGAGAGAACCAGGTGAATGTCTTCACAGACCAGTTGCTTGCATGACTAAGCTCTTGGTACACCATGGAAATAATGGATTTCAAGCACCATCATAGTGGCTGTGGTCTGTGGGCCACCTGAGAGACTAAATCAGGTGTGGGGAATTGCATGTCAGTGAGATCACCTGGCATGCAGGCACATCACGAAAAGCACGAGGGGTGGTCAGAAGTCACAGCACAAGTGTATTGAGTCATAGTTAAGATGTGGGTATTGTACACAGTCTTGTTTTTTGCTGATCTGCCTAAAACTTTACAGTTGAAAATAGTTGCCATTAAAGTGATCAATGGGACTCTTATCTGATCTTTTACCTAGAAAAATTGAAAGTAGTCTTCTTTGCCACCCTGCTATGTAGAAGAATTCAGTGAGTTAAAGTGAGGATCTGGGGTCAATATGAGCAGTGAATCTTAGGGTTAAGGGAGAGGGAAAAGAGAAGATAGATAGATAGATAGATAGGCACACATACATACATACATAGATACACAGATAAATATATAGGTACATACATACACAGATAGATACCCAGATAGATAAATAGATACATAGATGATACATACACAGATACATGATAGATACACAGATAAATACATAGATGATACATGCATACATGTATAGATATATAAATGCATATAGATAGATGATAGATAGACAGATAAGTGTGGCTGAGTTTGCTATTCAAGGGAGACCTGGGTATCCAAGTAGCAGAGCCTCACAGAGGAGACAATTTATGTTGAGTTGCTGAAACAGAAGCTATTGGGTGAGCTGGAAGAACTTGGGCTGTAGTAGAAGCCCCGGGTAGCATTCTTCTGGCTGAGCCTGTTCCAGGGCCTTCAGTGAACTCCCCTTCTTGCATGCCACATTTTGTCTAAAGACTTACCACCAGGCCAGACCCTAGAGTTAGAAGCAGTGGAAACACTCCATCCTGGCTGGGGGACCTTGAACCCTGAAGGAGATACTCACCTGAAGTTTCAGTCAGCACTGGGCCGGATATATTTCTGTCTCTGTCAAGGTCTTTGTACTTTCATCTTAGTTTGTTGTAGGCCTGCTACTTAGACGTTATCCAGTGGTAGAGTCAAGACTACTGAACATTCTAGACCAAGGAGTCATGTCATTTTAGAAGATGACCTTATGGTGACGTCACCGTTTACTCCCCCTAGTCCACTGCCTCTTAGATAGCCTTGTGTATTCACCTCAGCTAGTTTCCCCCTTTTCAGTCAGTAGTATTTCCCACATTGATGGGAACTACAGGATTGTTTTACATTTCCTCCTTGACATCATCCTTCCTTCTCTCTCTCTCTCTCTTTCTTTGTGAAAAAGCAGAAAAAGATTTACTTAGTATGGTCACACTAGAAAGAGGACCAAAGAGGTCCAATTACCCTCAAGCCTGTCTTTGGATCTTAATATGAAGTTCAAGTTCAAATAAAGGGTCCTCCGAGGTCTTCAGAGCTAAGCAGTCCCAGTCAAGAACGAAGTCACCTCAGCTCTGGTCTCTTCTGCAAGTCAAGTTGTTACAACTGTGTGAAATGTCTTCATAGGAAGCAAGTTCCTCCCTTGCTGGCACTGGGCTCCAGTCATTTCTTTCTTCTACCACATGTTTCTTGAGGAAATTTCAATATTTTGCAGGTCATTATTTCAATAAATGTCTCTCATGCAGACTTAGAGGTTTAGTGATATTTCCTGAGTTTTTGTAGTTTCTTGAGCTTTTCCAATCTGATGTGGAACAATAAATGAAAGAAAAAAAAAGATGCATACACATTTCCTATGACTGCCCCATAAATTCTGTATGTGGCGAGAACATGGCCTGTGTGTATTTACATCTCTGAGTGTCTCTAGGAAAATACTCATAACTCTGTTGCCATCAAATGGGTTTTGGAATCTTTTTTAGTGACTTTGAGATCTAGTAAATCCCATATGACATAGACAGCCCCTGTGTGTCGCTAGCTATCTGGTTCTCCTGCTCTTCTTCACATAGGTTCTGTGCAGCACTTTGGTACAACAAATTTTGAGAATATTCTTTAGAATGGAATAATTTATTCTCTCTCTAGCGGGACTTGGTTCACTTCTGCAAGTACCTGGGAATATTAGTAATCAGAGATTACTTTAATCTATTTTCAGAGTGGGAGACTCAGGCTAAAAGGATAATTTGAACCTTGCCAGCTTAATTACTCTTAGAGTACAGACTTGGAGGATCTGAATCCAAAGTGCCAGGGGCCTATGGATTCTGATGTTCATCACTTACCCTTCTATTATGATGAAAATTCTGAGATGTTCCAAGCAGCCTCAGGACCAGCACATGTTCTCATGGCAACACCATCCTCATTACAATAGGCAGCATTTTCTCTTTCCAGCCTTGACCAGATGCTTCTCATCATTCCATCATCTCTCTGATCACACAGAGGGGGATGATTTTTGTCTTGTGCTTGTCCTTTCTCGCTGTTTTTGGTGACAGAGTTGGTTCCAGCAACCTAGGCCACCACCACTAGATGCTTGAAGTCTTGAAAACGGCAACATTGGACTGACTTAGTGCATGTTTCCTAACGTTTAGAGAATGGCCATTGGCATTGGCAGATTTTAAATTAGGTATAGCAGGAAACTTGGAGAGTTGCCTGAACACTGGGTAACATTTTGAAAGCTTCTGGGAAATGTTAATGAAATACCAGATTCTATGCCTTCAGAGTTCAGCCAAGTACCTTCATATTTCAGACTGCCACACTTAAACTTTCATGCAAGTCACTCTTCAACCCCTTGGGAACATGCTTTTATCTTGATTACAATTAAATGTAGAGGTTTACATCATGGTAACTTAAAGTGTGTCCATACAGCCTACTCATCCAAACAGCAGGAGTTATGAAAAAGACATAAGGAAGACATTGAACAAAGCACAACCTAAGTACAAGCTTTCTTTTAATGATTATTACATTGTGTGTGTGTGTGTGTCCTCTATGGCCATTTTATAACTTTATTCTATAGTGATTTTAGCATTGCTTACCTATTAGTATGTATCCAAACATTTCTTAGAACCCCAAGTTAAGGCAAGGTGATGGATCCTGGAGGCAGAGACAAAGTTGGAGAGGGAGCCCCCATTTCTATCTTCCCTGAGACTTCCATTCCCCACAATTGCTTTATATGTCATTTCTCTCAAAATGACCCAAGCACAATCCAAGCCAATTTTTTTGTTTGTTATCCTGCTACACTCATTCGGTGTAAGCCAAGGAATAAGAGCCTTGTGGCAGGGCAAGAAATGGCAAGTTGTATGCTATGAACCCAGGGAAGTGTGGGAGAGAGCTGAGGAGCCTGTGGGTAAGGCCAGACTCAAGTATGTGTCTGGATGGCAGTGGACTCCAACACTGATGTAGACACGTGGTCACTCAAATTGCCAGCTTCCCCTTCGGTGCTCTCTAGTGACTGTGTGAGTGAGGGCCCCTTTCTTCTGCCCAAATAGCCCAGTGGGAGTTTGCTCAGGAGAAGTCAATGGGTCTCTGGAGAGGAAGTGGCTCTGCTCTCCTCTCTTTTATTAACGAGGAGCTTTATGTAGAAGCCGAGAGAGAACTGATCATTTTCACACTCTACACTCTCAAGGTCCTCACCAGGAACTCCCGACACTCATATAGACAACACCCGCTAAGCCTGGCACATGTTCAAAGCATAAAAGAGAGTTAGAAAGCTAAGTAGATGAGCAAAATGCTATGGGGATCTATCAAGCTTCCCTTGGTTTTTCTTATGTTTTAAGGCTACAGTGACTAGGGAATTACCATAGTTTCCCCTCTCTGCATTTCGAATCATTTATGCAAAGCAGCAGGTCTCCTCAGTGAAGTTCTAACCGCTATGAGTTAGCTGGCTAAAGAAGCCTTGGGTGTGGAAACTGAAGACAATGGAGACCAGATAACATTTTGACAGTGAAAGCTAGTTAAGCCAAGGGCCCTAAATGTAAAATACCTTGAGAACTTAAGGGTCAAAGTTGGAATATGAATGCCACTGTAATGATATCACAGGAGTTCATATTTCTTGGGGAATGGATCTGGCATTTCAGTCTTAATCATGAAATTGTCCTTTTTCAATATCGAGTTTCTATTATATTAATTAAGTAATTGAAGCTGAACTTGTTTATTCAACAAATTTTTAATTACTACAATAATTGGAACTAGTCAAACAAAGCATTGCTTACTTGCAGCCCTTTGAGACTGCTAATGAACAGATCAAAGTGATTTCTAACTGGGTGTCAATTATTTATATGTAAATGATATTGCTAAAGGGCCCGAGGGCAGCTCAGAAATTTTATACTCAAGTGGGTTAAACTTTGCTAATACCTACAACCTCTACTTATTAATTATTGTTTTATTAATTGTTATTAATTTCCTTAGCATGGCACAGTCTCAGAGTCACAAGGCTGTAAGACAGCCTTCCCCATGATTGTTTTTAATGAGGTGCAAATCTGCGGCATGTGGGTAGACTCTTTCTTTCTTTCTTTCTTTCTTTCTTTCTTTCTTTCTTTCTTTCTTTCTTTCTTTCTTCCTTCCTTCCTTCCTTCCTTCCTTCCTTCCTTCCTTCCTTCCTTCCTTTCTTTCTTTCTTTCTTTCTTTCTTTCTTTCTTTCTTTCTTTCTTTCTTTTCCCCTTCATATTTTATTTGCTTTATTCCCAGATGAAGCTCATCTACCCAGAACCAGATCCCAAGAGTCAGGATGCTATACCCCCCACCTTGATCTTTTGATTTTTTTAGTTTTTAAAACAAGGTCTCAGGCTGGAGACCTTGGCTCAGTGGTTAAGAGCAATGACTGCTCTATGAGAGGTCCTGAGTTCAGTTCCCAGCAACCACATGGTGGGTCATAACCATCTGTAATGAGATCTGGTGCCCTCTTCTGGTGTGTCTGAAGACAGCTACAGTGCACTCATATACATAAAATAAATAAATCTTAAAAAACAAAACAACAACAATAAAACCAAGGTCTCACTTGGTAGCCCAGACTAGTCTGAAACTCACTGTGAAGAACAGGCTAATTTAGAAGTTGTAATTCCCCTGCTTCTGCCTCCTGAGTTCTTGGATTATAGGTCTATTCTAGTACACATAGCCTTCTTGGTTTCATGTAGAGAAAACATGTTATAACCTAATTAGGTAAAAATTTCCTTTCCCTCTGACCTCTCTCCTTCATCTTTTCATTCTTTACTACCTTGCAAGATGTTCATAGACCTTTATGTTTGTGTGTGGAGAGAACCTCATGACCTGATCTAAATATGGGCATGCAGTCCTTTGATGATCATAATTACTTAAAAATGTTTAGAAGCAACTATTTTGTCTATCTCTCAGCTAGGAACCACACCCAATCCCCCCCTCAAAGAAAAGTATTAGATAAGATCAATAGTTACTTAGTAAGAGAATGACTTTGGTAGTATTCATGGGTATTGGCAACTGTTTCTGTTATCCTGTATGGTTGGCTGGGTTCGTTGTTTTGTTTTGTTTTGTTTTGTTTTGTTTTGTTTTGTTTTGTTTGAGATGGTGTCTCTCTATGTAGCCCTGGCTTTCCTAGAATTGCTGTATAGATCAGGGTGGCTCACATTCACATTGATTGTGCTAGGTGAAGAAGTGCACCACTGCACTTGGCTTCTTATCTAATGTATTATGACATAAGTTAGAAGGTCAACTATCTAGGAGACATTGCCTTCCTATGCCATATTGGGCTATGGTGTGAACTGACCTGCTGCAAGCATTCCCTTCCCTGTCTACCCCTCACTATTCCTGTGTTTCTTCTGAGCTCAGAGAACATCATCTCTCTGTGCTGTATACACTTAGACTTCACCATTCTTTAACATCCTGAAATAACATAAAAAAAAGTAGAATATTTGAAATGGGCCTTTTGCTCTAATTTTGTCTGTAAATGTTCATTGTTGGCCCCGAGTCAAGCCTAATTTTTATGTCACCTATCAGATAAGACCCAGGGGTTCTTTATCTAATACATTTTCCCATGGAACTAGTGACAAGGGTCATACTTTCTGGATGGACCTCTGACTTGTGATTTGGGCTAATGTAGCTGTGTTCATCCAGCATCACCTTGCCCATTATAATTTTCCATTTTGTTCATGGGTAAATGCCCAGAACCAAGCTTTATGTTGTCTTTTAAATGACCAAGGCAATTTTCTTTTACAAGCATCTGACCTCCATCTCTTCTATAACCTTCCTGAGAATTCTAAGAGTCCTAACTAGACAGCATTGTGGATTTTAAACGATGATTCAGAGGACAGGTTCCCATTTACTCAAGACAAAAATAAACCATTCATCAAACCCAAAACAAGACAAAAGCAAGGCAAGGCTCCAGCCCAATGTTATTCTCCAGTACAAATGTTTTGCAAAGTCAGATGCAGTTATTGCCAAGAAGGCAATTCTGAAAATAAGGCCTATGAACCAAAACATTCATTACATGCAATATACGTGCATCTGCAGAGCATAGTGCACTTGGACATGCACATGTAAGCTGAAATATATGATTTTCTATATATGTTCATGTGTCTATATTTTATACACACATAGAACTTGTACATACTAGAAACACTCTAAGGTTATCTTGCTTCTCCTTTAATAAGTGTATTTTCTAAGGTTCCATAAAAAGTACAATCCATAGAGTGTACACACACACATACATGCACATGCACACATATACATGCACATATACACCATGCACATACATACACAGATACACATACATACACACACACACACACACACACACACAGAGACAGAGAGAGAGAGAGAGAGAGAGAGAGAGAGAGAGAGAGAGAATGAATGAATTTACTAGGCTGTGGTCTGAGTAGTCCAGCAATGGCTGTCTCCTGATAGAAAGAACAAAAATCTAGAAGTTGTTCAGGTCAGAAGACTGGATAGCCCAACAGCCCCAAGCTGGCACTGATGTCCTAAGAGAAGTTTCTAGAGACTGCTGGTCTTCAAGCTACATTGGGATCCTGAAGAATTAGGTTCTAATGTCAGCAAAGGAATGCCTCAGCAACAGGAGAGATGAGCTTTCTTGTGAGAGTGAGGGCAAGCAGGCTAAAGGCCAAAGCTTCCTTCTTCCATGTCCTTTTATGTTGCCTGCCACCAGAGGGTGTGGACCAGATTTAGGGTAAAGTCTTCCCACCTCAAATGAACCAATCAAGAAAATCCCACACACGTGTGGCCAGCTGCTTCAGTTTTAGTTGGTCCTAGATAGTCAAGTTTATGGCCAAGATTAGCCATCACAGCAAGCAATAAAAAGAAATGAATGTGTTGACTGGTTTACTTCTTCATGGATGATTCAAGATGGAGTTCTTTGAGTGAGACCCCCCCCCCCTTACTTAATGATTTACCATTGTATACAGTTTGTTTTCATTTCTGGAACTAAATATGCTTTGGTTAGTGGTGGCGTTGAAGGACTCTGTCTTCCAGTTTCTGTGACACCAGGGTACTTATTCCAAAGAAATCCTGCTAAATAGAAGTAGGAACAGAACTGAAGTCATTTCACAGGCATTGGAATTTCACTGATAGTGGATATAGACAGCAATATATGTTAAACTGAGATCAACCACATTATAATTAAATGACCCAAGTGTACCAATGCATAGAAACATAGAGCTTGCTTAATCTCTTGTCCTCATTTCCCAAGTCAGTGATGGCCAGCACTCAACTGACAGACACTGACACAAGACAAACTTCATCTGAGTGTCTAAGTCATATCTGAGTTGTGCCCAAAGATGAGGTTATTAATTCATTAGTCACAATTTTGTCCTTTATATTTTATAATAGTTAATTTTATTATAAATTTCACTGTGTCTAGAACCCACTTGCACCCTGCTTCTAAAATGGCCAGCAAGCATTTGTAGGAGACTCAAGGAGTGTCTTATCATGGACAACTATACCTACTGTGTACTCCTGCTCTAGGAATGTTTGAAGGGAGCTTTGGTTGCCACAATCTTCTAGTAGACTGCCATTGATCCTTATAGAACATTGCCAAAGCCTGAAATTCCAAAAGCAGGTCAAAGAGAAGAGGATCATAGGACAGAGTGCTTCCTTTCTTCTTGTGTTGTAAGTGGTCAGAAGAGACCTGAAGTGACACACAATTGCATACCAACTTCAGTGTTTCTTGTGAAGCTGCTCTTTCAGTTTTTCATTACAATTTACACTCTTACTACACATGCATCTGGGATGGAACGTCCTTGAGTGACAACCAATAGGTAGTACTCAAATTTCTTATTCTCTTTCAATGCCAAAGACCTTGTTATAATTGTGTTACACCTGGTTGCTTCTCTGTAGAACAACTATTTTTTTTTTCAAGTAGGTTTTCAGTCCTGTGTACATAAACTTGAGTCAGGGCTATACCAAAGTTTTCTACACATATTAGAATGTCAGACATAGATAAGACAAAGGATATGATTCTTGCTACTGAAATATGGTAACATTTATGGACCCATGGATCTGAAAAATCAGTTGATATTCTGCTGTTTCAGTCAAAGCATAAAAAACATAGTGACGAACTGAAAGGATTAGTTATTGCTTATAATTACTTTGATTTGTAAAGGGACGTCTACAGCACACAGTAATTGTGAGTCATTTGGGTGTTCTAAAATTGACCGCACACAATTAAGAAAGTAATTCTGGAGATGAAGTCTTGGTCTCAACATGCCTTTCTCATTAAGTCTCTGAGATATTTAATTTCCTAAATGGTTTACTAAATGGCTGTTTCTAAAAGGACATTGAGAAAATGAAGACTTGAACTTTTTCCTTTCTTCATTCATAGGTACTGTGATACTTCTCTTTGGATATGAAACCACATACTTTTTGTTTGTTTGTTCATTTTCAGGTTTTTTACTTTAATAGCTAATCCTTTAGGAGTTTCATACAATGTATTTTGACCACTGTTACACATCATTCCTTCCCTATCCCCCCTAGATCCACCCCTACCTCACCAACCCAGCCCCCCAAATTTGTATCCTTGTTAATTTAAATCTATTTAGAATCCAATTCTGTGCCACCTATAACCCCTTGGGTGTGAAACCATCTATTAGAGTATGGTTGACACACCAGAGATCACACTCTTAGTGAAGACAGCTCATTTTTACTCTCCCTAAAGTTATCAACTGCTAGTAGCTTCTCAGCTGGATACAGTGCTTCCTCATGACCTTCCGTTCCCTGCTCAGACTGTTTCTGGTTTGAGTTTGTAGCAGTATTTCCCATGCTTTCACCAACACTGCCATTTGTATGCAGAACTGCCCTTCTGTGTTCAGAAAGCAGTGCTTTGCTGTAGTCATCCACAACCTCTGACTCTTACAGTCTTTCTGCTGTGCCTTCCATGATGGCCTCTGAGCCTTGAGTAAGTCATATGAAATCAACAACCATAGAAACTTCCTATAATATACACATATACAAACATAAGACTTTAAAGAGTTATCTGATTATGGGGGAACACTACCCATCCTAGATACCACAAGCTACCCAATAAAAATCCCAGTGCCAGGAATGCATTAACTCCTGTGGATTTGTTGTTCTATTGAGGCTTCTAGACCTGAAACATTACAAGCTATTGCCATTGCTCCTATTCTCCAAAACTTGATGGTAAAAACCCTACTGCCGAATAAACTACATACTGAGTTATAGAACATGGCAAAAGCAAGCTGGTGCTCTTCAGGAAGTTTCATACCTACTGGCTAGCTCTCATGGTGCTGGAAGGTGTTGTGCACACTACTGAAAAATAGTTATTATTCTATCCAGCTATGAAGCCTGTAAATCACTATAATGATCAAGCTGACAAAACATGCTCACTAAAGCAATAATGGCATGAATGATATTGGAGTAACCAACCACTCTCTACTTGAATTTAAGACATGCTCCAAAAAAAACTTGGGATAAAAACACTGTGGCCATACATGCCCTGGGGAAAACTTACCACTATTATTCTAGTCAGTGGACACAACTTTAAATCTATACCTAATGATATATCACTGTATTTATAAGTGAGTGTCTTATACAACCCTCATAAAAGCAGTTTCTTTTTGTGGTACATAACAATGAATATAGAGATTCACAACTGACCGATGTGCAGATAATAAGAGACAGTAGAACACTCATTTCTAATTTGGAAAACCTTTTAAGTTTTATTTATTTATTTATTTATTTATTTATTTATTTATTATTGAATTGGGATATCTATTTAATATTTATTTATTGCATGTATATTTTTTATATTCTGATTATGGCTCCTTCTAACTTCTTCCAGATCCTTCACACCCACCTAAATCTATATCCTCTCTCTCTCATTATAAAACAAGAGGCATCTAAAAAATAATAGTAAAAGAAAATTAAAAGAAAACAAACAAACCAAAATAGGATAAAATAAACAGAAAAAGGACCAAAAGAAGGCACAGAAAAGAAATAAAACAAGAAAACATACATTCTCACACACAGAAATCCTATATAAAAGACAAAATCAGAAAGCAAAAGACCTATAATGTTAAAAACCTGCCCAGACAAAGCATTATGAAACAAAATAATAATAATAATAATAATAATAATAACTTAAATCCTAAAAATACCATTAAGTTTGCTGTATTGCTGGGGCATTTAAGTGTGGTTTCTATGCCCAGTGAGACTGTGTTGATGAAAACTAATTTTTTCTTTTTTGAGGGATTATCAATTGGAGATAACATCTGGGTTAGGGATGGGGGCTCAAGTTTACTTCTGTCATTACTGAGACCTCATCTGGCTTAGACCTGTGTAGGTCCTGTGCCTGCTGGCAGGGTCTCTGCGAGTTTGTATGTATATCAGTCCTGTTGTATCTGAAAGGTTGTTTCCTTAGTGTGTTCCAATGTCACAGGCAGGCTATGACAATATTCCTGTTTCCTCTTCCACATAGTTTCCTGAGCCCTAAGGGGAGGAATTTGATGGAGACATTCCATTTATGATTGAGTGCCCCAGTTGTGGGTCTCAGCATATGCATCTCCTGCAGAAGGAAGCTCCTCTGGTTATATAGATTGCAGTCTGCTTAACGAAGATTTAACATCTAATAAATAAACAAATGTATACCATATTTGCCTTTTTATGTCTGACCCACCTCACTCGGGACATTTATTTTTCTTGCTCCATCCATTTATGTCAAACTTTATGATTCTGTTGTGTTTGTTTGGTTGGTTGGTTTCTTTTGTAACAGCTGAGTAATATTCTATTGTGTAAGCATGCCACATTTTCTTTATCTAGTCTTCCACTGACAGACATCTAGGCTATTTCCAGTGACTGTCTATTAAGAATAAGGAAGCAGTTAACATGGATGAGCAAGTGGCTCTGTAGTAAGGTGAAGAATCTTCTGAGTTTATGACAAAGGGTGATATAGATTGGGCTTGAGGTAGATCGATTCCCCCACTTCCTAAGGAGCCACCACAACGCTCTCACCTGTAGCTGTACAGATTTGCACTCCCATCAACAACTGAGGAGTGTTCCTTTCCACATCCTTTCCAGCATGACCTGTCATTTGTTTTATTGATCTTGGCTGTTCTGACTGGTTTAAGATGAGATGTCAAAGTGGTTTTGATTTTCCTTCCTCTGACGATTAACTATGTTGAGCATGTCTCTAAGTGTCCCTCGTCCACTTGTGGTCATCTTTTTGAGAGCTTTCTGATTAGATCTGTACCCCATTTTAAATTGTACTGTTCTTTTTCTTGAGGTCCAAGTTGCTTAGTTCTTAGTATATTTTAGATATTAGCCCTCTGCTAGTTGTGTACTTGGAAAAACTTTTTTCTATTCTGTAGCCTACCACTTTGTCCAAATGATGGCATCCTTTCCCGTACAGAAAGTTTCTGTCTCATGAGGTCCCATTTATTCATGGAGGATTTTAGTGTCTGTACTAATGGTGTTCTCTTCAGAAAGTCCTTTCTCTGCCAATGAATTCACAGCTTTGCCCTCATTTCTCTTCTATTGTGTCCACCTGCTTTATGTTGTGGTCCCTGATCCCTTTGGAGGTTAATTGTGTGCAGAATAATGTTGATGTGTGTGGATCTATTAGGATTCTTCTATATGCTCTCATCCAGTTTCACCAGCACTATTTGTCAAAGATGGTATCTTTTTTTCTCCACTGTGAATTTCTGGATTCAATATCAAAAAATCAGGTATCCAAAAGTATGTGAGTTTATATCTGGGTCTTCAATTTTATTTCATTGACCAATAGGTCAATGTTTTTATCCCAATACCTTGCTGTTTTTATTCCTGTAGGTCTGTAGTAAAATTTAAAATTGAGGGTGGTAATGACTCCAGCGGCTTTTTTTTTCTTTTGTAATTAGAGTGGACATTTAATTTCATTTAAATAAAGCTCTAGAAAATTAAAATTAACCTATAGTGAGGAAAGTAGACCAGTAGTTTCTAGTAAATTATTCTGTAATATGTATTCTGTAAATTATTCTCAAGCAGATAGTTTGACAGAGAAGAATTCTACAGTGACCCTAAGGAAGGTGCAGGCTGAGATGATTATTTTTCATTGTGGGTATTATTTTGCAGGTATAATATGCAAACTTTTAAAAATTATATTTAAACATATATAATTTATTAAAATATTATACTCAATGAAATTTGTTTTTTCTTTTTTCCCCCTTTCCTCCTTTTATTGAAAATAGATTCTTTTCTCATACAATATGTCCTGATTACAATTTCCCCTCCCTCTGCTCCTCCCAGTACCTCTCCAGCTCTCCTTCCCTCCAGATCCACTCACTTTGTGTCTCTTACTAGAAAAGACAAAGCTTCATTCTGCTATACTCATAGATCAGTGCCTTATTCAGATACCACAGGAACAAATACAGACTCAGAGCCAGGCATTACACACACACACACACACACACACACACACACACACACACACACACATACACACACACACACACACACACACACACACACGGTGGAGGGGGAGGGAGAGAAGGAGGGAAAGAGACCTTGGTGCACCCAGCACTAAATGGGATGTCTCCATCAAATTCCTCCTCTCAGAGCTCCAGGAATCCCACAGAAGTGAGTGTGAAAAGAGTGTAAAAGCAAGAGGGGATGGAGGACACCATGAAAACAAGGCCCTCTAAATTAACATGGGAAAGGCTCATATGAACAAACAGAGACTGAAGCAGCAGGCACGGAACAGCAAGGGTTTCTACTGTGTATTACAGCTTTTAGCTTGGTATTTTTATGAGTGTGTGAATGAGTGGGTCTCTGATTCTTGTGCCATCTCTTGGGCATCATTTTCTTCTTTTGGTTTGCCTCATCCAACTTCTCTGTTAGGAGTTTTGTTTTATTTTATAATTTATTTTGTTACATTTTGTTGTTATCTCTTAGAAGCATGTTCTTTGATAATGAGAAACATGCTTTTATTATTCAAGATAATTTCAGCTATCCTGGGATTTTCATCTTTCCATATGAAGCTGAAAATTGTGCTTTCATTTTCTCTGAAAATGGTATTGGGATTGTAGGTTACTTTTGGTAGGATGGCCATTTTTGCTACATTAATAACCCAACAGACAGTGGACAGCACTGTGGCATTGCTTCACCTCGCCACTCTTTTCTTTATTTATTGGGCTTTGCTGACCACACTGTGTGGTATCAGTTTGCCTTGCCTTCTTTGCTGATCATAGTTTGTTGTGACTTCATAGAGAGAAACACACTAAAGAACTCTCGATGGTGTTCCAGCAGCTTCTTGTGGCTTCTGCTGACTCTGGTGGCTTCCATCCCTTCTGGCCGAGCCTCACTCTTTCTTGTGGAGTAAACTTCAGTTGTCACTAGTGAATGATGTTTGTGAGTAGATTGAACTACTGCTGCTGATTCCTGTGAACTGAGCTGCTGATATCCTGACAACACAGATTTGATTTGCTCCAAAGAACTATTTCTAAACAGGTTCACATCTTCCTTTGCCCTATTAACCTTTCCTTTCTACTACCTCTGGTGAGTGATAGTCTAGAAGGGAGGTTAAAGCATTTAAGTACCCTTATTAAAGTATGTTGGAAAAATATAAGCCTACAATCCTCTTTATGGATTTTTCCTTTAATGAGTATTCACTGCCCTTCTCTACCTCTTTTGACTAGTTAGGGTTTGAAGTCTATTTTGTCAGATATTAACATATCTACACCATCTCCCTTCTTGGGTGCATTTGCTTGGAATAACATTTTTTTTATCTTTTTACACTGAGGTGATATTTATCCTTAATGTTAAGTTATATGTTGTGGATGTAGCAGAAAGATGTCACCCATTTTTGTATCCAATCTATTAGTTTGTGTGTTTTTATTGGAGGATCAAGTCCATTGATATTGAGAGTTATCAATGATCAGTGTTTGCTAATTCCAATTATTTTGTTGTATCGGGTTTTTCCCCACTGTTTTGATTTTCTGTCCTGGGATTATTTATTCCTTATGTTTTCTTGGGTATAAATAACTTATTCAAGTTGAAGTTTTCCTTCTAGGACCTTCTGTAGAGCTGTATTTGTAGATAGATACTGATTGCATTTGATTTTATCATGGGATGTTTTCCTTTTTCCATATACTGTGATTGAAAGTTTTGCTAGATATGGTAGTTTGGACTGGCATTTGTGGTCTCTAGAGTTTGTAGAGTATTCAGGTCCTTCTGGGCTTTAAAGTCCCCATTGAAAAGTCAGATGTTATTCTAATGGATTTGCCCTTACTTAGTGTTTTCCCCTAAAGCATTTAATATCCTTCATTTGTTTTATATGTTTAGTGTTTTGATTATTATGTCTCATGGAGAGTTTCTCCCCTGCTCCACCCTCCTGGTATTATTTGCATTGATAGACATCTCCTTCTTTAAGTTTATTTTTCTTCTATGGTTTTATTTAAAAAAAAAAATTTGTACCTTTGAACTGGGTTTCTTCTCCTTCTTCTATTCCTATTATTTGTACTTTTGGGTTTTTTATAGTATTCCTGTTTTCCTGCATGCCTTGTGCCTGGATGTTTTAGGATTTAACATTTTCTTTGACTGAGGTATCCATTTCTTCTATTTTATATTCAGTGCCTGAGATTCTCTCTTTCAACTCTTTTACTCTGTTGGTGAGGTTTTACTTCTGAGGGTTTTTTTTTATTGACTTTCTAAATTTTTATTTCCAGTTTTACCTCAGATTGGGTTTTCATTATTGATTCTATTTCTACTTTCATATCTAAACTGTAGACGTTATTTATTATATTGGTTTTTTTCCCACAGACTTCATTAAGACTTCATATTCTCTTTGAGGTCCTTGAGCATATTCATAAATAGATAATTTGAAATTATTGTCTTGTGTTTTGATTATATTACATTTCTTAGAGTCTGCTGTAGTAGGATTTTGGGGTTCTGGCAGAGACATATGGCCTTGGATGTTAATGACTATGTTTTGGGTCTGGGTCTACGTTTGGGATGATTGTGGTTCTCATTGTTGGCTTTTGGTCTTGCCTTTTTTTGTAGGGAATTCCATTCCTTGGTTTCTTTTTTTTTTTCTTTTTTTTTTTGAATTAATTTTTTTATTAGGTATTTTCCTCATTTACATTTCCAATGCTATCCAAAAAGTCCCCAATACACTCCCCACCCACTCCCCTACCCACCCACTCCCACATTTTGGCCCTGGCATTCCCCTGTACTGGGGCATATAAAGTTTGCAAGTCCTATGGGCCTCTCTTTCCAGTGATGATCTACTAGGCCATCTTTTGATACATATGCAAATAGAGTCAAGAGCTCTGGGGTACTGGTTAGTTCATAATGTTGTTCCACCTATAGGGTTGCAGATCCCTTTAGCTCCTTGGGTACTTTCTCTATCTCCTCCATTGGAGGACCTGTGATCCATTCAATAGCTGACTGTGAGCATCCACTTCTGTGTTTGCTAGGCCCCGGCATTGTCTCCCAAGAGACAGCTATATCTGGGTCCTTTCAGCAAAATCTTGCTAGTGTATGCAATGGTGTCAGCGTTTGGAAGCTGATCATGGGATGGATCCCTGGATATGGCAGTCTTTAGATGGTCCATCCTTTCGAAACAGCTCCAGACTTTATCTCTGTAAATCTTTCCATGGGTGTTTTGTTCCCAATTCTAAGAAGGGGCACAGTGTCCACACTTTGGTCTATCGTTCTTCTTGAGTTTCATGCGTTTAACAAATTGTATCTTATATCTTGGGTATCCTAAGTTTTTGGGCTAATATCCACTTATCAGTGAGTACATATTGTGTGAGTTCCTTTGTGATTGTGTTACCTCACTCAGGATGATGCCCTCCAGGTCCATCCATTTGCCTAGGAATTTCATAAATTCATTCTTTTTAATAGCTGAGAAGTACTCCATTGCGTAAATGTACCACATTTTTTGTATCCATTCCTCTGTTGAGGGGCATCTGGGTTCTTTCCAGCTTCTGGCTATTACAAATAAGGCTGTGATGAACATAGTGGAGCATGTGTCCTTCTTACCAGTTGGAACATCTTCTGGATATATGCCCAGGAGAGGTATTGCTGGATCCTCTGGTAGTAATATGTCCAATTTTCTGAGGAACCGCCAGACTGATTTCCAGAGTGGTTGTACAAGCTTGCAATCCCACCAACAATGGAGGAGTGTTCCTCTTTCTCCACATCCTCGCCAGCATCTGCTGTCACCTGAATTTTTGATCTTAGCCATTCTGACTGGTGTGAGGTGGAATCTCAGGGTTGTTTTGATTTGCATTTCCCTGATGATTAAGGATGTTGAACATTTTTTCAGGTGCTTCTCTGCCATTCGGTATTCCTCAGGTGAGAATTCTTTGTTCAGTTCTGAGCCCCATTTTTTAATGGGGTTATTTGATTTTCTGGAGTTCACCTTCTTGAGTTTTATATATATATTGGATATTAGTCCCCTATCTGATTTAGGATAGGTAAAGATCCTTTCCCAATCTGTTGGTGGTCTTTTTTGTCTTATTGACTGTGTCTTTTGCCTTGCAGAAGCTTTGCAACTTTATGAGGTGCCATTTATTGATTCTCGATCTTACAGCACAAGCCTTTGCTGTTCTATTCAGGAATTTTTTCCCTGTACCCATATCTTCGAGGCTTTCCCCTACTTAATCCTCTATAAGTTTCAGTGTCTCTGGTTTTATGTGGAGTTCCTTAATCCACTTAGATTTGACCTTAGTACAAGGAGATAGGAATGGATCAATTTGCATTCTTCTACATGATAACCGCCAGTTGTGCCAGCAGCATTTGTTGAAAATGCTGTCTTTTTTTCCACTGTATGGTTTTAGCTCCCTTGTCGAATATCAAGTGACCATAGGTGTGTGGGTTCATCTCAGGGTCTTCGATTCTGTTCCATTGGTCTACTTGTCTGTCGTTATACCAGTACCATGCAGTTTTTTATCACAATTGCTCTGTAGTACAGCTTTAGGTCAGGCATGGTGATTCCACCAGAGGTTCTTTTATCCTTGAGAAGGGTTTTTGCTATCTTAGGTTTTTTGTTGTTCCAGATGAATTTGCAGATTGCCCTTTCTAATTCCTTGAAGAATTGAGTTGGAATTTTGATGGGGATTGCATTGAATCTGTAGATTGCTTTTGGTAAGATAGCTATTTTTACTATGTTGATCCTGCCAATCCATGAGTATGGGAGGTCTTTCCATCTTCTGAGATCTTCTTTAATTTCTTTCTTCAGAGACTTGAAGTTCTTGTCATACAGATCTTTCACTTCCTTAGTAAAAGTCACGCCAAGGTATTTTATATTGTTTGTGACTATTGAGAAGGGTGTTGTTTCCCTAATTTCTTTCTCAGCCTGTTTATTCTTTGTGTAGAGAAAGGCCATTGATTTGTTTGAGTTAATTTTATATCCAGCTACTTCATTGAAGCTGTATATCAGGCTTAGGAGTTCGCTGGTGGAATTTTTAGAGTCACTTATGTATACTATCATATCATCTGCAAAGAGTCATATTTTGACTTCTTCTTTTCCAATTTGTATTCCCTTGATGTCCTTTTGTTGTCTAATTGCTCTGGCTAGGACTTCAAGTACAATGTTGAATAGGTAGGGAGAGAGTGGACAGCCTTATCTAGTCCCTGATTTTAGTGGGATTTCTTCCAGCTTCTCACCATTTAATTTGATGTTGGCTACTGGTTTGCTGTAGATTGCTTTTATCATGTTTAGGTGTGGGCCTTGAATTCCTGATCTTTCCAAGACTTTTATCATGAAGGGGTGTTGGATTTTGTGAAATGCTTTCTCAGCATCTAACAAGATGATGATGTGGTTTTGTCTTTAACGTTGTTTATATACTGGATTACATTGATGGATTTCCGTATATTGAACCATCCTTGCATCCCTGGGATGAAAGCTACTTGGTCAGGATGGATGATTGTTTTGATGTGTTCTTGGATTCGGTTAGCAAGAACTTTATTGAGGATTTTTGCATAGATATTCATAAGGGAAATTGATCTGAAATTCTCTATCTTTTTTGGGTCTTTTTGTGGTTTAGGTATCAGAGTAATTGTGGCTTCATAGAATGAGTTGGGTAGAGTACCTTCTCTTTCTATTTTGTGGAATAGTTTGTGAAGAACTGGGATTAGATCTTCTTTGAAGGTCTGATAGAACTCTGCACTAAACCCATCTGTTCCTGGGCTTTTTTTGGTTGGGAGACTATTAATGACTGCTTCTATTTCTTTAGGGGATATGGGATTGTTTAGATCATTAACCTGATCTTGATTTAACTTTGGTACCTGGTATATGTCTAGAAACTTGTCCATTTCATCTAGGTTCTCCAGTTTTGTTGAGTATAGCCTTTTGTAGAAGGATCTGATGGTGTTTTGGATTTCTTCAGGATCTGTTGTTTTGTGTCCCTTTTCATTTCTGATTTTGTTAATTAGAATACTTTCCCTATGCCCTCTAGTGAGTCTGGCTAACGGTTTATCTATCTTGTTGATTTTCTCAAAGAACCAGCTCCTTGATTGGTTGATTCTTTGAATAGTTCTTCTTGTTTCCACTTGGTTGATTTCACCCCTGAGTTTGATTATTTCCTGCCGTCTACTCCTCTTGGGTGAATTTGCTTCCTTTTGTTCTAGAGCTTTTAGGTGTGTTGTCAAGCTGCTAATGTGTGCTCTCTCTAGTTTCTTTTTGGAGGCACTCAGAGCTATGAGTTTTCCTCTTAGAAATGCTTTCATTGTGTCCCATAAGTTTGGGTATGTTGTGGCTTCATTTTCATTAAACTCCAAAAAGTCCTTAATTTCTTTCTTTATTCCTTCCTTGACCAAAGTATCATTGAGAAGAGTGTTGTTTAGTTTCCACGTGTGTGTTGGCTTTCTATTATTTATTTTGTTATTGAAGATCAGCCTTAGTCCATGGTGATCTGATAGGATATATGGGACAATTTCAATATCTTTGTATATGTTGAGGCTTGTTTTGTGACCAATTATGTGGTCAATTTTGGAGAAGGTACCATGAGGTGCTGAAAAGAAGGTATATCCTTTTGTTTTAGGATAAAATGTTCTGTAGATATCTGTCAGATCCATTTGTTTCATAACCTTTGTTAGTTTCACTGTGTCTCTGTTTAGTTTCTGCTTCCATGATCTGTCCATTGGTGAAATTGGTGTGTTGAAGTCTCCCACTATTATTGTGTGAGGTGCAATGTGTGCTTTGGGCTTTACTAAAGTATCTTTAATGAATGTGGCTGCCCTTGCATTTGGAGCATAGATATTCAGAATTGAGAGTTCCTCTTGGAGGATTTTACCTTGGTGAGTATGAAGTGTCCCTCCTTGTCTTTTTTGATAACTTTGGGTTGGAAGTTGATTTTATTAGATATTAGAATGGCTACTCCAGCTTGTTTCTTCAGGACGTTTGCTTGGAAATTTGTTTCCAGCCTTTTACTCTGAGGTAGTGTCTGTCTTTTTCCCTGAGATGGGTTTCCTGTAAGCAGCAGAATGTTGGGTCCTGTTTGTGTATCCAGTCTGTTAGTCTATGTCTTTTTATTGGGGAATTGAGTCCATTGATATTAAGAGATATTAAGGAAAAGTAATTGTTGCTTCCTATTATTTTTGTTGTTAGAGTTGGCATTCTGTTCTTGTGGCTGTCTTCATTTTGGTTTGTTGAGGGATTACTTTCTTGCTTTTTCTAGGGCGTGATTTCCTTCCTTGTATTGTTTTTTTTCTGTTATTATCCTTTGAAGGGCTGGATTCGTGGAAAGATAATGTGTGAATTTGGTTTTGTCGTGGAATACTTTGGTTTCTCCATCTATGGTAATTGAGAGTTTGGCCGGGTATAGTAGCCTGGGCTGGCATTTGTGTTCTCTTAGTGTCTGTATAACATCTGTCCAGGCTCTTCTGGCTTTCATAGTCTCTGGTGAAAAGTCTGGTGTAATTCTGATAGGCCTGCCTTTATATGTTACTTGACCTTTCTCCCTTGATGCTTTTAATATTCTATCTTTTTTTAGTGCATTTGTTGTTCTGATTATTATGTGTCGGGAGGAATTTTTTTTCTGGTCCAGTCTATTTGGAGTTCTGTAGGCTTCTTGTATGGTCATGGGCATCTCTTTCTTTAGGTTTGGGAAGTTTTCTTCTAAAATTTTGTTGAAGATATTTGCTGGGCCTTTAAGTTGAAAATCTTCATTCTCATCAACTCCTATTATCCGTAGGTTTGGTCTTCTCATTGTGTCCTGGATTTCCTGGATGTTTTGAGTTAGGATCCTTTTGCGTTTTGTATTTTCTTTGATTGTTGTGCTGAAGTTCTCTATGGAATCTTCTGCACCTGAGATTCTCTCTTCCATCTCTTGTATTCTGTTGCTGATGCTCGCATCTATGTTTCCAGATTTCTTTCCTAGGGTTTCTATCTCCAGCGTTTCCTCAATTTGGGTTTTCTTTATTGTGTCTACTTCCCTTTTTAGGTCTTGGATGGTTTTATTCAATTCCATCACCTGTTTGGTCTGGTTTTCCTGCAATTCTTTAAGGGATTTTTGTGCTTCCTCTTTAATGTCTTCTACCTGTTTAGCAGTGTTCTCCTGCAATTCTTTAAGGAATTTTTGTGCTTCCTCTTTAATGTCTTCTTCCTGTTTAGCAGTGTTCTCCTGTATTTCTTTAAGTGTGTTATTAAAGTCCTTCTTGATGTCCTCTACCATCATCATGAGATATGCTTTTAGATCCGGGTCTAGATTTTCCGGTGTGTTGGGGTGCCCTGGAATGGGCAAAGTGGGAGTGCTGGGTTCTGATGATGGTGAGTGGTCTTGGTTTCTGTTAGTAAGATTATTCCGTTTACCTTTTGCCATCTGGTAATCTCTGGAGTTAGTTGTTATAGTTGTCTCTGTTTAGAGATTGGAGTAGACGCTGTGTTCCACTCGCCAGAAGTGTTAAGATCCCGTGGCAGGTGTCCTGGGTAGCTGGCGGGTGTCAGCCGACTCTGCGCCCTAGCTACCTTGGTGCTGGTCGGACCGGAAGGGCCATTCCTTGGTTTCTGATGCCCTCTCTGGATCTTAGGAATGTATGGTGGTTGTGGGCTGCCTGGAAGGAGTGCTTCTGAGTCTGCAGGTGATCAACTACAGGGCTGGAGATGAGTCTGTGGAACTGAAGATGGAGAACATTTAGGAGTGTTAAGATCACGTAACAGGATATCAAGGCTGATGAAATGTAAACTAAAAACTGGGTGGAGTTAGCTAACAGGTGACAATTTAACAGACTGCAGTTTGGGGTTGTCTTGTACCTGTTCATTATGATGATTTTTACTTATAAAAAGTAAGTTACTTATTTGGTTGAAATTATCAGAAGGTACTAGAGATATTGCTTCTTTGGTAGAGTGCCCATTTTGTATGAACTGGGGTCAAGCTTTGATCCCCAGCATGGAATAAACTGGGCACAGTTTCACAAACCTGTGATCATAATACTCAGGAGGTAGAGGCAGGAAGATGAAGAGTTGAGGGTCATCTTTGGACACATAGGGAGTTTGATGTCACTGTGGGCTACATAAAGACGGTCTCTCAAAGAAATAAACAAGCAAACAGACAAGCCAACCAGTAATAATTATAGTAACTATGAGTGACATAGTAGAGACTCAATTCTACTTCCTAAGGAAATGTACTAAGTTAATTAGTAATTAATTAGTTAATTAGTAATTGTACATGTACTAAGTTAATTAAAATATATTCCTCACATGAGTGCTACTATTAAGTTTACAGATGATAAAACTGAGGCACAGTTGGATAAAATATTAATTAGATATCACAGCTACTAGGGTGCTATGGTTGGCATCTCTCCCCAAGGTTCAGGTATTAAATGTGTGATCTGGCTGCAATGTAGCAAGCAGTGCTCAGAAATGTGAATTCTAAACTGGGCCATGAGGGCACAGGCTTCATCAGTGGATATATCTACTAATGACATCATAATTGTAGAGCATCAAGGAGGGAGAAGGTGGCAGGCCATAGAAGGATACATTTAAATGGAACCTCCCCTTCTCCCCCTTCTCCCTTTCTCCTGCCTGTCACATCGGCATGTTCTATCCTACCATAGCATAATGTGGTAGTTAGTTTTGGTTGTCAAACTTAATATGATTTCTAATGACAAAGAAGACAAACTTTGGGTGTGTCCATGAGGGTATCGTCATAGAGATTTAACTGCAGTGGGTGCATCCACTCTAAACACGGACAGCACCATTCCTTGGACAGAATAAAGAGCAAGCATGATGTAGAATTCATTTTTGCCCAGGAGTCTCAACTAACCCAGACCCCTGAGATCACTCAGACACTGAGCCACCAACCAGGGAGAATACACCAGCTGGTCTGAGGCCCCTGGCACACATACAGCAGAGGACTGCCTGGTCTAGGATCAGTGGGAGAAGATGCACCTAACTCTTGAGAGACTTGAGGCCCTAGAAAGTGGGGAGGCCTAGCAGTGGGGAGCATCCTCTTGGAAACAGGGACAAGGAAGAATGGGATGAGGAACTGTGGGAAGGTCAGCCAAGAGGTAGATAACAACTGGACTGTTAAAAAAAAAGTCAATAAAAAATTAATCTTTGCTTCCCAACTATGAATAAAATAGAGTCTCAAATTCCCTCTGCCATACCTTCCCCACTCTGGTGGACAGCATTCCCTTGATTCAAATGAGTATTAACCCTTCTTTGCATAAGTCACTTTGCCAGGCAGTTTGTCGCTGCAGAAAAGTACCTGATACAACAAGAAATAATGGGGTCAAGTGGACAGTTCGAACTTCTGAAACTATGAGCTAAAATGTATTTTCCTACATTTTAGGGAATTTTCTCATGTATTTGGTCTTGGTAATGAAAAGCTGACAGTAAATAATCGCAGAATTAAAAGCCAGAATTAAAAACTAGAATTGACCTTTTGCTTACTTTACTTTCATGTCCTCATTTATGATTATTAAGACGAGGAGGTTAAGGAAATGTTAATGGGTTTGAACAAGTTTGCTAGTGCAGCTAGTGATATCTGAACAGAGCATATGTAAATATGCTTTTATGTATTATGTATATCCAGTTAAATCGCAACGTCTGAACACTTTTAGGCCTTTAAAACACAATAAGGATCTTTTAAGGCAGATCCCATGAGCTAGCTAAGAGGGAAACTCTTAAAATGGTCTGTATTGTGATCTGTCTCCTGGAACTTGAACTAGAAGTTCTTTGATCCACTTCAGGCTGACCTCTAAAGCCCACACCAGCTAATAATGTGCACCTGTTTGGACAAACTGACAACAGATGTGCTGTTAGAAACATTGTGATCTGAGAAGAGCAAGCAGGACTGATGTCTTCAGTACCCATCAATCTTTTTATTTATCCCCAGCTACAGATGTTGCAGGCATTGAGATATTTCAGTGTTAACTGATTCTTAGTGAACATGAGACTTAGTTTCCAGATTTGGATACAGAGAAGGACAATAAGTAGAGTTTTATTGAGACACTTTCAGACACAAAGTTTCTTCCTATTCACTCTTCTGCATGGTGAAGCATACTGCTTCTTCCTAGTAAGTACTCTATTTTTGTCTCTAAAACGACCCAGCCATCTTTGGTGATTTTTTTTTCCTGTAAGAACATGCTTTGAGAGATATGATGGACAGAATGAACTGAGGTTTGGGACAGAAACCATTAACTATTTCACATAATGGAAACTTGCTTGATGTTCCTTGGTACTTCCTAATTAGTTCAACACAATGTCAAATCTTTCCCAACATTTTATTTTTATAACATAATAACCTTGGCCTACTTCATGTCCAGAGTGCATATTTGTTAGTTTTCCTCAGCAGATAGTTCACTGTGAGGAAAATCAATAGCTCATTTTTTAATATCAGTGAGAGGGAGAAGCCTAGAGGTTTCAGCCCAGCTTTGCACCCTCCTGACAGGGATATGCATGGGATTTGTTTGTGGTTTTTTTTTTTTTTTATTGTATGTTTGTTCATTTTCGATTTCAAGCCCTGGAATTTGCAAGCAGCAACTGACAGCTTTGCAGAACTTCCTGAGGTTATACAACTATCACAGTGGTCCATCATTTCTTGCTGAGTATGTTATGAGTATATCTACAGCCACCCTTTCCTGCCAATTTCAATTCTGTAAGAGATTTCTACCCTTGGTCATATTCAGTAGATGCTAAGGCTGCCTAGGTGATGGGAAGAAAGCTGTTAATCACCTCCTAAGCCAGATGGTGGTGATTGACCCGGGAGGCACTGGCAGGCTTCCTGTAAGGGAAAGGTGTAAGGTTAGCGTGATGGTGTTTTTCACTTTAAATGCCTGTCAAGGGGACAATGAACTGTGACCTCCTTCATTTGGCTCATGGTTAAAGAAAGGAATGGTGTGAGGTTTATTTAATCGGAGGCGAAAGACAGAACTGTTCACCCGAGCATATTTAATTGTGGAGATTATTTCCTTGTTGTTATTGGTGGTGGTGGTGGGCTTTGTTGGTTTGCTTTTGGTTTCATTTGCCTGTCTTTAACATACTAGTAGAAAATCACTTGGGAATAAAACAATATATATTTATAATGCATAACTTAAAATCATAACTCCTTAAGATTAAATAATAAAAGTGGCCACATGCTAGAACACTATTGCAGTAAACAGTTCTGGGAATAAGAAAATATGAAAGGAAGAACACCCATCCATTCACTCTGTCCTTCACTTCCTACCTTTGCCTTTCCAAGGCAATGCCATTCAGGTCCCCTTACTGTCTTTTTCTCAGTTGAAGTGTCCACAGCTGATCTATTTGCACTGTGCTCTCTGTATTCTCAGTAAGCTTGTATGTGGAGGAAAACCCTTCTACTAACAACTGCTTAAGTGTTGGTTTGTATCTCACGAAGAAAATCATATATGCTTCTTTTTTTTAATTGACTAAATTATTTATTCATTTTACATCCCCAGTCACAACATCCCCTCCCTCCTCTGCTCCCAGTCCCTCTCTCTCTCTCTCTCAACTTCCCCACCCCTAATCCACCCCTCCTCCTCTTCTCCCCAGAAAAGGGAGGTCTCCCATGAACATCAACCAGCCCAGACATATCAAGGCTCACCAAGACTAGGTGCATCCTCTCTTCCACTGAGGCTAGACGAGGAATATTGTTGGTGGGAAGGGATCCTTATGCCGGCAATGTAGTCAGAGATAGCTCCTGATTCCACATTAGGAGTCCCACATGAAGACTCAGCCACACTATTGCTGCATATGTGCAGAAGGTCTAGCTAGGTCTGTCTCGTTAAGGCTCTTGAGTTTGCAGTTCAGTCTCAGTGAGCTCCCATGGGTCCAGGTTAGTTGACTCTGTAGGTTTTCTTGATCCCTCTGGCTTCTTCAATCCTTCCTCCTCCTCTTCCACAGCAGGCCCAGTCTCCATTCAATGTCTGGATGTGGATCTCTGAATCACTTTCCAATGCTTCTTGATTAGAACCCCTCTGACACCATGTATGCTAGATTCCTGTCTGCAAGTATATGGCAAAATATCATCAATAGTATCAGGCATTGGCTCCCTCTAATCACATGGGTCTCAGGCTGGGCCAATCATTGGTTGGCCCTTTCCTCACATTCTGCTCCATCCTCCACCCCTGCATATTCTGTAAGCAGGACAAATTGTGGGTCTTAAGATTTTTTTGTGTGTGGCTGAGGCAGTGTCCCAGTCCCTCCATTGAAAGTCTTGCTTGGTTACAAGAGAGGGCTGTTTCAGGCTACATATCCCACATTGCTTAGGAGTCTTCACTAGGTTGGTCTGGTGCTGCTATGCATTCAAATGCTTAATATTGACCCATAGGATCTGGTTACCAGTGTAACCTATCCCAGCCTTTCTTATATAAACCTTGCTCCCCAATTTAAAGCTATTGATTAAAAAATAAGTGGCTACATCAAATTACTGTGAAAAATAGAGGTAGGCAAAGTTTCTGTTACTGGACTGGGGGTCTCAGGTAGGTACAAGAGGAGGAGGAAGAGGAGGAGGAGGAGGAGAAAGAGGAGGAGAAAGAGGAAGAGGAGGAGGAGAAAGAGGAAGAGGAGGAGGAAGAGGAAGAAGAGGAGGAAGAGGAGGAGAAAGAGGAAGAGGAGGAGGAGAAAGAGGAAGAGGAGGAGGAAGAGGAAGAAGAGGAGGAAGAGGAGGAGAAAGAGGAAGAGAAGGAGGAGAAAGAGGAAGAGGAGGAGGAGAAAGAGGAAGAGGAGGAGGAAGAGGAAGAGGACGAGGAAGAGGAAGAAGAGGAGGAGAAAGAGGAAGAGGAGGAGGAGAAAGAGGAAGAGGAAGAGGAGAAAGAGGAAGAGGAGGAGGAAGAGGAAGAAGAGGAGGAAGAGGAGGAGAAAGAGGAAGAGGAAGAGGAGAAAGAGGAGGAGGAGAAAGAGGAAGAGGAGGAGGAGAAAGAGGAAGAGGAGGAGGAAGAGGAAGAAGAGGAGGAGGAAGAGGAAGAGAAGGAGGAAGAGGAAGAGGAGGAGGAAGAGGAAGAGGAGGAGGAGGAAGAAGGAGAAGGAGAAGGAGGAGAAGGAGAAGGAGAAGGAGGAGGAGGAGGAGGAGGAGGAGGAGGAGGAGGAGGAGGAGGAGGAGAAGGAGAAGGAGAAGGAGAAGGAGAAGGAGAAGGAGAAGGAGAAGGAGAAGGAGAAGGAGAAGAAGAAGAAGAAGAAGAAGAAGAAGAAGAAGAAGAAGAAGAAGAAGAAGAAGAAGAAGAAGAAGAAGAAGAAGAAGAAGAAAAGGAGATGTCTTAATCAGGGTTTCTATTCCTGCACAAAATATCATGACCAAGAAGCAAGAAGTTGGGGAGGAAAGGATTTATTCAGCTTACATTTCCACACTGCTGTTCATTGTCAAAGGAACTCAGGACTTGAATTCAAGCAGGTCTGGAAGCAGGAGCTGATGCAGAGGCCATGGAGGAATGTTACTTACTGGCTTGCTTCCCCTGGTTTGCTCAGTTTGCTTTCTTATAGAAATCAAAACTACCACCAGCCCCAGGATGGCATCACTCACAATGGGCCCTCCAAGCCTTGATCACTAATTGAGAAAATGCCTTACATCTGGATCTCATGGAGGCATTTCCTCAAAGGAGGCTCCTTTCTCTGTGATAACTCCAGCTTGTGTCAAGTTGACTCACAAAACCAGCCAGTACAGCAGGACAGAAGGTCTTTCTTAGACATGACAGGTCAGGAGCATGAGCCAGAGTAAGATGGGCCCTAAAGATTGGCTGAAGGAGCAGGAATAACCCAATGAGACTCAAACAAGTACACGGGGAATTAACAGTAAAGTGTTAGAAAATATAGATTAGGGGTAATTTCCCCAGTAATTGTGCCAGAGATAATATTAAAAACTCCACAGGACTCTGCCTTGATTATTGGGGGCTGGCTGGGTCACATTCAAAGCAAATAGAGTTTATTAAAAAATCCATTTACAAGTTACCCTCCTGGATTCCTGGGAGTTTACATTGTCTTAGGTGTGTCTAGCTTGTCCCAGAGATGTCACCTCCTAACTCAGTCATCTCTCCCGGTACTCTGTCTCTGAACTCCCCATACCTTGTCACTCCCGTTCACATCCCCACTCCCCTCCCCCTACCCAATCCCCTCCTTACCCTCCCCCAGCCTTGAGCAGGCTGGCTCAGAATTGTTCTGCAACTGTGAGCTAGCCTACCTAGGGGAGAGTCATCCAACCTAGATAGGTCTATTTTTCTGCCACCTCTGCAGTTTTCTCCAAGATGCTGCTACCCGCTGAGAGGCTGAACCTGTCTTCCTGGGGTGATCCTGAATAAGCTCTCACAGTCTCTTTCCATACAGCCCCAGCCTCCCTTTCAGGAACCTGGTTTGGTTCAGGTGGCTACACCCTCCTTCCATCCACCCCAATGTCTAATCTATTTTCCTTTCTCAGTGAGATGTAAGTGTGACCCCTTGGACACTCCTTGTTACTTTTCTTCTTTAGGTTTGTGGATTGTTGCATGGCTGTCCTGTACATCATGGCTAATATCCACTTAAAAGTGAGTACATACCAGGTTTGACTCTCTGGGTCTGGGTTACCTCGCTCAGAATGATCTTTTCTAGTTCCATCCACTTGCCTACAAATTTCATGATGTCCTTGGTTTTAATGGCTAAGTAATACTCCACTGTATAGGTGGAGTATTTTCTTTATCCATTCTTTGGTTGAAGGATGTCCAGTTTCTAGCTATTATGGATAAAACAGCAATGAACATCATTGAACAAGTGTCCTTGTGGTATGGTGGAGCATCTTTTGGGTATATGCCCAGGAATAGTATAGCTGGGTCTAGAGGTAAACCTAGTTCTATTTTCTGAGAAGTCACAAAATTGATTTTTTAAATGGCCATACAAGTTTTTACTCCTGCCATCAGTGGAAGAGTGTTCCCCTTGCTTCACATCCTCGCCAGCATGAGCTGTCACTTGAGGTTTTGATCTTCGTCATTCTGATGGGTGTAAGATGGAATCTCAAAATAGTTTTGATTTACCATTTCCCTGATGGCTAAGGATGTTGAACATTTCTTTAAGTGCTTCTCCGCCATTTAGAAATCCTCTGTCAAGAATTCTGTTTAGATCTGTAGCCCATTTTTAAACTGGATTATTTGGTGTGTTGATGTCTAGTTTCTTGAGTTCTTTATATATTTTGGATATCAACCTTCTGTCAGATATGGAGTTGGTGAGGGTCTTTTCCCAATCCGTAGGCTGCCTTTTTGTCCTTTTGACAGTGTCCTTTGACCTTATAGAAGCTTTTCAGTTTTATGAGGTCTCAGTTATTAGTTGTTGATCTTAGTGCCTGAGCTGGTAGTGTTCTGTTCAGGAAGTTGACTACCAATGCATTCAAGGCTATTCCCCATTTTCTTTTCGATCAGGTTTAGTGTATCCAGTTTTATGTCTTTGATCCACTTGGACTGCAGTTTTGTGCAGGGTGATAGATATGAATCTATTTGCATTCTTCTACATACACCTATCCAGTTAGACCAGTACCATTAGTTGAAGATGTTTTCTTTGTTCCATCATATGGTTTTGGCTTCTTTGTCAAAGATCAAGTGTTCATGGGTATATGGATTTACTTCTGGTTCTTTGATTAGATTCCATTTCTGTTTTTATGCCAGTACTATGTGGTTTTATTATTATTATTATTGCTCTATAGTACAGGTTGAGAACAGGGGTGGTTATACCTCCAGAAGTTCTTAGATTGTACCAGTCTGTTTTAGCTATCCTGGCTTTTTATTTTCCATATGAAGTTGAGTACTGTTCTTTCAAGATCTGTAAAGAATTATGTTGGTATTTAGATGAAAATTTAATTGAATCTGTAGATAGGTTTTTGTAGGATGGTCATTTTTACAATGTTAATTCTACCAAACCATGAGCATGTAAGAACTTTCCATGTTCTGATATCTTCTTCAACTTTCTTTAAAGATTTGAAGTTTCTGTCATGCAGGTCTTTCATTTCCTTGGTTAGAGTTACATTGGTGGCAGTGCTGGCCGTGGTGGCAGTGGTGGTTGTGGTGTGTGTGTGTGTGTGTGTGTGTGCATGTGTGTGTTTCCCTTCCTTTTGCTTTGCTGATATGAAATTACTTACTATGTTTTCTTGGGTGTCATTTACCTCCTTAGGTTGGTGACTTCCTTCTCAGATCTTCTGTAGGGGTAGATTTGTGGATAGATATTATATAAATTTGTTTTTGTGAATGTTTTACTTGGTATAGTAGTCTGGGCTGGCATCTGTGGTCTTTTAGAGACTGCAGACATATGCCCAAGCCCTTCAGGCTTTTAAGGTCTCTGTTGAGAAGCTGTATGTAATTCTAATAAGTCTGCCTGTATATGTTACTTTGCCTTTTTTTCTGTGGCTATTAGTATTCTTTCTTTATGTTGTATATTTAGTGTTTTGATTATTATATGGCAGGAGAATTTTCCTTGCTGGTCCAATCCATTTGGCATTCTGTATACTTCTTGTATGTTCATAGGCATCTCTTTTTTTCAACTAGGAAACTTTTCTTCTTTGATTTTATTGAAAATATTTTCTGGGCCTTTGAGGTGGAAATCTTCTCCTTCTTCTATTCCTATTATAATTAGGTTTGGTCTCTTCACAGTGTCCCAAATTTCCTCAATGTTTTGTGTCAGAAACTTTTGAGATTTAACATCTTTTTAGACCAATTTCTCCTATCATATTCTCTACACCTGAGATTCTCTCTTCCATCTCTTGTGTTCTGTTTTTGATGCTTGTATCTGTAGTTTGTTTTCTTACCCAGGTTTTCCATCTCCAGGATTCCCTCAGTTTGTGTTTTTTTTTCTTTTTAATTGCTTCTATTTCCATTTGTAGTTCTTCAATAGTTTTATTTCTTTCATTTGTTAGGTTATATTTTCCTGTGTTTCTTTAAGGGATATATTCACTTCCTCTTTAAAGGCCTCAATCATCTTCAAAAGATTGAATTTAATGCCATTTTCTTATGTTTCAGATATGTTAGAATATCCAGGGCTTGTGGTAGTAGAATAGCTGGGCTCTGATGGTGCCATATTTCTCTGGTTCTTGCTTATTGTGTTCTTATGGTGGCCTTTAGACATCATGTTGTCCCCGGTGCTGGAAGGCCACAGGGAGTGCTGAGACAGAGTGAAGTATACTGATATTATGTGTACTTTAGGGGAACTTGGCAGGCAGAGGATTGAGTGTGAGGTGGGGTCTTACCAGGTTGTCCCTGTTGCTGGTAGGCTCCCTGAAATCAAGCTAGAGTTGTAGACTAGAAAATGGATCGATGGAGACAAGGTACAAATCACTACTGCTAGACAAGCCCAGACTTAATCCACAGTGTAGATGAGGTTCACTACAGACCTTTGTTTCTTTTACTTCAAAACATCCACTGGGTCAAGAACTTCCTGATACTCCCCTGATTTCTGACATCCTTCTTTTCTCAGGATGATGTCAACAGCTGAAAGCATCCAAAGCTTTCAGCAAAGAGGGGTTCTGGGTTTCACTGGAGAGCATCACAAGAAATGGTTATCACACTGTGCCCACCTCCCCACAGAGAATTCAACTGCCCAAGATTCCAAAGAGGAGCTGTCATGCCTTTTTCAGATGCTCTTACCTCCATCTGTCCCAGTCCCACCGTCCCTGCCTTGTCCCTGGTGCCCTTGTCTATGAGTCATTCATGATTCTTAACACAACCTTAAAAGGAACCTGTTTTTACTTGAGATGCACAAGTTGCTGAAAGACTGCTTGAGTATCACAGACCCACCATCCTATGATAATGAGCAGCAACAGGAAGAAGGGAGGGAACATGGCGTGTCCAATCACGTTTTCTCAGTCCCTGCACACACAGGTGGTCTGAGCCACTTCCAATTAGATTTCCTGGATATTCGTTTGTTACAAACATCTCACCCATGGGCTCCACTGCAGAAAAATTAAAGCAAAATGTTTTATAAGGATGCTCAGAAACCTCAGCTTAAGCAACATATGGCATCACAATGAGTTCTCAGACTGAGAACAGTGGTGTCATCCTAAGTTATCCTTGAGGAGAGTGTGGGATTCAATTTGCTATCCACTAGAATTCTGAGTGGCTTTTACACTGTTAAATGCATTTCATCCTTAGAACTAACTCTTCTCTTACACAGAACAAGTTTCCATTTTTTATCTACTTCTTCCCTAGTGCCTGTAGATAGAGACACAAACACAAGAGGGGGGGGCACGGTGCCCAAATTTAAACAGTAAGCCTTGATCTGAAACCACTTTGCAGTTTAATTGTAAAGCATCGCTGCTCAAAATCATATCAGTCAATCACATTTGTATTAGAAGTGTTGTAGAAACATATACTTAAGTTTCAGCACATTGCTGTGGTGTGTGTGCCAATGCAGACATTGCAAACAGAATGTAGATACTTCTCCAGAGAGTCATGAGCAAATCTTGACAGGAAGTACAATAGTGCCCTTTGAGGGACAGTTTCTACTCTAAGTTACAATTGACGGTGTTATTTGTCTAGGTCTCCAAAGGTCTAATTAGAGAACACAGAGGCAATAAATTCCAAGCCTCTGTGATGGGTTGGGGGAATATACTTGTTGGCTTTGCGGCAAATGCTAAGTTGAGTGATGTTCCCAGAGATATGGAGAGCAGAGTCTTTGACTAAAGTTTGTTGTTTGTGATATCAGTCTTCAGAACTTTCGATTTCAGTCACCAGGGTTTAAGTCACCTAGGTTCACACTTCTTATTTCATGCAACATTACATAGAATTACATGGCAAATCGCCATTGAGTAAAACAAGTTGAGAATAAAAGTCTAGAAATAGCATGGATGTTCTTTATTGGATAATTTGATGACTTGATTATGTCCCTTCATCACATCCCCTGGCCCCATTCCCTAAGGCTACAGTGAACAGGGTTCTGCTCTTTCTCTTGGTCTGGGAAGCTGTGAATGGTCCTCTTATCTCCAGGGCTTCCCACTGGACCAAATCCTCATTTGGCTGCAACTTCATTGAGGTTTTCTATCTTTTTCTGTTCCTCATAGGCCTAATTCTGAATTCTGTTCTCCAAGAAACTTACTGCATGCAGATCTGAGTCTGCTTCCAAGGAGGTAGTCCTATAGCTGGGCCTTGGAGATGTGGGCAGTCATTGTTCCAGAGCAATTACCCATAATAAGAGGAGCTGAGTTAGTGACAACACTTTGAGGGAGATGAAGTAGACTGTGGCCAAAGCTTCAGCGAGCATGCTACCCTGTGTAAGATGACCATTGAAGAATGACCTGTAGACCTGTGGGGATAAAGCTTCTCTTTCCTCTCTGGGGACTACCCTCGCTCTCAACTCCAAGGTATTGGGGGCATGAAAGAGCTTTCTTTGAGGTTATAAGGTTTATTTACACAGATGGACATTTTAAACCTCAGTTAGATATGACCAGACCTATAGAATCCTGAGTCTTGAGGCCTCCTCAAAACCTCCTGGACCACTACAAGAGAATTCCCGGGGGAACTGAACAAAGGTCACACAAAATCGAAGCTGTATGTCAGTGTGCTGCATATCTTCACCTTCAGAGAAGCCTAAAGGTAGAAACAAACTCAGAACACTTTAGCAGAAAGGAAAGAAAGGGTAATGGGAGGACCACTGTAAGATGCGTAGGACGGTACATTTGCTGGGGAGGCTGTGGAAGCTTAGACACATCTTGATGAACTTCTGTTAGAAAACAAGCTGTGTCCATCCAGGGAGGGAGAATGTGTAACCATGGCTGATTCTCTGCTTTGCCTCCAGTACTTCTGAGGGCTTTTTCTGGACATTAAGTGTGCCTGGGCTGTACCTTTCCTGTTTGTATACTTCCCTTTCATTTGCCTTTTATCTGCCTCCTAAACAACTTCCTCCAAGCCCTTTAAATTGCCCAAAAAGAGCAGTCAAGCTTTCTTGGTTCTTGGAAACCCCAGGGGTTCTCCAACTTCCTGAATTCAGGCCTTTAATACCCATTGCAAAGGGTAATATTATACCTTCTTTTTACTTATTATCATTTTACATACTAAAAATTATTGGTTGGTACTTTCAAGAAGAAAATGTTCTGAACAGAAGACCAACACAATCACACCAGCTGATATACCTAAGGGAATGGGAAAAATAATATAAGATCCCACCCCCTGAGGAAGCACTACAGGCAGGTGGTGGCTGCTGAAAGGGGACAAATCAGTATTCTCCAGGGGTAAACCCTGGTGGGTTATCCCATCCCAAGCAGTCAGCCGTAAGCACATAAACATATGAGTAACACTAAAGGGACTCAACAAACTGTAGACATATGTTGGACTATATGTATTTGTATATATGTTTGTAAAACATTGACAACCAAACAAGAAGAGATAGTGAATTCTGAAAGAGGGTGTGAGACATGGGAATTAGTTGGAGGGAGAAAAACTATCAGTAGAAATATTGTAAATATAGTTCTTATGTATGAAATTTTCAAAAGTAATTGTTTTTTTAAAAAAAGAGAATTTTCAAAGTTCTTCCTAGAAACTTTTCTTTTAAACAATTCCTTTAAAAAAAAAAAAGGGAATGGGTGGGTAGGGAAATGGGGGAGAGGGGGGAGGGTATGGGGGACTTTTGGGATAGCATTGGAAATGTAGTTGAGGAAAATACGTAATAAAATATATTTAAAAAAAACAATTCCTTTAAAACCTGTATTTATGTGTACAAGTGTTTTGCTTGCATATATGCCTATACACCACATTTATGCCATTCCTGGATAGTCCAGAAGAGGTCTTTGATCTTTAACATCAATAGTGCAGCATGCTCTCCTAGTTCTTGCCTTCAGCTGGATATTTATATAAATACCATAATTTTCTTCAAGGATTATGCCTAAGACAACACGACAGTGTTTTTCATATCTAAACACTTGTATTTTCAGATGGTCTTGTTATATTCTGAAGGCAGCTTTGCGGAGTCTGCCCTCTCCTTCCACCTTTAAGTGGAAGGAGATCAAACCCAGATATCAGGTTTACATCCTTGGCAAGCAAATGTTTCACCCCACAGAATCATCTTGCCTGGAGTTTTCATTCTTATTGGCAATTTGAAAATGTTTCTCTGATTCTTGGAGTTCAAAATTCTTACCTGGGTTACCCTATACAGTTGTCATTGTCTTTATAGTTTCTTCTATTTTCAATTATTACGTAGGTTGTCAGCATGGAAGCTCTTCTAGTCATTCCTTAAATTGGATACATTTCCAGTCCCTTGTCTATCTTTATAAATATGGATTCTCTTCCACATATTTGTTCTTTGGAATGTCAATTATTTTGTAGTTAAATTCAGTAGATGTACAGTACAAGTCTTTTTATGTTCTCTGATGGATTTTTTGTGCTATGTTTTGAATTTTTCTTTCATTTAATCTTTCAGATTTAGATTTTATATCTCACTAGTGACTACTTAATAATTTAAAATGAAAAGTCAGTTCTTTGAGGTCCTATAAATGTAATGTTCTAAAAGACCTTTGTTTTCACTTAGAACAGTGGTTCCCATCCTTCCTAATGCTGTGACCCTTTAATAGAGTCAGTCCCTCATGCTGTGGTGACTCCCAACCACAAAATTATCTTGTTGCTACTTTATAACTGCATTTTTGCTACTGTTATTAATTTTACTGTAAATATCTGATATGTCAGATATTTTGAAGCCTCAAAAGCCTAGTTATATGCCTCCTCCAACACATATCTCCTGATCTTTCCCAAATAGTTCACCACCAGGGGATGAGTCATTCAAACATATGAGGCTATGGGGGACATTTTCATTTAAACCACCACATACCACTCCCTGGCTCCCCAATCCTTGTGGCCATATCATAATGCAAAATGGATTTAGTCCAACTTCAAAAAATCCCGTAGTCTATTTTAATCTTAACAGTGTTTAAAAGTTTAAAGTCTCCTTGGAGACTCATGGCAATCTCTTAACTGTTAGCCCTTGTAAAATCAAAATCAGAAAACAGATCACATATTCTCAACATACAATGCACAGCAGCACAGCATATGCGTTACTGGCATATACATTACCAAAGGCAAGGAAAGGGAGCAGAGTGAGGAAATCCTGGGCCAACGCAAGAACAAAAACCAGTTAGGAAGACTCCAAACTCTGCATCTCCATGCCAGATGTCAAAGTGCTCTTTAGAACTCCAACCCTTTCAGCTTGTTTAGCTGCAGAACACTTCTCTCTCTCTTGAGCTGGTTCTACTTCCTGTTAGCAGCTCTCCTTGGCAGGTATCCCATGAGTTCAGCATCTCCAACATCTTGGAATCTTCAAAGCAATCTTGGTCTCATCTCTAAAGCTTCACACAATGGCCTTTCTGGCCTCTATGTGAGGATTCCCCTGCCATATGCCTGGCCTCAAGGGATTTCCTTAACTGCAGAGGAAGGTTCTATAACCCCTCTATTATATATTCTTGATAAGGCCAGAATCATGTGGCCCAAACTGCCAAGTTCTTCTGTTCCTGAAGCTGCAACCTGCCCTCCTCCTTGAATTGTATTTTCATACTCTTTCCATTGGTTTTTAGCCCTATGAAATCTTTCAGGCAGGCAGGTAGGCAGGCAGGCAGGCATGGCATTGGAGAAGTAGCTGAGAGCTTTATATCCTAATCTGCAGGCAGCAGGCATAGAGAGACTAGACCTGGCATAGGTTTTTGAAACCCAAAGCCCACTTCCAGTAGGCACATCTCCTCCAACTAGGTCATATCTATTTTAAGGCCATGCCTCATAATCTTTCTCAAATATTTCACCATCTGGAAAACAAGCATTCAAATGTCTGAACCTATAGGTGCCATTCTCATTCAAACAACAACCTTAGGCTGAAAAGTGAATAATACTCCACACTCTGCATATATTGGCAAGGATGAGTTTCAAGTGTTCCTATGGGCTAAGTTGGAAAGTTATCAAATTTCTTTACTGGGAATCCTGGATACACTCTTGTCTGTCAAGTTGTACAATTGAATGTCTCTCTACTTCAAGATAGACAATGCTGAGGCCACTATGGAACTACCTTTGAATGCCATAGAGAGCAAGGATGTTGAGAGTACTCAAAAGTGGAATGGCAGCTGCTGCCTTGTTCCATTGTTTGCTTTGGGGGAGTCTGTGGTGCCTCAACTTGCATAGCTTTGGCATTGACCTGAGTGGTGTGACCAGGAATTGAGAAACAACAGGCACACATACAGAAAAACTGGGGTTTGGTGGGCTGCTCACTCTGCAGCTTGGGGAATACAGCCTATTTATTATCTACAGAACCAAGTTGGAATATGTGGATCTCAGTAGCAGATCACTGTAGGTTGCAGTCATCTCAGTCATCTAGAAGAATGCTGCTGCCCTGATACAGGCAAGAGGAGGCTTTGCCCTTCCCAAGCCTGAGTAGAAGACCTTGCTATCCCCATAGGCCTGAGACATATAAGAATGGCACCTAGATACTCGGCCATTTGGGGTTCTTGAGATGGCAGTGCTCATGGCAACAATACACATTTACTCAGGGATTCATCTGAAGCAAAATCTGAGAGCATTACTTTTCATGTGAAGTGTGAATAGTGAATAAGTTTTGTGTACTATCCAATATAATACATTATACTCATAATATATACACACAAATCTAAAGGCTATATGCAAGTATTAACTAATGAATAAATATATTTTCCTGTCTTCCTTTCTCTGATTAAAATGCAAGAAACATTACTGATCGTCTATCATCTAGCCTAGGCAAAGCAGACACAGGTAGCTCCATGTGTGCTATTCTGTTTCCACAGCAAAAGGGACTGCCTATGCGCAGATACAGCTACCTAAAGGAAAATCTCTATCCTGGGAACACAGTTGCACCTGGAAAGTCCTCCCAACATTGAAGAACCAGGAATCAAACTCAGGCCCTGGGATTCCTGTTTGTATGCTTTCCCATGTTGCACAGAACTGCCCCCCAAATGAGACGTTATGTCATCAGCTTTATAAAGTGTCCACTCAGCAGCTGCCCATTCTGATGTCGTATCTGTGTCCTTTGAAAATCTCTTACTTAACAACTCAAGTCGTAAATTTCTCCTTTAATTTAATTTATGAAAAAGTCTCTCTACTGGCAAGCCTTAATGGCTTTCTTATGCCAGGCATCCAATGAGTCATAACCCTCACGCATTCTTTCCTCGCTCTGCTGCCAGGAAATTCAGTTCAAACAAATTTAAGAACAAATTTTGGTAATCAAATCATCTTGGGTAACTGGTAACACTGGACTTCTTTTCTTTTCTTTTTTTAAAAAAAAATGGAAGTTCTTTGCATTCATGAACACACCATACTTATACCAAATTGTTTTAGAGACACACTTTGTACTTTCTACCCAATAGAAATTGACTGTTTTTATTTCTAATACTCTTCTGAGGGGTTAATTCTAGGAATCTGTATTTTATCAAAACAGCTTTCTATTATTGTTGTAAGTTTAATTTTTTGAAACCTTATTTTTTTTAATTTTTAATATTTTTATTACATATTTTCCTCAATTACATTTCCAATGCTATCCCAAAAGTCCCCCATAGCGCCCCCCACTTCCCTACCCACCCATTCCCATTCTTTTGGCCCTGGCATTCCCCTATATTGGGGCATATAAAGTTTGCAAGTCCAATGGGCCTCTCTTTCCATTGATGGCCGACTAGGCCATCTTTCGATACATATGCCGCTAGAGACAAGAGCTCCGGGGTTCTGGTTAGTACATCATGTTGTTCCAACAATAGGGTTGCAGATCCCTTTAGCTCCTTGGTTACTTTCTCTAGCTTCTCCATTGGGAGCCCTGTGATACATTCAATAGCTGACTGTGAACATCCACTCCTGTGTTTGCTAGGCCCCGGCATCGTCTCACAAGAGACAGCTATATTTGGGTCCTTTCAGCAAAATCTTGCTAGTGTATGCAATGGTGTCAGCTTCTAAACGCTGACACCATTGAAACCTTATTTTTAATGATGGTTCTTAAATGCTTTAACCTCCTCTCTAGCCTATCACTCACTAGAGGTAGTGGAAAAGAAAGGACACAGGGGAAGTGGACCTGTTTAGAAATGGTTCTTTGGAGCAACTCCCATCTGTGTCGCCAGGAAATTGGTAGTTCAATTCATGGGTCAGCAAAAGCAGCTCAATCAACTAGTACACACTTCACAGATGTACCAGAAGTCAAGTTCAGTAGTGGTGTGATCGTGGGAGTGGTGGCATGGCCTAGCTGGAACAGCCAGGCCTCACCAGAATCAGCAGGAGTCAGCAGGACGGATTTGGATCCGCAGGAACAGTAGATCATCAAAGATGACATACCAACAAGCATTGCACATCTAGCTCTACCAGAAAGTCAAACTCAACCTCTGTCACTGTCCATTAAGTTCTATTTATACTTCCTCCAAACATCAAGTGTCCTCTGAAGGTCTTGTCTCACCATGTGTTTTGCCTCAGCATGTAAATCTGAGTTATGTGAGTCTGTCTCAGATGACATCACTCTACCAATTTCCCTGAGTCTTTAGAAGCAGCAAGAAGCTGCCCGACCACTACCAGATGTTTTATGGTGGTGGTCTCTCTGTGAGGTCTCAACAAATGAAACTCAACTAAGCAATGTAAGGCCGACCAATATATGTGTGTTGTTAGCTAAGAATCTTTCATCACGTGTCCTTTCACATGCTTGCTTTAGTAGAACATCCTTCCGCCCGTGCCTGCTTCAGCAAAATGTTCCTTCATGAGTCTGCCTAGCCTTTCACTGTATCCGCTTCAGTGAAATATTCCTTCATGTGTTTTACCCAGAAAAAAAAAAAAAAAAAAAACCACCATTCAACACAACCGACTTTCCAAAGAACCCTTCAAACTGTTGTTTCAGAATGTTATTTAGAATCCCCTCATCTACTTGGAAACCCCATATTTATCCCCATTTCTATTGTTCTCCATGATTATATTTTATTTACAGTTTCAGCTCTGACTGTCATTATTCTTCTGTGTGTATTCATGGTCAAGCATCAGAGTGGATATTCCATTCCATCTCACTCTGTTCTTTGAATGCTCTCTAGATCTTTACACTCTGAAAGGAGATCTTTACACTCTGAAAGGAGATTTCTTCCCATAGCATTAGGATGAGAGAACAACTCTGTGGTTCTTTGCTGCTGTTTCCAGATCACTCCCTACTACCCTGTACTTTGCTAGAATTACTTTTTTTCAAATCTTCTGTACCAAATTCTTCCTTTAGATTTTTTTGTGAAGGTTTTAATGTCTGGCTTACCATCATGCCACCAATGGTCATATTACCATGAGTCTAATGACTAACTCCCTGTTTTAACCAAGCCTGATGGCCAATTTCAAGCAAACATTCCTACTTGTCTATTTTTTGACATATATACAAGTATGTCCTATTTCTTGACCCCATGATTTTCATTGTTAAAGTCATGGAATTCTCAACCAAAACGGAGAAGTGTTTCTTGCACCTCATCTTAAACCTAGTGATCTAGTGTCTTTTTAGAGTTTTCCTCTGAGGTCTTGGCCCTTAAGGTCCACAATCTCTACTGCCAATAACCTGATGCCTATCAGAAGTCAGGAGCCAAGCGTCTCACTGCTGCTCTCAGGATGTGTTAATGCCAGCAGCTTTAGAAGCTCTGATATACAGTATAATCCTGCATCTCTGGTTAAGTCTCTTGGTTAATGATGGACCTCCTCTAATGCTGTATGCACAGGCATAGAACCAAGTGGTTGTCCTTGTGCCCTCTGTCTGTGCCATGCCCTTTCCTTCTCTGTACTGTACCCTGATTCCACACCACACCATTTCACTGTCGTTTCTCCCCATTCTCATCCTCTGTCCCCTGGTCTCTTTGTATTATGCTTCACCAAGGAAACCCTTGCCTCCAACTCTCTGCCTAAAAACCACAGTTTAAAAAGAAGATTAAAACCAACTGAATTTTCTCCAGCTATATCCAAAACAAATCTTTAAGATGCCTGTGAATATGGTAACGTTGACCTGGCACAGCCTTTCTCCCCACTTCTGGATGTTGCCATGTATCTTTTCTTTCCTCACCTCTAGGGTATTATCATATCATTCATTATCATAGCTCTTCTTTGTCCTTCATTGAAAAAAATTGAACTTCCATAAGTTCACACCAAATCTACCTACCCTAACAGATATGAACTGGTGCCTCCCACCCTGCTTCCTGGAGCTCTGAGACCACTTTTTTCACCTGTGACTAATCCACTTCTCAGGCCTTTGTAAGGACTCCATCTAGCAGTTATCCATCATTTTCTACCTGTGTTATTCTGAACAACACATACCATACTTCTTTGAGGTAAATCATTTAGAGCACACATAGACTCTAAAAACCAATAGAAAGATCTTTATTCATTGACCCATGGCTACACAGGAAACTTGCTCAAATCGTGTAGCTCTGAGCCTTTTATACACAAAATCACACCCTGGCTAACTCTCTTTGGTTAGCAAGAAACAGAACTACAGAAGCCAAAAGTCAAGGTTGGTACATTTAGGGACTTTCCCAAGTCCTGGAACTATGGAATAGATCTTTGATAGATTAGGTCTTTGTTCAAGTCTTGGGAGGTGTTAGGGGTCTATGTGCTGGGTTCTAAGGTCAGAGTGACCTCTAAGATAGCATCAGCTCTGCTAAGGTCTTAGGGTCTTCTGAGGTCTTGGGAGTTGCGGGGGGGGGGGGCTGGTACAATATAGAGACAATTCCTATCCTGAAAGTTCTTCCTCTATCCTTATTATCCTTGATCTATACCAGTTTTCCTTTTCTCTCAAATGAAAGCTCCAGTGAAGAGCTGGGACTTGTACTGCCCTCCACACCCACTCCTGGCTACTGTGCTCTAGGGAGGATTCTAGAGTCACTCTTTAGCACAGCAACACCGCTCAAGGTCCAGCTACAATTTCTACCTGACACATCCAGTGAACTTCCTAATAGTCAATTTACTGATAGCTTTGACATGCTGGTCAAGTCTTCCTTGGGATGGTGTTATGATTTGGCTGCTGGAATACACACTTGTGATTTTCACAACAGCTGGCCCTGCCCTCTTTACTGATTCCACTCCATGCCTGTGGCTTTTACTGATTCCACCCTATCTCGTCAGTCTCAGAGCTCCCTGTGGCTCAATGCAGATTCTCCCATCTATGGTTATGTGGGGATATCATCCTATCTCCTCTCAGTTCTTGACCTGAGGCAGTAGTTATACCACTACTACCTGTGAATTTACAACTTAGCCTTAGCACTGCCTTGAACAATGGACTTATATAATGTTTTACTTGCTAATCATATCTTCATATATTCTTTTTACATATCTGCATACAATTCCTTTTTAAGATTTTAGATAGACTTTGTTCATTGTTAGGTATGCTTTATTCATTTCTTAAAACTATATTTTAAAGAACAGAGGTTTAAATTATTTTCTCCACATTAGTGTTTTATAAGGCATAAGAAGTCTTTGAATTCTCCAGGATGAAGACTTACCTCTGGATTAAGGACTTGCTCACAGATGTCAGTAGTGATGTCTAGGCCCTGAGAACTGGAGAAGCACAGGCTGAATGCAGTTACCTGTCATCACAGTTGCTCAGTTTGAAGATGGGGTACACAGATTGTTATCTCAAGTTATATGAGCCCATCAAAATAGAATTTCATCTCCTGTGATATTCTTACTAACTCATTTTAGTGATGACTCTTTTCTACAAGCATCAGAGAAGCACAAATTCGTTATCCTTACAGTTTATAAGCAAGGGAAATCAGACCTCTTTGAAGCACTATATGGATTTCCAGACATAGACTGGGTATCACACAGGATTGAAGAGAATCTGAACAGACAGTCTAAGAAAACACATTAGGAACTAAGGATGAGCCGAAGCTAGAAGGCAGGAAGATGCTGGCACAATGCTTCCTTGGGCAGTGCCTATTGGTCTCTCTGAGCATCCTCATCTTGGGGATATTTTGGAAAGAAGTACCATCTTTATTCAACTTTACTGTTTGTAGACAAACTTTGGGATGGTGTAGATATATTACTATATCAATGAGCATAGATAAAATACCTGTGTTTCTGAGCACATATGACGTGTTGTAACGAAAATAAAACAATAATTGTGAATAGCAAAAGTAAGTGAAGGGCATAGAACGTACCTCATCTTGAAGTAGATTATACGTCATCTGTCTTATCTTTTAAAATAACCAAATAGAAACCTCATCACAAGGAATTATTATAATCAGCACTGTCTAGTTTAAAGCATAGATGAATATTTCCTAGTGTCTCATAATTATCAAATAATATATTCTTGGATACTTTATTCCAGATACTACAGAGGTCAGCTTCACATATATTATTTCATGGTCTATTTTATCTTTATGACACTTCTGTAATCCTAAATTACTATTATTAGTAGTAGTACTTTTAGTATTATTATTATTATAATTACTATTATTATTATTGAGAAAAGGTGACTAAGATTGAGTAAGAGGGTCCACTGACAAATGTGCTCCGTCTGTGTCCTGTGTATCTTATCTGAGACCATAAATCAGTTCCCTGAGAGGTTAAATAGTGGAAGTTGAATGGTGGACATTTACTGTGTCTTCTGTTCTCATCATATGGCTCCGTCCCATCCTATATTATAAGTTCCACAAAAGTCTCAAATCCCAGAATTGACCTTTAGTGCTTTTTCCCATTGGCTTTTTGCCAATGTTCAAAAATAAAATAAAAACAACCAACTCTTCCCTGCCTCAGCTCTCGCTGCACTGTTGGATAAGAAGCAATTACTGCATCTTGCTCTGCCTGATGAAGTGTTGCCGATCCATATCAAGTTCGATCATAAAGTACATAAAACTACATGCAGATTATCTATGAGTGGATGCGTCTCTCCACTGACCCCAAAAGGGCATGAACCGGCCGATCCGGGGCTTCTGAGAAGGACCATTATTAGAGTGGCTTGTTTGTGGCTTGTTTGTTTCCACTCAGTGTTTACCGTTGGCTTATGTTTGGCAGTGAGCTCCAGGTTACACCATTGCTGCAATATCATCATCTTTGCAATTCTTCAGAGAGCATTTGCCTTAGCCAATGTTCCTCCTGCCCAGCAAACCTGTTTCTGTCTGGGTCTAAATCCTGCGGCTGCTTGCTGATTACACTTGCTGCTCTTGTACTCCTGTGTGCATGGTTTGGGTGGCAGAAATTCATCAGGAACCTTTTCTTTCAGAACGACATTAGCTGGAGATTTTAGCGTGGGGGCGGTTGTGCCTTGGTAAGCAGTTTCCCCTTTCATTAATCCAAGGTCTGAAGAGAGCTATGACCCTTTCACCTCGGGATCGTCAGGGAACCAGGAAAAGTGACAGATGTCCACTTATTTTTGGTTAAAGTGGTGTCACTTAAATGTCACAAAATGTTCTGCCTAATGGATATTTCCCGCTCTTCTGTGTCTCTGAAATTATTCCTTTCCAAGGGGAATTGTGTATGTTTGGGGTAGGGGTGGGATGGGGGGCGGGTGTGTGGGGGAACTAGAGAGCAATTAAGGAAGACACTTTGATCAATGTTTATGCTATAAGAACACATACTTAAAAAAAAAAAAGCAAACTCCCCAGTCCAGTGGAAAGAAAGGCTGGTAAAGAGATAGCTGCAAAACTATATGATAATTAAAGCAGGACGTTGACATTTTCCCCACATAGGAAAAGACACGGAGGCAGAAGAAATGGCTTCCTGTGTGATAAGGCTTAAAATGGGAGGCGTGGTGCTTGTTGGCGGCTGTATTCGTTGTCCGTGCTATGGTGATGATATGCAGGAAAAGAAGGTACTTACGGACGGATATTATGGTTCATAGATTAGGGAGTAAAGTAACGCCCTGATCTATGTAACATAACAAGTAGGGCTTAGTACAGGGCAGGTTAGGCATAGTCTAGAGATGTGGTTGGTTATATTGTTTCCATAGTCACAATGTAGTGACAGATGAATGCTTGGCACCCAGCTGGCTTCCTCCTTTCTCCCAGGCCATAGGATGCTCCTACCTACATTCAGAGTGGTACTTCCACGCTTAGTTAACCTTCCTGGAGAGACCATCACAGACAAATTCAGAGGTGTTCCTCACTAATGCCTGGTGTTAATCATCAGAATTATCAGATGTCGGTGAGATGTCAATGGTTTGCATTTTAAAACATCTGATTTTTAATATCTACTAATTCAGGATGATTGGCTCGTATGCTAAGCTGATGGAAGTTGGCAAGCTCATGATCTCCACTAAGCAGTCCAGAGACTCGAGGAGCTGATTGTGCAGGTCTAGTCTGAGCTACAGCTCAAAGACAGACAGACAGGAGGAGCCAGCAGTTTCTTCTGTTTTACCCATCGTAATCAGCTCTTGAATTCCATTTGGACCTTCAACAGATTGCATGAGATGCCCACCCACATTGGGATGGGCGATCTGCTTTATTCAGACTGTTGATGTAAAATGTTAATCCTGCCAAAGACACCTTCAGAGAAACACTTAAAATAGTTGTTGACTGAATGTTTGGCTTAATAAACAGACATGAAATTAACCATCACAGCAACAAACCTGCTGAGAAAATTAAGATAGAAAATGACTACAAGAGACCCACCAATGGGATTCCCACAGCCCTTTGTCGTCTGACACAGGCTGGGAGCAAGTGGGAATTCATTACTGTATCCAGCAGCTCCTTGTTTCTTTATATGTAAGGCTTGTCACATAACAGCATGCTCGGCCTGGGGGACGCAATGGAGAGCTGAACGGCTCTTGTCCTGTGGCCATTATCCCTGCCGTAGAGATGCCGTAATCAGTGGCTTGCAGACATGGACTCTGACACACTGTACTCGGCAATGGTGACAGAAAAGTACAAAAGAGCCACAGCCTGGGAGTGGAGCAGCAGTTACAGAAGGTCTCCTTGACCGAGTGGGGCATCAACTGAGGCTTCAGGGAAAGGGGGGGTGGCAAAATACAGGAGAGAAGAAAGGAAGCTGGCATTTGCTCAGCAGACTTTTTTTTTTTTTTTTTTTTTTTTGGCAATTGGACTAATTCTCTGAGGTGACCAGAAAAAAATATCCAACCTCGTAAATCTTGTAGTCCACTGAGGGGCAGGGGTGAGGTGGAGACACATACACATAGTAAGCTGCATTGTGACTGGTACTGGAAATGTTGAACAGGGTGAGCTGCCTCGAGAATATGGGAAGAGGACGGTCATGTTGCTAGTCCCCAAGATGGTGGCATTTGAACAAGGACTTAAAAAAATAATAATAATAATAGATCTGACCGCGTGGACATTTGGCGGATGGCATTCAAGAAAAAGAAATGCAAATGAATGGCCTATGGCTAGTCTGGGGGACAGGAGCAGCACATTGTGAGGCATGTGGGCAAAAGCACTCGACAACGACAGCATCACAGCGCAGCATGGGACAGTGCAGCCCTGGGCAGCACAGCACCGCAGCATGGAGCAGGACGTCACGGAGCAGTGTAGCACGGGGCAGTGTAGCAACACACTGAACAGCATGACATGGGCAGGGCAACACAGGGCGGCACAGCACAGAGCAGCACAGCTCGGGGCACCGCAACACGGGGCAGTGCAACACAAGGCAGCACAGCTCGGGGCAGCGCAGCTCAGGGCAGTGCAGCATAGGACAGTGTAGCATGGGATAGCTCAGCACGGGACAGTACATGAAGCAGGGCAGCATCACAGTGTAGCTCTGGGCAGTGCAGCTCGGGGCAGTGTAGCACAGGACAGGACAGCACGGGACAGTGCAGCACGGGGCAGCGCAGCATAACAGTGCAGCTTGGTACAGTGTAGCATGGGGGATGAACACACTATAGGAGAATGTATGTCGTCACCACAGCCCGTGCCTGCCATGCTGACTATCTCAAAGGCTATACAAGACTACTCAGAGTAATTATCAGAAGGTCATTCCTGCAACCTGCATCCTGGCTCTGTTAACTATGAACATCGTGGTACTAGTAGTTCTTTAATCTTCCCACGAATGTGAAAAACAGTACTAGATTACATTGTTGATATGACAACTGATTTAATGAATGTGGGTGGGGTGCTTATGAGTCGATGTATTAGCTTGAGTCTTTGTTCTCAGCATTTCTGGGGGGACCTGGGAGACATAGACAGAATTCTCCCAAAGCTCACAGGCCAGCTAGCTTGGGGCCAGTTGGCTTGAACTGTGTTGTAGGGAATAGTAAATATCCTTCTTCAGATCTAGGTGGAAGGGGAGAACTTCTACATGTGAGGAATAGCATGGGTACTCCTGCGTGCGCGCACACACACACACACATACACACACACACACACACACACACATTGTATCAAGATGGGAACATTCCATCCTGTAGGGAAGTTCCTTAGGCAGGAAGGTAAACAACTCAAAAGAGCTTCCTAAGTCCAAGTTAACCTACCTGATTCCCTAGGTCCCTCCCCGCTAGAGTAAGCAAGAAAAGCTGAGAGGTCAGAGGCGTGAAACTGAGCTTCAAAGAAGCCTCTTAGTCTCTTAGGGCCTGAAAAGAAGATGCTGAGACCAGACAGGCTGCCTGGATGAGGCTGAGCCCACTTGGAGAGGACACCCTTCTACCTGCTGAGCTGCCTGCAGGCTATTCAGTGTGCTCCAGGTTCCCAGCTTTGTGAGCTGTCACTCATGCTGGGGAGGGCTTTGGTGATGTGGCTGTCTTTGAGTCATTTCTGCTCCTGGGAGTAACCCTTCACCCATATTCCTGTAAGTAACTCCAATTAAACTCATTGGTTCACCACGTTGGACTTTGGTGGTATCTGTACTTCGGTCTAACATGGCTTCCCTATTTGGGATGAGTAGATGGGTATGTTGCATCTCTCTGGGAAGTTTTGTCATACACACACACACACACACACACACACACACACACACTCATAATGTACAGACATTCATGCATAATGCACACTTCAGTCAGAGAGTCTGCCAGTCTGTGCTTTATCCCTACAATTTTGCTTCCGGAGACGATGTCCCCTTGAACACAAGACATCAGTCAAACTCTACCTAATGCTTAGACCTGACTAGCAAGAAGCTGTGAGAACAAGCTCGCCCTCTACAGTAGGCATCTGATTAGTATCTGGAAGGGTCAAAGGAAGGTCTTCCAAGTCTGGGTGAGGAGCAGCTGTCCTTGCTGGGATGGGTGATCTGTGCTCTGGGCGCTGTTGGAATGCTCAATCAACCATATGGACATGAGATTTAGGCTCTGCTTGGAGGTCTGACTGGCTTGCTAGATTCTCATCCCCTGTTTGTACAAGGACAGTTAAGCCAAGATAACATTCTCGTACCTTCCCTGAACATATTTATTCCTTTAGCAATTTGAAAGAAAGAAAGAAAGAAAGAAAGAAAGAAAGAAAGAAAGAAAGAAAGAAAGAAAGAAAGAAAGAAAGAAAGAAAAGAGTCTCATGCTCTTTAAGATAACCTCACAAATTGTGAGGGTCTTAAATTTTTTGATAAAAACCAGTAATATGTTTACAGGCATTATTGAAGCATTGATTTCTTGTAGGGCATTTCAAACAACTCCTAACTCCCCTGGTTTCCTCCCTAGACAGAAATTAAAATCAACCATGCAACTGTTTAAAGTTTAAACACACTTGAGTTTGTTACTCTCAAAGCATCAAAGTCACAAAATACATGCCTGAATGGCCTAAAGGAAGAATTTACCTTGGCTCGTGGCTTCGGGGCTCCCTGCCCACAGCCCCCAGTCTTGTTAATTCTGGGCACATGGTAAGACAAATTGGAGTAGGAAGACCATGGAGATGAGCAGTATATCTCATGGCTACCAGGAAGGTAGCAGCAATAGAAACAGAAAGGGCCTGAAGACAAGGTATGTCCCCCATAGGACAACTCCAGACATTTCCAGTACCCCTAAACAAAGCCAGGAAGAATCCAACACATAAGCCCATGGGTGACAGTTCACACTCAGTACCTTGTGCCCTATATTGTCAATAAGAAAGTCATGTTAAGTTATAGTAACAGTATAATAGAAAGATCTGTCTTGTTTTCTTTTGAGATTTTGCTGTGGTATTTATTATTCTTTATCCCTCATTTGTGCAATTCCTTTGAATGGCTATTTTATATATAAATTTCATATATCACAAATCCTCAAAACTAATATTTGTAAAAATGTGAGTTAAAGTAAAAGAAAATCAGTATGAATTGCAAAATGCAATTACTTGGTATGTTAAAGCCATTACATCTTAACAAATACTAATTTCTTTTTTTATTAATCATTCCATTCATTTACATCTCAAATGATACCCCACTTCCTAGTTACCCTTCCACAAGTTCCCCCATCCCACAACCTCCCTATCCTCCCTCCCCTTGCCTCTATGAGGGTGAATCCCTACCTACTCCTTCCCACCCCACCCCTCCAACATCCCCCTACTCTGGGGCATCAAACCTCCACAGGACCAAGGGCCTCCCCTTCCATTGATGCCACACAAGGCCATTCTCTGCTAACTATGTCTCTGGAACCAGGGATCCTTCCTTGTATATTCTTTGGTGGGTGGTCTAGTCCTTGGGAGCACTGGGTGGTCCAGCCAGCTTATGGGTGTCCAAGTACTTATGCTTACTATATATTCTAAATCTCAAGAGGCAGGGTTTGGAGCTCTAAAATTACTAGTTATCTTCAATCTTAGTTGTAGGAGCATGATATAGCCTGGCTCAATAGATAACGCAGATCACCAGGCTGTTCATCATTTTCAATTCTCAGGTTTTTAGATGGGAGAATGGGATTTTCATCTTTCCCGCTGGAAAGACACCTCTGTGTGCTTAACATTCCTGGGTTCTCGGAGATCTGTGGGCACAAGGACCTTCGTGTTATGCTCCCAACAACCTTTAGTACAAAAAAGTGTTAAAAAGAAGAACAAAGAAAGGCTCGCACGTTGTCAGGAATCCCAGCTGCTGCATTTGTCCGTGAGACTAAGAACTCTGATCACACTAATAGTCTATACTATTTAATCCTCTCCACGGCCCAGTGTAGCTAAAAGCAAACATGGACTCCTCTGCTAAGGTTGCATGACTCTACCTAACTTCACTCTAAGGAGCCAAGGAGGTTTGTTTGGGTAGGGCTGAGGGATGCGGGTGCAAATTCCCCAACAGACAACCGTGTAAACCCTTTATCCAGCAGGGATGAGGGCTCTACCTAAGCAGAATAGGTGGAGCCCCGCCCCCCCCCCAACCCCATGCATCCTCTAGTCTTCCTTGACCTTTATACTCTAACCCCTCATATTGGCCATGTGAAAGCCAGGCAAAAGTGGACACAAGTGGTAAAGAAAGCTGGATGCTCAAGTGAGATTCTCCTGACCCTCTCCACCCCTTCAGGAGGGCTTCCAAAGCCTCACAGGGAAAACCATTTTGCTCCAGGGGCCAGTGTAGCTGAACACCACAGGATGATGGTTGCATGGCTAGAAGGAGAGTCAGGCAGGACCCCTGGTGTGCTGGATACTGTTATTATTCTACTTTCATAGAGGGAAGCAGGCGAGGCACAGATAGGTTAATTGACTGATCAGGCAGCACAGGAAAGCAACATGGTGCCTCTAGCTTTGGCAAAATGCTGGGAATAATCCTGGAGTGAGCTGCTTTTAACAGGTGAGTGGAATGCAGGCGTCCTCTCTCACTGCTTTAGTTTGGAAATAGAAAATTGGGTTTTCTCTCTGAATAAAAGCTGTTGGAACAGTTTGCTATTATTCTTATAATGCCCAGCTCTGTCTTAAAATTTTAATGTAACTTCTTAATTAAACAATGTATTTGGAAAATTGTGTTAGGGGGAACTTTTAATGCAGAGAATTTTGTAGCATGCAGAAAGAGGTGGGGGTGGGAAAGAAATGCTATTTTAAATGTTCAGAATTGAGGGTGATGTGCCTTATTCTTCATCCAAATTCCTCTTTACTCTCTTAAACTGGCTCACAAAATGTTATGTATTTGCCATAAGTATATTTCAGAGGAGGCTGAGATTCTGTGTGCAAGTGGAGGGGAGGGCACCTTATAACCTCCGTGTGGGACCTATGGGTTCCTTCTTTGTCCCAAGGCCCTGGGAGGAACAGTGTTTGCATGGCTCTGCCCATGCAGCACAGCAGCATCCCCTCGAATTGCATCTCTCTGGAGAGGCATGTTTCTTTTCTCTGCCACTTGAGGTCCTGAACTGGATTTGAGGATCTCCGGAGGCACTGGTTGGAGAGCAATTGCTCATGCTGGTGGAGAGCACTGAATTACTCCCCCTGCCTGCAGAGAACAGCACACACGGAAACCAGAATGGACTGCACACACATTGCTTCTCTGGAAACCGGAATGGACTGCTGCTTGGAGCCAGTCCTCCTTAAAGAGGTTCCAGAGAGCAGGAGGCCTTTTGGGAGCCTTGAGTGCTGGTGTGTGGATGTGTGTCCACACAAAGAGCCTACATGGAGGACTTTAAAAACCTTGTGTGTTAAGGGGTCTCCAGGAGGACTTGGAAGGGTGTATGGTGGGTGAATGGGATCTAAATTCAGGTAATATTGAAATTACCCAAATCATCATCATCATCATCATCATCATCATCATCAATCCACACCAACAAAGCTTCTTGACATTGTTTTTATGCATGTGGGTAGAGGCAGGCTGGAATTTTTGGTGATACCAAACTGTCTAGTCGGCATACAAAGTCTACTTTTGCTAGCTGATACCATGAAGCTCAAGAAGAAGAAAGACCAAAATATGGGTGCTTCATTTCTTCCTAAAAGAAGAACAAAATACTCAGAGGAGCAAATACGGAGATAAAGTATAGAGCAGAGACTGGTGGAAAGGCCATCCAGAGACTACCCTACCTGGGGACCCATCCCATATACAGTTACCAAACCCAGACACTATTGTGGTTGCCAAGAAGTGCATGCTGAAAAGAGCCTGATATGGCTGTCTACTGAGAAGCCCTGTCAGAGCCTTACAAATACAGAGACAGATATTCACAGCCAACCATTGGACTGAGTGCGGGTCCCCAATAGAGGAGTTAGAGAAATGACTGAAGGAGTTGAAGGGGACTGCAACCCCACAGGAAGACCAACAATATCAACCAAGCAGACCCCCCCCCCAGAGCTCCCAAGGACTAAGCCATCACCAAAGAGTACACATGGCTCCGGCTGCATATGTTGCAGAGGATGGCCTTGTCTTACATCAACGGGAGGAGAGGTCCTTGGTCCTACAAATGCTCGATAGATGCCCTAGTGTAGGGGAACTGAGGGTGGGGAAGTGGGAGTGGGTTGGTGGGTGGGTGGGTGGGTAGAGGAACACCCTCATAGATGCAGGGAGAGGGAGGATGGGATAGGGGATTTCTGGGGGGCAGGGGAAGGAACTGGGAAAGGAGATAACATTTGAAATGTAAATAAAATATCCAATTAAAAAGAAGTCAAAATAAAAAAGGGGGGGTGCTCATGAGAAGGTGCTGATTATTCCTGTGTAGAGCTCAGCAGATACTCCGTGGTGGCTGGTAGAAATAGCAATTACTACCGGAGCAGAGAGCAAAACTGAAACCACCTGAAATTAAGATAGCATTATTAAACATATAGTTGTGACTCACTGGCCTGTAATACGTTATAAATTAATGCATGTTATGGGTCCTTTCATACAGATGAGGCAAGCTATTGTACTATGGTGCATAAGTATATTTTTCTACTTGAAGCATTTAAAGAGTACAAGAAAAATATTTGGCCTAACCATTTTCTATAGACCTATCTTGATCCGTTTGTATTTTTAATATCCAGGAGCCTCAGACAATAAACACAGTTGGGGTCGTTATATACAAATGGCTTTGACTTTGTCCTTGCTGTCACCAGGCTAGGCTGAATTGTGTGCAGAGCGAATCAAGAATATTTACTTCTTTTGGCAAGTCGTTCTTTCCTTAAGCATTTTTACCTACAGAAAAATGGAGCAGAAAGTTCATTTTTCCCACAGACACTTCCGTGGCTTCTCGGCTCTTAAGGTCTAGAATACCCCTTAAAATTGATGAACCAATTCTGAGATGCTATTAAGTAGTAAGTCTATAACTTATTCATACCTGTAGTTTCTACCTAGTGTCCTTTTGTTGTCCCAGAATGTCATCTAGGATATCACACTACATTTAGAACTCTTGCCTCTTTAGATTACTGTGAGCTGGCATGTTCTCTCTTAATTAATACCCCTTGCTGCCACCACCAAATTCCTGCTTTCCAAATCTTCCTCTTTCTACTTTATTCCCTCGTTGCATTTACTTATGGCCTCTTGCCTGAGTAGGGGCAGTGTACCTGTAGCTGCAAAATAGGACTCAGCCTTCCATATGCAACCATTGACTTGTATATGTTCCTCTCAGAAAGGTGGGGCCTTATGAGCCCCTCCACATCCCTGTTGGAATACTGATGGGTTCAGTCTCAGGTAGGTCTGGTGTGGGTACCAGTTGCTGCTGTATGTTCATGGATGGATGCAACAGCCATATCATGACTAAAGGCAGCATTCTACCACACTCCTTCCTGTCCTTCAGCTCTTCTGTTCTTTCCTTCCCTTCTTCTGTGATAGTCCCTGAGACCGTCCCAATTAGGAATGGGTATTCATTAGTTGCTTGCTCTCAGCACAATGCCCCATTCTTAGTCTCTATATTAACCCTGGCCACTTCATTCAGAAGTCTGTACAACCAAGACTGATGGCAGCACACATCTAGAGTATAAACATACTTAAAGGGCAATTTGACATTATGTCTATTTACCAGAACAACAGTAACAGGTCCCCATTTAGGATCTATGACTTCCCCAGCCAAGAACATTGACCCTTACAGCAACAGGTATATTTCTTCTATGGAGCTGGCCTAAAATCCAACCAGAAAGATGTTGGTTACCTCATGGAAGCCATGCCATTCTTGCACCAATATCTGATCTTGCCTGACAATTTGGTATTGTGGTACACAGGGCTCACAGCTAGATTGATAAATTTTCTCTTCATGTTCCTGATGCTTATATTATACTTTCTGGAATTATGAAAGCTACTCAGCATGGAGAAGTTTCCAGCACTGTTCTACCTTGATTATTTTGTACCTTGCAATCAAAATATATGATGTCTTTAGCAATAGGGCCATACCCTCTAGTTCTATTGGGCACCAAGAAGAATGGGAAGAACATACATTGTTTGGGGGTTTCTGGGGCCTCTATGACCAGTAACTCATAAGAAGGTATTCTCACACTTGGCACTGGGATTTCTATTTAATAACCCATGGCTTTGAGTCCACTTACATGGTTGATTACATTTGTTAATTTGTGTAGTATCCCATCCCACGGGATTCAGTTATTCGTGGGTGCGAGGGGGACCGCAAACCTGGAAGAAAATGGGAGGAAGGGAAGGAGAAGCAGAGACCAAGAAGGGTGCCTATCAAGGTCTCTGTTTATTATGCTGAGGTGCCTTGTTTTAAAGCATACATCGTGGGGAATAGGGAGGGGTCGAGGGGGAATTAACAAAGAACAAAGAAGTAGGCATCTGCTAACATGAGGGCCGAAGTCAGATTCTAGGCGGTGAGCACTCTGTGTCTTATCTCTGGAACATAGACCCTCCTTAACAGCCTTGGGGTGTCAGGCCAGACTCAGGTGTAACTCATGTCCTTGGAAGTCATGAGAGTCAGGAAGAGATAGGAAAGAGGGGACTATAATTCAGCTTTAATAGCCTCAGGTGCCAGGAAGGGAACAGGGAGGAGGGAGTGATAACCAGCTCCTAGCACGAGGCCATTTGGCCTGTCAGGGTGGGAGATTGTGAAGGGCTGGCTTTCTCACGGTATCATCTCTGACATCTCCCCCTTTTGAATTAAATTTAATAAGGCCACACTTAACTGAGGTGATCAAATGATCTTCTCATCCTTGGATGAGTGGGCATTAGCCATGGCTGGGGGAGCATCCTCCTGTGGGTACTGTCACGACCCACACTTGTGGCTCTTGGTATCTTTTGGGAAGGGGAGGCAGAGCCTTAGAAAAATTCTTTATTTGTAACTGAAACTAGATACCAACCTCTATCTAAACCGGGTGTGTCTCTCAGGGAACTCAGAAACGGTCTAATTGGACTGTCCCTTGCAATGCTTAGCCTCATACCCAAGCTGGTGCCCATACTGGATTTGTATTATCATGAACCAGCACACACACTTCTGAGTCCTGTGCAGCTCCCAAAGGAGAATTGTCAACCTCAGATTCAGTAAGGCCTCTACAAGAATTGTGCCAATTGTAACACCACAATCTGTGGCTCTCAAGCTATATTAGGAGCTGGAGGTCACCCTTTCTCGTCCCTATTGTCTCCAAAGTCTGAGGAACCAAGGTGACCCAGTATTTGCAGCAAGGGTGGAAAACTGGAGACCAGTTACTCTTTCTGCATGGGTGGGAGGAACATCTTCTTCGTCTGAGTCTTGGATGTCCAGTTGATGGTAGTGAAATGCAACCAGCTTGCTTAAAGCAGCTTCAATCTGTGACTTAACAAAACTGGTTAATCTTTTAAAGGCCCAGGGACCAAAAGAAAAAAGCAGTAAAATACCCATGAAAGGTCCCAAAAGGCTGGGAAGTAAGGTGGTGACCCAAGGAGAAGTAGAAAACCAATTTTTATACCAATATTCTTGTTTCTCTCTGTTGCATTTTCTTTCTTCTAAACTAGCTCTAACTTTGTCTATGCTATCTTGAACTAAGCCAGTCTTATCAGAATAAAAACAACATTCTTCTAATACCTGAAATTTCTATCTTTGTAGCCTTAATATTTGTTATATCCTGCTTTATTGTTGAGACCACTATTTTTAGGACATTAACCTTTGCCTTCAATTTTTTATCTACAATAAGTTGCTCTGACAAGGCTATGGAAATATTCTTATGCATATCATTAACAAAATGAGCAGTATGCAGCTGTTGATCTAAAGCTGTGGTAGATATTGAAGTTAAAATTGCAATTAAAGCAGTAAATCTTAAAATTGCTCATTTGACCTTTTCCAAGTTTGCATTCCCGGATTTTTAAATCAAGGATCATTTCCTAACTCTAACAGGCCGCAAAACATAAGCAGGTCTCTTTAACAAAATCATAACAGCAAACCCCTTATCTAAATTAGGATCTATACAATTAGTTAATTGACAACGATTACAATGAATATGAAAAGACTTGTCAAGATTGGTGATCTTAACTCTTAAAATTATTTAACAGTATAGCATATTAGGTAAGGTACAAAATCTTTCACAGCTATAGGGGAGTTGACCTGAATGGCCCAAAACAGTGTCTTTGATGAAATCTTGTTAAATACACTGTAGCAGTCCCTCTGCCTCACGGGTCATCATTTATAGTTGTCCTCAAATTGACACCATGTCGGCTCTCCTTGCTGTTGCCCATGGTGGAGATAGGAAGTTTCTTCATCTTGTTTGCAAGTGGGTGCTCTCCTGGAGATCTCTTTCTCTGTGTACTCAACACAGCTTTCTTGTCATCACTGCCAGGGTACTCATGAACTCACAGGTCAATCTGTCACATGAATCATTCTGGAAGCTAGCATGCTTCTGCAGCATTCTGTGGAAAAACCCAGAAACACCGCCTCCTTTCCCCCATATTAGCTTTCTATTCAGGATCATGCCATGTGTCAATAAGTGGTTTCTTTTCATCTCTCCTAGACATAATTATGTCTAGTTTTAGGATACTATGAGGCATTTATTAAGTTCTTTGACATCTAAATTTCAAAATTCTTGAAAATAAAAGTATGATTTAATTAATGTGCACGGGGGTATAATTTCCCCCTTTTTTGTTTTTATGAAGATAGAGTTTTTAAAGTTCTATAATACCTTGTCTTTGAGAATTATTAAATTGTTGACAAAACCACTTAAATACTTGGCTGTTATAATCAGTTTTAATATAACATGGACAGTGACTAATTATACTTTCAATTGTTTGTCTTGAAGAAAGATTGTAACTAGAATGTTTGAAAAGTTATTATAGTCACATGTGTATAATTTGTTTATTTATTAATCAGAAATAAGAGAAAGTCCTTAAGTTGTCTCCACGAATAACTATCTTCTAGGGAAAAACAGCTTGATTAGTAAGTCTAAAACCCAAATAATTATAGGGATCCTGAGTTTGTATTTTTTCAGGAGCTATCTGTAATCTTTATCAGTTAAAGCTTTATGTAAACCTCTATAACACAAAAGCAAATCCTGGGGGTCTTTTCCGGGCAATCCAGGATAATTTCTTAACTGCCCATGTCCCTACATGGGACAAAAGGTATTCGATCATGTCTCCTGGACCTCTGGCTCCTGTCAAAGTTACTGCCTCCACAGCCCCCACAAGAGAGGTGTGTGAATATCAGTCTCGCAGACACTTTCCCAAGCTCACAGCATTCTAGCCAGATATGCTCCTCCCCACAGTTACCTGATAGCCCAGCCCACTATAAAGGGGCTGCTTGGCCCCTCCTCACTCTCTTTAAGCTCTCACCTTTCTAACTCTCTAACCCTCCTTCTCTCTCCCTTCCCCCTCTCTCCATGTGACCATGGCTGGCCTCTCTCTCTCTCTTTCTACCTTCTCTCTTTCTCCCTTCCTTCTACAATAAAGCTCTAAAACCATGTAGACTATCTCTGCTCTCAAGGTCTGCCATGCTTGAACGATGGGGTAGGCTTTCCCCTAATGAGCTGTGTCTAACCTCCCCATGGAAGGCCTTCCTGCACTCTAGCCATGGGCCAGACCAAGGACTCTCGCCTGTGTGGGAACCACCCAGTGCCCTCTCCCCTGTCCTCTTCTCCCTTCAGCCCCAGGGCTAACTGAACTGTCCCCAGGCCCTCATTCTGTTCTCATCTCTTCCACAGTGTCTAGCAGTATATGGGATGCCAGAGGCTGAGAACCTGGTACCTAGGACTGCCCCTTGTCCACCACCTACTGAGCTGGGTGGGACACACGGCTTCACACAGTCAGACACCCACCTGGGGCTGTGTGAAAGCGTGTGGCAGTCCTTCCGCGTCCCCCCACCCAGAGCTCTAGAACTCTGGCAGGATGCAGGTTTTCCTCCACTCTCTTTATTCCCCCTGGTGCCCTCTGCCCCACTTTGGGTGCCAGATGTGGGCCTGGGTACCAGAGGTTTTCCACAGAGATCTCTGGTCAGACCTATGAGGGTTCCAGTGAAGGGAAGTGAGTGCAGACAGGGAGATGAAGTCTCTCTTTGCCACGCCTTCCAGGTCACTCAGTGACTCCAAGAGCCACTCTGCACTGAGTCTGGTCAGGCTGGGCTGAGAGAAGCTGATTAGCCAGTGAGGAGTGCGGCGGGACCTTGGGTGGCTTTTTGAGAAAGAAGATCTCTTCCCAGGTGTTACAGCTCTTGGAACAAAAGACTCAGACAATGGAATAGTTCTCAAACACCTTTAATTTTCTGGATAGGATTTATATACAGTTTTGGGGGTGATTCAGGGTTCAACAGCAGGTACCTCTCATTGGCTTGGACTGAGAGTTTGGGGGAAACCTTATTTGCATGTGGGAAGGCTTGGTGCTGCTCCTCTCCTGTGAAGGCTGTGGGGACAGTAACTTTGACAGGAGCCAGGGGTCCAGGAGACATGATCAAATACCTTCTGTTCCATGTAGGTAGAAATCACCACCCATCGAGTCCCCTAGGGTTCAAGTCCTTGAGCAACTAGAGACCAAGTTGTCTGTGTGTAGCCCACTGCCCCACAGTGAAAGATGTTTTTAATGTGTTCCTGTATTTACTTTGCAAGTGTTTGGCCTGATAACTTTTGCATCCATGTTCATTAGAGGTATTTGTCTATAGTTTCATTCTTTTTGTGTGTGTATGTGTCGTTATCTTAGAGTAATACTGACTTATAAAGGGAATTTGGAAGTGTTATTTCTTTTTCTATTTTATAATAGATAATTTGAAGTGGTTAGGTTTTAGATCTTCTTTGAAGGTCTGGTAGAATCAATCCTGCTGTGAATTTATCTGGACCTGGGCTTTTTGAGTTGGGGATTTTTTTCTTCCTTCCTTTCTTCCTTTCCTTCTTTCTCTCTCTTTTTAAACAGCTTCAATATACTTGCTAACCACAGGTCTGTTTAAATCATTGATCTCATCTTGGTTTTACATGGCTGGTTCAGATACGTCTAATTAAAGTCAACCAACTCTTTTAGACTTTCCAATAATGTGGAATATAGGTTTATAAAGTTCGCCCTTATGGTTTTCTGAATTTATTTGGGATCTGTTGTGATGTCTCCTTTTTCATCTGTAAGCTGACTAGTTTTGGTTAATTTGGTTAGGGGTTTGTCAACCTTATTTACCTTTTCAGAGAACTAACTCTGCTTTGTTGATCCTTTGTACTTCTGTTTTTGGTAGTGATTGTTTCCATTTCATCGATTCCTCAGCTTTATTTCTTCCTAGTCACTCTTTTATATTAGATTTGTTTTAACTTTTCCAAAGTCTTAAAATCTATCATTAAGTTATTCATTTGAATTCTTAATAATTTTCTTTAACATAAGCCTTTTCCTCTTAGGCATGCCTTCATTATATCATGGAGGTTTTGATATATTGTGTTTTCAGTTTCATTAAATTCTAGGAATTTTTTTCTTTTTCGATTTCTTCAATGTGATGTTCATCATTCAATGGTGCACTATTTAATCTCAGTGAGCTTCTTTAATTTATACAGTAGTTTTTCTGATTATTTCATGATTCATTTCATCATTGTCAGAAATAATACAAGGAGTTGTTTAAATTTTCTTATAATTGTTGACATTTTGGGATCCTGATGAATGATCTATTTTAGAGAAACATCCATTAGATACTGAGAAGAAAATATAGTCTATAGTGTTTGGGTAGACATTCTGTAGCTAATTTGTTATGTCCACTTGATCTGTGATGTTATTTAACTCTGGTGTTTCTCTGACTACTTTATGTCAGGATGACCTTTCCATTGGTGAATGTAGGACAGCAGAAGACACCTAATATTCATGTGTTGGGGCTAATCTGCAGCTTTATGTCTAGTAGTATTTGTTCTATAAAATTGGATA